>NC_139219.1:181627084-182333751 GCF_055691185.1 Crinia signifera
CACAGCGCCGCAGGACAGGTACCCCCGCGGCACGGGGGGGGGGGCAAAATGCCGCCCTCTAGTGGCTGGCGCCCTAGGCAAATGCCTAGATTTGCCTAGTGGTGGCGCCGGCCCTGCCCCCTCCTGTGTCAGCCGCCCGCCTCCGTCTTCCGGGTTCATCAGCGTCACCAGCCGGCGACGTGCGTTCCCGGCGCAGTATAATGACACTTCCAGTACTGTGTGCAGCCGGACACAGCACTTCCGGCCTCTGGAGACGGGTTGCTGGGCAACCATTTCTGCAAAAAACAGCAGAATATATATACGTGAATAACCCAGTGAAAATATACATAAAAACATCATGGAACATGACAAATAATTCTCACATTGTGGTGGCTGTGAACAATAAACATACTGCATATGACACAGTGGTATGATCTTGCTAATAAGCAAAAAATTTTTCTCTGGCTGGATAGATAGAACGCGGCTGCAATGACACTCTGTAAACCTTTGCAGAGTGTCCATACAAAAAATAAAACTTGCCTGTAGTATTTATACTAAGAGTTGCCAGAGACAACCACTAGGTCCACCACTATGCTCCTATAATTAATGAATGTATCACAAGAAGAAATAGATATGAAAAATAGAAAAAAGACAAAAGTGTGAAATATAAAACATAAAGAATGGCAATGATAACATGAAATCATAATCATAGTGTCCCGGTTGGACTCTATGGGCATGTAAGCAATTTGAGACATATGCAGGAAAATGTATCCAAAGGGACATGCATCAACATACAAGTAATTAACCCCCTAGAGGAAACATCTTAGGGGTAGATTTTCATTCAGGCCCTCTGGCCACACTGTCCTCAGCTTATAAATCCACCTTGCTTCATGCTGAAGGAGGGTTTTAGCTCTGTCTCCCCCACGTAATGTTTTGTGGATTTGTTCCATAATTTTGTACCGGAGTGCGGATAGATTGTGACCATATTCACGGAAATGCCGGGCTACCGGTTGTTCAGTGTCTATTTTATTAGCACTGAGGGATTGGCGAATGGATGTCCGGTGCATGGCCATCCTTTCCTTGAACTGCCTTGTGGTCTTTCCAATGTAGTAAAGACCACAAGGACAGCGCAAGAAATAGACCACGTAAGTGGATGTGCAGGTTACCACCTGCCTGATGGAGATTTTTCTGCCCGTTTGTGGGTGACTGAAGGATTCCCCAGTCTCCATGGAACTGCAACAGGTGCACCCTGTACACCTGTAGCAGCCTGGGTTTTTGGTCAGGAAATTGATGGACGGCGGGGATTTGAACGTGGAGATATCGTTATGCACGAGCCAGTCTTTTAAATTACGGGCATGTGCATAACTGGGCATGATGGAATAATCCTTGAAGGCCCTAATGTCCCTATCCGACGTGACCATGGGCCAAAACTCCTTAATTTTTTTGTTAATGGCCTGACTGCCTGTGTGAAATTTTTGAACAAAGGGAATTTTCTTATTGGGCGTCCCCTGAATTTTTTTAGGTTTAAGTGCCTGTGACCTTGGTATGGACAAAACCTTGTTTTTCGCCTTCACGAGTTCCGTGAGATGATATCCGCGTGTGCGGAATTGGTCAATCATAAGATCTATCTCTTTCTCGGTGTTGGAAATGTCATCCGAGATCCTAAGTATTCTGAGGAACTGGGAGAAGGGCAAACCTTTTTTCTGACACTGAAACCAAGTGGCTTGATAAATTAACCAGCGACATTGAAGCTTATAAACGAGAACTGACAAAATTTAAACGGGACAAATTACAAACAGTTCAGCGTGATTACTCTGAAAATCGGGTGTATTCGTGGGTGTACAATCCAGAAGGGAGAAGAAAACAGTACAACAGACGCAGAACCCCGAGAACTGCCGGTGACACCGAGACCTCCAGTGGGGAATATTCCTCACCAAGCGACGCAGATTCAACCCGTCCATCATCCAGCGGTAAACCCCCTTTAGGGGTACTCACCCGCACACAGCGGGGCCCAGGCGGCAAAGGCCGACACACAGAGGCGTGTGTATATATATATATATATATATATATATAAATATATATATTAGATAATTGGTTACATATTGGTACCAGTTTGCTTCCATCCATCTGTATAAAAAAAAGACAAAATAATTGCATAAGTTATGATGGGCAGCTAGGGCAGTGCAATGGTTAGTACAAATGCCTCGTAACACAGGGATCATGGGTTCGATTTCCGTCATTGCCAGAACTGTCCCATGTACTCCCTGTCCCATGTACTCCAGTTTCCTTTCACAATCCAAAAATATACTGGTAGATTATTTTGGCTCCCAACAAAATTAAACCTAGTGTGTAGGAATAATAAATTATAAACTCCATTTGGGAAGGGTTTTATGTGACACATATTCTCTGTAAAGTGCTACATAATATCTGTGTGTTATATAAATAACTTGTGATAGTAATAAAAATAATAATGATCAACCAATAAAACATAACTGATGATGGTGGCACACAGATTTTTGTGAACAAGTGATTTTTCAAGAAAGTGTCAGTGTTTTTTGTATTAAATTGTTCTCATGTTGCCACATTGACGTGATGAGGCTCCTCCCTCTCGCATACAGATGATGATAGGAGATTTTTTGCTTCTGCATAATTGGAAAATAATGGTCCCCTTTGCATCAGTATGCCTCAATAGGACCAACAGAATACTGCAATAGCATTTTCCAGGAATAATATGTGCATATTTACACGATCCTTAACATAAATAAAAATCTTGCGTTGCATTTGTCTGTTCATATATCTGCAGACATAACAGCTTCTTAAAATACATAAAGGTTTTCATAATTAACTTGATAAAGGACATTTAACATATATCCTCTTGAGACACTATTAAGTGTATGGAATTAGGTATTTGATAACAGAAATGTAATATTTTTCAGAGCTTGATCATTTTGCTGAGTATTAGCAATTATAGCTACAGTACACTACATCCACAAAATATGCCTAATAGAGAGAATGGTCTCATCAGAAATATTCAAATTTAGGAGTAATAAATGCAGATTGCATACTTCTGAATGCTTCAGCCAAACTGCAAAAAAAAAGTCTAAAAATCAAATTGCAAATGAGTTCTTAAATCAAGGTTAGCTAGATGCGACATTGCTTCAGTTTTGAAAAAATGGTCCAAACCCCCTTAACACAATACCAGTGTGTGTAATTAAATAATAAAAATGAAATGCTTCATATATGAGGAATTAGTGCAGCATTTAGTTATAAATTGTTTTAAATTACAAAAAAATGTTTGTTTGCTAATTTATAGTTTAATAATGGCCATGCTCGTACTGCTGTAAGCTGTACAAGTACAGTACATGGATCTGGAGATATTGTGTATGTATATATATATATATATATATATATATATATTATATATATATATATATATATATATATATATATATATATATATATATATATATTATATATACCAACTCTGTTACTACAAGTTTAATTATTTCCCTATAGGAAATTTACTATGGAGCCGGGTTTCATTCAATGTCACCTGAATTTGTTATTGAATGACATTGGTTGTGTTTTTTCTTTTCTTTATGAATGAGAATACAAAATTTGATGGTGCTGCCGGGGGGCCCTGCAGTGATGCAGATGGTGCTGCCGGGGAAGGGGGGGGGGGATTCATGGTGTGCACTGTCCTTATTATTAGTTTATCTGGCTCCTACATTTTCATCCTGGCTCCTAGATTTTAAAGAAATTTGTCGAGCCCTGGCTTACGTCGACACCTGAAATAGGTTGACATGGCTATAATTGACAGGGATAGAAGGTCGACACAAGCATTAGATTGATAATGAAAAGGTCGGCATTTAGGGTATGAATTACCGCCTGTCGGCACAAGTCGGCTAAGAAAAACAAGTGAAAAACTCATGTTGACCTTTCGCCTGTCGACCATCCCATTGTCGACCTAATGCTTGTGTCAACCTTCAGAGCTTGTCTACCTTAGCCATGTTGACTTATTTCAGGAGTTGACCTAAGCCCTGTCAACCTTCAATGGTCGACCTTATGTATGTCAACCTTCATAGAGTCGACCTATTAATTGGATCCCCGAGAAAAATAAAGAAGTGTAAAATATTATTCATATACATAAAAACATAAATACCGTATGTATTATTAGGTTAGTCTACCAGCAAAATTCCAGTGTAGCATGAACCAGTTTAGAGATTTGGGGTACATTTACGAATATGGAAGTTCTATTAAAGATGGGCTGTTGCCCATGGTAACCCATCAGATTATATTTGTTATCTTCTAGAAAAAAGAATTAGAATCTGATTGGCTGCTATGGGCAACATTTCATCTTCAATAGAACTCCTATCTTAGTAAATGTACTCCTTTGAGTGTTAGGAATGGGCTTTTGACAGCAGTGGCATGAGGGTCAGGGTAGTCATTGGAGGCAGAGTCTCATCTGTCATACTTCAGTATACTCCACAATTTTGACTGTCTATCTTACATGTTTTGATAGCCACAACTCACCACCAAATGATATATACTTTATGTGTGTGTAAATGTAGCTAGTGCCTCACCTGCCATTGACCTCAATGTTCAACATTGTAGATGTATAGAACTTAAATGTGTATATATTTATATAGGCACACACAGAAAAGTTTGAAATCGCTTAGGTTTTATGTTGGCATCTCTCTTGCTTCACTTACTGTATGCTTCCTAGGAACTGCTGTGGCAAAAGTTCATGCATCTCATTTAGTACATCAAAGCTAAATCATTCTTTTCATGTTAAAAGAAAGAATACAAGAAAGCAGAGCTAGTTCCTTCACCATTCATTTTGAAAGGGCATTCCTCAGAAATGTAATATAAAAGTATTTGGCTAAAGTAAGCATTTTGATATAAGCACTTCTTATTAAACAATTAAACAATAAAGAGCAGCCTTTGGTGTCCTCCGGTTATTATGCAGTGGGAGCAGCCTGTGGTGTCCTAGTTTATTATTATAGTAGAGGAGCAGCCTGTGGGTCCTGCTGTTGTTGTTATTATTATTATTACAAAAGAGGAGCAGGGGTTTTCTCAGCCGAACGTTGTTACTCATGGGCTAGTGCTCTGGACTTGTCCCCTAGGCTAAAAGTTGCCAGCCAGCCCCTGGCGCCCATCGCAGCTTGGGCACATACTGTACTATACAGTATTGTATAGTAACAGAAGAAATGAAAGCATGAGTTAATGAGTAGTAAGATCCTAGTGAATATAAAGTAATCTGCAGCCCTGCATCCATGTGGAAGGCAGGCGGTACTGCTACTGTGCGTGATCTGTATTCAGCGATCCTGTAGCCCAGCTCTCATCTGTGAAGCATATTAACACTGCACATGTGCCACCGCACGTGTACACTGCATTTACCATACAGTAAAGTAGTTCATAACTTTACAGAATTTCATTGGAGACTTCACGCATGCTCAATGGTGATTTTCAACATAAACTTACTGGCAATGCCATACACTAAACTACATGGCGCAATGCTTCGCCACGTTGCAACATGCTGCAGTGGACCTTGTTTAGTGATCCAATCACCATAGATAGGATGGATAAGCATGGCTACATCTGTACGTACAGTACATACATATACAGAAATTGGCCAAAAGAAGATGTACATACAGTATACACTTTGGGGCCTAATTATTAATTGCACAATACTGTACAGTATGTGGCCACATCTACAGCATCTACAAACAAATTGCAACTAGAATTCTACTGCATAAATATTGATGCTCTAATGTATAAACATCTAAATGATAGCCAGAAGCCATTTCATCTGCAATTATGAATAAATAGACAATAGGGAGTTTCCTGCACAGTGAGAGTTTGTCCTATGGGTAGGTAATGCTGCTACTTCTCAAGGCTATCCTCCTTGTGTACAATAGAAAATGAGAATGGTTTAGAGCTAGTTCCTATAATTAATCTTAGCCTTACTGTTGTGAATAAGGTAAATGTGTCTGTAAGAATCAGATTATGTTGTACAAAATAAATAACAGTTTTATTCACTGGATTCTGTGGAATTAAATAACTTTACATTCACATTGGCAAAATATGTATCAATGTACTGCCAATGGTAACAGGTGCATTCAGTCAATGGTATCAATTGCATACAAGGTTTAAATACACAAGATGCTGACAGTAAAGACTTTACTTAGGTTGTCCATGTAATGGGTTAAGCCCCATACAAACTAGACCAGCGGTTCTCAAACTAAGTGGGTCCCGACCTTCTCAGCATGGGGTTGTGACTCCATTTTGCTCACCATCAAGTTGATGACTTTTCTAATCTCAGTCAGTGATTAAAGGAGTCTGAAAAATATGTTGGATTGTCTGTTATTTTAGACTCACATTATTTTGTGCCTCCCAAGTGCTGCCATGAATGTGCTGTCTGTTGACTACACATGTGATGTGATGACCTTCTGCAATAAATTGCTGGGGTACTGTAATTTTTTTTATTGTCTGATGGAGTCCCAAAATAGTTTGAGGACCCCTGAACTAGACGATATTGGTCACAATATGGTTCAGAAAGGGCTTTCTGAGTGTATGCTGTAAATATAAATCCAATAAATGGGAAAGATATTGACCAACCGGTCCCGAGACATTTTAAAACAGCTAGCCATCCACTAATCAATCTCAAATATAAGATCATCGATCACATCCTTGCCCCCAGCCGTGGAGGAGATAGACAGAAAATGCTAGCCCAAAGAGAAACTAAATGGATCCACACATTGGACACTGTGGCCTCTAAAGGGCTAAATGAAAAGTTTTCATTGAACATTTTCCTATAAAGAACATATATTTGCAGCCAACATATTTCACTCAACATTGATTGCCACAACATCATCCTCTCTTTATTGAGCAGTTGTGTCCATTTGCCCTAATCGATTATTGTTGATTATATTGTGACATGTTCATTCTATACAGTTGTAGTCCCCCCCAGCATCTGTTTTGAATGTGTATATTGTAAATATTTTTGTGGTTTGTGTTCTTTTGCTTTCCCTTTCATTTTTTTCACCCCAATAGTGCGGTATCCACTTCCTTTGTTTGTAATAGCTTACATTTCTTGCATTACCCATTTTATATAGTCTATCATAATTAGCCTATATGGGATCCGCACCATAAATTATATACTATATATCATAAGATGCCCTATTATATGACCCTAGTTTATTGATCTCTTTTTATTATATTTTTCTTCCTTCTATATGTAACTAATCCATTTTTTTTTATATGTCTCAGAATTGTGTTTTTTATATACTATAGTAGTCATGTTTTTATTTTTATTCTCTGCCTTCCTTTTTCAGCCAGGGTCCTATAATCACAGGTTCCTGTATTTGATCCATACAATGGAGTGACATGCGTTGGACCCCACCCGGAAATGTGAGTGATGTGCTTTCCACACCGCCCGAAAACACGTCCGGCTACACTGTGAGCGGGCCTCTTGCCAGCATGCGCACTCAAACACTGTCTCTGACACTACAAATAAGGTAAGATAGATGTTTTCTTCTGCACTTGCACTTTCCCCCTTTATGCCACCATCCTGATGAAATGGCTGCATGGGCCATGAAACTTCAATGATACTGGCATGCTTCTAATGTCTTCTGTTGTCATTTAACAATAAGAAAACTACTTGTTTACCCCCGAGGAGTGACACTTGGGGGGTTATTTTGATTCACTCTTTCTTACAAATTATTTCTTAGATGGACAAAACCATGTGCACTGCAGGTGGGGCAGATGTTACTTGTGCAGAGAGAATTAGATTTGGGTGGGGTTTTACTTCAAAGTGAGATCTATAGTGCAGTGTAAAAATAAAGCAGCCAGTATTTACCCTGCACAGAAACAAAATAACTTGCCCAAATCTAATTCTCTCTGTACATTTTACATCTGCCCCCCCTGCAGTGCACATGGTGTTGTCCATCTAAGAAGGATTTTGTCAGAAAGAGTGAACTAGAATAAGGCCCTTGGTTTGGCTTTTATATATATATAATTTTTTTTACTTTTATATTTTTACAATAATTTACATGTTGAGAAAAGTAAAACAACTGACATAATTTAAATGCCTACAAGTCTTTGCTTATGACCAATAACAGCCTTCTACTCTGTCTGATATTTTTACCACTTTTTTTTGGTGGTGTAGGGGGGGCTCATGACCACAGGATGGTTTCCTCACTCTTTCTTACATTTCAAATAGTTTGCACATTGAATTAATGCATACATTTTGTAATTCTGTAAATTAATTGTGTGGGTTTTGAGGTAATAACCTGAAATATGAAACTTTATACTACAGCTAATTGAATTTGGACATTGGCTTCAAGCTAAATCTATTGTTTAGTACTGTACTCTATATTATATTGTGTATATTGTTTTTCCATAGTATTCAAAAATGTTCTTACCCTGTATCCCTAAAATGTATATGTAAGTTGGAAACTCCTATGATGCACAAACTAAGCAACTTCCAAAGAAAAGAAAATAAAAAAAATTATAGTTTTATTTTCTCTTCTTGCAGAATAATCAAATGATACCTGTCATTGCATTATATTAAGATTGCCAATGATCAAAACTGTATCTGATGATTATTGATTGAAAGGAAGGTTTAATGAAATTCTTATGGTTTTAAACAAAAAGATTTTTTTTTTTGTGCAAATGGTTTCTTGAATTTATGTACATCTTTATCCCTCATCCCTTTCATTTACATTTTTTCTAATTATTTCTATTTGAACTAAGTGTCCACTTTGTACCTGTAAATATACACTCTTTCTAAGCAGTCTGCAAATACTGTACTGTATATTATAATACGGTACTTGTTTCCTATCTGGGCGCCCAGGTTTTCAACGTACGGCACCGTAATGAAATCGTATCGCATCGCATCGGAATCGGTACGCGATGACGTACGATGGCATACGATGTTATCCGATCCGATCCGATTTCATTTTAAATCGGATCGCATCGCATGCGGTGACGCGATCAACCCCGATTTTTACATTGGAATCAATGTTAAATGGTCCCTGAGACCCGATTTTACATTGATTTCAATGTAATAACCCCGCAAACCCACGATTTGTATAGGAAACCCCCCCCTGATGGTTTAAAA
This sequence comes from Crinia signifera, assembly GCF_055691185.1. Taxonomy (NCBI): domain Eukaryota; kingdom Metazoa; phylum Chordata; class Amphibia; order Anura; family Myobatrachidae; genus Crinia; species Crinia signifera. The sequence goes on from NC_139219.1 coordinate 181,636,188, forward strand.
TGCGCCTCTATTGTTAACGCCACCCCAGTATTGACGTCAACCTGAAGCGTGGCGAGCGCAGCGAGCCCCGCGAGGGGACGCGGATACCTGTGAAGCCCGCGAGGGGACACGGATACCTGTGAAGTATCCGTGTCCCCTCGCGGGGCTCGCTGCGCTCGCCACGCTTCGGGCTCGGTGGCTCGCTGCGCTCGCCACACTATTCTATTCTCAACTCCACGCCGACGTGGATAGTGGGGGCATGAAAAAGTCGGAGGACGCGTACCGCCGCCGCTCGCCACGCTTCGGGTTGACGTCAATACTGGGGTGGCGTTAACAATGGAGGCGCATTTTAAACCATCAGGGGGGGTTTCCTATATATCCTATGGGCCAACCATAAAAGCGGGAACGAAATCGCATCGCATCGTTCAATATCGTGTATGTGCATTTGTGGTATCCGATGCGATGCGATCCGATTTTCATATGGAGAATAGCATGGTACGCAATTAACGTAGCGGGCGCCCAGATAGGAAACAAGTACCTATAATACTGTGTATAGCTTGATAAAAATTAACTTACAGTGATTGAAAATTTGAGTCAACTTTGTTTACATGCACGAAACATTACTTTTTTGGGTATTTGTTTACATACTGTATGCAATATACTGTACAAATGCATTGTATTTATTTGACTTTGGTTTTTAGCAAATTCTGGGTGTTACTGTCTATTGTATGAGGTTAATCAATGGCAATTGCAGATATTAAACGTTACTTGAATATCATGTCATATCAGAAAACATTATTTAAAGTGAATGAAATATATGTCGAAACCCTAATATACAGTAGTTTGTTTATTTTATTTTAAATGATTACTGTATTACATGTAGTGGCTACATTTATGATAACTCATGGATTTCTGAAACTCTCATTTACCCCTATTTCTCTTAAAGAGTACAATGAACTCCAGAGTCAAATTCAACAGGTTTAATATTTCACTGCTACCAAACAGAGTTTACAAACATATCAAAACAAGAATTACTGTAAAATACATCAATGTACAAAGATTAATGTGGTGCGTTTACTATAAGCATAGTTTAAATGAGTATACAAAAATCCATAGTAAAATAAAAAGCAAAAACATAAATACATAAGTAAAAGTAACTGATGCACAGTCTCTAATATTCTACCTAAATATACAGTATGTAGGAATTATGTCTTGACAGGTTTATGGCCTACAATATCAAATAACATTAAAAGCCAGTGTGTAAATAAATAAATAAAATCACTCCATTGATTGTTATTATATACCAAGTTTATAGTTATCTTATATATCTATGGAGAAATCTTTATCAACCTACTACAGGAAAATAATATTGGTTTACTGAAAGCTAAGATACAGCATCAAAACCATCTATATATAAAAAAAAAGTATGTTTTGGGGGAAAAAAAGACTAAAAAGAATCAAATGTTTAAAAAAAATAAAATAAACCAATACATTATAAACATTAAATAAACTTGTCTTCTATCATAACAAGAGATTCCAGGGAACACAGCTCTTTCAGTCTTTATGGTGGTAAAGTTTTAAAATCCATTGCAATAGCAACTTTACAAGAATCCATCATTTTGCTAAATGTACAAGCTATTACCATGTACCATAATGTAGGTAATATAGGTTTAAATGTTGCATAATTATTGGCTGCAGGTTGATCACTAGTACTCATGAGATTAGCTTGTATTACAGGTTGTTGAATTGCCATATGTTCCTTAATTGTATTGTCAGCATTACCTGCATACATAAATACATAGGACCATGTTGGCATCACAGGCTACAGATATTAAACATTATAGTAGATTTTCAAAAAAATATGTATGGGTTCAGTTAGCTTTAGAACTACTATAAATCCAACTTTACTGTGTAAGTATGTCTATTAAAACTTTTATAGCAGAGTTTCATGTCATTTGTAGCTAGAGCCTGCTACACTGGGAGAGTTAAAACCAGCAGTGTTCCTGCCTGCATCAACACCTTGTGCAGGTATCTACATACAGTGTAGGGCAAAGCACAATAGTGGCAAACAGGGGGTATAGCTTCAGAGGTATCGGTCAAGGCCTCATGGCCCAAAGCCCTGTATTATCACTCTAGGGATCTCAGAGATGCAGGCTGCCTTTTAGGACCAGTGTAAGTGCCAACTCAGTACACAGTGTAATGTTACAGAGCAGCACCCAGCTCATTTCACTTATGAGGAGCCAATAATTTCAGCACTATAACTGTGATCTCCTGTGATCGCATATTTAGCGTTTGTGCATGCACTCTGCCATGAGCAATTACATGCATAGAACAGTGAAACTCCATGAAAAGTGATTTTCGCAGATATACATATGGATCTGAGTCATACCCTTAATCTCACAGTAACACGCACAATTTACAGGAAGCTTGTACACACCCTACATCTTGGTTCCTCTCCTGGTGTAGGAGTTTAAATTAATTGAAGAGGACATACTGTATGAATCAAGTGGGATGGTGCTGTTAGGGGAATTATTTACATTGAGCACATTGATTGACCTGACTTTGGCATGATTCAATTTAGGAAATGAGTTTATCAGGGAGAGGGTCGGTAATTATTTTTGTATGGGCATGAATGTACATAATGCATGGGGCTTGCTTCTCTATTAATTATCAATTATCCAATGAATGTGAGTGGACTGCTGCATAAAAGATCCATTGCTGCGTCTACTGATACTGCCTCTGTCCCCAGACTGTGATATGAGATTCTGCCCAATATACATTCTTCAGTGAGGTAAAGCAGACAGATATATAATTATTTTTGGGATATTTGATTACTTAGGTATGGTTCATATGTATGTCTGGGAAGAATTGAGAAGAAAAGAACTGAGCATTCCCTATCTGTGACTTGACAATGCCCCTTATGGTGGTACACAGCTTCTGACCAAACACTCCTGTTATTTTTGGAAGGTTCCTGAAACCCAGCTGACTTACTGTCAATCTCACAATAGTGAAACATTAACATTAAAATGCTTTCAAAACCAGTTAAATATTTACTACAATTTGCAATTGAGAATCTTATGTCCACCAAGGCATAAATCCAGTTATAGTGCTGCCTTCAAGGCGGTCTACTGCTAAGCAAAGAAAATGGCTTTGCAAGTATTAGATGGATTTACCATTTTAAGTGATTTGGGCTATTTTTTTTTAGATTTCTATAGATATATAAACATCTTAAAAGCTAAAATAGCATATCAATAAAATAGAAAGTGTATAATGTAAAAGATATTTCTTCTTTTTAACATTTCATTGGAATTCATGATCTCAGGCCAGCAACTTTCCCGGACCAATTGTAGTTTGTCTTTGTCTGTATAGTGAAACATTATTTCTTGTCAGATTGCTTTAGAACTTTTACAAGAAATGTACAATTTACAAGGACTGGAAAGCCATAGCTATATGACACTGCATGTGTACTACCTTCATATATTCGGTTTTAAAAACCACAGCACTCCAGTTACTCATGTTCTTTTATGATCACTTCATCAAGCACTTTTATTGTAAAATAAAGCAAAGTATTCAGGTTAGGCTTAGCCTTGACATATATAACAGCAATTCTGTGACAGCTATGGTTAGCAATGAGTTCTAAAATTAATAACTTGTCTAATTGACTGTAACTGTCACATAGACAATTATTTAAGTGGTAATTCATTATGAAATGATATAAACTGGATTTACCTCAGACATGTTTAATAGACATCTTTACACTTTTAGGGCAGTCTGGATCATTAGTTTAAGAAAACATAATTGGATAATTCATACAAGTGAAATTTCAGAACATTCATCCTTGTTAAAAGCTGCAGAAAATCCCTATAATACATTTCTTTTGTGAATCGCAGAATCCAATTTTCTTTTGGCAAAACTAAAACATAATTTTATGTGCTTTACCTTTATGTTTATAATATCACATGCACACATGTGAGTGTGGCACATCCTCTCTCCCTTTTTGTCTTCCCCCAGTTATTGAGTTTAGCACTTCTACACATGTGGATCTTTCTTTTTCTTCTCTCTTCTTATGAAACAATGGAGAATCCCACAATAAAATAAAAGAAACCACCTCACGGACAGCACTTTGATACATCTCAAAATTCTTTCTCAATATATATTTTAGGTACTCTTTACCTAGAACGGCGCCCGTCGCGGGCATCGCGGGTACATTTATGCCTGCCCGCGACGCGACCGACGCGATGCCCGCGATTTTCCCATTGAAAACCATGTTAAACCTGAAAAATCGCGTCGGTCGCGTCGCGGCCGGCCATAAACGTACCCGCGATGCCCGCGACGCGATGCTCCCGATTTCCCATAGGAAGCAATGTTAAAAGCCGCGATGGACCCGATTTTAGTGTTAAATGCCTCAATCCACCCGATTTGGCCATAGGAATCAATGTTAAATGGGCTACAGAGCCCATTAACCCTTAAATGTCCCCCCAAATTTTTAACGCCACCCCACGATCAACGCCAACCCGAAGCGTGGCGAGCGCAGCGAGCCCGCGAGGGGCGGCGGTACGCGTCCTCCGACCTTTTCATGCCCTACTATCCACGTCGGCGTGGTGTGAGAATAGAATAGTGTGGCGAGCGCAGCGAGCCACCGAGCCCGAAGCGTGGCGAGCGCAGCGAGCCCCGCGAGGGGACGCGGATACCTTCACAGGTAAGCGCGTCCCCTCGCGGGCTTCACAGGTGTCCGTGGCCACGCGGACACCTGTGAAGCCCGCGAGGGGACGCGTATAACTGTGAAGGTATCCGCGTCCCCTCGCGGGGCTCGCTGCGCTCGCCACGCTTCGGGCTCGGTGGCTCGCTGCGCTCGCCACACTATTCTATTCTCAACTCCACGCCGACGTGGATAGTAGGGCATGAAAAGGTCGTAGGACGCGTACCGCCGCCCCTCGCGGGCTCGCTGCGCTCGCCACGCTTCGGGTTGGCGTGGATCGTGGGGTGGCGTACAAAAATTGGGGGGACATTTAAGGGTTAATTGAGGCTATTTGGGCTCTGTAGCCCATTTAACATTGATTCCTATGGGAAAATCGCGGCCATTGAGGCATTTAACGCTAAAATCGCGATCAATCAGGCTTTTTAACATTGTTCTCTATGGGAAAATCGCGGTAATCGCGGGTACCCGATTTTGATGTACCCGCGATTTACCCGCGATTTACCCGCGATGCCGCGATTACCGCGATTTTACCCGCGATGCCCGCGATTTCAATCGTGGGCGCCGTTCTAGGTAAAGAGTACCATATTTTATGTGCTTGGTTTACACATACTGTATTTGTATATTGATTAAGTGGGTAACATTCTGTTAACTTATGATCTTGAAATACATGTTCATGTCAATATATTGATTTTTTTTTCTTTTGTAGAAGTATATCTGTCTTATGGCCAGATGTATCAAGCTTCAAAAAGTAATAAAGTGGAGAGTAATAAACAACCAGCCAATCAGCTCCTACCTGGCATTTTTCAAACCCAGCCTGTAACTTGGCAGTTACCTGCTGATTGGCTGACTGTTGATCACATGCCATTTTATCATTTTTTGAAGCTTGATACATCTGGCCCTTAGTGTTTAAAAAGTATATAACTGTTAGCTGAGGAGAGCTCATTGTCGCTTTCTATTCATGTTAGTTTTTTTTTGTAAATAATTCATCTGGAAATGAAACAACCAGTGACCAATCAGCACCTAGATCTACTCGCATATTGATATTTCTATAGTGTACAGTCCATATGTCATTAACATTTTTACCATTCAATATGTCAATACTGTAAAGTTACAGGTCCAGTTAGATTTTCAGCAGCGTCAACATGATGTTTACATTTAACAACTAAAGCCTGACGAAAATGCCATTAAAGGCATTGAAACGTCGCAGATAATCTTGCTATCCAGAGTGTGATTATTGTTTGCTGAGAGTGCCGCGCTGCCCCCCCCCCCCCCCACACACACACCTGTATCTATGTCTTAGTGAGGGCACCCAGCCAAGGACACCTGAGACTACTGTGTGGAGTTTGCCGGTCTTCTGCCGAATATATATTTATATATATATATATTTCCAAATCCATTAGGACAAATCAGCACTCAAAAGTGCTTATATAAGGGAGTGTATATTGCAGCCGGGCTCCACCAATCGGATGTCATGGAAGCCAGCATCCAGAGTGGGTACAGAGAGACTCCCCGAGTCACTTCACCTCCCCATCTCAGAAACAGCAGGCTCACAGCCACACAATGAGTGTGCAACTTGGCGCAGTGCACACTAACCCATATATAAAAAAACATTCATCATAGCATAATAAACGTTCACAAGCTGATATTAGAGAATATATAAGAACTTAACTTTTACATTAAGCTATTCCAATTCATTTTCTAGTTCAATCCTTTTGGTGAAATGGTATTTAAACGAAAGATCCACTCAGATTCTTTACATAATAACTTTAAAGCTCTATTACCACCTCACATTGATTCAGCTACATGATCAATAATAAAATGCTTGAACCCAGAGATGGAATGACCCATACTTTTAAAATGGCGTGCCACCAGTTGGTCATGCTGATGTCTGAATATTCAATACACACTAGATGGCTGGTCAGCAGCTGTGTCAGGATGGCACTGATAGCTGGCAGAGACATAGCATAGTAGGCACTGGAAGACAGGGCAGCGACTGAATGGCCAGACATCAGTGGGAGTTCAGATGTGGCTGTGAAGCCAGGAATCTGGCCAGCAATATTGTATCAATAGTGCTGGTTACAGGTACAGGTCTGGATAGAAACAGGAGGCTAGAAGCATCAGATAGTAATGATCAGCATTGAGGACAAGGACAAGGACAAGTCAGTGACAAGGAACCAGGTCAAATCAGTGATGTTGCTCAAAGAACTTCCTGTTGCTTGAGCAGGATATTTAATCCCCTTGCCTAGCATGGATTGACAGATTTAGAGGGTGGTAGCTGTAATCTCAGAAGTGGATCTAATGGATTATAGTGAGGGTTCAAATGGAGAATGCTTAACCACTGTTAGCAGGGAGTTTAGGGGTTACAGCTTTCAGAACACTGGGCTAGTGTCTAATTAGGGAGAGCTGATTGAAGCCTAGGTGCAGGCTGAATGAACCTAGGCAGAATACACTGAAAGACCATGCAGAAACTGACAAACAGAAGAACAAACACCCAGGTTTGTGACACTAAAGCCCCGTACACACGGGGGAGATATATTGCTCAGCCATATATTGCTAGCAATATATGGCTGAGCAATATATTGCTCAGTTTCTCCTTTTTATCAGCGACCAGAGATGGTCGCTGATGAAAGGGAACCTCTGCCGACGGTGCCTCAGAGGTAATCAGCTTGCTCCTGCGACCAGCGATTAGAATGGGGCTGAAAATGGAGCGCGCATCCGGCGATTTATCGCCAGGGCACACTTCCATCACTGGCAATATGGTCGCCTGTGACCATATTTTCAGTGATTTCAGCCCCTATCGCCCCCGTGTGTACACAGCATAAGTTTATCTATTTGTTCATATAAATACAGTGATTGGCTTGTGAATAAGGTGCATAAGGTGCAGGACAGAATGCTCTGTTCCTTGACTTCCCTCTTAATGCATGATTGTCATCACCTGTTTCCTACAGGTTAATTGATAATAAAGGTGCTTCAACACACTTGATGGCAATTATAAATTAAGGGAGAAGTCCAGAAACTGAGAAATGTGTCCCTCCTGGAGAGGGTCATGTTGGGAGGAATGATTTATTCAAAAGGGAACATCCTAAGTTTAACATGATCCATGTCACAAGGCTCCCAGCTAATCTAAACTGCTGAATGTATGATAGTGTTTGGACACCATTACCAGTGGAACTGCCTTTTTTTTTTCAAATCAGTCCCTGACAGTGACATCACATGACCCGAGCATACATGTGCAGTGTGCAGAATTCAACCATCAGTGCTTGCCCCCAATATTTTTATTTCCACTGGAAGAAATCCCCCTCTGAATCAGTCCCCTTATCACTAAATTCAATATACTATATAGGGTACATGCTGTCAATTAGTATTTTAGTTCTGCATTATCCTATAACAGATATAAGGCTATAAATGTACATTTCAATGAAATATGTTGGATGACTTATGTGCACAAAATGCAGGTTCAGCCCTCATCTTTTGAAATTACTAAATAATGTAGCTACAGTACCATGAAATATTGCATTCAGCTACACCTCTCACTAAGGGCAAAAGGTTGACACAAGCATTAGTTTGACATTGGGAAGGTCGACAGACAGAAAGTCGACACTTGTTTTTTTACATTTTTTGTCCTGAATGTCACACTTAACATGGACACAGAAAACGTCCACCGCGTCCCCTCACATGGCTCACTGCGCTCACTGTCGTTCTTAGGCATGTCGACCTTTTTCATGTGTCAACCTTCAGTATGTATGTCGACCTCAATAGTGTGGACCTACTGTAACACAATTGTTTACCCACAATTCAACCTCATTAGATATAAGGATATGTAGTTTAATGGTAAGAATAGTCCCAATCTATAGTATGCATGGACATAACATAAGCCTAGTGTGTGTGTCCATGTGCAGCGTTAAATTTAATATCATGAAAATATTAACTTATATCAAACTTATGTGATCTAATGCTACAGAACTACATGCTGTCAATTGAAGGATTGGATATGTAGTTGCCATTCCATTAGTCAGGATGTTGGTGGTCAGAATACCAGCATCAGAATCTTAACACCGCTCAGAATCCTGATGGTCACAATCCTGAATGTACAGTAAGTATGCGGGAGCGGGTTATGGTTGTGCTGCAGGAGGGGAGGTTAAGTTTAGGCTAAGGTTATCTTAACAATACTAAGAATCCAGATGGTCACAATCCTGACCATAAGCGCGGGAGGCTTATGGGAGGAGAGGGTTGGAGTTAGGCTGCAGGATGGTAGGGCTAAGATTAGGCTGTGGGAGGGGAGGATTGGGTTTAGACTGTGGGTTGTGACGGTTAGGGGAGGATAAGAGACAGGGTTGTCCTACTTAAACCTCTTTTATACCGACAAGTCAAGTTGCACCTGGGATTTTAGACCCGGCTTGTGACCCCTTTCACACCCACCTCCCGACCTGGCATAATGCCAGTGGAGTGGGGGTGACGTCACCGGGGACAGGTCCTGGGCCAGCACTGGCAGATGAAAGCATCTCTCAGCACTGCTTTTATATTGCAATGAAGGGGTCCTGGGTCGCATCGACCCGGGTTACTCGTTTACACTGCTCCACTACCCGCCCCCCCCCCATGTTCCAACCTGCTGAGGACCTGGGTAGGTTTCCTGGGAAAATGGGCCCTTTTTATCAGTGCCCCATTTACCGACGCTGACCCAGGTCCATGAGGCAAAAACTTGGGTTTTTGTGGTGGTGTAAAAGGGGTACCATATCTGTATTAAAATGTTTTAGGATTCTTATTCTAGGGATGCTGCTGTTGGTATTCTGTGCATCAACATCCTGAATCAGGGCCGGACTGGGACCAAATATCGGCCCTGACATTTTGAGCACAGAGGCCCACCTGCAGCGGGCGGGACCCTTGCATGGCAAAGCCGCACGGCGAAAAGGGGGCATGGCCTCATGGAATTACACACACCGTTATGCTCATTACACAGTATGGAACACGCCGTGTTACATATAAGGGGCTTCACACCATAATGCCCATTACACGTTAGGGCACACACCATAATGGAATGTGGATATGATGGTAATGAGGACTGAGACAATGTAAATGAAAAATCAAGGTGCTTTATTATGAGGGTCTGATTAAAAATGGGAGTAGGGCTGCCACAGTGTCACTCTTGAGGGGCCTTGGAAAGGGGTAAGGGATTCCTTTGTCATAGGGTCCTTGCCTGGATCCTATGTCCCCCCTGGTGATTTACTGGTAACCTCTATTGGGGCTGGGTGATTAGTATTCCAACTCAAACGCAAAGGGTTAATTGCCCATTCTGTGCAGGATTAAATGTCAAAATTCAAAGTCAGGTGTGATGGGTATATATGCTAAACGGCGTCCCGTTTGCATATGCTTACCCTTGCAATGTTGTGCAGGCTCCCCTTGCTATCTGTGATGGTGTCTATTCCGTTGGTGGTACAGGGGTGCGGGGGTGCTTGCGACTGCTTGTCTCCGCTTGTGGGGGGATTGCGGTGTGTCAGATTAGTGCTGTCGCCGCTTGTCCCATCTGTTTGACTGGTCAGCAGCGCCGCACTTCCGGGGTCTGTGAGATCTCGCGGTTGAGATCACGCTCTCCCAGCTCAGCGTTCCCCCGTGTGTCTGACAGACATGCAAATTAAGTGGCCCCTCAGCAATGAATGAAGAATATCGGCCCACAAGGCCATCGGCCCTTCTGAAACAATTAGCACAGAATGATGTTACCCATCATATATAAAGAATGAACTATAGGTACAAATGTGGGAAATGTTATTTAGGAAATGTAGAATTACTTTTTGTTTTAGTGTATCTCATAGCATTGTAATGTATGCAGCAAAATGGAAATTGTTTAAGTGACAACAAACATTTTATTTTAAATGCAATATTTTCAGATAAATGTGTAGAATGTCTATTATCTAGTAGTTTTGTTTGCTAAATTATCTCTGTCTTATTTTAATCAAAAGCCGTGTCTAGGTAATTGAAGAGAACGCTTATTCACTGGCATTTTCTATTCATGCTTCTCTGTGCTTTCCTGATTAATTCATTTGTTAATGATTAAAGGTAACATCTGATCAATACACACCTACATCTTCTTCAGTGTGATATTTCAACTACAGTAACAACGTGAATTGGCAAATAAATATTTGTTAACTTGTTAAATGGTCAAATAAGTTTTTTTTTTGTTTAAAAGGAAGACAACTATTTTCCATTGGAGAGGTCTAGTTTTGCCAAAATCCCAAATATAAAAAAGCCAAATGACAGTACTCATACACTGCATTTCCCTCACTTATTCCTATGTTGTTTCTCTATTTCCTTTACTTAAATCTGATACTCTTTGTATTTTTTTCTTTTTAGTTTGAAAAGCTAAGTGGCTGGAAAGCTACAGTATACTGTATATGCTTACATTTAAGATGTGGCAAAATAACAATATTGGTATCCAGATAACTGGTCTACATTAACAAGGTCTACAGTAAGAAGGTTGACACAAGAAAGGTATGACAGTAAGTACAGATGGAGCTGGCCTCTTCTATCGCCAGCCCCCCGTCAGCGGCCGGCTCTGGCCAGCGGCGTGCATGCACGAGACATTCGCGAGCGCCCCGTGGCTATGCAGCGTTTTCCTCCACCGCCTCCCCTGGTGCCCCTCGCCGCCCCGCTGTCCCCCCTATCCCTGCCCGCCTCCCTGAAGTGGAGACGGACAGGGACTCGCAGTGGCGCTGTCCTGAAACTGGGACACGCGTGCATGTAAGACGCACGCGCATCCCAGTCAGATGGAGCGCCTCTGCAGCGGCGATCGCCAATGAAGACTTGCTGGCGATCCCTGGCCAAGGATCAGAGGTGCTCCATCTGTATGTCAACATGGTCATTTGGTTGCCATAGTCATTAGGAAAACAATATATCATACCACCCAACATGACCCATTCCAGGAGAGACGCATTGCTCTGTTCCTGGACTTCCTTCTCAATTTATGATTGCCATTACCTGTGGTGAAACACCTTTTCTTGTCACTTACCCCATTTAAAACATGTGATGGCAATCATAAATTAATAGGGAATTCCATATGCAGAGCATTGTGTCCCTCCTGGAATGTGTTATGTTGGGTGGTATGGTATATGGTTACATGTATTTAGGTCGATAGGGTCAAAAGATCGTCCATGCAGCAGTGGTTTGGTGTAATGGGATCTACACACATAGTGATGGGACTGGAGCTTTGTGCTGAGCCATCTAGCATTGCTCAGATCGCTCAGCACACATTGCTCAGCACACCTCGCTGCACTCAATAGAGAGAACATGGGCGATGACTAAATATTTCAAGCATGCTTGAAATATCTAGCCCCAACTATAGCATCACGTGGGGCCGTGTGTCAATATCGCTATGGGACACACACACACACACACAGTGATTTGTACTTAATGTCTAAGGAATCTGTTCTGATTGCTTAGCAAATATGCAAAAATTGCTATATGTGCAGGCCACATTAGAATGGTGGGAAGGAAAGATGGAGTACAGAAGATTTCTACAGAAATTAGATTTCTGAATACCCCACACTAGTTACATAGAGTAAATGGTTGCACACAAAGATAAATACATTATATGTCAAGTTCAATACATTTTTTCATGAGCTATCAGTCCGAAATAAATATCCAATTTCAAAGTATCCAAAGAACTTACTTGATTACCCATTCCATATGGCATAAAAATAATTATAGATATGACATTTAATTATTGACAAAAAGGACATTTTTAAATTCATGCAACAATGTGCCTTTCTCTAGTTCCCTAGGTGCACAGTTTCTTAGTAAAACTACCCTTATCCTTGAAGCATCACTTCTGTACTAATGAGAAAAACATTTTTCTTCCAGTGGAAATTGATAACTCCCTTGCACAGACTTGAAAAGCTATTTATTCAAATGTTTGTTTGGTTCTTGAAAAAAATGGATACATAATAATTAGATGGTATTGCAATGTACATAGGTCCAAGTTACTGTAGTCCAAGATATCTACAGTAGTCTATTTGTTATTAAAATAACAGCTATCCAGTTCAAAACTATCCAGATTAAAATGTGGTTTCTTCAGCAACCCTTGTTTTAGTTCCGAGCTTTGTAAAAATGATACATTTTAAAGTCTCCCCTTAGTACTTTCATTTCTGTATCTGTTTATTTAAATTTTCATAGCTTTTGTTATCATATGGTACACTTAGGGGTTTATTCTAGTTCATTCTTTCTGACAAAATCCTTCTTAGATGGACAAAACCATGTGCACTGCAGGGGGGCAGATGTAACACGTGCAGAGAGAATTAGATTTGGGTGAGTTATTTTGTTTCTGTGCAGGGAAAATACTGACTGCTTTATTTTACACTGCAATATAGATCTCACTTTGAAGAAAAACCCCACCCAAATCTAATTCTCTCTGCACAAATTACATCTGCCCACCTGCAGTGCACATGGTTTTGTCCATCTAAGAAGGATTTTGTCAGAAAGAATGAACTAGAATAACCCCCCATATGTCATAGTTTAATTGTTCTATGTTCATACTGTTTTATATGTCACATAGCAATTTGACAACTTCTGGAGTTTATTTGGTTAGTTGAAAACAGATGCTGTGTTGAATAATGCCTCCTCATTTTTGTTTTATCATTTCTTTAATCCATTGAGTGCCAACTTTTCTGTGAGAGATGCACAAAATATCCACTAAAAATGCCAGAGTCCAAGTCGAGGGATATGAATCACTTTAGTTATTGCCGGCAAATGATCTGAAGTCAAGTAACTGAAGTTTTGTTAAAAATTGCCCCAAAAAAAGAACAGTCGCTGTGAGCGATGCAGGGATTTTTAGCGGATATTTTGCACATCTCTCAAAGCATTGCTGGCACTGAAAGAGTTAGGGAGTTAGGTTTGTCAAATTGTATTTCTTTGTAGCCTATTGGTGTTTCAGGAGTGGGACAGCCTATTGGTGTTTAAGGAGCCTAACAGCTTCTGTGTTGCAGAATTCCCCTACTCTGCTGTCCCATTTTTAGTGTATTTCTTTCTGAGGAAGCTGCTGAAGCAGACTGCAGGTGGGGAAACACATTAGAGGCGATCTGACTTTCACCTACTTTTTTCACCAGACCAGTAATTCAGTCAATATTTCCATTTGGACCTGTGGACTCTAGAGATAACTCCTACACTGGTCGCAGGCAACAGTAGTTGGGAGAACATGGATAGCTGATATCTTCTCAAAGGTCTGTGTGATTTTAAGCAGGTACCTGCATTTGTCTAGCCAGACCCATGATTTTGTTGATTCAAAGAAACACCTAACTTACTAACATCATCTGTTTGCAGAAATAAGTTCTGGTTAATTAGCTAAAAGCAGCCAACAGTTGTTACAAAGCAAACTCAACCTTGTTTTTATGCTAAACTAATCCATACCCTCCAACATGACCCTTTGCATTTGGTACACAATGCTCTGCTCCTGGACTTCCCTCTTAATGTATGAGAACCGTCACCAGAGTTGAAACACCCTTCTCGTCATTGACCTAGTTCCACACAGGTGATGGCAATCATACATTAAGGGCAGTATTCAATGCTCTCAATTCACCATTTTTTTTCGGCGAATCGGGCTGTTTTCACTCCCTGCAGTGAATCTTTTTCACTGAAAATCTGATTCACCCTATTCAATGTTCACTGTATGCCGGCCAGTTTTCCGTTTCATGCTTGCTGCAAGACGCTGTTGTATTTCAATGGGGTTTTCACTGTTATTCACTGAGAGTGTATTCAATGCTAGGATGGTGAACTGCTTTCAGCATGAGTTTCGCCATGATTCACCGTTTTGCATTGAACATCTTTTTAAGGTGAACTGGAATGTGTTCTATTTTTTTGGTGTGAAAAAATCAGTAAATTTTATTTTGTGAAGGGGCATGCTATTTTTATTTATGTGCTTTCAGTACATGAGTATACTGAATATTTCATTTTTTTTTTACACATTCGCCAGCAGGGGGCGGATAGTCGTTCAGGTACTTGTTTCCTAGCACGGCGCCCACAATATTAAGTTGTATGAAATTGCATCGCATGCCATATGCCCGCATGCAATGCGATGTGATTCGATTTTAAATTGTATAAGCCCCTATATAATTTTTAATTGTATAAGCACCCTATTGGGTGCTTACAATGTTAAATGCACCCCCACGCCACCCCCACTATCAACGCCAACCCAAAGTGTGGCGAGGGGCGGCGGTACGCGTCCTCTGACCTTTTCATACCCCCACTATCCACGTCGGCGTGGAGTTGATTTTATATAGTGTGGCGAGCACAGCAAGCCACCGAGCCCGAAGTGTGGCGAGCACAGTGTGCCCCGGAAGCGGACGCGTATCACTTTACATGTATTCCGTGTCCGCTCGCCACGCTTCGGGCTCGGTGGCTCGCTGAGCTCGCAACACTATATAAAATCAACTCCACGCCGATGTGGATAGTGGGGGTATAAAAAGTTCGGAGGTCACATACTGCTGCCCCTCGCGGGCTCGCTGCACTCTCCACGCTTCGGGTTGGCGTTGATAGTGGGGGTGGCGTGGGGGTGCTTTTAACATTGTAAGCACCCATTACGGTGCTTATACAATTAATTATCTTATAGGGGGCACATTTAACATTGAAAACACCCATTAGGGTGCTTATGCTTCACTAAACCAGGCTGGAACCAACTATGCTTCACTGGACAGGGCTGGAACTGGCTATTCTTTACAACTCTCAAACAAAATAGGATAGTCACTAAGCCACTGGAAAAAGCTTATATAAAGATGTATCCAGCCTCATGGTGACTACATCACAGCAGTAGGCATTTCAGCAGGTTCCAAGGAACTGAAAGTGAATCCACATCCACATGACATCTGGATCCAGCACTATTAGTTGCTCTGGTAACACTGATGCAATCAGGAATCTGCACAAAGAACTCATAGGTGAATAATCAGCCTGGAAGAAGACTCAGTAATCAGTGGTTTAGCTGGAGCCGGAGCAAGGGCATGTTTCGTGCGCTGCCCCCCCCCCCCCTGCGCACCGAAAAGGAGGACTGACCTTGATCGTTAATAATAATAACAGGACCCCACAGGCTGCTCCCCCTGTATAATCACAACATGACCCTACAGGCTGCTCCCCATGTATAATAAAAGGACACCACAGCCCCCCCCCTGTAAAATAAAAGGACACCACAGGCTGCTTCCCCTGTATAATAATAATAATAATAATAATAATATGACTCCACAGATTGCTCCCCCTGTATAATAATAAGGATGCTCCCCTGTATAATAATAATAATATTTAATAATAATAGGACCCCACAGCGCTCACCCCTTGTTCACTTCCCACAGATGGGTGCTCGGACACCAGTTCCAGCACAAGCTCTCCCGCCCCCCAAAAAAACCCGGCGAGCGCTCTCACATCGCGCATGTGCCGGTTTGGGATGCCGGAGGCAGGGATGCGGCGCCATGATGTTGATGACGTTGTGACGTCATGGTGCCGCATCCCTGCCTCCGCCGTCCCAAACCGGCGCATGTGCAGTGAGCGTTCGCCAAGTTTTAACTGTCCGCAGTGAAGACTGATGCCAGGCACAGCGGGCGAGCAGGGCGGGGGAGCCGGCGGCAGAGCTCCGGCGCCAGGTGAAGTGTTGGTGCCCGGAGCAGGTGCTCTGCCGGCTACACCCTACCTACGCCTCTATCAGTAATTAGTAACACAGACTCTTGCTCAGAATTAAGGTGTTGCAGCATGGAAATGTATACAGATGGAGCCACTGTCATCTATCCCTATAATAGGATTAAGTGAGTATGTTCAACAAAGAAAGAAAGAAGACTCATTTTTTTTAGGTCAAGCAAACACATACTATTCTTAGGCCCAGGTCTGTGGGAAATCACACCTTCTCTAAACCCTGTATGCTCAGCAAATGAATGCAACCAGAGTACAAAAGCAAAAATCTGTTTGGAAGTGCTGGAGCAAGAACTAGAAGAGTTAAGTTAAGATCATTACACTTATACTAAAAAATGTATGCCACAGTCACAAATATTATTACTAGTATCAGCACTTACATAAGCCTCGTCATACTGTAGGGTATATGAGATCCTTCGAATCAGGCTTTGCTTTTCCATATACTGTACACTACATGGAACTCTAGCCCACAAGAAAGAACAGTTCTATATTTGTGACTGTGAATATGCAGAAATATACGCATTGGTAAACTATGCACTCTTCACACCGGCGTAAGGGGCTGCGCCCCCTTAATTTGTGAACGTTTGTATTGTGAGAAATATGGTTAGAATTGTATGAAAGATGCCCTGTATTGCAACTTGAGTTATAGGTGAAATGTGTTAAATAGAGAGAATATGATTTGGAAGGGGGTGTGTATTGTTTTGTTTAATTAAAAAGCGGTTACAGAGTAAGATGTACATTGATAGTGTGGAGTGTACAGTGACATTTGTGGGTGTGTGTGGGGGGTGCGTGTTGTTGAGGTGTGTGTTTGCAAAAGTATAGTAGGGTGTTTTTGAGTCAGCGGCTCCCCACTGGTGGAGGTCACGGCACCAGTAAACAGGAGGCTGGGTAGTGATAGGGGTATGTGGGCATAAGGGGGACTAAAGAGGAGGGTGGGGGACACTGTGCAGCTTCTGCCAGTGGGTGAGGGTCCAGCGTGACAGCACAGGAGTACAGGATGGTGGCCCTGAGTCAGTGTCTCCTCCTACTGGGTGGGAGTTAGGGTGCATGAGAGCAGGAGGCTGGGCTATGAGGCATGATAGGGGTATGTGGGCAACACAGCATCAGCAAGAAGCTGGGTAGTGATAGAGGTGTGTGGGCATGAGGGGTAGTAAAGGTTTTTGGCTGTTGCTGAGTAGGGTTAGGCATTGGTGCAGACGCCATCGATGGTTGGCTTTGATGGGGATTTTGCACCTTGTCATCGATAGTAATAACATTTTACTTGGATAACCATTGATTGTTGTAGTTATCGATTGTCATCCATTATATCTGACTGAATAGGCCGTGGGTCAATCAGAACTTGGTGGCGGGACTTCCGGGTGTGGGGGGCGGAGCTATGCCCCGTGTCCCGGCACCTTAAAAAAATTTGAAACTTAATCGGTTCTCCTTTTCCATCGATGTAGGGAAACCAACTGGTCCTCCCACATCGCGAATCGCAGGAGGGGGGGTCGCGGGGGTCCCACGAATCGCGGGAGGGGGGTCGCGGGGGAGCCGGGGGGTGCTGGCAGAGGGGGCGGGTGTGGGAGTAATGGTGGATGGTGGCTGTGGAGTAATGGTTGATGGTGGGCATGTACTGTAGCTCTGGCTGGGAAGGGGGAGGTGATGTCAAGGGGGTGGAACGTTATACACATGAAAACGTTCTATACATAGAACACTGGTCTTTTCCCTAGGGGGGGCGGGTTTGTGTATCCCGTTGGGTGGGAACGTTATATACACAGGGGATGAGTGACAGATCTGGCTAAATATATAGGAGATGGGCAGGGAAAGATTACATTATTAAAAGGTGTGAGAATATTAAAATATGCATATTTTATTAATGTGTACATTTGTATAGTATATTTAAGAAAGCACTGTATAAAGCCCCCCACACACACTAGCCGACACTGATATCAGCGGGATGCAAAGAAAAATCCACAAATAAGTTCAGCCGAAATACAGGACTCTCTGAAAAAAAAATGTTGTGGTTGTTTCAAGATGCACTATAAGGAGGCATTTGAAGAAAACTGGCTGCATGGTTAAGTCGCCAGAAGAAAGCCCTTACTACGCAAATGCCACAAAGCATTCTGCTTACAATACTCCAAACAGCACAAAGACAAGCCTCAAAACTTCTGGAACAAAGTCATTTGGAGTGATGAGACCAAAATTTTACTTTTTGGGCACAACCATAAATGTTACATTTGGAGAGGAGTCATCAAGGCCTATGATGAAAGGTACACCATTCTTACTGTGAAACACAGAGGTGGATCACTGATGTTTTGGGGATGTGTGAGCAACAAAGGCACTGGAAACTTGGTCAAAATTGATGGCAAGATGAATGCAGCATGTTATCAGAAAATAGTGGAGGAATATTTGCACTCATCAGCCCGGAAGCTGCGCATGGGACGTACTTGGACGTTCCAACATGACAATAATCCAAAACACAAGGCCAAGATGACCTGTCATTGGCTACAGCAGAATAAAATGAAAGTTCTGGAGTGGCCATCTTAGTCTCCTGACCTCAATATCAATGAGCCACTCTGGGTAATCTCAAATGTGCAGTTAAATAGTTACATAGTAGGTAAGGCTGAAAAAAGACTTCCATCTAGTTCAACCTGGTATAGATATCCATTGCATATCGAGTTCATGCAAGACAGCCCAAGAATTTACAGGAACTTAAGGCTTTTTGCCAAGATGTATGGGCAGCTTTACCATCTGAGAAAATAAAGAGACTCATCCAGAACTACCACAAAAGACTTCAAGCTGTCATTGATGTTAAAGGGGGTACTGGGGTATGTAAACTTTTGATCAGGGTGTTTGGGTAGTTTTTGTTGTCATTATGTTTTAAAAAGAGTAAACACAGCTGTTTGACAATAAATGGCTTCACCCAACCACTAAGCATGAGTGAAAGAAAAGTTTGTGATTTTCTGGTCATTTGTCAGAAAATATGAATTCACAAATTCTGCTAGGTTATGTAAACGTATGAGCATTTTACTGTATAGTGGAGTAGATGCTACTAGCAACATGGACAGACATTCATCAGGACCAAACTGTGGGGAAGGTTTAGTTACAGACAAACAAATGGGTGAAAACATTGGTACATAAACAGAAGCTCATAACAGAGCCAGTATAAGCTGGAACACCCAGGATCAGACACTTGCAGGAAAATAGCAAGCTAGCGTATCTCAGCGTAACACAGGCTAGTAAGGATTAGATCAGGATCAAAGTTATTCAAGAAGGATTGAGTATGATCTGCAGCAATAGCTATCTATATATATATATATATATATATATATATATATATATATATATATATATATATATATATATATATATATATATATATATATATATGGGTTTCTTCACCAATAAAATAACTATTTACCCAGAGATGGACTGAGCTTATTCATTGGGAACATCCTCAAATACAAGAACACTATTTCAGAAATGTGTATTCTGTTTTGAAATTGTAATGTTTTATTGGGAGGTACAGTTTCTATACTAGGTAGCGCACCCCAATCACCCCCACTTCCCTATATATATATATATATATATATATATATATATATATATATATATATATATATATCCTTTCCAATATCCCACCACGCGCTAATTTTAAAGTTATATTTAAGAAAAGAATTTTAGTTCACAATATGGCAGCCTGACCACTAAATTCCCAGAGGGCCAGGGAATCAACAGAAAAATACACAACCCAATAGTATTATGGCACCTATAGTATATTATTTAAACCATAAAATTCAGGTAAGAAAGTCCACAATTGTCAGTGAAGTAAGCAGACATTGTTCATCCAAAGGGCGTATTTATTTGTTTCTTCGAATGTTGGTACAAAATATTAAAGTTGATCCTCAATCAAGGGTACATCGCAAAATCCGAACGTGTTTTGTCAATAATGACTTAATCGGGGGAACAATATATTATTATATAAGAAATCGAAAACGTGGAGAGGGTATTCTTTATAAGTAACCCCAATATTTAATTCCTGAATTTGGGTTATACAAGATAAGGTTTCCTTTAAAGAATATAATTGCCAATAAGATTAGAGCAGTGTTATTCCTCCAGTCTGATGAGAACCATAGAATCACCAGAGGGATAAGGAGTGATACTAAATCCTCCAAAACAATAGATTTTGTAAAAATCACCAAGACAAAATATATATTGATGCCAATTTCTTCAGGTAATAGGCCTCAGGCAAAGTGGCCTTTAAATTGAGCTCTGTCATCTACAGGGATAGCAGCCAGAAAGATTTTTTTTTTTCATTAAATTTTTTTCTATGCATTCATCAATAATCAATCTATATTATTTGGCCATATTTATGTACCACTTGTAATTAATATATATTGACTGTATTCTTTGATTCTACTTGTGCAAATTTATTGTGGCTTTAGTTGACTGATGGGTTTTGATCAAGCAATGTGAATGGTCTCCATGACAACAGGAGGACAGTCCACATCGCTGTCCCACTTCCATCCACTCTGACCACCCTTACTGCAGCCCCATTTATGCCAATTTTGATGAAAATCCTCAACATTACTGTTGTCATGGTCTTCATTACAATGGGAAGACAGTCCATATTGTGGCCCCACGCTGGAAATAACCTATCCTCACTACTTCCGCCAGAAGCCACTGCAGCGAGTGATATAATAGATGTCCTCTTATTTTTTGATACCTATGTACCTCTGTTATTACATGTCCTCCACATGGCCATAAATTGCACAACACTTCCTGTATGCTAATATCCATGGTAACCCTTAAACAGGTCCCATAGTTTTATCTTCCAGCCGATAATTTAATTAATTACTAGATCTGACTTTGTCTACATTTATTACATTCTCTCTATGATTCTTTAGAGGTATTAATTATATATATATATAAACTCCTGATATTAGCCAATTGAAATTGTGATGCTTCATGTATACAATTGTGATTGATGTGATCTTGTGATCAATAAAAGTCACTTATGAGATCATGTGACCATTCAAAGTCACATGATAGCAACCTTTTATGAATTTTGTAATAAAAATTAAATATCCTTTTATAAATAAATAATAAATAATTTTCATATTAGAGTCTGTCTTCTTTTTAAATATTATTAATATATATATACATGGTTTAAGAGATGGAATTTTATAATCCACATGTGTACCAATTTGGCAGCCATATTTCTTCAGGTATAAATACCACCTCATGAAAACTTTGAAAAAGATGGCTCACCACAGTAAAATGCCTCAGCCAGTGACTCTGCATGTTAGTTCCGGGTCCTGATATCACTTCCGGGACACCGAGTACACATGCTGGAGCTGCAGGAGAGGCAATGGGAGGACCAGGCACTTAGGTAATTGCGTTTATATGTTATTCAGGTGTGATTTCACTATATATTGAGGCTGGTTTCATTATATGGCTGATGCCCTATGATGAAGGTGGTTGGACACCGAAACGGCCCGTCAGGGCTATGCCTGTGGATATAAAATTATACTGCTGTCTTCAGCTACTGCCACGGATGCTAAGTATAATGAAACCCTGTACAGCTTATTTGCTTCATTAAATGATTTTACTGCATGTGACATGCTGAGGTGTGCTGGACCTGTCTGTCTCTAGATTGGACTGTTCTATCTGGGGATTGATATACAATATTGATTTATCGTCCTGGCACCCTGATTGATACCTCTACTAGGAGTGTGCGTTTCTTCCCTACACCCTATCTATGATCCTTTGGATTCTGACATGCACCTCGATTTTTTGGAATTATTTTGAGAGTTGTTTTTGACGTTTTTGTGATTTTGTTCATAATTTTTTGTGTATTTTTGTTTTGTGATTTCATATATTGATATGGAATTTCACCTTGAAGATTTCACTGGCACTAAGCGCTTCACTGATAAGGACACCAACAAAATCTTGTTTTCAGACACTGGAGTGTTGGCCTTTGACAAGGATACACCGGAGGAGGTGTACACTGATCTGCTTAAGCTCAGAAAGAGGCTTGTGGAGCTTGAATTGCATGGACTAACCCTATCGCAATATCACAGGGAAGGCCTGATCCCAAGGGGATTTAGGATTACTAATCAGCCCACTATAGGCAGATCAAATAAAGATTTCTGCAAGTCTTGGTGCCAAATACTCAACCAGTGTAGTCGAGATTTGATTGTTTTGGTAGTTCAGCAGCTTAACAGTGATATAGCCAGTGTGCAGAAGGAAATTGAGAACTGCGAGGCAGTTGGTTTGGATGTAGTTAAGTCTGACACCAGCAGTGATTGGCTTGCCAAACTGGAAGAAGCTGTAGACAAATTTAAAACCGAGTTGTTATTGTTTAAAAAGAATAAGTACCGTAAGGTGAAAGAAGACTACAAGGAGTTGCGGGTTTATCCCTGGCTCTCTGGTCAGTCTATACGCAGGCCGTGGAGGGGTAACTTTGTGAGAAGAAAGAGAGGGGATTTTAAACGGTCAAACTACCAATTTACTGATATTGAGTCTAACACCTCGCAGAGTGACTCTGAACCCCCAGGGAGAGCAAACCAGAGAGTTTTTTTAGGGGAAGCATCCCAAGTGAGGGCGAGAGGGCGAGGAAAAAACCCTGCAGGAGAGGGGGGGTCAAACACCGAAAAAAGCAGACCACAGAGGGACAGCAGGAGGTAATTGTGTATAACCTATCTGATTATCAACCCACCGACTCTGAGTTGACTGTACTGAATAAGGGTCTCAGTTTTGTTCAAACCCACAGGCAGAATCCGTTCGACTGTGAGGTTGAACTGTATAAGTTCCAGCGGCAGCTCAAACTGAAAGACCACTTTGTAAGACATCCAAGTGTTACGTCAGGTGTGGTTGATAGTGTAAAGGTGCATCCCTTTAAAGTGAAATCGCGGTTTGATCCACAGGTGAATAACCCCTCTATAGATACGTTTATTCGACTTGTCAGACAGGACGTAATACCTCAGATCAGGCGGTCCAAGATATACAGATCCAATCTTGCCAGACCTGAGCAATTGGCATTGAAGTCCTTGCGTGAAAATACCGCTATAATGGTTTGTCCCGCGGATAAGGGCGGGGCAACTGTGATCTTGAACCGCATTGACTATATTAATGAGGTGATGCGTCAATTGTCCGATGGAGTCTGTTATAAACAGTTAAAAAGTGATCCTACAGTGGGTTACAAAAAAGAGTTAGACTCTATCCTGAATATGGGGAGTCTGAATGGGTGGATTGATGAGGGCACTCAGGACTTCCTTACGCAGGAGTTTCCTAGGGTGCCATTGATTTATATCTTACCCAAGATACATAAATCTTTGGTCTCCCCTCCTGGGAGACCAATTATTTCATCTATTGGTTCCCTTTCACAGCCTGTATCACAGTTTGTGGATTATTTCCTACAGGATGTGGTACAGAACACACCATACTGGCTCAGGGATACAACTCATTTTTTGAATAGGCTTAACCAGTTTGGCATGCCATCACAAGAGTGTATTTTAGTGACGCTTGACGTCACTTCGCTCTACACCAATATTGGTCACGATGAAGGAATGGCGGCCATCAGAAGATGCCTGGAATCCAGTCCACACTATGCAGGTCCACCGATTGATTTTTTGTTATTGCTCATCGGATTCATTTTGCATAAAAATTATTTTCTGTTTGATAACGCCTTTTATTTACAGTTGCAGGGGACTGCGATGGGGTCCAACATGGCCCCATCGTATGCCAATCTATTTATGTATGATTTTGAAAAGACACATATTATGGCGGATCCAGATTTTTCTCATTTTATTGCATTTTATCTACGATTTATAGATGACCTGTTCATAGTGTGGACTGGATCTCAGGGGGAACTGGATGGCTTCCTGGACAGGCTTAATACAAATGTCGGGTCTATTAGATTTACATGCACTAGTAGTGTAGACCAGCTTAACTTCCTAGATGTGTTGGTGTCGAAGACACCTGAGGGTTTCAAAACAACATTATATAGGAAACCCACGGATAAAAACAATCTGTTACTGGCAACAAGTTTCCATCCCCAACCCCTAAAACGAGGACTGCCGTTCTCGCAATTGGTGCGAGCAGCCAGGATCACGTCCGACAGGAGAGATCTGACTAACACTTTGAACGAGATGGGACAAAGCTTTGTGGCTCGCGGATACAATCCCACCGAGGTACAATCGGCTAAAGAGAGGTGCCTAGCCCTTAACAGGGAGGAGTTGCTGACAACACGAGTAAAATGTGCCAAGGAGACCAAACTCCTGTTTCCCAACACCTATTCCATCAATTCAGGGGTGTTGAGGGGTGCCATTATGAAGCATTGGCATATACTTAAGACCGATCCTGTCATTGGCGAATACTGTGAGCATACTCCGATGTTTTGCTATAAAAGGAGTTCTAATATCAAACAGCAAGTGGTTACCACGGATGTGGGCCCGAAACCAGTGGCAAGAGCAACATGGCTGAACACTGGCACAGGCGCCAAAAAATGTACAGGCTGTGTCAATTGCAAATATATACTTAGTGGCAGTAGTTGGCAGCATCCACTGACGAAGCAGACATATTATCTTAAGCACCGGATGGACTGTACCACCAAATATACTGTATATATTATACAGTGCCCATGCAACAAGATATACGTGGGTAAAACCATTAGGATGCTGAAAGAGCGGATTAATATGCATCGCTCATCAATAAATAAAGCTCTGCTCAAAATGGATGGCAACACACCACCTGTTGCCAGGCACTTTGCCCTCAAGGGACACCGCTTGAGTGACTTTCGGTTTCTCCCATTTGACTACATTCCACCATTAAGGAGGGGTGGGGATAGGCATAACTTGTTGCTTCAAAGGGAAAGTTACTGGACATACACGCTTCAATCTATGGCGCCCTTAGGCTTAAATGAGGAGCTTAATTTGGCGGTATTTCTTTAATTATAGACCCGACATTTGATTCCTTTGATCTAATATTGATCTAATATTGTTCTTGATTGACCAAATATGAGCGATTGCTATTATGTGCTTACTAGATCAATTGCCTTTGTATATAGTTCTCTTTTTCTTATGTATATTTTTGGTGCTGGTATTTTTCTATTTTTGTGTATTTTGTTGGGGGTGTGTTTATGGTTGCCATGACAACGTTTTTTTTGGCACAGTTAAGAGACAGCATTTAAGGTCCATTTTTGCTTACAGTGGACAATGCATCCACTTTGTGGCATTTTCGCCACACTATTGCAGATTTCTGCAGTCTGTTCAGCTAGAGACTTTGCTGCCTGTAGTTTGTGCTGCTGAGCTGCGTTGTCCTGGCAACCGGATGTACACATCCTGCGCCTAGGAACCTTTCTTGCCTCCCTGAACACTGAGGCAGTGCATGTTAGTTCCGGGTCCTGATATCACTTCCGGGACACCGAGTACACATGCTGGAGCTGCAGGAGAGGCAATGGGAGGACCAGGCACTTAGGTAATTGCGTTTATATGTTATTCAGGTGTGATTTCACTATATATTGAGGCTGGTTTCATTATATGGCTGATGCCCTATGATGAAGGTGGTTGGACACCGAAACGGCCCGTCAGGGCTATGCCTGTGGATATAAAATTATACTGCTGTCTTCAGCTACTGCCACGGATGCTAAGTATAATGAAACCCTGTACAGCTTATTTGCTTCATTAAATGATTTTACTGCATGTGACATGCTGAGGTGTGCTGGACCTGTCTGTCTCTAGATTGGACTGTTCTATCTGGGGATTGATATACAATATATATATATATATATATATATCCTTTCCAATATCCCACCACGCGCTAATTTTAAAGTTATATTTAAGAAAAGAATTTTAGTTCACAATATGGCAGCCTGACCACTAAATTCCCAGAGGGCCAGGGAATCAACAGAAAAATACACAACCCAATAGTATTATGGCACCTATAGTATATTATTTAAACCATAAAATTCAGGTAAGAAAGTCCACAATTGTCAGTGAAGTAAGCAGACATTGTTCATCCAAAGGGCGTATTTATTTGTTTCTTCGAATGTTGGTACAAAATATTAAAGTTGATCCTCAATCAAGGGTACATCGCAAAATCCGAACGTGTTTTGTCAATAATGACTTAATCGGGGGAACAATATATTATTATATAAGAAATCGAAAACGTGGAGAGGGTATTCTTTATAAGTAACCCCAATATTTAATTCCTGAATTTGGGTTATACAAGATAAGGTTTCCTTTAAAGAATATAATTGCCAATAAGATTAGAGCAGTGTTATTCCTCCAGTCTGATGAGAACCATAGAATCACCAGAGGGATAAGGAGTGATACTAAATCCTCCAAAACAATAGATTTTGTAAAAATCACCAAGACAAAATATATATTGATGCCAATTTCTTCAGGTAATAGGCCTCAGGCAAAGTGGCCTTTAAATTGAGCTCTGTCATCTACAGGGATAGCAGCCAGAAAGATTTTTTTTTTTCATTAAATTTTTTTCTATGCATTCATCAATAATCAATCTATATTATTTGGCCATATTTATGTACCACTTGTAATTAATATATATTGACTGTATTCTTTGATTCTACTTGTGCAAATTTATTGTGGCTTTAGTTGACTGATGGGTTTTGATCAAGCAATGTGAATGGTCTCCATGACAACAGGAGGACAGTCCACATCGCTGTCCCACTTCCATCCACTCTGACCACCCTTACTGCAGCCCCATTTATGCCAATTTTGATGAAAATCCTCAACATTACTGTTGTCATGGTCTTCATTACAATGGGAAGACAGTCCATATTGTGGCCCCACGCTGGAAATAACCTATCCTCACTACTTCCGCCAGAAGCCACTGCAGCGAGTGATATAATAGATGTCCTCTTATTTTTTGATACCTATGTACCTCTGTTATTACATGTCCTCCACATGGCCATAAATTGCACAACACTTCCTGTATGCTAATATCCATGGTAACCCTTAAACAGGTCCCATAGTTTTATCTTCCAGCCGATAATTTAATTAATTACTAGATCTGACTTTGTCTACATTTATTACATTCTCTCTATGATTCTTTAGAGGTATTAATTATATATATATATAAACTCCTGATATTAGCCAATTGAAATTGTGATGCTTCATGTATACAATTGTGATTGATGTGATCTTGTGATCAATAAAAGTCACTTATGAGATCATGTGACCATTCAAAGTCACATGATAGCAACCTTTTATGAATTTTGTAATAAAAATTAAATATCCTTTTATAAATAAATAATAAATAATTTTCATATTAGAGTCTGTCTTCTTTTTAAATATTATTAATATATATATACATGGTTTAAGAGATGGAATTTTATAATCCACATGTGTACCAATTTGGCAGCCATATTTCTTCAGGTATAAATACCACCTCATGAAAACTTTGAAAAAGATGGCTCACCACAGTAAAATGCCTCAGCCAGTGACTCTGACCCACTGGACTTCGACCAAACCTGGACTACAACTTTGTGTCATCATCACATCACCATTGAACCTGAAGCAGACCTCAGGAGCACTCAAAGCTATTTGAACAGCTCTAAGATTACCATTGTCTCCACTTCACGACACTCTCCAACAAACAACCAATACAGGAGACCCTTCAAGATAGTGTTTGAATTAGGACTGTTCTTATAATCCATTGGTGTCCTTGGCAACTTACTATTCCAATGCTTGTGCATATTTGGGATCACATTGCCGTTATCAGATACAGTTATATATACCTGTTTGAGGCTATACTGTATGTGATTTTATCAATTTATGTGAATAAATTATTTTTATTAATCCATCCCTTTCTATTCCTCAATAATAAGTGCTGTTTATACCTACCCTTTTTTTGCTGATGTAAGTTAACTTCAGAGATGGGCCTTCAGAAACTGGTTGCCTACGGACCATCCAGTATTTCTCCTGCATCCAATAAGTAAGTAAATAAAGAAATAAATAAATAAATGCATTTGTACTCTTTGAATTGTAAAAGCTTGTTCCTGGAGCAAATTAATCCTTTTGGGCTTTTTTATTTTATTTGTATATAATGACAAATCATAATTGGATGGATATTGACACAACTCTCCATTAATTTAATTTAATTTAATTTAATGGTTGTATAAACACATGGCTCTAAATCACAGACCACAGGTATAATTCTGTAAGAGACCAGATTCATTTGTGACCGGCAGGAGCTGGCAACGGCACCAGTACCACAGGTATCGACGAGTTACCCCTCCTGGGCGCCTCACTATTCCCCTGAGCCCCCACTACCTCCAAATCCTGAGCACCAGTGACCCTTGCCCTCACGGCCTCCAAGCCCAGGACACAAGTTGCCCTTGCCCTTATTACCTCCTCAGGCCCGCAGCTACCAACCCCGCCGTGGATATTTGGCCGCTGTTGTAATAGAGGCCTTACTGCACATCTCCTTGGTGACAGGCCGCAGGAACTACCATCACCCTTGCTCTCCAGTAATTCACCAGGATCAATTGGAGACTGTACGGGCCCAAGCCTGTGAATCCCGGTGCTATATTGCTATCCTTCACTTAGCAGTGAATTTGGTGCACCTAGGCCAAAGGTACCTAACTTTAGGGGTAAACTGCGCAGTTTAAGGGAAATTAATAATTTTTCTTTTGTATTTTAAAATGGGAAGTTGTAATATTTCTATGTGTTCAGACTGTCATGTTCATATTGCTCTGTAGCATACTGTGAGGATTGCGGCCCAACGCATATTGTGGGCCTCATTGCGCACAGAATCTTTGAAGTGATTGTGTCACAGTAAAATTATCCAGTGCATGTGTGATCTGTAACTTTAATACAGTGATACTGATTTCATAATCTGTTGATTATCTACATGTTCTTATAACTGCCTTGTACCGTGTGAGTTGCGACCTGGTTAATAGGGTCTCATAGCGCACGATATACATTTATCCTTCCATTCCTTTTATTGTTGTTAGACATTTGTTTGGTTATTCTGTGCCATCCCCTGTTGGCGCTCCGTGCACCGCACTCCAGAGCTGCAGAATAAAACATCCGTTTACCGCCATCACGTGTGGTGAACCTGTTATTCCGTGAGTGTGGGGGGTGTTGTCCCTTGGGGTTCCTTGTCCCTTTGCCCTCAGAGTTCAGGCAAGTGAAGCTCGACGACCACAGAAGGACCGTGACCAGCGGGAGTAAAGAAGGCAAGGTACTGACTATAACTCACCTGAGTTTGGCGATTTTACATATGTATGCATGTGTTTGACTGTATATATGTGTTGTTATTTCATGTATGTATATTGTGCACAGTTACACACATGCAGACAGGCTGGTGGGGACTGGGAGACGGTGTGGAAATCCTAGTTTCTGCTACTGCCTAGTGAGATACCTCCCAACTGTGGTATACTTTTTATCACCAAATATACTAGAAATGACTTTGTGGGTCTTTCCGATTCATTCGATCCCACGTGCTCTTGCACGAGGCACCAATGTTTTTTACTGCGCATGCGCATAATGATTTATGTAACATGTGAAGGGTCCCTGGGTGAAAGGACTTGGTGACTTTCATAATCGTTGAGCCATTCACATGGAGGAATATGTGCTGGGGCGTTCGGCGGCAGAGTTGGGTGTCATCCATGGCAACGCCAAGTGTTTCATGGGTTTCCCCCTGAAAACTCTTGGTGTTTCCATGGGATTGCAGAAGGGACGAGGTGTACTGGGGCCAGTGTCCCATGACGTCAGCTGCCCACCCTGTCTTCAGCCAAAAGCCCGCAAATATAAGTCAGTGTCTCCACTGACTTATATTTCCTAGCCCTGAATAATTACTTTGAATGATTTTTCTGGTTTCAGGCACATTTGTGACACATCCCCTTGCATGGTACTGAGGGGAAATGGAGGCGTGCGGGGGGGGGGGGGGGGGTGGTTGCATTCCCCGGGGGAGCATTACCAATTAGAATCAGGGTCTTTTTGTACTAACAAAGCAGGTGGACATCCAGTAAGCTGTTGTATATCTGACAAATGCTTGATCATATAATCACAAACATTTACGTTTATTTGTTTCTCACAGGATTTGTTGCAATATACCAAGCGGCAGCTTTGCAGCAGTTCAACAGAGCTTGACATTAACATAGGTATTCAAGACCATATGACATGTTTTGTTACTTTAACTGTCATGTTTAATGTAAAAATGGAATAAATTCTTATTGAACCATGTGTTATTAGCAATTATCAATGTACAATATTAAGAAAACCGCAATTTTGTTTTACATACGACACTCCATGAAAAATGTGCAATATGAAATATGTAATCCTTTGTAATAAAAGGCTAACTCGGCTCCATACCTCTATGGGGTAAATTTATATGTTTTTAGTGCCAGTGGCCACAAGATGACGTCCAACAGAGCAATTGTAGCGTTTCTCCATTTAGCCAAACAAAACTGACAATATTGTTATTTTGTTCCATCATTTTGACAGGCTTGTACCTGGTCAAATAATATTACTATACAGAGTATATAGAGGAATATATTTTCAGGTAATTGTGGGTGACCAAAACTTGGTTCTTTTATCAATACAGTTTGAGTTTCCTTTATCTGAAATGCTTGGGACCACAAGCTTTTAGGAGAACGGATTTTTTCGGATTTTTAAAATATTTTACCCCCCATATTACCTGGTCCCCTGGTGGTTCCCCAATGTCCACGGTGTCCCCCGGTGACTTCACTGGCGTGCCAGCGCACACGCGCAATGCACCCCTGGGACTGGAGATTACGGTTTTCAGAATATTTTGGTTTTCTGGAATAGACAGATAAGGGAGACCCAACCTGTATATATAATGGGGGAAATTTACTAAAGGATATTTGTAAAAAAATAGGTGTATTTGTATCCAGAAATACACTTATTTTTGACATTTACTATCCTGAAAATACGGCAATTCGTAGTCGTATTGATGTGCTATCAATACGAATTTTTTACAAATTTCCTTTAGTAAATTTCCCCCAATATGTCTGCCATAAGATAGTCCAGCAGTATCTTCTGCAGTTTTCTCTCTCTTCCTGACTCTTTTCCAGAGTGGTATAAACATGTGCAGAAGCCATATGTGGAAGCATGTAGGAGTAGCAATAATCAGTGAGTGCTGAAGTATATTCTGAATAAAAATCCATGTAAAAATGCTTTGGAAACTAATGTTCCCCAATAATGTAATTCCAACTGGCTATTTAGTAATGAAGATTCAATAAATAGTAAATACATAAATTGTGAGATATGTTCCAGAAATCATAATAGCGTGCTGATTCCAAAGCATAAAACTACATCTACACATAAGTACAATGAAGCCGGGGAGACTAGTTAAAAACTGGATGAGACCCCGGAATGCCAAACTGAACAGTAAAGTCCTGCCCTGTGCCTGTCTGTGGGTGTCCTATTCATGGGGTGCCTGTAAAAGTTGTCTCTGGTGTGATGGGGATGGGGATGGGGAAGGATAGATTAGAGTTTACCCATATGGTCTGGACCATTATTGTTTTTATTACATTCCTGGACCATGTAGGGAGGCTGTAATCTACCCTCCACATGGTGACTCCCCCGCCGGATGGGATTATTACAAACTCCAGAATGTTTGAGGTATGGAGCATGTCCGGTCCAGCGTTCTGTGGTATGGTCCAGTTACAGATTTTACCCATTCCCTGTGAAAATAGCGTACTCCATATATTTCTTAATTTAGGAAACACTGTACATATGTGTCATGCCCCGCTGTGACCGCTGGGTCCAGCACCGCGTCTAATGCTGGCTGTCTTCTTTCCCTGCCGGGCTCCACTGTGTGCCTCCGCTCACCCCTCCGCTGTCTGATGCGGGTGTCTAACCTCCGGTGGGTCCAGCGATTCCCGCTGCCAGCTCCCACAGTATGGGTGCCGCCATCTTGGAGGTGGCATTTCCTGTTGGAGCCAATGGTATTCATAACCTCTCCTAAGAGGTCATGGTCCAATCCTGGCAGGCCCTGGGGGATAAAGGGCATGGATTACTGTTCCCTCTTGCTGCTGCTTCTTTCTGGATTCCCAGTCAGATTCCACAGCGTTCTGCTCTCAAGTGCATTGTCGCCGTTCGGTCCTGCATTCTCAGTCTTATCTGCAAAAATTTCCGATCCTGTTCTGGTTCCTATTCTTCAGGACTCCTAAGTTGATGTTATTGTTAATTTATCCATTATACGCTGAGTGGGCAATCCTAAATTGAGGTTATTGTTAATGTATTCGTTATACGCCGAGTGGGCCATTCTAAGTTGTTATTCATCAGTTCCGTTATAAGCCTAGCGGGTTCCCCAAGTTGCTGGTATTCCTTAGTGAGACCCCGTTTCCTGGTACCTAACTCCTGTGAGTTCTCCTGTTGGAGACTGGTTAATGCCCTTTTCAGCAGTCCAAGATCTCTCTGAGACTTCCATCGGAGGGCCGTGACCTGCTGGGTAGACGCAGCTAAGCCTAAATTCCCTTTGCGGGATCCCTGGTGAACATTGCTGTCCAGTTAGATTCCGCGCCTCCGATCAGGAGTTCAGCCAACCTCCCAGAGCTACCCGAATATGTGAAGGTAGTATATTTATGGCCAGCTATACTCTCACTGCCCAGTCAATCTATACCTGAACAACCACCTACGGTGGAGCCACAACAACCTAATGTGACAATATGTTTTGAGACAAACCTTTTGTTCTTTTATTAATTAAGTAAATCTGTATAAGTTTTGAGGTTCTTTTATGACAACAAAGTCTGTGAATTCTTAATTAAGCAAAACATACAGCAAACTATTTTAGTTTATACTGGCACTTTTGCACTCCTATATGAAGCCTACGCAATTTGGGTCATCCTACATTGAACCTTAAATGAATAAATGTATCTTTACCTTACTATTTGATTGGATTTATGGTCTCACTTCTTTTATATGTATATGCGCCAATTCATACACTAAATAAGCTGTGACTCCTCATACTCACACAATCATGCAGTAAGATATAGCCAAAATACTGCTTATGTTATTTGTACTGTACTGTATATACCTACTAAATGTGATAAGAGAAAATGTGATTTGTCTACTGAATTAAGCATCCACAAATTATCCAAATACACATATTCACATGCTTTAGAAACATTCACAAGTGCTTTTAAATAACAAAGTTTATCTCTAGCCTTTAATTGAGTCTGTTTTTCTGAATGGTCAATGGTGTCTTGGAATGAAAATAAGTTTCGATGTCACATATAGATGTGAGTGTTCCTAATCAGGTTTATATACTGGAGTTTCTTTAGTATGTTGAGCAGATAATTGATATGGGTTGCTTTTATTGTATTATGGTAAATATGTGGATAGGTCTGGTTTTATCAATTATTCAGCTGTATGATTCAATAAATGCCATTGAATGCTCAATTCACAACTGGGTTATGTATTGTTTGTAATGGATAGTGGTTAAAAGATGATCAATTAGACTTAGTGTGTGTCTCTACACTCATGACCGGTTTGAATTTACACTGATCTGGCCAAGCATTTCTTATGTGTACAGTAATCTCAATTTAAACTTCTTGTGGTTTTCCTGGTGATAATTTTCTGACAGCGATAGGGAATTCTGTATACAACACATTGAGGGAAATTTACTAAGAATACGAATACAATTTTTTTGTATTCGTATTCTTAATACGAATGAATACGAATGCATACGACTGTTTTAGCCGTATGCAAATTCATGTTTCGGAGGGTAATTTACAAAGCAGTGAAATACGACTGCTTTGTAAACCCCAATGTCGTATTCATTCATATTAGCGGCCGTATATACGGTCACTAATACTAATTAGTATAGGCAGTTTAAGCGGATCAGTCAGATCCATGCAGGCTGCAGTGTGTAAAAAAATAAATAAATGTAAAAAACGGCGTGGGTTCCCCCCCACGGCCGTAACCAGCACAAGGCTCAAAGAGCTGCGGCTGGTTTTTAAAAAATCAGGGAAAAAAATGCGTAGGACTCCGCTGACTTTTTAAAACCAGCCCCACGCTCCAGGGCCAGGTCTAGTTCCCAAATTACGGGGGACAAAAATAATAGGGGTCCCCCGTATTTTAAGAACCAGCCCCAGGACCAACCAGGCAGCAGGGTAATACCACAGCAGGGGCAGACTTTTTATACAAGTCCCCCCCCTGGCCAAAGCATTAACCCTACCAACCAGTCAGCCTGGGCAGGGGTCCTGAGGAAATGGGGACCCCCCCAATAAAGGGGGCCTCCTCCTCCAGGACTTACATGGCCTGGTGCTGTTCCCGGTATCCTGATCTCTGTGTAAAAAAATAGAATCAAACACTATTGTCTAAAACTGTGGAACTATGAGTCCCAGCAAGCCTCCCCCGCATGCTGGGACTTGGAAAACCACAATTCCCAGCATGCGGGACATTAAGGGGCCCGCTGGCACTTGTAGTTCCACAGTAATAGAAATAGTAAAAAAAAACCACACACTGACACACATGAAAAATAAAACTTTAATACATAAATAGCCCACACATACTGATACTTACCTTTCTTGAGCCCGTAGGTAGCCCTGGGTCCGGGGGTCTGCTGATCCGGGGTCCGAATTTCTCAGCTCCTGAATTATTCAGAGGAGAGGCACTGAAGATGAAACTTCAGCGCCTCTCCTGTCAGTGCGATGGAACCGGGGCACTTGCATTTTTTTTCTGTCCTGGGGTCTACTGCAGACCGAAGCGGACCAATCTTTGCTGGAGGAACTTTGTAAGTATGATTTACTTCCACATGTCCCCCAAAGGATTTCTATGGACCCAGGATCGCCGGACCCTGGACCCCGGATCAGCAGACCCCGGACCAAGAATTGGCAGACCCCCGGACCCAGGATCAACAGACCCCCAGACCCAGGGCTACCTAGGTGCTCAAGAAAGGTAAGTATCAGTACGTGTGGGCTATTTATGTATTAAAGTTTTATTTTTCATGTGTGTCAGTGTTTTTTTTAATGAATTCTATTACTGTGGAACTACAAGTGCCATCAGGCCCTTTAATGCCCCGCATGCTGGGACTTGTGGTTCTCCAAGTCCCAGCATGCGGGGGAGGCTTGCTGGGACTCATAGTTCCACAATTTAAGACAATGGTGTCTGATTCTTTTTTACACAAAGTTCAGCCCAGTACCCAATGACCAGGGGTACCGGGGACAGCACCAGGCTTCAGCCTGGCCAGGTAAGTCCTGGAGGGGGGGGACCCATTTATATGGTTGGTCACCACTTCCTCAGGACCCCTGGCCAGGCTGACTGGTCGGTAGGTTTAGTGCTTTGGCTGGAGGGACTTGTATAAAAAGTTTTCCCCCGGATGTGGCATTACCCTGCTGGCTGGTTGGGCCTGGGGCTGTTTCTTAAAATATGGGGGACCCCTATTCATTTTGTCCCCTGTATTTTGGGAAACAGACCCGGCCCTGGAGCCTGGGGCTGGTTTTAAAAAGTCAGCGGAGACCTACACATTTTTTCCCCTGATTTTTTAAAACCAACCCCGGCTCTTTGAGACTGGTGCTGGTTACGGCTGTGAGGGGGACCCAACGCCGTTTTTATTTATTTATTTTTCTATTTTTTATACACTGAAGCCTGCACGGATCTGACTGATCCGTGCAGGCTAAAGCCAAATACACCAGAAAATTGTCTATTATAGAAAAGTCTATTTTCCTGGTGTATTTGGCCGGCAATTATCAGCAGTTTGCCGACAAGTAGCGGCCGTATTTTAATTCTTTTGAATGGTGACTCCTATTCGTATTTCCCGATGGCATACATATTCGTATTTGTAAATACAAATATGAATGTGCCATAAATACAAATATGCATATTTTTGGCATAGTAAATGGCAAAAATATGAATACGCCTAAAAAATTCATATTTTACTATGAAAATACAATTTTTTTAGGCGTATTTGCCTTAGTAAATTTCCCCTATTGAGTTTTGAAATTGATGCATATTTGAATTGTATTTCTTCTTTTGTATTTTACAGCATATTGTTTTATTTGTAAGCTCTGCATCTTACACCAGCACTCTGTTTTATCTTTGTTTTGGTGTTACCAATTGGTCATTGATGTTGGGTGACCTCAAACTGATATTGATCTTATGGTACTTATGTAATATCTGGGCTCCCGTTTTTCTTATGAGACCGCGTCCCCTCGCGGGGCTCGCTGCGCTCGCCACGCTTCGGGCACGGTGGCTCGCTGCGCTCGCCACATCATATAGAATCAACTCCATGCGTAATTGGATAGTAGGGGTATGAAAAAATGGGGTGCATTTAACATGGGAGCCCAGATAATACATAAGTACCGTTTAATTTACTTAAGCAAAGTAATTTGTGTAGCATTCCCAATTTACTAAAATGTGTAGAATCAGACTATTAATAGAGCATTGAATGAATGAAATAAAGAAGCCAACAGCAAGCATCAACAAACATCACACACACACACACACACACACACACACACACACACACACACACACACACACACACACACACACATTACTTCACATCACATGTGTGTAGCTTTTTAAATAGTCCTGCAAATGACATTGATGTAAATGTATTGTACTCTGGGCGCTATTCTGATTAACATGCCTTGTGAGTCAACCAGAAAAACCTCCTCTGTGCTTTGGATGGGGTTAGAAGAAGGGAAATCCTTAGTATTTAGTGCAAAAAAGTTATGCAAGAGAGATGGACAAATTTCAGCATGCAAATAGGAGATAAGCTCAATGTTCTTTAATATTGTTTAGAAAATGTTACTCATCATTAGTCATTGTTTCCATTTTACAACTTGCTCTGTTCTTACAGTTTTATCCTACAATATACATATACATTTTTTTCATTCATAAATACTTGTGAATCACGAGAAAGAGAATAATTTAAGGACAATCTAATGTTGGTTCATTGTTATAGTATAGTATGGGTAGGTGGGCGCTCACCTGCAGGAAATTCTGTTAAGTTTAAGCTGCTGGACTCCAGGGAGGGGGCCACCCTCCGAATTTTAGTAATATCAAAGTGTGGGGACCTGCACTAAGGGAATATAGGGTGTAGTGGGTGACAGGCACCGTATGGAGTATATCAAGTGATGAGAATAACCTGCTGTTTCCAATACTATACA
This sequence comes from Crinia signifera, assembly GCF_055691185.1. Lineage (NCBI taxonomy): Eukaryota > Metazoa > Chordata > Amphibia > Anura > Myobatrachidae > Crinia > Crinia signifera. The sequence goes on from NC_139219.1 coordinate 181,673,612, forward strand.
AATATCATACAGTATATAGAGATACAATGTATAATGCACATAAAGCATTTATTATACAAATTTTATAGGTCACAATGCTGTATCAGATGCACCAAACACGATATGTTGGTGAAATATCAAGTGCGATATGTTGGTGGAATTTGGAGGTTAGGGTGAAGGTGTGAGACCACAATAGAGTGGTTGCAAGTCTGGCGGTGGAAATAATATAGGCAATGTGGGGGTAAAGGATAGGTCACGGTGATGGTAATGGAGTCACAGAGTGAGCAGAGGACACAGGTTGGTGGTGCAGGGGACTGGTGTTCCGTCCCCTCTGCAGTACACCTCTAAAATGTGTTGATGGTAAGGTCCTTCTCCGGTCCTCCATGCAGCAATGCTGGCGTCTTCACTTCCAGTTCCAACTGACATGACTTCCAGGTTTCAGTATCTCGAGATCCTGTCATTTGGTGACACGTATTCTGCCTGCTCCATGGGCTCTACTCCCGGCCGGGAGGAGACTTACTGTATGTTGGTATGATGGTGTGGAGAATTGGGTGTAGAACTCCAATGCATATCGACCTAATTAGGTCTTCTCCTAATTAGGTGTAGTGGGTCCCAGAGAGGGCTGAGTATTATATTGTCTATAGAGTGGGAGTTTCTGAAACCTCTACAGCCACCTTAGATGTGGACGAAATGCCCTTGAAGCAGTCTATCATCATCTGGGTCAGAAAAAGGTCCTCTGCGGCCATCTTAGAAGTTGGCTGTTTTCCCTCAATGTAGACTAATAATATATGGGACACGTCTCAAAAGAAGTATGTGCGATTGTGGTTCAGTTTTATAAATGTCACTACACTGAAGGTAGATTACTGATTGTGCATTCCAATTGCAAGTCCACTAGCAGCACTGAATGTATGTCCATGCACAACACTAACATATAGCCGGGTCATCTTACTGTAACTCAAGATTTCACAATCAGAGGAGGAATTTATAGGGTAGTAAAAAAAGTATGAATGAATTCAGTATATTCTACTGAAATTTGCAGTGGCTCTTCATTATAAAAAATACTTTATTATTTCTGTTAAAATAATTGTTTGGATTGTTGCAAATAGATTTTCTTTTCTTTGTCAGATGTAGCAAAAATTAAAACTTAAGTTGCCCACATGTGTCTGACCCTGAAGTCGGATACAATTTCCCTTGAACCTTCTTGGGAGTGATTCCATATGATATTGTACTTTTGTGCTATTTTTGCATAAGATATGTTGCATAAGATAAAATCACAATGGTATACAATAATATCTTATGGAATACAATTGTACCATAAGATATATCTGATGAGCTGGTTTAGGACAGGAAATGCCAGTAAAACTTCCTGTGATACATCATATGCACAAAAAGTACTCCATTTTCCATGCGATTTCCTCCGATTTTGACAAATCAATAGTGCAGCACTAGCAATCTAGGGGCTTCTATCCGACACACACGGGACAATGCATCAGATCAGATTGGATGGTAAATACATACCATTTGACACTTTACAAATTATATATTGGCCCCAAAGGTCGGAATCACATGAAACAATGCAAAATCATTGTACTGTTTTGGTGGCCTTAGGTTGTTACTCTTGGTTAAAGTTTCCAAAATAACATTGTCGTAATTGGAGTTGCCTGATGAGCAATTGAATTAGCTGCCTCCATTCTATACTGTACTCTATACTCAATTCTATACTGTAATCTATAGAAGGCAGTCTGCACAGGCTCCATATTGTCATATGCATTGGTCACCTATGTGCTGTGCATGCACTAGATCAATATTTACACAAAGACACTGTATAAGCAGACTTCCAATTATTGATATTGAATAACTTGCCAAAAAGGAATTTTACTTGGCTTTCATGGAGTCTTACTAAGTACATATTTTGTTACAGTGACTTGCGCCTCTTTGTTACAAAGACTTGCGCCTCATCTACTGGAGTTGTCTTGATGTTGGCAGGTGAAAACTGTAGACTTTACTGCGAACCCCAGGTAGCACTGAATTTAGGCTACAGATATTGTTAGATATCATATTCAAACAGTTTAATGCTCTGGGATATATCTAGTAGTCAATTTCATGATTAAGGCAAGCCGGATTTAAATTTTCGGTATGCTATTTCTTTTATAAAAAAGATTAAACATAATATGGTTTGGCAAATGCTTACATTTTTCTTTGTTTAAATGTGTGTACATCAATTATGGAGGTGATAAGGATGATGATGATGATGACAGTACAGCATGCCATTTTCTGTCCTTAAACAGTGTAGTGTCTAAGTTCAGGCATAATATTCATTATATGTATTTTATATTTTGTTCCCTTTTAACCTGAATGCTATTGTACTTTCTTTTCATTATTATTAACCATTGTATTGTTTCCTGGTGCATGCTGAAAATGTAATGCCTGGTTTGATTATACTTTTGAATATGTAATGTCTGCTTTGCTGAATGTGAGCTGTACCCACTTGTGTTTATTCATGCCTTTGTGCTTGATTCAAGTTTGTAAGCACTTCCTGAAATGTGTTTGTCTAATGTAATTTGTGAGATAGGATAACGGAATGCAATTAAAGTTATATCTTCAATGAAAGGAGATACAATGTTTTATAAAAGTAATGCAGAAATCAGAAAATAACTAATACACAGTCACATGAGGTTCGGTTTACAAAAACTAAAACACTAATAATACAAGTAAATATATTTAACTAACTGGAATTAGTAAATAATTGGGAAATATAAAAATTTCAGGATTAAATTAAAATAATTCACATTATTCACATTTTTTATTAATGATATGACTATGAAGTTAATGGCAATACAGATGTAGCTCTTTTGCAGCCCCCGCCAGCGGCCAGCTACCACCAGGGGCGTGCATGCACGAGACGCTCGCACCACCTGTGGCAACGGAAGCAGAGACCCTTGAGCAGAGACCAGCAGGGAGACACTGCCCAGCCGCCATGATACTGGGACGCATGAGGCGCACGTGCGTCCCAGTCCCTATCGCCGGCGCTCACCAGTGAAAGGGATTTGGCGGGCTCCGGGCAAAGAAGAGAGGTGTTACATCTGTATTTAAAGTTAAAAAGCCCCAATATCTTACCATTAGTACTGATACATTAAACTATAAAATGTGTGAAGATAAATTGAAGAATGTTGCAGTACTGTTTTAAATAGCAAAGTAGCAAATATGAATTGTAATTAATTGGTTGTGGTATTGAAGATATACAGTAATTAGGTTGACCGAATATATATGAAGTTAACAATTTAGGTTATCAGACATATCAAACAAAGCCAAATGGCTGACAGGGTCAAGAGGTAGACATTAAAGAGGATCGTCAGGTACAAAAGGTATACAGGGTCAAAAGGTTGACATGAAAATGGTTAACCCAATTTTTTTAATGTTTAATGTTAACCCCCCCCCCAAAAAAAAAACAACAACTTTATATTGAATATTGTCATGCTGACCACTTGAACCTGTTGAGCTTTGTTCCTGTTGATGTTGAGACCTATTTACCTTTTGACCACAATGATCTACTGCATGTGAAACATACTGTATTGTGTCAGCTGAATGAAAACAGGGTAGAAAAGAAAATTACTTGTACAATGCACCCTTTTTCGTAATAATAAAGATTCAGCAAATTGAGTGTAATTAAAAAATAACTTAAATATAATATAATATTATAATTCCCTTAAAAATCATATTAGGAGAGTATTTCCCATGATATGTATGTATTTCATATTAAGATTAAAAAAAGTGGTTAAAAAAGTCTATATACAGAAGTCATCTTTGCCCCGCGCCCACCAGAATGTCCCCTATGCACCGGCGGACAGGGACTACATTGAACTGGGATGTGCATGCGTCTCATGCGCACACGTGTCCCAGTCTCTCGGGGGCTGGGCACCGGAACCCTGCATATCTCCACTTCAGAGAGACGGGCAGGGTTGGGAGGGGAGGGGGAGGGGATTCAGAACAGGGCAGCGAGGCAGCGGGGACCTGGGGTGAGCATGCACCCCTTGGTGGGAGCTGGTGGCTGGCGATAATTTCCTCAGCCTCTGCCAGAGTGAGAGGCGCTACAGCTGTACTGTATGGCCGTGGTGTTAATTTTTTTTTCTATATTTCAATAGGGCTGGTTATGCCTCAAATAATGTTTCATTCTTATTCTCTATTCGTGTGTTTGTGTTCGGTGCCACATGCTGCGGGACATTCAATACTATTATTAGGGAAAATCATAGCATATAGCATCCAGTTATAAAATGTATCAAATTCCCTGGAGCTGTTTAATGTTGTTAAATTTATGTTGAGTCAACTTAATAACGTATCAACTAGAATGTAAAAACTTCTCACAGATCTCTATAGGGTTAAGTCTTGCTCACAGATTTTCCTGTCTATGCAAGAACATAATTTTAATATCGATTTATATATGTAAAGGGATACAAGCAGCTTGTAGTTTTCAATCCATTATAGGAGGATAATAGTTGCCGGTGCCAACATATTAAGGCCCTTATATGCGTGTTTGCACAGAGGAGCGATGGTGAGCGACTGTACATGAGCATATACCGTTATGCACATGTGCAGCCACTTGTTCCTAGCAGTGCGCGCATGGTGCGGTGGCATAAGGATGCGTCCATGGGAGCACCCAACTTTTCATGTACATTCCCATGAAAACATCAGGCATTCCCATGCTAATGCATTCATGACAGGCAAAGCTTTGAATTTTGCAGCTTTGCATGTCAACCAGAATGACCTCCTAAATACGATGCTTGATTTTTATGGGATGGTTGGTCAGTTGAAGATATATAAATAATTATTTCCTAAAATTGATGCTATGGTGGAGAATTCTTTGCAGATACACATGCCATGGGACCGCCAGTTCATAGGATTTGATCTCCTATGTGCTATCCTGTATAGGTATAATTAACAATTAATAACCAATTCCACATCCAAATAGGCTAGAGTATATGTTGGTTGAAATATTATTTGCTATTGTATTACTATTGATTCTACAGCATGGTGTCAACCTATTGACTGTCTATCTGGAGATTGTAGATCTATCATCTGGATACTAATTTATTGATATCAGTTTTAGTGGGTCATTCGGATTGGCTCGGTAAGCTGTGAACCTCGCAGTTTAATGAGTCCCTGTGATGCAGCCCTGCCGTCCCAAGATTCCTTGCCCACCGCCGTTTCCATGACAACCATTCAAGGGTATGTGTTAGGAAGGCACATCCCCTTGGATGTGTCCGCAGCTGGAGATCATTCAATGGTCAGTGACCATCGAAATATTTCCCCTGGCTTCAGAAATATAAGTAATTTGAGACTGACTTATATTTGTAGCCACCAGGATGAAGAGATGGGGGTGGGTGGCTGATGTCATGTGACATAAGTCGCCAGCCCTCTGCAGGCATTGGCCCTCCCGCAAACTCATGGGAACACCCAGCATTATCACGTGGATGTCCATGAAATGCTGGGCAATCCCATGGCCCAGTGCCACCATTGCCCCTGTATTCCCCTTTACCTCCCTCCCTCCCCTCTGTGAACTGCCCATCAAGTGAGCAACTCTCTCCGGACAATTGCAGTGAGGGTTTTTGCACATGTGCAGAAATGCGCATAAGCATTTCCAAAACCTCGATAGGGCAGGGGCCAAATTTGGTTCACAGTGTGTGAACCAGAATCATCCCCTTAATTCTGGGTTCAGATGAATTAGTGAAAGTATGATTTCTGGGATTTCATATTCTGTATTAACTATTTCCAAATGATCTTAGGTTAATTTATATTTCAGATAATATCTCCCAGTTATTATAACTGCAATAGTGGTTCTTGTACTATCATAACTGATGTAGAAAGGCCCTAACATTACATTCCTCAGTCAAGTCATGTAAGTATTTTAATCAGTTGAGTTTAGATTCGCTCAAATTAAAGCAGAGTCTAAGATTTGTAATTATTGTGCTTCCTCTTTATGCTATCTAAATTGCAGATATATTGTATGCTTATTTCTCAGGGCAGTATTCAATAAGTATAATCGCGATGTGCAGCGAATCCTGTTTAGAATTCACTGCACAGTCGCCGTGTTCCGGAGGGCTGGAGCCTTCGCTGCCAGCCCTCGCTGACACACTATTCAGTGCCGCAGGTTAGTGTTAGTTTGGAGCAGTTTCTCCTGATTCGCATAAATTGGCTTGTGGGCACTGAATCAAGCCAACTGGGGTGGTGCCAGCTCGTTGATAAAATATAGCTGTTTACGTCTACAACTTTTTAATATGTTTTTGTGTGTATCCTGGTGTCTTCTGTGTATATTTGCAGATCGAGGAAATTGACTTTTTTCTTGCTGTATATAGTTGTAAAAATGAGATTATTTTGGTTGTTGTTTAAGTGTGAAATGAATTGTTTTAGTGAGTACTCATCCCCTCTCCAGATGAAGAACACGTCGTCTATGTATCTCTTCCAGAGTTAGAGATTCTCCTCCAGCAACCACCCACCCCTCCATATGTGCTGGTCCTCCCACCAGCTCATGAAGAGGTTGGCGTTGCTGGGGGCGAATCTCGTGCCCATCGCTGTCCCGGTGGTTTGTAAGTAGAAATTATTCTCGAACCATAGATAATTATGTGTTAAGATGAAGTTTATACTGTCCAAAATGAATTTTGTCTGCTCTGGTGCCAATTCTTGATCTTGCGTGAGGTGATAATTAATGCTTTCTAAGCCTTTGTCATGTTTTATTACTGAATATAAAGATGTTACATCTGATGTTACTAGCCAAAAGTCTTTGTCCCACTGTGTGTTTTTGAGTGTGTCCAGTATGTGTGTAGTGTCCCTTGTGTATGATTTTTGTTTGTGTACATATGGCTGTAAAAAGGTGTCTATATATTGTGAGAGGTTGGCTGTCAGAGAGTTTATTCCAGAAATTATGGGCCTGCCCAGTGGTTTTATTGCATCTTTATGTATTTTTGGCAGGTAGTAGAACACGGGTATGACTGGATTGGCTGTCTGTATGTATTGTAATTCTTTTTGGTTCAAAATTCCTTTTGTATGTCCTTCATGTAGGTGTTTGTCTAGGGGGGAAATTGTTATCCTAAACAAAACAGATTATCTAGAAGAATCACATAAAATCCAAGGAGACACCAAAACCTATTCTCAATTGAAACAACATCCGACTCCCAAATTAAAAAAAGAACTAGACAAACACCTACATGAAGGACACACAAAAGGAATTTTGAACCAATAAGAATTACAATACATACAGACAGCCAATCCAGTCATACCCGTGTTCTACTACCTTCCAAAAATACATAAAGATGCAATAAAACCACCGGGCAGGTCCATAATTTCTGGAATAAACTCTCTGACAGCCAACCTCTCACAATATATAGACACCTTTTTACAGCCATATGTACACAAACAAAAATCATACACAAGGGACACTACACACATACTGGACACACTCAAAAACACACAGTGGGACAAAGACTTTTGGCTAGTAACATCAGATGTAACATCTTTATATTCATGACCAAGGCTTAGAAAGCATTAATTATCACCTCACGCAAGATCAAGAATTGGCACCAGAGCAAACAAAATTCATTTTGGACAGTATAAACTTCATCTTAACACATAATTATCTATGGTTCGAGAATAATTTCTACTTACAAACCACCGGGACAGCGATGGGCACGAGATTCGCCCCCAGCTACGCCAACCTCTTCATGAGCTGGTGGGAGGACCAGCACATATGGAGGGGTGGGTGGTGGCTGGAGGAGAATCTCGTGCTCTGGAAGAGATACATAGACAACGTGTTCTTCATCTGGAGAGGGGATGAGGACTCACTAAAACAATTCATTTCACACTTAAACAACAACCAAAATAATCTCATTTTTACAACTATATACAGCAAGAAAGAAGTCAATTTCCTCAATCTGCACATATACACAGAAGACACCAGGATACACACAAAAACATATAAAAAAGTTGTAGACGTAAACAGCTATATTTTATCAACGAGCTGGCACCACCCCAGTTGGCTTGATTCAGTGCCCACAAGCCAATTTATGCGAATCAGGAGAAACTGCTCCAAACTAACAGATTACATTAAACAAGGGAAAGAATTAAAAAATCAATTTAAAGAAAAAAAGTATAAAGATCACAAAATCAATGAAGCATTTGAACAAATGAAACAAATAAATAGAGAGGACATATCACAATACAAAAACAAAGAAACAGACAAAAGTGGCATTCCCAATGAAATACTATTCATTACACAATATTCTGAGCAGTCAAGACAACTAAGGAAAATTATAACCAAACATTGGCCATTATTATTGGAAGATGAAACCCTAGCTGACCACCTCCCAATAAAACCAAAAATAGTCTTTAAAAAAGCACCAGACTTAAAACAAAAATTAACACGAAACCACATTCCCCCAAAATCCAACACACAATCAACAATAGATGCAGGCCCATTAAGCAAATGTTTTTTCTTTTGTGGGGGCTGCACAGGCTGTAAAAATCAAAAACAGAGAAGCACAAAACCCACTACCGATTTCAAATCCACAAACAGTGAGGATACATTTAAAATACAACAAAGAATTACATGTAGTAGCAGGGGGGTGATCTACCTGCTAAAATGTGGATGCAATAAACAATACATAGGTAGGACAACACGACAATTGAAAGAGAGAGTATGTGAGCACATAAGAAATATAAAGAAAGGATATGACGAACACAACCTCTCAAGACATTTCAAGCTTCACCATGACAGTGACCCAAAAACACTAGAATTTGTAGGAATAGAACTAGTACACCCGAACTGGAGAGGAGGAGATTTTATACACAAAATCAATAAGACTGAACTAAAATGGATGTACAAATTAAAGACATTCTCACCCAGGGGATTAAATTTAGATAACGAAGTAAAATCCATCATTGGCAAAAAATGATTATTCACAAATAGCTACAATTAAATAAGAAACAAGTACGGCAATTGAATACATTATAGGACAACAGGTCAGAAACAAAATGAGAAGAAAATCTATAAGGATGCAATACCCCGATAGAGAATAGGAACCTAGTAAAAAAACATGCGTATACACCTGCAAGCAGAATTAAAAATTACCAGGAATAGTGTAATTACAGAGAGATATTAAAACCGCACCAGAACAGACAAAGAGGGATAATCATATGCAAGACCCAGAGAACAAAAACGTACTAAAAATGTCAGAAATGGTAGAAACTACCATCCAATCACAGCAATGTGAAAATAACTTCACTGAACAATCAGGCTAAGAGGAAAAAAATGAAGAATAATGACAGACACTCCCATTGACCAATCAGCAACCAACTACAGAACCAACCCGGGAGATTTAAACAGACCTGGGCTCCAGAAACACACACCTCCTTGAAGAAGGCAATTAGCTGAAACGCGTTGGAGGGAGACCTGTACATACCAGCAAGGACAAAGAATCGAGTTGTCACCATCCCCGCACGGAAGAACCGAGAGCTGACTACTACAGCCGGCTAACAACGTGCAAGGAAGACCGTCAGCGTGGAGAGGGTGAGTAGGAGACGGAGAGTGACCTGTGAGGCAGGAGGTTCCCCGGGCGGACAAGCGAGGCGGTGTCGATGGCGGCACCGCTGCCCCACACACCGTACCCCGCTGCCCTTAGTCACCGTAGCGAACGGGAGCCAGCGGCGTGTGAAGTACTGGGTGCAGCAGCACTCATACGGCACCGCCGTCATCCTGCGAGCAGCGGATAGACACCGGCACCCTAAACTGCACCAGTCCCCCCCTCCTCCGAAAACCCACATAAGATCCAACACGGTAAAGGGGTACCCGAAGACTTGTTTTTGCAACTCTACACTAATGTTTGACGGGACGCCCCAAACACAGTATAGATAAGAGACTGAGACGGTTTATGCTGCAATTGTGCAGTAAGATTGGGCAATTAGACCATTGGACATTGTAAGCATACAGACTGAGAGATATTTACTACAGATTGTGCACAGAGGCCGAGAACCTGTGCACTTGGAGTATTAAGACCACAGTACTGCATGCATGTATCTTTTTTTCTATGTGATATTATTTTAAGTAAATTTCGGTTAGATTAACATTGTGTCAGATCCATTCATTCAGGTTCAGTTCAACCTTGAGTCACGTCCAATATATTTAATTTATTTATTACTTATTTGGCATTCCTTCCCGTTAATACTATCAAAAGATTGAGCGCAGCACTACCCCCAGTATAAAGTTGTATGTTAGTTTTTTAGTAAATTGGCAACAATGTAAACAATTAATGTATGTGCAAATTTGTTAAAAATTCTAAATGTATTGGTAAAAGAATATGCTTAATATGCAGTATTATATTTTATTTATTTTAGCTGCTAGAATCTGCATTTTTCATATGGAATATATCACAGAATGAAATAAAATGCAGATGGAGTGGTGAATTGAGGCAGTATTTGGAAATGATTAAATGTTTATTTTCATCCTCCCTTTTTGTCTGCCTGCACAATATGAGCAATTCAGCATGAATGGAACATAAAAATGCTACAATTATATTGAAGGGGTTGGACACAGATGTGAATGTGTCAACACAAATTTTCAATACATTTTGTCACTTTATTACGACATCTCTTTTTATTAGAGAACATTCCCATCGTATTATCTCAAATATGTAAATTAATTTGTAATGGAATGTTTTTTTGCCTTAGGTCATTACAATTTGGAACATGTAATATTGTCCAAGTGTTATTTGTCAACTTTCAACTTAACTGACTCTAGAACATCTTTTGTTTGTATATTATGAATCCCAACTACCTAAGATATTACTACAATTTAATCTCAAGGGGTTTCTGTCAAAGCTAATCTATACAACTTGGTTTTACACTCAACGGCATCTTGTGATAAGTGATGGAAAAAATTAATGAATGTAAAGGTCTGCTTTATAATTTGCATAATACAATTAAAAAAATCTATTATCCGTATAATGTGTTTGCATGTACTTGAGAGCTGATTAAGTATTACATGAGAAGATGTTGACAGATGCTTGGAATGTTTTAGCCTTTTGTTCTAAAGACAGAATCAGCTTTCACCAAATGTCTTCTTGTCAAAATAAATTTATTAACTCTTAGTTCATCATATTCATGGTAAACATGAACAACCTATTGCAAGGCCTAACAATCTGGAGTAGAATATTGTGTAGCTAAACTGTGTGGTTTATGAATAATCACATGCTGCTGCTGATCAGCAAGTGTCTGTAATACATTGCACAGCCCATCTAATCTGATTTACTTGTTCTCAATGAAAAATAACAAGATGAGTTATCTCTCTCTCTCTCTCTCTCTCTCTCTCTATGTATATATATATATATATATATATATATATACCGTATATACTCGAGTATAAGCCGAGGCACCAGTGTTCCCTCTAAGCTGTGCGCACGTGCGCGCGCACACACCTTGACGAACGTGCGCACAGACATTACAATTGAGCGCACAAAGCAGCAGTGGTCTCTTTTTGCAGTTGTGGACTCAATTAATGTGTGTTTTACCCATTAACTACATTGTGTACTGTATTTTGAATGTTTAAATGTTTAATATCATTTTGAAGTAAAGTTAACACAAATGCTGAACGTCTTTTTCCAGTTATATATAAGTGACGCACAAAAATGTAAATTTCATTCCAAAGTTGCACAGCCAAAATCTTTAGCCGCACACAGCCTTCGTAAAATTAGAGGGAACATTGCGAGGCACCTAATTTTACAACAAAAAATTGGGAAAATTTATTGACTCAAGTGGGTCCATCACTCGAGTATAAGCCCAGGGGGGCTTTTTCAGCATAAAAATTTTTCTGAAAAAGTAGGCTTATACTCGAGTATATATGGTAATGACAGTACATTGACAACACTACAGTATGTTGCAATCAAGCTGTGATGCATTCCTCATCTCTCTGTTGTGTCACTGTGATTTCTATGGGAATCTATGAAATACTGCATGTTCTATAGTATTTTCTTTCACAGCTGTGGATGACTCCATCCAAATGATCACCATGTTATACTAAATGTGTCTCAATGATTTTAGTTCCTGAAGTAAAAACAATCAGAATTTGCTGCAGTGGACCTGTATCAAAGCTCCTAGAGGGGACATGGAGACATTCACCCACAGAAAAAAAAAAAAAATTTATTCTCCGGATTCATATTTTCCAATGGTGCAGTCATTTGTATTGGGCTGACGAGATTCTTGGCAGCAAATATGGACAAGATTGAAGCATCACACGTATCACTCAGATCCATTAGATGCTTCTCTGTGTAAACAAAAAATAGAAAAATATGGAAATCAATTAAAAAAATTACATGGTGTCCCCCCATGAGCATAACCAGCCTCGGGCTCATTGAGCCGGTCTTGGTTGCAGAGATACAGAGATAATCCTTTGGGTACCCTTGTATTTCTATAACCAGCACCAGGCTCTTGGCCCTGTCGTGGTTCCCAAAATATGGGGGACAAAAGTAGTAGGAGTCCCCCATATTTTGGAAACCAACACTGGGCTCAAACAGCCAGCAGTGTCATGCCATAGCTAGGGGACACTTTTACGTAAAGTTCCCAGGTCAAAGCATGAGCACCCTGGCTGGTCAGCCTGGGCCGGGTCCCTTGGAGAATGTGAACCCCAATAAAGTCCTCCCCAGGGGAACCCCAGCCCGGGCTGAAGCGTTGCAGGCTCATTTTGAAAAAAAAGTGTAAAAATGAAGTGTAAAAAATAGATGGGTTTTGAAGTAAAATTACATGGCCCAGAAAGTCTCCCCCACATGCTGGGCTCCTAGCATGTGGGTCATTAATGGGACCACTAAGACTTGTAGTCCCAATACAAAACCCATACCCCTATAAATGACACACACACCTGTAAAAATAAAACACTGACCAGAAGTGTCATAGTGCTGTCTATGGCTGTTTTTTGAGGGAACTACCAGCATGGTGACTGCTGAGGTTACTGGCAATAGCTGACAGACCACAGAGCACCTGCGCATGCTGCACAGAGCAGTGTCAGACAGCATAAAATGCCAGCAGATGACAGAGTGCAGCTCAGGTGAATGAGAGCGTGCTGATGGCAAATCAGACCTACTACAATAAATTTCAGGAAAATAATGATACATTTCTAATCTGGATGATGTAATGTATCATTTTAGAGAAGTAGCAAGAATGTACCAGAATTTTGGATTACATACAGATCTCGCAGTGTCTGACATGAGTAAAGTGTTACATTAATGTAATACCCCTTTTACTTGTCATGTGGTTATTTTCAAGAAAAATTTGTGCGGGATAGGAAGACATGTCAAACAGCAGCCAGGTTAATCAAGTATAATTAGCCTTTTTTGCAATTACTTATTTTACATGAGTTTTCTTAATTATGGTTCTAAGGATTTGCTTTTTTTTTGTCTTCTAGCAGTTCTTCTCACTTCTAGAAGTCTGTTCCAAACTGTTGAAGAATCAATCAGTACACTCAGCTGCTAAATCTCTTTCCTGATTTATCTGGACAAATAACACTTTTTCTAATCTCATTTGTCAGCGTAGATGCTTTATGGTTCTGTCTGCATTTTTCCTTCCATTTCTGTATCACCAAAGTTTTAACGTTAGTTTTAAACAGCCTTGAAGTGCTTGGTGTACTGATGGAAAAAAAGGGGGATGCAGTGCTCAATTAATGATTTGAAACAAAAATATGTTAAGAATCGTTTAATTAATTAAAACATAATTCATATATAAAAAGTGGATATTTGATATAAAAACAATGATAGAATAACGCTGGGACCTGAATTAATAGGAATGAAATGGAATGGTAACCTGCTCTGGACTGTCCAAATCCCGAGATGGAGTCCAATTGTAATCCAATAAGGCCAAAAGGGGGCCAGTAACAAGTTGTGAAGCCACTGTAAGTGTCCCTTGGCATAGATGGATGGTGTAATACCAGGGGGATCCTCACTAGGATGCGGTATGCTTGGATATTTGCCAAGGGGGGCGCTGGAGGTGTCCCGATCCAAAGTAGACTGGTAAACCATGTGAGGTTTACCAGTAGGGTCCACTACAGATAGAGCTTGTGCTTTGATAATAGGAATTGCAATAGCTGACAGACCACAGAGCACCTGCGCATGCTGCACAGAGCAGTGTCAGACAGCATAAAATGCCAGCAGATGACAGAGTGCAGCTCAGGTGAATGAGAGCGTGCTGATGGCAAATCAGACCTACTACAATAAATTTCAGGAAAATAATGATACATTTCTAATCTGGATGATGTAATGTATCATTTTAGAGAAGTAGCAAGAATGTACCAGAATTTTGGATTACATACAGATCTCGCAGTGTCTGACATGAGTAAAGTGTTACATTAATGTAATACCCCTTTTACTTGTCATGTGGTTATTTTCAAGAAAAATTTGTGCGGGATAGGAAGACATGTCAAACAGCAGCCAGGTTAATCAAGTATAATTAGCCTTTTCTGCAATTACTTATTTTACATGAGTTTTCTTAATTATGGTTCTAAGGATTTGCTTTTTTTTTGTCTTCTAGCAGTTCTTCTCACTTCTAGAAGTCTGTTCCAAACTGTTGAAGAATCAATCAGTACACTCAGCTGCTAAATCTCTTTCCTGATTTATCTGGACAAATAACACTTTTTCTAATCTCATTTGTCAGCGTAGATGCTTTATGGTTCTGTCTGCATTTTTCCTTCCATTTCTGTATCACCAAAGTTTTAACGTTAGTTTTAAACAGCCTTGAAGTGCTTGGTGTACTGATGGAAAAAAAGGGGGATGCAGTGCTCAATTAATGATTTGAAACAAAAATATGTTAAGAATCGTTTAATTAATTAAAACATAATTCATATATAAAAAGTGGATATTTGATATAAAAACAATGATAGAATAACGCTGGGACCTGAATTAATAGGAATGAAATGGAATGGTAACCTGCTCTGGACTGTCCAAATCCCGAGATGGAGTCCAATTGTAATCCAATAAGGCCAAAAGGGGGCCAGTAACAAGTTGTGAAGCCACTGTAGGTGTCCCTTGGCATAGATGGATGGTGTAATACCAGGGGGATCCTCACTAGGATGCGGTATGCTTGGATATTTGCCAAGGGGGGCGCTGGAGGTGTCCCGATCCAAAGTAGACTGGAAAACCATGTGAGGTTTACCAGTAGGGTCCACTACAGATAGAGCTTGTGCTTTGATAATAGGAATTGCTCCAATGGGGGCGATGGATGGATGGAAACGTCCAGATAGTGTGCAGGAGAAGGTAAGGTGTCCAAAACAGGTCCCAGCTGTATCACCAATGCATTTCTCTGTCTCTTAAGGGGCAGCTTTTTCAAGGTCCCAGCTGTAATGTCAACGCGTTTCTCTGTCTCTTAAGGGGGTAGCTTTTTCAAGGTGAAAAAGCTGCCCCTTAAGAGAGAGCGAAACGCGTCGGCGATACAGCTGGATAAATTCTGGCTGCATTATTTTTACACTGCAATTTAGATTTCAGTTTCAACACACCCCACCCAAATTTAATTCTCTCTGCACATGTTACATCTGCCCCACCTGTAGTGCACATGGTTTTGCCCATTTTGAGAACAAATTTATACTGTGATCAGATCTGAATAAGGGCTAATGTGTGCTATCTATCTTGGATGCATTAAACCCCCCTAGCTGTTTGGATGCTGGCAGTCACTGCATACTGATGCTGGCATTACCGACTGAAAGTCACAAGATTGGCCCTGGAGTCTTAACATCTATGAGGATGCCGATGCTGGAAACCCGACTAGCAGCATGCCCATCATAAAAATGAGGGGCAGGTTAGGGATAGGCAGGGGTAGGGGAAAAGATTAGATTTAGGAACTAACAGAGGACTTTTAGGCTGTGAAGGAAATGAGGTTAGGAGAGGGAGAATCCATGGTTTGGCTCCTGGGTAGGAAAGTTAGGATTAGGCACTAACGGAAAGGAATAGTGTTAGAAACATAGAAACATAGAATTTGACGGCAGATAAGAACCACTTGTCCCATCTAGTCTGCCCCTTTTTTAAACATGTTACCTCAAACCATATTTGATCCTTATTTTTTTGTAAGGATATCAATATGCCTATCCCAAGCATGATTAAATTGTACTACTGTATTTGCATCTACCACCTCTGATGGGAGGCTATTCCACTTATCTACTACTCTTTCTGTGAAGTAATTCAAATTTCCCCTGAATCTTCCTCCCTCCAGTTTTAATACATGTCCTCTTGTTCTGCTGCTCCTCTTCCTGTGAAGAATGTCTGCCACCTGTACCTTGTTAAAGCCCTTGATATACTGTATGTGAAAGTTTCTATTATGTTCCCCCTTTCCCTTCTCTGCTCTAAAGTATACATATTAAGATGATTTAATATTTCCTGGTACGTTTTGTGATGTAGGCCATGCACCATTTTAGTTGCCCTTATTTGTACAGTCTCTAATGTGATACACACCACCATCCCCTTGACATCACCTCCCCCCGCCCAGCCAGGGCTACAGTACACGCCCACCATCCACCATTACTCCACAGCCACCAGGTGACACACCCCCTCCCCCCGTGACCCCCCCTCCTGTGATTCGCAGGGCCCCCGCACCCCCCCTCCCGCAATTCACGGCACCCCCCGCACCCCCCCCCCCGCGCGATTCGCAGACCCCCATGACCCCCTCCCACGATTCACGCGCCCCCTGTGATTCACGACACCCCCTCCCGCGATTCGTGCCTCCTCCCATGATTCGCAGAGCCCCGCGACCCCCCATCCTGCAATTTACGCCCCCCACGATTCATGGCACCCCCTCCCACGATTCGTGGACCCCCGCGACCCCCCCCTCCAGTGATTCATGCCCCCCCTCCCTCTATTCATGGACCCCCACAACCCCCCCTCCCGCAATTCATGGACCCCCGCAACGCCCCCTTCCCGCGATTCACCCCCCTGCGATTCACGGCACCCACCATGCCCTCCCACGATTGGTGGTCCCCGCGACCCCCCCTCCAGCAATTCACGCCCCCCCCCCGTGATTCACGGACCCCCACAACCCCCAATCCCGCAATTCGCGGACCCCTTGACCCCCCCTTCCCACAATTCACGCCCCCCGTGACCCCCTCCCTTGATTCACGGCACCCCTACGCTCCCCCTCCTGCGATTCACGGACCCCCACAACCCCCCCTCCCGCAATTCGTGGACCCCCTTCCCACGATTCATGCTGCCCCCCCCCTCCCGCGATTTGCGGACCTCTCTCCCCCAGTGATTCCCAGACCCCCACGCCCCCCCTCCCGCAATTTGTGGACCCAGCCGGCCCCCTTCCCGCAATTCCCCCCCCAGCAGACCCCCCCCGCTCCCACATTTCACGGACCCCAGTGAGAATGGGGGATCCTGTACTGCCACAAGAAGGCGCCGCCCCTAAGTAGGAAATCCGGTCCTTGCTGCCGTGCTGAGGGTTCCCCCACTGGCAGAAGCCAGAAGTATCCCCACGGTCCTCTGCACCAGCGCCACAACTTTTATCAATGTCTTGCCCACATACCACTATTATACAGCCTCCTGCTCTCATGCACCCTCACTACCTCCCAGTGGGAGGAGACTCTCACCCACTGCCGGAAGCTGCATACTGTCCCCCACCCTCCTCCAATTCTAGGGATGCCCATCGACCATCAAGGATTTCAAATCATCGATGGTTTATGGCCGATATTGAATACTTTTGCCATCGATGTGGGAGGACCAGATGGCAAAAGTAGATGGCAAAGGAGAACCAATCAAGTTTCAAATTTTTTTAAGGTGCCGGGACACGGAGCATAGCTCCACCCCCCCACACTCGGAAGTCCCGCCACCGAGCTCTAATTTACCCACGGCCTATTCAGTCAGATATAATGGATGACCATCGATAGCTACAACAATCGATGGTTACCCAAGTAAAATTTTACTACTATCGATGGCAGGGTGCAAAATCGCCATCAATGCCAACCATCGATGGCGTCTGCACCAATGGCCATCCCTACTCTGCAACAGCCAAAAACCTTTCTACCCCTCATGCCCACACAACCCTATCACTGCCCTGCCTCCTGTTCTCCTGCCCCATAACTTCAGCCAGTGGGGACCCGCTCACCCTGGGTTGCCCACATTTCCCTATCATGCTTTATCGCCCAGCCTCCTGCTCTCATGCACCCTAACTCCCATAGTAAGAGGAGACACTGACTCACTGCCACGCTGGACCCTCACCCACTGGCAGAAGCTGCACAGTGTCCCCTACCCTCCTCTTTAGTCCCCCTTATGCCCACACACCCCTATCACTACCCAGCCTCCTGTTTTCCTGTGTTGTGACCTCCGCCAGTGGGGAGCCGCTGACTCAAAAACACCCTACTATACTATTGCACACACACACCTAAACAACACGCACACACCTCCCCCACACCCACAAATTTCACTGTACCCTCCACACTATCAATGTACATCTTACTCTGTAACCACTTTTTAATTAAACAAAACAATGCACACCCCCTTCCAAATCATATGCTCTCTATTTAACACATTTCACCTATAACTCAAGTTGCAATACAGGCCATCTTTCATACAATTATAACCATATTTCTCACAATACAAAAGTTCACAAATGAAGGGGGTGAAGCCTCTTACGCCGGTGTGAAGAGCGCCCGTAGGACGCGATGAATCACCTAGTATATATATATATATATATATATATATAGTAGGGGGGAACACCGGCACTCCAGGAACAAACAATGGAGACAGTGACCGAGGTGCTGTGTCAGGGGGGTATGCAGACAGGGGTGGGAGACACTGCACTCAAACAGATTTCGCTCAAAAGAAGACACCACACGAGGGAGTGTCTGGTCGACGTTTCGGATGTCACTCCTTTATCTAGACCAATATCCAACAATGAGCTGTGTAACAGACATACCTTTATACCGTGATAGCATCACTCCCACAGCGAGCGGTGCGGCGGTGGTTCCACGCTGGTTACACGCCGCTTCCGGGTGCCACCTGACCTCTCACCCAGCGTTGCTGAGTCATGACGTCGGCGTCTCCCCGGAGCTGTCGGGTGTTGCCCAGCAACCAGCACGCCGAAACTGACGGCCAATGGGGGCTCTGCAAAACAAAAAACATAAACAAAACCGTGAAAAAAACAACTAAAATGCAGGCATAAATGCACAAAGACATGCGGCATAAACACTGCTGAGAATATCACAAGAACATGTTAAAGGACAACTGTTCATTTAAACCCTTGGGTCTCATAGTGTCCAATTTAAAGATCCAGTACGTCTCCAACTGAAGCAGTTTCTTACCCCTATCGCCGCCCCTGATATCAAACGGTACATGGTCTATGATGGTGTATCTGAGGCATGCTAGGGAGTGTTTGGCACTAACAAAGTGCCGGGCCACAGGCTGATCGTTCTCTTTGTTATTAAGAGCTGTCTTGATCGCAGAGCGATGAATAGCAATACGCTCGCAAAACGTTCTGATGGTTTTACCCACGTAGTCCATGCCACAAGGGCATGTGATGAGATAGACTACGTGTGTCGACATGCAGGTAACTGGGTGCTTGATGGGTATAGGATACCCTAAATGCGGGTGGTAGAAAACTCTGGTGCTGGTCATGCCACTGCACGTGGTACAACCCACACACCGATAACAGCCGCCAGGTTTCATCTGTTAGTTGGAATTGTGTCTTTTCGATACATCGGTATTGACCACCCAGTCTCTGAGGTTACGACCTCGTTTGTAGCATGACATCAATGATGAATTCTTCAATTTTTTGAGGTCCTTGTCACTTCCGGCAGTCGGAAGGCACGGTTATGTTGGTCCTGACTTTCGCAATCATATGCTGGGATATATGCTTGTGAGTTTAAGCACCTGTTTGATTGATTTTAGCTCATGTTCTCTATGGGTATAAGATTGATATGTGCGGGCTACCATAGTTTTGTAACACAGATGATTTACAGTATGTTGTGTTAATTGATTCAAACATTTAGGAAGGTGCCCAAGGCATGGCTCTTTTTGCCAATTTTCACCTTGC
This sequence comes from Crinia signifera, assembly GCF_055691185.1. Taxonomy (NCBI): domain Eukaryota; kingdom Metazoa; phylum Chordata; class Amphibia; order Anura; family Myobatrachidae; genus Crinia; species Crinia signifera. The sequence continues at coordinate 181,693,628 of NC_139219.1, forward strand.
TGCTTGGAAGTTGCTGTATTTCTTGACAAAGGACCATGTGGTCCGAAACGTCAACTCTATTCCATTATTGGTGATGTATTATTAAACTTTCTTTTGCCCCTATAACTATCTATCTATCTATCTATCTATCTATCTATCTATCTATACACATATATATATATATATATATAAACAGTCTTACCCGGCACGGCCTCCTGGTATGCAGCTACGTGGGTGCCCGCACTAAAGAATCATATAAGGTGCAGTGTGGGGTGCGGCACTCCAAGAATACAATATTCAGTTAGGTATCTGCATTTAATAGCAGTCAGCAACATTTCAACGCCCCAACGGCATTGTCATCAGGCTATACACAATGAAAATAAAAACAACACATACCTTTATAGAGACACCCGGTGGAAGACACGCCAGCCGGAGGCCGCCCCGACGCCGTCTCAATGGCGCACATCTGTGACGTAAGCAGCAGCCTGCGTCCTAGCGTGAAAAGAGATTGGAGTGTTCCCGTCACCAAGGGAACGTACATACACATAAACATGACATACAGCACATACATATAGACGGACAAAGGAATCCTATTATACCGAAGGGAATAGGAAGTAAGTATTAGGAACAGTGTAAGTGCAGAGACAGGTACCAGCAGGATTAGGAAATCAACATAAGCAAATGGAAATAAGAACATTATAGCAACACAGAGATCCCGGAATGTTCGTTTAGTCCATAGGGGGATACTGTGCCCAGTTTTATAATCCATTTGGCCTCACAGCTGCACCTCTATCACCTCCTCGCTTGGATGTAGGGATATGGTCAATAATCCGATATTTGATTGACATGATGCTGTGTTTATGGTTGGCAAAGTGACGTGCCACAGGTTGTTCGCTCCCTCCAGTGGCAAGTGCTTTCTTGATGGCTGACCGGTGGGCAGCCATCCTCTCTTTAAAGCTACGTTCCGTCTTGCCTATGAAAGACAGTCCACATGGGCATATAATTTGGTATACCGTGTATTGAGTGTTACACGATAACGTATGCCGGATGTAAAGTGATTTACCTGTAAGAGGGTGTTTGAATTCAGGGCCAGGGATGAGGTACTGGCAGGTCACACATGAACATCGTACACAGCCTAATTGCCTACTGGTGCTGATATTCTTGAAGGGTTCTGCATCAGATTTAACTAATGTGTCTCTCAGGTTTCTGGAGCGTTTATAACTCATTAGTAGATGTGAGTTTTTGATTCCGATGTCTGCATCTGTTTGCACAATAGGCCAGTGTGTGCGGGTGATTTTATTCACATTGGGGCTCATGTGGGTATAGGTGGTTACCCAGGGTAGTACTTCAGTGGTTGTAGGTCTTTGGGTTGCAATAACTCGGTTCTATTCACCAGCATCACTTTCCTTTTGGTCTCTCTCAGCTCAGAGACAGGGTAACCTCTGGCTGCAAATCGATTGATCATATCATCCATTTGAGTAGAAGCAAGCAGGGGATCAGAAACAATACGTCGCACCCTCAGCATTTGGGAATGGGGCAAACTCCTGATAGATGCTCTAGGATGGCAGCTAGAGTACAGGAGAGCATTGTTCCGGTCCGTGGGTTTCGAATATACACAGGTAGCAGCGTTTCCATCTTTAATGTTGATCTGAACGTCCAGAAAGTGGATTTGCTGCGCATCATGTATATATGTAAATTTAATGGGGTTGTTGCTACAATTATGTTGATCGATATATTCACATAGTACCGCAGGTTCACCTCTCCAGAAAATCAATAAGTCATCAATATATTGATGGTATTGAATTATGTGTGGCGATATTGCCGGATTTTCTAAGAAAAAATGTTGTTCGAATTCGAACATGAAGACGTTGGCATATGAGGGGGCCACTGCCGCCCCCATAGCCACGCCCATCAGTTGCAGGTAAAACTCTTCATTGTATAAGAAAAAATTCTTAGTTAAAATGATGTTCATGAGATCAATGACCAAGTCGACATTTGGTCCTGCATAGGACTCATTGTTAGATAGAAAATGTCTCAGTGCTGACAGCCCAAGATTGTGTGGGATGGCTTTGTATAATGCACACACGTCAATGGTGAACATGTGTATATCCTGTGTATATCGAGTTTGGGTAAGGTTTGTAATGCACAGAGTAGTGCCGTGGTGTCCATCAAGTATCGATTGTGCTTTATGATGCACGGTTGTAATATGCTGTCAAGGTATATTGATAGGGGTTGCATCAGAGAATTTCTAGCAGCCACTATGGGCCTTCCAGGGGGATCCACTAAAGTCTTGTGCACTTTTGGTGTGCAGTAGAAAAGTGGCACCAGTGGGTGTGACAGCAGAAGTGCCGACATAAGTTTCTCTGTAATCGCTCCACTGTTGACAGCAGTTTGCAGTAATTGCTGGAATTCTTGACATTTGCAGCACCCACAATTACAGCACTTACTGTACTGATTTCTGTTCGATCATGCATCAGCCTTGAACAGAATCTGCATTAAGTGCAGCATGTTGTCTGCTGCCAGATGTAATTGAATAGCCAGGGGTAATTAAAACGGTTCCTTAAAGCATAAAATAATTATAATAATCATAAAATTACCAAAATAAAGGCAAAAATTACTAAAAGCAAAAAATATAATATCATGGTATAGAAAATAAGAAATACCTGGATTATGGTGAAAATAGGAAAAAAAATAACCTCAGCATAGCTGCAATGTGAAGAGTAAATCTTTGCTTCCTCAGGCAAGTGGTCTTTAGAACCCGATGCTTAAAAAATACACCCCCTATAGTTTAAACATTTGTATCCCACTTAAATAATTGAAATACAATATATATATATTATGGTTTACCCGTATAAAAAGGCAAAAAGATCTAAAGAGATATTGATTATCACAGCAGCTTCAACTTTTCAGAGGAAAACTGAAATATAGAGTTAGTAAATACAGGATTCTTAGGGAGCTAGTCTTTGTAAGTATCCAGCTGCAAAGCTTTCCTAACCTTCAATATATACTGGAGATTTTACCACAGAGTGTTTGGAACTTTCAGGTTTTAAACCATAAAATACTAGAAATAATACAAAACACAAACTGTTAAACTCACAAAGAGGCAAAACCAGAATGCAATGAAATTACAGAACAAGAATAAAATGACAGATAAAAATGAGAACTGAGTAAAAAAATGAATTACAAACAATAAAATCTATAATATCAGCATATACTGTTGCAGAGGAACAACCTTAGCTAATACAAGAAGCATAGTCTCTATACGATTTTACAGGGTATACAGCCTATTGCACACTAGGAAGTAAGTGGATATTTCTGTGTCTTAAAAACAGGTCAATAATAACTATGGCCCTTATTCTGGTCTGTGCGGTAATATCCGCGTACGTTCGTGCCGCCGATGTTTTGTGTCTGCGCGTGTGCAGAGGCGTCTCTGCGCATGTGCGAGCGGGGCGTACGGCAAAATCCCGCATGAAATGTGAACACTCCGAACAGGGGGTGGAGAGGGGCGTGAAGGGCTATTTGGGCTCATTACCATATGCATATGCCCCGCGTTTCATGGGCGTTCCCATGCAAACGCTGGGTGTACGAATGGTAATGCGGCCGTGACGCACTTGTAGGGGGCGGACATATGACATCGCCGGATGTCAGCTGCCCGCCCAGATCCCTGCTTTTGCATGGAAAAATGTCCGTGTGGTCTGAGGTTGCGGGAGCTGGTGGACCACTCGGTCCTGCATTCGATGGTCTGTGACCATCGAATGATGGGGGAGGTTCCCTGAGATGGAGGAGGCGTATTCCATGAAAAATACACGTGCGGTCCGTTCGTCCAGCTTCTTACCGCGTACGGACGGAGTTGGCGATCCGTATGGAAGGCGGGGTTTCGCACGCACGGTCCTGGCCGCATATTCGGATCCGGCCGCACCGATCAGAATAAGGCCCATAGTATTGTAGGGGCAAACAACATGTGAACTATCAAATTCGCTAAATTGTTTTCTTCAGTCCTGAGTGCTGGCTGATGATTTATGTACCACAAAAAATTACAAAGTCACTCCTCAGGCGCCAGAAAAAGTCCTGCAGCTGTTTGTCCTCATTCAATAGTACAACTGTTATACTAGCCAAGAAATTTTTAGAAAAAAATCAAAAAAGATTTTATGGGGCTTTCCCACAGCGCTGGACCTTTGGAATCAGTATAACCAGGATGATTTTTACAAGTAAATGCAGTCCACTCCTCCTTTAAAAATTCCAAAACAATTTATTCAAAAAAAAAAAAAAGGTGAAAAACTCCACATCACGGAAATCCACAAAAAATTCCACAAAAAATGGCTTTCATATACCATAAAACATGCATGTGGGCATTGTATTAAGTTTTGAGTCAAGTGAAACACAGATTCATTTTTTGGATCTAATGATATACGTGGAAGATTCCAAAATTATGACAAAAAATTACAGGAAGCCCACAGACAGCAATTCTTTCATCAGAAAAGAGAGTAACCATCACCCCAATTGGCTAAGGGGAGTGCCAGGCAGCCAATTTCGCAGAATAAAACAAAACTGCACTAAGAACGAGATATATTTAGATCAAGTGATGGAAGTAAAAAATCAATTTCTGAGTAAGGGGTATGATAATGATATATTGGATAAAACACTGGGAGAGGTAGATAAAATCGAGAGGAGAGCCCTATTAGTCAACAAAAAGAACAAAAATAAAAAGGATTGTTCAACATCATTTATAACCACCTATAACAAGGTCCATAGGGAAATAGAAAAAATTCTAAAAAAACATTGAGATCTGCTAAAAGCTGACCCTATTTTGGGTAATTTTGTTTCGAACAAACCAAAAGTAATCTATAAGAGAGCCCCAAATATAAAGAATTGGGTTGTGAGAAGCGCATCAGCCCCCAAGCATAACATGCTAACAAGGATCAAAAGCAGGGGATTTTTTAGATGCGGGGATTGTGCAGGTTGCAAACATTGTAAAGGGTCAGAAGGGAATAAAATTGACACCTTTATGTCCAATGTAACGAAAAAAACATATAAAATAGAACATTTTGCCACATGTAACAGCCAAAATGTGATCTATTTAATAGAATGTGCGTGCAAGAAACAATGGGGGTTATTCTGGTTGGTGCGGCCAAACGTGCGTACGTTCCATATTACCGTACGCTCTCCGTACGCGGCCGTTGAGGTTAAGTCCACCCACAAATGAGCCGCATACGTACGGCCAGAAACAATGTCGAAGGGGAGTTGCGTACAATTGAGCGTACGCCAACGTACACGGACGGATCAGCCCTTAGACTCCGACAACTGGCGTACAACAGAGCGTACGCCACCGTTTACGGACGTCTCTCGTCCGTCTTCCCACCGACTTCTTGCGGCTATTTGAGCGTACGCCACCGTGCACGGATGGGTCTCTATTGTTTTCAATGGAAAACTCAGCGTATGTCACCACTCATGAGAGTGAGCGTACGTCCGTGCACGCTGGCATACCCTTCACATATATGGACCTGCAAATCTTGCCTTTCAACTATAATGAAGACAATTAATTAATTATTCTAACTGTGTGCAAAATAGTGGGCATGGGCTTAAAACATTGCTGAAACATCCTTTGTAGGTGTCAGATGTGGTATATGTTATTGTATCATAAATATGAAACCTATGTTTGTATTAGAGTGAACACGTTGACACATGTCGACTTGTGTAGATTGAGTGTGCTACTGTGTAAAGTCTATGAAAGCACGTAGTGAATGTGTATAACTGTTTACCAAATACCTACCTTAGCATATATAAGCAGGTCTTAAAAAGATTCTTACCTTAAATTAAACAAACCTTTAAATGTCGAGAAGTATAGAAAGATAAGCTTCCAATGTGTTTGAGGGCTGTGTGTGTCTTGCAGGTAGTGAAATAATGGTTTGGACTTAATAGACTGCAGCATTGCTTTTTACATTCAGGTGTATGTGTTTGAGTAGTAATCAGCTTAAATTAGCAAACCCATGCGTCCGCTGTCATGCGGTATCTGTAGGGGTGGTCTGAGGTGGCGGTTGGCGGCCGCCTGTTTTGTGTCCGAAATGAACGGTGCTTTAGCCGATCCGGCGCTAGTAGCACCATTCATTTTTTGTGCACACCCCCGTGTACGCCCATGTTTACGCCCATTTTCCCTCATTATTTCGGCCGCTCCCCTCAACACGCCCCTATGCCGCCCCCAATGTCCGTACTCTCGCGTACAGGTTTTTTCGCACAGAGAGACCCGTCCGTAAGCGTTGTGGAGTGTTCGCGCCTGCGCATTTTATTATTATTATTATTATAATTTTATTTATAAGGCGCCACAAGTGTTTCGCAGCGCCGTACAAAGGAACAATACAGGGAGACAAAACTTGGCATAACATTGAATAAATAACAAAAATACAGTACAAATAAAGAGCACCACAGTTCAATACACATTACATCTTAAATATAAGTAGTGAGGACCCAATCAACATACAACTAGAGGCTTGAGGCCAATGATGGAGATGAGTATGAAGATGGTCACTGAGTGTTGGAGTAAAGGAGAGCTGTGAGTGAAATGTGAAGAGAAGTGGGCTTTGACAACAGGAGGGAAGAGGGCCCTACTCGGAGGAGCTTACAATCTAGTAGGAAGGGGAGACAGACAGATTACAAGAGGTGCAAGCGAGGGGGTGGTGGTTAGATAGCAGGATGTAAACAGGAAACAGGCAAGGGGTCGGAGAACCAGCTGGTTTATGCAGTGGAAGGGTACGCTTTGATGAATAGGTGAGTTTTCAGTGCCCGTTTGAAGCTTTGCAAGGTCGGGGAGAGTCTAATGGAGCGAGGGAGTGCGTTCCACTGAAGGGGTGCAGCACGGGCAAAGTCCTGTACTCTAGCATGGGAAGCAGTGATCAGGGTGGAGGAGAGACGACAGTCGTCAGCTGACCGTAAAGGGCGGGAGGGTGTATGAATGGAGATGAGGTTAGAGATATATGGAGCAATGGAATTAGAGATGGCCCTGTATGTGAGTGTGAGGTGTTTGAAGAGGATTCTGTAGGGGAATGGAAGCCAGTGCAGATTTTGTTGAAGGGGAGTAGCAGAGCTAGAGCGGCGGGAGAGGAAGATAAGCCTGGCTGCAGCATTGAGGACAGATTGGAGAGGAGCTAGTTGGGATTGAGCGAGGCCAGTGAGAAGAGCATTACAGTAGTCAAGCCGTGAGATGACTAATGAGTGGATGATCAGCTTAGTTGCACTCTGTGAGAGAAAGGGCCTGATGCGAGCAATGTTGCGTAGCTGGAACCGGCAAGAATGGGCCAGGGCTTGGATGTGGGGTGCAAAGGAGAGGGAGGAGTCAAGTGTGACACCCAGGCAGCGGAGTTGGGGAACAGGGTAGATGATGGTGTTGTTAACAGTGATAGAGATATTAGTAGGGGGCATAGCTCTGGGTGGGGGAAAGATAATAAGTTCGGTTTTGTCCATATTCAGCTTCAGAAATCGCTCAGACATCCAGGTAGAGATGGCAGCAAGGCAGTTGAAAACTTGAGAGAAAACAGTGGGGGACAGATCAGGAGAGGAGAGGTAGATTTGGGTGTCATCTGCATAAAGGTGATATTGGAAGCCAAAGGAGTTAATGAGTGCACCCAGAGAGGAGGTGTACAGAGAGAACAGAATGGGGCCAAGGACGGAACCCTGAGGGACCCCGACAGGAAGGATAGAAGGTGGTGAGGTAGAGCCAGAGGCAGAGACTGAGAAGGAACGGTTGAAGAGGTAAGAGGAAAACCAGTTGAAGACTGTGCCAGAGAGGCCAATGTTTTGGAGTGTGTGGAGGAGGAGAGGGTGATCCACAGTGTCAAAGGCAGCAGATAGGTCCAAAAGGATAAGCAGGGAGAAGTGACCCTTGGATTTGGCTGACAGCAGGTCATTGGTGACTTTCACTAGGGCAGTCTCAGTGGAGTGAAGTGGGCGAAAGCCAGATTGAAGGGGATCTAGGATGGAGTGGTCAGACAGGAGATGATACGCATGCGCAGATCATTAAAAACCCCGGAATGTACGCGTACGGCCCAGCCGCACGAACCAGAATAAGGCCCAATATGTGGGAAGAACTACAAGACAGTTCAAAATAAGGTTAAGAGAACACCTTAACAATATAAGAAAAGGTGTGGAGTCCCACTGTATGTCAGCCCATTTTAAAAACGTACACCAGTGTTCCCCCAATGATATAGTCAGTTTTAAAATTATTGATTGTATAAAAGGTAATTGGAGGAAAATGGACATAATGGGCGATCTAGCACGCGCAGAAATGCGCTGGATATATGAACTAGACACCCTACAGCCCAACGGGTTAAATGGAGAGTTCGAAACAAAATGGTTCTTGTAATTATGTTTTACTGCTTTTTTCCCGTGACATACCTGAGTGTATTCACTACCTCAAAACAATTTTTCTTATATATCTTTATAGTAGGTGATGTTTTTTGTTAGCCTATGAGTTTTTTATGCCATGTCTTTGTAAATGAATTAAGACACCTGTGTGCTTTCCGAGACATATGGATTAAGTAGGCAATTTAAAGCAGAAGCCGTATTAATAGAGTGTTTTCACTTTAAGAGAACCATGTAACATGCATGGATCAGCCCTGGAACAAGCAGACCAGATTTTTTCAGGGAGGGTATAAATAATTAGGAGACGCTGACTCCAGCTGTGCCTTGATAAAGACCCTGAGAGGGTAGAAACGCGTTGGCGGCAGCAGCTCTGGAGTTTCCCCGTTTGGTTTTGCTGCAATCCCAGACAAGGATTAAAGGTGATAATGGGAGAGTAGAAGGAGAGCACTTACAAGCAGGTAGCTGAGCGGCGTCTGTTTGACTGAGGTCGGACAGGTGCATGGACAGTCCCGCATAAACCACCCATCCGCAAGCCATCCGACCATCGTTCACGGAGGGAGCAGGAGGCGCACAGCTGATTACAGCCGGCTGAGCGCACCGTAGTGAGAGACGGTTCTGGGACCATCTCCAGCCCCTGCATTTATCCACCGTGAGTAGAGTCGTGCACACTGGAAGGCAGGAGAATCCAGAGACTGCAGTGGCAGAGCAGTCTCTGAGTGTACAGCTTCCCTAAAAGACGATATCCAGAGGAGAAGGGTCCGCACGGACACCCGCAGTGGCAGTGGGGTCAGCCGTGACATCCCCTATCCAAGGAGAAGTCTCCAGACAGTGTGTACAGCGGAGGGGTGAGAGTGATCTCCTTATATATTTCCCCATTTTGTGCTCCAAACCTTGGAGAGGTGGCTATGAGACTGTGTAAAAGGGCCCCATAGGAGACACCTGGGAATCACATCTTTTTCCTATGGGATATTTACTTTTTGTCACAAGATCATAAGTCTCCCCGAAAAGGTCTGGTCTGTGTCATCCACATATCATCAATTTCCCTAGGAGGCAGTAACCATGCTATAAAAGGAACTGTTTTTGGATATTTTATACATTTTATATACTTTTTTATATTTTTTTGCGTGACTTTGTTGATGCATGTATTATGGTATATGAAAGCCATTTTTTGTGGAATTTTTTGTGGATTTCCGTGATGTGGAGTTTTTCACCTTTTTTTTTTTTTTTATAAATTGTTTTGGAATTTTTAAAGGAGGAGTGGACTGCATTTACTTGTAAAAATCATCCTGGTTATACTGATTCCAAAGGTCCAGCGCTGTGGGAAAGCCCCATAAAATCTTTTTTGATAATTTATGTGTGGCGGTATATACCGTATACTGACCCAACATTAATAGCTACAGTATGTGACCATTGACATATAAATATGTATATAATATGTTATATTTTGTCTGTCTATTTGTTATTGTTATTTTGTATGACAATGCCACACTGTTATTTGCTGTGAGGGTCCCTTTGCCTCTGCCTCTCTAAATGATCGATGCCCAGCGCCTGTAAATGGTTGCTATGACAACCACCATGCTACCAGAAGTATTTTACCATCTGATGGCCACTGTATATGGTGACTTATGCATAGCATTGTATAACATTGGTGCACATGTAATAGGAATTGGTAGCTACATTAACTCAGTTCCAATGGAAGCTGGTGATTATCACAGCTTGATGCGCTCCAGCGGCTATACTTCTGGTTGCTTTGAACGCATGACCTTGTCACTTCCGACAGTCGGAAGGCACGGTTATGTTGGTCCTGACTTCCGCAATCATATGCGGACAAACCAGCATGGCAGACGACTTTTACATCAGACGCTGGGATATATGCTTGTGAGTTTAAGCACCTGTTTGATCGATTTTAGCTCATGTTCTCTATGGGTATAAGATTGATATGTGCGGGCTACCACAGTTTTGTAACACAGACGATTTACAGTATGTTGTGTTAATTGATTCAAACATTTAGGAAGGTGCCCAAGGCATGGCTGTTTTTGCCAATTTTCACTTTGCTGCTTGGACTTATGCTGTATTTCTTGACAAAGGACCATGTGGTCCAAAACGTCAACTCTAATGGTGATGTATTATTAAACTTTCTTTTGCCCCTATTTGGCGAGTGCCCTCTGCTTGGACTTAAAAACCGAACTACAGTATGTATCTATATATGGCACAATTTGTGTGACCTTAGTGGAGCACCCCACCGTTGACACAGATTGGATGTGCATTCGGATCCATCTATCTATCTATCTATCTATCTATCTATCTATCTATCTATCTATCTATCTATCTATCTATATAGATACAGAAGTACCAACACACTCGCCATTCCTAGGAATGGGCTGCAAACAGCACCCAAATCCCAGGGTGACCATATATATATATATATATATATATATATATATATATATATATATATATATATATATATATATATATATATATATATATATATATATATATATATATATATGGCACAATATTAAGAATATAAGAATACACAGAATTCTACCATGGGGAATTCCTGAGATGGGGTCATGGTGATTGAGGGGCTACACCTCAAAAGTGGTTAGACATAATGAGCTAAATTTTGGCAGGGGCACGAAGAACAGTCACTCGGTGCAGGGGATACAAATTTAAAAATTGCAATTGGGAACAAACTAAACTTTCAACTGTCAGATTTTTCTCTTTCTTCCTATTTGGTCAAAGCTAAAAACTTTTCTGCTGTAGTCGATTAGGCATTTTTGGGAAGGAATAACTCAGGGTGGAGAGTGAATTAACACTTGGGTTTTTTTTGTTAGGTAGATACTGGGCCCCTCTAGGAACACTTTTTTTCATTGAAATATGCTCCATTACATAGATAGGGCTTTTTCATTTGTTACACATGCGCAGTAGCTTCCTGCAGCCTTGGGTGTGGCTTAATCTCCCTGTTGGGGCGTAAGCCCTGAATGTAGGAAGCAAATTCATAGGTCTAATGTGTGTCTTCCCTGTTCCTGACAGAAAAAGGTGGCCGCCGTTTAAACTTGAAATGGCTTTTTTCAGCTCTTTTGTTAGCTGCCGCCCACTGGGACTTCTATGATGTCTTCGCACAGGGAGGCGGTGCCCCCCACCCCTCCTGGACTTCAAGGACGTCTTTACCTGCAAGGTGTGCCACCTGCCACCCCACATGGAGCTTCCACTAAGACCATTTGTTGTCAGTGACCATCAATCTCTCTGATCATCTGTGTTCTCCATCGGAGAACACTAGCGCTGTCAACTCATTCAGCACACATCGCTGACAGCTCTCGCTGTGTGTGGGCTGTCAGCGCTGTGTGCTGAGCAACAGCACTGCAGCAGAGGCTGGTCTAGCATAGCTAGGAAGCCCTACACACATCGCTATGTGTCTAGGGCCCATTGCCCTTGAATAAATCTGATCTTTTACAATAATTTCAAAAGCAGCTGAATATACAATTGTCTGTGAGCTTTTGTCAAAGATAACATATTAATTACCAATTGTATTTCTCCAGCCTCAAGATACTCTCTTAGCATTGTTACCATGCTTTTGAAATTCTTAGAAACCTTATTCTTTGTTTTTTCCCCCTTGATTAAGCTGTGTAATCTACATACTGTACATCTGTAGAACTTATCCATTTTCTCTTTTACCTTAGCTTGACTGTAATAACACCATATCATTTTCATTTTTATTTTATTAATACCATATAAACTTACACAAATCTTATTAATAAATAATCACATTTATGGGAAAATCATTGGTATTTAGACATTTTCCAAACATTTTCCCTTCTTTTTATATGTATTTCAAATGGCCGTTTCACTGCTAGATGCATTCTGCTTGTGCTTTTCAGCCTTATCCAGAATAATACAAAGGAAAAAAAGCTAAAAAACAATATTTCTTTAGCAAGTGAAATGTAAAGCTTGACTACTGTACACCGTATAGGTAGAGTTAACATAAAAATCAATCATAATTGCAGTGTGGTCTGGGAGCCATACTGTGTAATATAATGCATTAAAATTAATAAGCTATATTAATTTTTAAAATGCCACATTTGAGTATTAAAGATGAGGAAATGAGAGAAAGTTATCAGCGAGAAACTATTGTAAGACCAGAAGCATGAATTCTATATTCTTGATATATTTCACTCAAGGGTCTACTAAATCTGACTAAATGTTACATCAGCCAGTTAACACAGCTTCTCTTTTACCCTAAAAACAGAACTAGTTCTGGTGGTTATAATACAAAGTAAACTCTATTCTTCTATATGGGTTTAATAAATTAGAGCAGTATATAAAGCAAAATGCTTAACTGTCATTATACAAATCAGTGTCCATTCTAATGATCAGAGTATAAAGAATGAATCATTTCGAACCTGAATGTATTCTGTTTGTTACTGTACAAAAGAGATGATGGTCAAATGGCACAAACTGAGTAATTTCTTGAGCAGTAAATAAAACCGAACCTGTTCCATATGCTGGTATATGAAGTATAGTATATTCCAGAAGTCACTAGCCCCATGACCCGGCACCTACACAATGGTTCTCGTAGGAGTCAGTAATGGTGCATGTGTAGAAGCCCCTGTGCAAAAATGGCATGTGCAAATCACCGGCTTCTCTTAACTGCATCAGCTGCAGCCCATAGAAGCTAGTTTGAGCTAGATAAAGTGCAAAGAGTAGCTTTCTAAAAAAAAGCCTACTCTCTTCTAATAGCAATCTACTCTGGCAGTCCTGGGGGAAGGAAACGCCTCCCAATGGGACTGCATGTAATGTTCACTTTGTAAATAAAATACTGCTTGTGCGTCGAGAAACGTATTGCACAAACCTTGTACTGTGGCAAATATACATTTTGAGAACACAGAAAATACAGTACCCATTGGGCCTGATTCTTAGTTGCACACAGTTCAGTTTGCTTTGCCAATCACATTGTATCACATTGCATGACTGGAAAACACAATCCGACTCCCACATCTATTTTGCACCAGATGTAGCATGTGCTTGTTTCTAAACATTTTCAGCAAAAGCACCAGTCATCAATATCACCATGGCTTTTACCAGCAAATACTGGGTGCGGAAGATCCACCTGAAGCATTTGTACACTAGAATTAACATGATTATCTGGCTAATGCCAATTTTCACATTATATAATTTATGAAACCAGTTGCCAACCAATAACACTTTTTGGTACTCTTTACCTAGAAGGGTGCCCATCACGGGCATCGCATGTACATCGCATGCCATTATAATGGCATGCGATGCGACCGATGCGATGCCCGCGATTTTACATAGAAATACTTGTTAAAATGTAAATCGCGTCGGTCGCATCGGATGCTACCAAAAAATCGCATGCGATGCGACCGACGCGATTACCGCGATTTCCCATAGGGAACAATGTTAAATGTCCCAATTGACCCGATTTTCCATAGGGAACAATGTTAAATGGCCCACAGAGGCCAAATAGGCACCCTGAAGTGTGAAATGGCCCCCCCAATTGTAACGCCATCCCACGATCAACGTGAACCCGAAGCGTGGCGAGCGCAGCGGTACGCGTCCTACGACCTTTTCATACCCTCACTATCCACGTCGACGTGGAGTTGAGAATAGAAAGTATGGCGAGCGCAGCGAGCCACCGAGCCCGAAGCGTGGCGAGCGCAGCGAGCCCCGCGAGGGACGCGGATACCTTCACAGGTATCCGCGTCCCCTCGCGGGCTTCACAGGTGTCCGCGTCCCCTCACGGGGCTCGCTGCGCTCGCCACGGTCTCACTTCGGCCTCGGTGGCTCGCTGCGCTCGCCACACTTTCTATTCTTAACTCCACGCCGACGTGGATAGTGGGGGTATGAAAAAGGTCGTAGGATGCGTACCGCCGCCCACGCGGGCTCGCTGCGCTCGCCACGCTTCGGGTTCACGTTGATCGTGGGGTGGCGTTAACAATTGGGGGGGCCATTTCACACTTCAGGGTGCCTATTTGGCCTCTGTGGGCCATTTAACATTGTTCCCTATGCAAAATCGGGTCAATTGGGACATTTAACATTGTTCCCTATGGGAAATCGCGGTAATCACGTAGATCGCATCGCATGCGATTTTTTGGTCGCATGCGATGCGACCAACGCGACTTTTTACCTTGCGATGCCCAAGATCAAAATCGTGGGCGCCCTTCTAGGTAAAGAGTACCCACTTTTTTTCCCATAAGTGATGATGTGTGACTCAGTTACCGGTGTTCTATGGGGCCAATTCAAACCTGATCACTTGGCTGCATGTGTACAGAGCCCAGTGATCAGGTTAACATCGTCCTGCCACCTCACATACCCCCCTGCCATCTGAGGCAGGTTAGGTGCCAACATCATGCACCCGCACTGAGCAAGCAGGGGAATGTCTGCATTCTGACTGGCCCACCCGCCATTTCTATGGGTGCACCCATAGTTCTTGTGGGCATGCCCATGAAACACCCTGTCCCTGTCAGTCAGGCTGCGAGTGCCTTTGGCAAATTTCTCCCTTACCAAGGTGATCGCAGCCTGGCTGAAAGACAAGGGGTGTTACTGGGTGGGCCTGCACATGTGCATTATAGATTAATGCGCTGATCCCTACCATTGGAAGAGGGGCCAAATTCAGACAGCTGCGAGCTAGACAGATAGAGATAGACAGAAGACAGATTTGATTGGTTGTTATTGGCAACATTCGCAATCTCAATTTTAGAAGCTATAGTCAATTTCCTCTGTAGTGTTTGGTGGGGAGGCATCATGTTTTGAATGGAATGAAGACAAGTTTTAGTTATAATGATTACAGAATATATTTAAAAAATCATATGATTTCTAAAAACCCCACACCAAGGACATAGACCCCAGTGGTGGTTTTTATGAAGCTGAATCTCATGTTAAAGATGAGTTTTAATGCAATAGTCAAATGTAGACCCGGATTTCCCACAATGCAGGGCCTGGCAGGTCCTAAAGTACCCCTGACTGAGACCCACAAAATCCAACTTGTACCATGACCCATCACAAAAGCTGTCTTCTTCGTAAATGTTTTACAGATGCTCAGTTATGAGGCTCAGACTAGCATTAATACAGGTTGAGCATCCCTTATCCAAATATCCGTTATCCAAATTATTCCGAAAACCATAGTCTCCAAAATGTACTTTTATTTGTTGCTAAAAACCTACTGGGGACATCTGTAACTGGCACTGCTGGGGAAATAACATGTAACTGGCACTAAATATGGGCAAGGACATGATTGCTTGGCATTCAAATTCGGTGTCTGAGATAGTACACAAACTTTGTTTCATGTTTTAAAACCTTGTTTCATGCATAAATAAAATATATTTGTGTGTATTTCATGTGTTTGATGTGTTTATACAACATAAATGCAAGATACCTCAAGATACCTCTTTCATACATAAAAATATTCCAAAATACGGAATAATCTATTATCCAAATTCTTCTGGTCCCGACCATTTTGGATAAGGGATACCCAACCTGTATCACTAAAATTACCACTGGGCTTTCCGACTGCCCCACAATGAGCATGAGGAGTTTTTACAAACTTCTTTATTTGTGTCTGTTCGATGTCAAAATTAATTAATAATGTTATTGGAATCTCTGTGAATATACAGTAATATGGTGGCTATCACTATTGGTATAATGTGATCCACAAATCTACATGATATAGCATAATAAGTATCCTTCTATGATTCATTTTTATTAGGGATACTTATTAAATACTGGGCATTTTGCTGCTATATTGCAAGTGGTACCACTAATAGTGTAATGTGAAGGGACACAGCCAATTTAAAGTTATTTGCTCCCCTGGCTGTGTAATGTGATGGGCTTCTTAACTGGCATTTTATATAGATCATCAATGGGTTTTATTCCAGTTGGGGGCCAATGTGGTGGGGGGGGGGTTTCATGTCAAGACTAAATAATTAGAATGTTCCTGTGTAAGCCAATGTTTGCATGTCAGGGGCCAAATGATTTTTGGTTTCCTATCAGGGGCATTTGCAATTAATTGTTTTCCTATGGAGGCTAATCAGTTTTATTGGTTTATGTAATGTGGGACAGTCCTGTACCTTTCCCAGTACCACAAAAAAATAAATCCTATAGTGTATTTCAAAAAAGGGGCTTGGGGCGGTGGGCCCAAACCAGAATTTTGCTCACCTCTTTTAAGTTAGATCCTAATTTAATAAAGAAGAGTTAGGAGTCGACTGGCTGGTACTTTATTTCTATCCACTTTTTGTTTTTCCCACGTCTTAGTAAAAAGACCCATTTCTCTGTTGTGGCTTTTGCATCAAATACCCTCTGAACTTAACTTTGGTTGCTATTGACATCTCCATTGACCTTTGTATGTACCATGCCCTTCTGTTAGCATACCCTCTAACATTTTCTTGCGAAATTTGGAAGCAACCACCCAAAAAAGGGTGCAGAGCTTTATTAGAAAAGGGGCAAAGCTCACTGCACCACTGTTTACAACACTGTGGGGGGTTGCTGCTGCCCCCAGATCTGCCAGCACTATATAGAGCAGCGATGACAATCCCCCCCTCCCAAAAAAAACCAACAACTTTTACCCATAAGTGACACTGTGGTCCACAGTTGGGACAGCAACAGAGTACCAGAACTACAGGACTGTCCCGTTGAAAGGACAATTGGAAGGGAAGTTTCAGCACATTGGACCTTAGTCCTAACATTAACACAGACTGGTATATTTCCTGTCTCTGTGAGGATTATTCCAACTGTCACATTCAGGGGTAGATTTATGATCTGACGATCAGGGGTATATGCGCTATCCCCGTGCCTTATGGCAGGGGATAGCGCTTCCCCTGATCTATCACACGGTGCAGTAACGGCGGCGGTGGGGGGACGGCGTCATAGCGCATGTACTAGTTTTAGTACAGGGCGGATACTGCATATCTAATTTATGAACGGTCAGCATCGCTGACCGTTCCGCCGCCTGCAGCTATCGATTACGACAGCTGCAGGCGGCGATGCCCTATGTCTACATCAGGGACAGCGCTGTCCCTGCTGCTGGCGCTGAGCTGTGCTGGGATCTCGCGTGAGTAGCGAGATCCCGCGCATGCGCAGTCCAGCCGGCCGGGGAGAAGCAGACAGCGCGTCAGTGTTAACTGACGTGCTGTCAGCTTGAGGGGACATCGCCGGAGGGGGGAGTTAGCGCTCCCCCGCTCCGGCGGCAAGATCTTAGTAGATCTTGTCGGTGTCCCCTCCTGCTTCGCCTCGCTAATGAGGCGAAGCAGGAACTGTTATAGCGGCGCGATAGGCGCCGCTATAATAAATCTACCCCTCACTGAGGGGTAGATTTAATAAGCTTGGTGAAGTGATCAGGGCAGGCGACAGGGGGGGGTCAAAGGGGCCACTTGTACTGGGCCCGACCAGTTGAGGGCCCCCAAGGATTTGAGAGACACAGGGTCTGTAAGCATGGATGCCTAATCACCTGTCTGGCTACCCATACTAATGAGTTTAGTGACATCACGCAACACACCAAACCACACAACACACAATGCTGTGCCCTCCCATCTGACATTCCATATTATATTGCATTGTAAATATTAATTATCTGTTTATTTCTAATAATACATTTTTTTACATTTAATATGCAATGTAATAACAATCCGCATTTGGTGTTGGGGGGGGCCCAGAGATATCAGTGTTCCAGGCCCCAAGATTTCTGTTGCCGGCCTTGGAAGTGATAAAGTGTCTGGTTTTTAGTTAGAAGCTGATTGGCCGGTGATAAAAACCAGACACCAGTGGCATAACTATAATAACCGTGCCCCCGCTCGAAATTACAGAAGCACCCTCCTTAAATAAATATCCCCCCCCCCACCCTGCCTTACACCTCAAATGTGATGCCGCCACTTGGACCCGCAAATCTCCTTCTCTGCAGTCCAGGTTCCGGCGCTCCTCCTGGCTGCTGCTTGAAAATGACCATAACAAAATGGTTGCGCTGCCCATCTCCAAGCAAGGGGGATCTCATTCGTCACCGGGGGGCATTGCGGCATCATCGCCGCCACAAGGTGGATGGCTGCAGGGTGGACGCCGCAGGGTGGACATCCGCTCACTACCCGCTGGTGCATCTCCTCTCTGGGGGCTGAGGATGGGAGCTCCATGTGCATGCAACCATCCCCAGCCCCTGCCGGAAGAGTTATATTAAATAACCACATGTGTCTTAAATCAGGACCTTTACTAAGATATAACTTGAATGCACCAAATCTCTCCTTATATAATTACCAAACATTCTAGTTTCATTTAAGCAACTTCAATTAACCAGATGCCGTATAATAATAATAATAATAATAATAATAATAATAATAATATGTTGTGCATGAACATTGGTAAAATGGTACAGTCCTATAAAAACTATAATTATCACAAATGTTATTAAAAACCTATACAGCTGATGGAATATGTTTTTAACTTTCTGACGTCAATTCCAGGAACCAGAAGCTACAAATATACAAATAAATTACATAACGATAACATGATGACAGCCAGGAGAAAAAAAGGTCAGGGAATGGAATACTGTGTTTCCCTGATATGAAATAATACTGTAGTTTTAATTGGTCACTGTATCATCAACATATAAAGCAGTTGGAAGCCTTATATGAAATCAAGATTATACATGTATATATGTAGTATGTTCAGAGTACAATATGCATTCAATTAGTGGGGTATATAATGTATTGGACTTCCAAGATCAATGGATTCAATATATTTTGTTTTATATTTGTATAAAGCATTTATTAACAGTTGCTAACATTCACTTGATTATAGTGCCAGCATATTCCATTGTGATTTAAAATTAGGAACAAACAGTAATAGAGCAAAACTGGATAATAGCAGACAGACAGACAGACAGACAGACAACTAAGTGGACCCAGGTCACAAGCAGTAGCATTGTTTTACTACATAGAGAACTACTATTGTTTAATTATAATTAGTTATACACGTAACAGCCAAGATTTACATTTGGACAAGTCCATTGTATTGTATAAAAATGCAATTACATAAATTTGTTACATGATATATGAGTATGTGTCAGTGGCGTAGCTACGTTTTGGGCGCCCCCCCGCCGTTAGGGCTTTGAGCTCATACAGAGTTAACACACACCTGGGTTTTTGATTAATTAGCCTACAGATCCAATCTGATTGGCAGAACTTCTGTTAAATACTGGAGACCTATGGCCATTGTTTTACTTCCTTCTGATGAAACCGCAACCTATGCAAAGTGGAGAAACGCGTCAAGGATAATAAATTTGGATTCTACAAACATCTCCCGATATCACCAGCCCGTTATTGCTCACTGCTATCACAGCAGCATCCGGCGCTTCATACCTCCCATCGGAGATTGGTAAACACGCCTCAGCTCTCCATCACCACCTGGAATCTGTAAGTCCACACGCTAAGCACCTGTGTTTGCGGCTCGCTCCCTGCCAAATCATGACAGCGGCCAGCCGGCTTTTGCCGACCGCATAAGCGGGTGTAGCTTGAGCCGAATCCTTGATACCATCATTGTGTGACTGTGGCAAGGAGACAACTACTCTTGTATTGAGGTATTGCCGGCATATGGGTTTACAATAAACCACCCTTTGATTATATTCAAGTGGGCATATCCACTACCGCTACTGGCCAATTCCGCCATCCTGTTTAAACAAACCAAGGCTTTGAGAACTGCCAATTTGTTAACCAACACATTTCAATACCAATCCCTCCCTTTCTGGAGAGACTCTATCGCCCAATGAATTTTAATTTCTATTAAATACCACTCCGGAGCTGGTTATAACAGATTAACATCATCTGTTTTTTAAAAGTAGATAGTGAGGAACTGTTTTTTATTTGTTATGTTATGTATGCATGTTTAAGTCTGTATACAGTGATGTTTTATAAATCATATTTTCTATTGATTGCATCAAGTAAATAAATATATATATTTTTTAACTATAATTCTTCCAGTTGTGTAGCGCTCTCTTTTACAACTACAGAGCTCTCTCTCTCTCTCTCTCTCTCTCTCTCTCTCTCTCTCTCTCTCTCTCTCTCTCTCTCTCTCTCTCTCTCTCTCTCTCTCTCTCTCTCTCTCTCTCTCTCTCTCTCTCTCTCTCTATATATATATATATATATATATATATATGTACACTTGATTAAATTGCTCTGTAACCGTAAATATTTAATAGTAAATTAGTAGCCCACAATCCCCACAGTGGTAAGGGGGGGTTACATAAATATAGATATTTATTGATAAAACACAGTACCAATACCCACATTTAAGGAGCTATGGATCTTCTGACCCTTCTTTGTTCTGTCTGGACTGAAGCTACAGCAGCTTGATCCTGCTCAATGGTGCATAGCGGGTCATTTTGACTGCTGACTCGCTTTGTGACTCATTGTTCCCAGTCTGCCAGTGATGTGGTTGGTGGGTTCCTTTTCTTCTGCAGCTATTGCATTAATCTACCAGTTTGCTGAACAGTAGCTGTTTGATTCAGTGTACAGTGGCATGTCATTACTCCTGGGTATTTTTTTTACTTTGAATCTCCCTTTAGATTGCAAATCTTATATTTTCATTTATTTGTGCCTTTCTGCTGGGCTGGCTATATACCATTCAGCTTTTTTGGACTAACACCCCTCCAGGGTCTCTGTGAAACAACTGCATCTACTGCTTTTTGTAGCTCTATATGTAACTGTCCCCAATACGGAAGTGGGGACATCTAAAAAAATTGGGCCACCCCCTTCCAGAAGACAAAAAGCCCTAGGCTGAAAATTAAGTGTTCTTCTCCACGCCCCATGGACATTGATAAATGTAGTGTTATCGGCTGAAATAAACTCACTGCATTCTGGACCCTATTTCTTCTCTGTAGCTTCCTTAGTATATTCCTGAGGTACTTGTGTAGTTTCACGGTGGCAGCCTAACCAATGGCTGCCTAGAGTAGTAAGCGTAGTGTCTCCGCGACAGCCCTGTGTAGTTAGCATAGTCACCGTACCAACAGCTGCCTAGCGTAGTAAGCATAGTGTCTCCACGGCAGCCTGCGTAGTTAGCGTAGTCACCGTACTGTCCCAGTGTAGTTAGTGTAGTCGCCATACTGTCCCCGGGAGCTGCAGCTCTGTCCCCGGCATCCCTGGCAAGTGTAGTGATCGTCTCTCACACAGTGCCAGTAACCGCAAGATGCCCTGTGCTGGCAGACCCTTGACATTAAGTCTCATTGGATGCCTATTTTCACATGTCTTTGTTTCTGGGAGGAAGTGGTGACGTTGTAAAAAATTCACCGACTCCTCCTCCATCTGCGGCAGGTTAAAGATGATTAATTTGTCGGCAGCCATAACTGACACAATGTAAAAAGGTGTTGACAGAATGCTGACTGACTACGATTACTGCGTAACGCTGACTGACTACACTGGCCATGGGAATACTACACTGATTCTGACAGGGACTCTGGCTACGCTAACTATGCTGGCTGCGGGAACTACCACCTTAAAATACTGACTACATTAACTACTTAAGCGGCCATGGGAACACTATGCTACTTCTGACAGGGACGCTGACTTTGCTAACTATGCTGGCTATGGGAATACCACACTGATTCTGACAGGGACGCTACACTGACTACGTAACTGCTACTGTGAAACTACACAAGTACCATTCCTGATTCCTTTCATCTGGAAATCTTACCACACTTGAACTCTTACAAAGCTGTCACTGCTACAGATATCTCCTCATACACCATTGATGTAGTCTTTCTTGGTATGCATGAGGTTCCATGAGACTGCTAGCATCAGACACATTTCTGATTTTTGATTTTTTGCTGAAAATGTGTCTTAGTTGCCTGAAGTGGAGTGAGACAATCACGCATACCCATCCACTGGCCCGAACATCGCTGTCCTCTGCCAGTGCTCGCCAGATAGGGGGATCTGGTGAGCGCTCAGCAAGGTTGAAGACGGCTACATCTGTATAACAGCTCGCAGCACCTGCCCAATCTCCTGGTGTGCATAGCGGTGGGTCACACGGATTTGCTCTCAACAAGTCATCACTTACTCTCCGCTCACCAAAAAGGTTGAAACAGCAAGAAGGTAGTTACTCTGCTAATGCATTTCTCCAGCATTATATCTATGGGTTTCGTCAGAAGATGCCGGATTATGCCTGGGGAAGGGGAGGCGGGCTGGAGAATTTAAGACCCAGGTAAAAGGGTGGTTATATTAGATGTGTATATCTACCAACTTGACCCATTCCAGGAGGGGCAATATGATTGGTGTCACCCATGTCTAACAAAATACACATAGAAAAATAAAATCTGTTATTTATCTTGTCACATGCATGAATAGCAGCAGCCTCTGTATTATTTTTACAATGGGGCAGAAATTAAAAGGTAACACAGGATCCAGACACCCAAGCAGGGAGAGTAAAAACTTGGCATCCCTGGAACATTCTATCACCCCTTATATATCTCTTCTGGTTGGGAAACTCCTTTGGTAGGTCATAAAACTTGATACTATTTTCAAGTACGGCATAATATCCTGCTTAGATTCTGGCTGAATGGTTCTGCTGCAGCACAAGATGCAGAGTTTGGAAGGTTAGTGTTCTCCAACCGGGGCACCCTGAGTGAGGGAGGCCCAGGGTACAGTGTCCCCTGCATGCCCTCCCTTCATCTGGCTATGCATCTAAGCATTGTCCTTCTGAAAAAGAGATTAATCAATAGTACAGGGTTTCCAGCAATACCCACGTGACCTGGAAGACTAGGTTGCAGACTGTGCCAATCCCAACTCCAAATAAACAGGCAAGTGTGTAGCATTATTTGGTAGTAGCATACACCCAGAGCATAATTGCTAATATCCTGCGTGGAGTTATGGGCTTTCTGGACTTGGTGGTCTGCTTGGTCAGTGTTAGCGCCAGTAGACCCAATGTAGCAGAATGTAGCATGCGACATTTGGAATTGTAAGAAGGTGCATCAAGCTCTATGTAATGTAACTGTATAAAACATTACAAAACTGCAACCAAACAGGAATTCCAGGCTACACACTGGTAAGTCATTGGCATCATTCCTGCAATACTTTGAGAAGCCCCCACCCCTCCCATTGTTGACTTGTGTGACCTTATATTTGTAAGCCTGAAAAAGCCATTTTTATTGACATCAATTGGGTTTTGGAGGGCTGACCCAGGATCAATATGAATGCAGCTGACCTGGGTTTTTCCTGGGTTGAAGTGTAGTGAATGTAGAGTCTAATGCCGGATCTGACCCAGGTTGAATCTGTTTAAAATCCTGGGTTGGAAACTGGACTTTGTTGGAAAAGGGATATCATTTTTCCTTGCCTACCTTCCTGGAAACTGCTTGTATCTTGGATGTACTAAGCTTCACATTAACACACAAACCACTTGTGGAGAGATAGAAGCCTTGGAGTGGTAAAATCAATGGTTATTTCTAATGGGGGCACCCATTTTATTAATACTTACCCAGTGTCGGACTGGGGCATGAAGGGCCCATCAGGGAAATGCACTCACAGGGGCCCACCAAGGGGCGTGGCTTTTTTGAAGGGGTGTGGCCACCTGACCAGAGAGGAGTGGCTATACACTGCGATTTTGGCACTTTGGGCCGATAATCAGGCAAAATCGGGCCAAAATCGCAGGTGTGTAACATCTGATCCGTAAATACCCCACCCTGATAATAAAGCACATAGGTCCCACAGATAATAATACAGCAAATAGCCCCCCAGATATTACAGCACATAGGTCCTCCACACACAGATGATAGTAGAGCACGTAGGTCCCCCCACATATAATACAGCACATAGGTCCAGGGCCGTTTCTAGACAATTCAGCTCCCAGGGCGAAGAAATAAAAATGCCCCCCCCCCCCCCAAATACATAACATGGTAGTGAAGAAATTGCGCGTCCAGTTGATTGGCTGCTGGACCGCAAGCGCCCATTGGCTAGCGGTCCAGCGTGAAACGTGAATTTTACATGGCAGCAGCACGTCTCACTGCCCACACCCTCCGCCTCCAGCTGCCCGCCCCGCCGCCTCCAGCTGCACGCCCCCCACCCTCCGCCTCCAGCTGCCTGCCCCGCCGCCGTGTAAGTCATCCGCTAGCTATTGACTACCCGGCGGCATATAATGTGAAGCGTTAGGCCCCGCCCCACTGTAAAAGTGGGCGGGGTCTTAGATGACAGGGGCCCACCGGGGAATCCCCCGGTTCCCCCCCAGGCCAGTCCGAGCCTGTACTTACCTCTTCTGAGTCCTGTGATGAAGAAAGCAGTGTTGCAGAAATCACTGAAAAAATGTCCATCACACCATTTTTCCAGAGCTCTGCACATGCTCATGAGTCTGAGCCCTTTAGAGCTCAGATTCTATATAACTTCACACTGCTAGCAGGGAGGGTATGGGTCATAGGGTTGACAGTAATTAGGTCGACAGTCAATAGGTCACCCACTATTGGTCGACAATCAAAAAGTTGTTTGTTGACCAATAGTGGTCAAACTATTGACTGTCAACCTAATTACTGTCGACCTATTGACACCGCATCCCGGCAAAAAGGAGGGGGCCCAGATGGAGGAGGCTGCAAATGGAGATGCCTCCTCCTCTCTTAAAATGCCCCTGGGTGGGGTAGAAAGGAATCTTTTGCATACAAATATTAATATTTAAAAAAAGAACAAATATTAAAATGCAAATCATAACCACTAAGAAGAGATTTATTTGTTCAAGTTAATTCCAACATGACATATCCACATGTACTGAAAATGTCTTAACGTTAATGTATTTTCTTTCTGAAAGATTAATGTTTACAAAAATGAAAATGAAATTGTCACTCATACCTCAATTTAAAGCACCTTTTACTGCAGTTTATTAATGTATCCTGATTCTTGCCTGTAATTCAAAAATATATATATATATATATATATGCAGAATATATATATATATATATATATATATATATATATATATATATAAACCAACTTGACATGAGGGAAGATATAACCACCATTTAATCACCCTGTTACTTTCAAATGATTATTGATTTCTAGAAGTGATGTCCAGTAGTGCTAGAAAATCCATTTCAGTAATGATTACTACCTTGTGCTTTATCTGTCAAATTGAAGGTTGTTAAAAGGAGAACTCTCCTGAGAAGACTAAAACTGCAAACCTCAAAAATCATATTTAATATGTTTTATCTGAAAAAAAGATTCAGTCTGTACCTTTTCACCTACAGCACAGGCAGGGCAGAAAACTCAAACACATGTTTCACTACTTGTTTAATTATAAGGTTCACTCCACTGGGATGTACTCTAGTTGCCTATTGCAATAAATATTTGGCAGATAACATCATGGGCTGCAAAAAATGATTTGTTATTGTTCTTGAGTTGACATAGACATTGCAATATTTTTATGCATACTGTAAATAGAAAAAATATTTTTTTCTCCGACTACAGTACTGTATAAAGATAAAACAATAATAAAACAAGATATACAGATATTAGAAGTTATGTGACTTTTTGCCATGTATACAATATGTGGGTATATTCTGCAGAAGATCTCGATACTGCAGTATATGCAACTGCAACACAAATATCTAGTTAGCGTTCCAGGGATCCTGTGTACTGTAATAACATACTGCAAAAGCCTGTGAGATTGTACAGTTCTAACAACTTAGGTAACAGTAAGAGATTTTGGAAGTACAGTATTAGAAAGGTGATAATACACCTACAGCTATAAAATATATTAAACTTCAAAGTCACCAAGGCATTCCATGAGCATGTTAAAACTATGGCCCTTATTCTGGTTGGTGCGGTAATATCCGCGTGCGTTCGTGCCGCCGATGTTTTGTGTCTGCGCATGTGCAAAGGCGTCTCTGCGCATGTGCGAGCGGGACGCACGGCCACATTCCGCATGAAATGTGTACACTACGAACAGGGGGTAGAGAGGGGTGTGAAGGGCTGTTTGGGCTCATTACCATATGTTTACACCCCGCGTTTCATGGGCGTTCCCATGCAAACGCTGGGCGTACGTATGGTAATGCGGCCGTGACGCACGTGTAGGGGGTGGACATATGACATTGCCGGATGTCAGCTGCCCGCCCAGATCCCTGCTTTTGCACGGAGAAATGCCCGTGTGGTCTGAGGTTGCGGGAGCTGCCTGGCCACTCGGTCCTGCATTCGATGGTCTGCGACCATCGAATGATGGGGGAGATTCCCTGAGATGGAGGAGGTGTATTCATGAGAAATACACGTGCGGTCCGTTCGGACAGCTTCTTACCGCATACGGACGGAGTTGGCGATCCGTATGGAAGGCGGGGTTTAGGACGCACGTTGCTGGCCGCATTTTTGGATCCGGCCGCACCGATCAGAATAAGGGCCTATGTGTAACACTAAGGTGATTATTATCTTTGTACATATCAAAGTATAGGGTGTCAGGGCCTGATTCCTTTTGAATTGGTAAGCACTGCAGTTCACTGCTTACCGAGCGACTAAACACCGCCCCGCCAAATGCGCACACCCCCCCCCGCCAAATCCCCTAGGTACCATGTAAGGGGATGTGTTTGCTAACACATCCTCTCCGCTAGCTTGAGAAATCAGTTGATGGTCGCTGATCATCAACTGATTTCATCTGCCTTCAGAAATAAAAGTCATTCTGAACTGACTTTTATTTCCTTCAGTGTCTGCCGAAGAGGGGGACGGGCACTGGCATCATGTGACATCATCGGCCCTCCACCAGCAGGCATTGGGGCATTGGTCCAATGGGAATGCCCAGCGCTTTCATGGGGATGCCCATAAAACGCTGTGGATTTCCATCATCCAGGGCCGTTTCCGCTACCACTCCTCCCTCCCCGCAACGAACGCCCTGACAAGTATGTAACTCTTCAGTGCCGGGGTCTGCACCCCCTAAATACGCTATAATACATCATTAGTTTATCTATAATGGGAGCAGAGTGTGTGGTGCTCATTGGCTCCTGGGTCTAGGGGGCCCGCACCACACAATCTACACCCATATAATTATACTTACCTTTCTGGAGTTCCACATCAGTCAACGCTGCCGACAGAAATCTTAGTATAAATGGCACAATGGTCATTTTCCAAATTTGCACATGCGCAGAGAGGTCACATAGTGAGGATGCCATGTTGCCAGAAATTGCGCATACACAGCAGACTCTGGCATAAACTCAGAATTGACTGCACCGCCAGAGAAGATGGGGCCCATACGGAGCCTGCACCCACCCCTTTCCCCTCTTAAATCACCCCTATAATACCTTGTACATAAACATTTTCATACATACAGAAATCGCTGCTTATGCATGCTTATTAGTAATTACTGTAGCTCCAGAGAGTTTTGCAAATTCTAAATTTGTATTTAGGTACTTTTTAGTGAAAGAAACTCAAAAGTTTTTAATGAGTAGACCCTATTCCAAACTTCATATTTTTAAAATAAATAAATTGCACATGCCTTAGGCACATGTGCAAAAAAAGGGGTGTGGCCTTGCTGCAAGGGGCATGGTTTTACAGAAAAGATTATCTTATACTTGATAAATTGGCCAACACATGAAGATCAGTGCACTATTTGTCCCAAATTCTTTAAAAATGTCAATATATATATAATCACCTGACATTAGCAACTCAATATCAGACACACAAACACTGAACTATGGGATCTATTTTCTAAACTATAAAAAGAACGTAAGTGGACAACAATGCAGTGCCAGCTAATCAGCTCCTAACTGCCAGGTCACAGGCTGGGTTAGCCCACTAACTTGCTGAGCCTAATGCTCAGGGACTTGTTACGTAATTGGGTCTGGACAGTGACTTGGGCTTAGTGGCCTGTAATGCCTGTCTTGCTGCTACAGGCCAAGTGCCCAGCGAACAATGGGGTGAGGTGATTTGGGCCTAGCACTAAAATTCAACAGTATATGCAGTGGGGCCTCCTAGTGTTCCCCAGGCATTAGGCCCATGGATGCCTTAATTAGGTGGAAAATGGCTTAATGCGCTCCTAACAGTAGGGGTGAGGTGACTTGGGCTTAGTGCCCAAAGTAAACATTGTGTGTGTAAATATATATATATATATATATATATATATATATATAGAGAGAGAAAGAGAGAGAGAGAGGGTCCAATCCTGCCAGCACTCAAGTGTAAACAACAACTGGCCTCAGTGCCCAAACGTAATTCATGCACAAAATCCAAAAAATTATGGCACTCCAGAGGCAATAAACAACATAACACAATAGGAAGTATATCTGTCAAGCTTTTGGGGTTTGAACTCCGTCTTCGGGACACATCCTATTCTGTTATGTTGTTTATTGCCTCTGGAGTGTTATTTTTTGAATTTGTATATATTGTATGTATGTACGTCCTGTTGGACGAAACATGTTGGGATACTTCTGACTCCTGCTCCTCACTACTCAGCCAATAAGTTAAGCTAACCTTATTTCTAACTACAACTATTTGTTGATAGCAGCATTTGTTGATAGCAGCTTGAAACAGCAGTTCACTATATTTATAATTTTTTTTTTAATATATTTCTTTGTTCTATTTTTTATTTCCTATTTTTTCTTTTATATCTTGGTTTATTCAGCTGTGTATATATACCAGGTGGCACATTGACACTTTTTTAATACAGTTTTTTTTAGCACACTTGCTGTGTTCCATTAGTGTAAACATCATACTAAACTAATACCATCGCCATCCCAGACTTGTATTACTTATTGTCATTTTTAGTATCCATTATCCCCCCTCCCCTTTTTTACTCTGTCATTGTGGTTTATATCTGATACATTTTATATTGTGTTTTTATAATATTGTGTGAATATCCATATGTATTTTTATACTTTTTTCTTCTGTGTTTAAATAAATCACCTATTTTTTTATACATTGTCCCATGTGAAATACGTGCACAGTAGTCGCTATCCAAAGTCCAAAACAAAAACCTTCTCTATATATATATATATATATATAGTCAGGATGGGGGGCGGCGGCACTCAGGTAAAAGAAAACACAGGAGCAGGCAGTGTTTAAACCAACGTTTCAAAACCCAGCGGGTTTTTTTATCAAGGTGTAGCGTGAGAACAACTTACATATATGAAAGTTCTTACCTATATAGGGACAGGCTCCTTCCGTGATCCACGTCGGCGCCGGCTGGGGAAGGCGCCGGGTGATGACGTCATCTTACCTCAGCGCGCTTGCCGGGGACACGTCAGGGGGCCGGTCAGTGTGAGCCGTGGTTGTCATAGGGATGTACAATTACTGTAAACAAAAAGGGTGAATGCTTAATCGCGTGCATATCACAGCAAAACATATATAAAAAAACATAACAAACGTGCATATACAGTAAAGTATCATATCGATAACAAATAGGAGGTGACCAGTGTTGAAGAATTACTAAAAAAATTACTAAAAAAATTAAATAAAGAGTGTGGCTGCAATTTAACTGAAGACCACTGACAAAGTATATAAATGTGGTTCTCAATAATTTAAGTACATTATCTATAGTCAAACTCGATTATTTATAGATTTTTACGAGTATAGGAAAATCAGAAAACTATCAGCTATTAGACATCTGATATATGTTGATAGAGGATATTGAGCTCAGACAGTAAATTAATGCTTGATTATAAGAAACAGTTGAGCCCTAAATTTTCGTTAAGCCCCTTTGGGGCTAGAGTGTCCAACATAAATATCCAGCGACTTTCTTTTTTTAGCAGCATTAGTGATCTGTTGCCGCCTCTTGTGAGGGGCGGTACATGATCGATTATTTTGTATCTCAGGGATGTGATCGGATGTTTAGCCTCAAAAAAGTGTCGGGCCACTGGTTGCTCGCTTTTGCCCGTGGCTATCGCACCCTTGATGGCCGATCTGTGTGCCGCTGCTCTCTCTTTAAATGTGCGGTCTGTTTTACCGACGTAGTGTCGGCCGCACGGGCAGCTAATAAGATATATCACATATTTTGACATACATCCCAGTCGATACCTAATTTTAAATCTCTTCCCTGTGTAGGGGTGGTAGAACGTGTCACCAGGGATCATATGGCTGCATGTGGTACAACCACAGCAGCGGTAGCACCCTGGTTTGGGTGTCCCTAGAAAGGTGGCTTGTTTTTTGATGGGGTACTGGATATTATTGTGCACTAACAGGTCTTTGAGGCTTTTGCCTCTTTTGTAGGCACTCATCAGGGATTTATTTTGCAAAGCTGGTAAAGAAGGATCTGTTTGTATAATTGGCCAGTGACGTCTGCCAATGCGATCTATCTCAGTACTTTGAGTGTGAAAAGATTTGACCCAAATTATCTTATCTGCCTGCGTGGGCTTAGGTTTGCTGATCAAAGTAGATTCTCTGGGCATGGCAGCTATATTGTTTTTAGTACGTAGGACCTGTTCTGGAGGGTATCCTCTTTGTACAAATTTTTGTGCCATTTTATCGAGGGCAGGTTGTACTTGACTTGCCTCGCTGGTAATTCTGCGCACCCGCAGCATTTGCGAGTGTGGCAGTGCCCGGATTAAAGGTGCTGGGTGATGGCTAGTGGCCAATAAAATTGTATTTCTGTCTGTCGGTTTTACGAACAGAGATGTTTGAATAGTGCCGTTGTTAATGGCTATATTTACGTCTAGATAATTTACTTGTAGGGAGTCGATGTTATACGTAAATTTGATAGGGGAATTGGTATGGTTATGATTATCAAGGAGATCCGAGAGCTCTTGCTGGTTGCCAGACCAAATAATTAATAGGTCGTCTATATATCTTGTATATAGCTTTAGCTGCTTATCGATGGTTGGGTTGCAGGTAAATAGCGCCTTCTCTATATGGAACATGAACTTGTTGGCGAACGATGGGGCCACTGAGGACCCCATCGCGCACCCACGTTGCTGCAGATAAAATTGATTGTTAAATAGAAAAAAGTTCCTTTTCAGAGTCAATTCCAGCAGTTGTAGGAAAAAGGAGATCGGAGGTCCCTTGTAGTGAATGTTATTAGTCAAAAGGTTGCGTACGGCTTCCAAGCCCTCTGCATGTGGAATGCACGTATACAAATTGACGACGTCCATTGTCCCCAATACACAGTTTTCAGGTATTGGCCCGACCTTAGCCAGTTTGTTCAGCAGACTGTTGGTATCTTTCAAATATGATAGTTCATTCTGAACACAAGGTTGTAGGAAAGAATCCAGATAAATGGATATTTTTTGGTACAACGATCCTCGGGCTGATATTATTGGTCTGCCCGGGGGTTGCACAAGGGTTTTATGAATTTTTGGATTTAAGTATAATATGGGTGTTATAGGAAAGTCCGTGGTGAGTGCTTCCTTCGTAGAAATATCGATGGTTTTTGCGGTGCATGCTGTATTTAGCAAATTATCCAGCTCTCGCTTGTATTGATCTGATGGGTCACGGTCTAACTTGATGTAAGTGGCTGTATCAGCCAACTGCCGTTCTGCTTCAGCCACGTAATCAGCAGTATTGAGCACTACCACTGCTCCTCCTTTATCTGCTGATCGAATGCAGATAGTCGGGTCTTTACTTAGACTTTGTACTGCTTGCCACTCTTGTTTAGTAAAGTTGGTATACTTAGGTTGTGATTTTGGTAGAGTGGTGATGTCATTTTCCACCATCCTGCAGTATGTTTTTATTGAGGGGTTGTATGAAGTGGGCTCAAATTTGCTTTTCTTGCGTAGTTGTGCTGGAAAGGCTGGATATGTGGGCTCTGCTGGATCTATGGAATCAGGTTTATTTTGAAAGAATTCTCGAAGCTTGAGGGTACGATGTAACTTAAACTGTTCAACCTTGGTCTCAAAGGGATCCATTTTGTTGTTCGGGACAAAACTGAGTCCCTTTTGTAGGACCGCTTGCTCTGTAGGTGAGAGGGTCCTATCAGAAAGGTTGAAGGTTAATTTTTCGGATGCCGCGCTGGTTGGAAATGCACTTTTGTGCCTCGATCTTTGCTTCTGGCCCCCCCGCCTCGTATGGGCCCTGGGTCTCTTGGGGGTAGTGATAGAGATGGTCCTCCTAAAGGGATCAAACCAGAGCTTAGATTGGCTGCCTCTTGGTCTGACGCTGACGATCTTTCATCTCTGGAGGAATCACTATCCAAGAATCGCCTATTGCGGGAAATGAATTTGCGCCTATGTTGGGGCCGTGTATTTGTGGCTCCTCCGGTAAGCCAGGGATATATGGCGTGTTTCACATAGTCATCATTGACTTTTTCTTTTTTATTCTTT
The DNA here is from genome assembly GCF_055691185.1 of Crinia signifera. Taxonomy (NCBI): domain Eukaryota; kingdom Metazoa; phylum Chordata; class Amphibia; order Anura; family Myobatrachidae; genus Crinia; species Crinia signifera. The sequence goes on from NC_139219.1 coordinate 181,726,155, forward strand.
TTATATATAATAAGTTCTTTTTTATATTTATCCATTTGCGCATTTAATTTTTCTAGCCAGTTTGTGGCGGGGTCTGTTGTCAATAGTTCTTTGTGCTGGGCTTCGAAGCTAATGATTTTCTCTCGTATAGTTTTGAGCTCTCTTGCTACTTCCTCTATCACGGCGACCATCAGGTCGAAGGAGCATTTATTGAGAATCGACGTCCAGGTCTTACAGAACGGAATACTGTATCTCCCTATTGTGGGAACGTTTTTCACTCGAAATCCACGTGGGATTTTCTTTTCTCTAACATACTCCGACAGCGTGACCCCGTGATAGTGGAAGTCAGTTTCCTTGCGCTTTAATTTAGCCCACTCCTGATATAGGTGCGCATGATCCGGTGTATCACTCAAGGACGGGAATTCTTCTGTAAAAAGCAGTCTGTCATAATCATTGTCGGAATAGCTAAACGTGGCCCCATGTAACAGCTCAACCCGGCTCTGTGAGTCGGCTGCAACTGTAAAGGGTGCTGATTCCTGTTGACTCATATTGATGCAGTTGCCGACAGGCACGTGTAGATCCTTTTCAGTTTAGTCCAGTCAATTAAAGTGCAGGTGCAAAAAGAAGGTAAAGTGCAATGCAAGAAAAGTGCAGTGCAATAAAAAGTGCAGTGCAGTACAAAAGTGCAGTGCCAGTTGGGCATACAACAAGCTCAACTGTAGTGACTGGTCGCCCAAAGTGTCAGCAGTGAAACTGACACAATGTAGAAAACCAGGGTTCACAACTCCGCTATCTGGTAAGAGTAGGACTTGGCTCTGGGTGCCTACCAGACTGTGTCCAGAGACTAGGTCAAATATGTAGGAGCAGGGGGTTAGCACTCCAACGAGCCCAAGCAAAGTAATGGCTTGATGCAAGAATCCCATAAATCCGGTGCCTTCCTAATCATGAGAGACCAGCGGGGGCCTCTCAGATGCAATAGTCAGGATGGGGGGCGGCGGCACTCAGGTAAAAGAAAACACACGAGCAGGCGGTGTTTAAACCAACATTTCAAAACCCAGCGGGTTTTTTTATCAAGGTGTAGCGTGAGAACAACTTACATATATGAAAGTTCTTACCTATATAGGGACAGGCTCCTTCCGTGATCCACGTCGGCGCCGGCTGGGGAAGGCGCCGGGTGATGACGTCATCTTACCTCAGCGCGCTTGCCGGGGACACGTCAGGGGGCCGGTCAGTGTGAGCCGTGGTTGTCATAGGGATGTACAATTACTGTAAACAAAAAGGGTGAATGCTTAATTTTTTTAGTAATTCTTCAACACTGGTCACCTCCTATTTGTTATCGATATGATACTTTACTGTATATGCACGTTTGTTATGTTTTTTTATATATGTTTTGCTGTGATATGCACGCGATTAAGCATTCACCCTTTTTGTTTACAGTAATTGTACATCCCTTAGACAACCACGGCTCACACTGACCGGCCCCCTGACGTGTCCCCGGCAAGCGCGCTGAGGTAAGATGACGTCATCACCCGGCGCCTTCCCCAGCCGGCGCCGACGTGGATCACGGAAGGAGCCTGTCCCTATATAGGTAAGAACTTTCATATATGTAAGTTGTTCTCACGCTACACCTTGATAAAAAAACCCGCTGGGTTTTGAAACGTTGGTTTAAACACCGCCTGCTCGTGTGTTTTCTTTTACCTGAGTGCCGCCGCCCCCCATCCTGACTATTGCATCTGAGAGGCCCCCGCTGGTCTCTCATGATTAGGAAGGCACCGGATTTATGGGATTCTTGCATCAAGCCATTACTTTGCTTGGGCTCGTTGGAGTGCTAACCCCCTGCTCCTACATATTTGACCTAGTCTCTGGACACAGTCTGGTAGGCACCCAGAGCCAAGTCCTACTCTTACCAGATAGCGGAGTTGTGAACCCTGGTTTTCTACATTGTGTCAGTTTCACTGCTGACACTTTGGGCGACCAGTCACTACAGTTGAGCTTGTTGTATGCCCAACTGGCACTGCACTTTTGTACTGCACTGCACTTTTTATTGCACTGCACTTTTCTTGCATTGCACTTTACCTTCTTTTTGCACCTGCACTTTAATTGACTGGACTAAACTGAAAAGGATCTACACGTGCCTGTCGGCAACTGCATCAATATGAGTCAACAGGAATCAGCACCCTTTACAGTTGCAGCCGACTCACAGAGCCGGGTTGAGCTGTTACATGGGGCCACGTTTAGCTATTCCGACAATGATTATGACAGACTGCTTTTTACAGAAGAATTCCCGTCCTTGAGTGATACACCGGATCATGCGCACCTATATCAGGAGTGGGCTAAATTAAAGCGCAAGGAAACTGACTTCCACTATCACGGGGTCACGCTGTCGGAGTATGTTAGAGAAAGGAAAATCCCACGTGGATTTCGAGTGAAAAACGTTCCCACAATAGGGAGATACAGTATTCCGTTCTGTAAGACCTGGACGTCGATTCTCAATAAATGCTCCTTCGACCTGATGGTCGCCGTGATAGAGGAAGTAGCAAGAGAGCTCAAAACTATACGAGAGAAAATCATTAGCTTCGAAGCCCAGCACAAAGAACTATTGACAACAGACCCCGCCACAAACTGGCTAGAAAAATTAAATGCGCAAATGGATAAATATAAAAAAGAACTTATTATATATAAAAAGAATAAAAAAGAAAAAGTCAATGATGACTATGTGAAACACGCCATATATCCCTGGCTTACCGGAGGAGCCCCAAATACACGGCCCCAACATAGGCGCAAATTCATTTCCCGCAATAGGCGATTCTTGGATAGTGATTCCTCCAGAGATGAAAGATCGTCAGCGTCAGACCAAGAGGCAGCCAATCTAAGCTCTGGTTTGATCCCTTTAGGAGGACCATCTCTATCACTACCCCCAAGAGACCCAGGGCCCATACGAGGCGGGGGGGCCAGAAGCAAAGATCAAGGCACAAAAGTGCGTTTCCAACCAGCGCGGCATCCGAAAAATTAACCTTCAACCTTTCTGATAGGACCCTCTCACCTACAGAGCAAGCGGTCCTACAAAAGGGACTCAGTTTTGTCCCGAACAACAAAATGGATCCCTTTGAGACCAAGGTTGAACAGTTTAAGTTACATCGTACCCTCAAGCTTCGAGAATTCTTTCAAAATAAACCTGATTCCATAGATCCAGCAGAGCCCACATATCCAGCCTTTCCAGCACAACTACGCAAGAAAAGCAAATTTGAGCCCACTTCATACAACCCCTCAATAAAAACATACTGCAGGATGGTGGAAAATGACATCACCACTCTACCAAAATCACAACCTAAGTATACCAACTTTACTAAACAAGAGTGGCAAGCAGTACAAAGTCTAAGTAAAGACCCGACTATCTGCATTCGATCAGCAGATAAAGGAGGAGCAGTGGTAGTGCTCAATACTGCTGATTACGTGGCTGAAGCAGAACGGCAGTTGGCCGATACAGCCACTTACATCAAGTTAGACCGTGACCCATCAGATCAATACAAGCGAGAGCTGGATAATTTGCTAAATACAGCATGCACCGCAAAAACCATCGATATTTCTACGAAGGAAGCACTCACCACGGACTTTCCTATAACACCCATATTATACTTAAATCCAAAAATTCATAAAACCCTTGTGCAACCCCCGGGCAGACCAATAATATCAGCCCGAGGATCGTTGTACCAAAAAATATCCATTTATCTGGATTCTTTCCTACAACCTTGTGTTCAGAATGAACTATCATATTTGAAAGATACCAACAGTCTGCTGAACAAACTGGCTAAGGTCGGGCCAATACCTGAAAACTGTGTATTGGGGACAATGGACGTCGTCAATTTGTATACGTGCATTCCACATACAGAGGGCTTGGAAGCCGTACGCAACCTTTTGACTAATAACATTCACTACAAGGGACCTCCGATCTCCTTTTTCCTACAACTGCTGGAATTGACTCTGAAAAGGAACTTTTTTCTATTTAACAATCAATTTTATCTGCAGCAACGTGGGTGCGCGATGGGGTCCTCAGTGGCCCCATCGTTCGCCAACACGTTCATGTTCCATATAGAGAAGGCGCTATTTACCTGCAACCCAACCATCGATAAGCAGCTAAAGCTATATACAAGATATATAGACGACCTATTAATTATTTGGTCTGGCAACCAGCAAGAGCTCTCGGATCTCCTTGATAATCATAACCATACCAATTCCCCTATCAAATTTACGTATAATATCGACTCCCTACAAGTAAATTATCTAGACGTAAATATAGCCATTAACAACGGCACTATTCAAACATCTCTGTTCGTAAAACCGACAGACAGAAATACAATTTTATTGGCCACTAGCCATCACCCAGCACCTTTAATCCAGGCACTGCCACACTCGCAAATGCTGCGGGTGCGCAGAATTACCAGCGAGGCAAGTCAAGTACAACCTGCCCTCGATAAAATGGCACAAAAATTTGTACAAAGAGGATACCCTCCAGAACAGGTCCTACGTACTAAAAACAATATAGCTGCCATGCCCAGAGAATCTACTTTGATCAGCAAACCTAAGCCCACGCAGGCAGATAAGATAATTTGGGTCAAATCTTTTCACACTCAAAGTACTGAGATAGATCGCATTGGCAGACGTCACTGGCCAATTATACAAACAGATCCTTCTTTACCAGCTTTGCAAAATAAATCCCTGATGAGTGCCTACAAAAGAGGCAAAAGCCTCAAAGACCTGTTAGTGCACAATAATATCCAGTACCCCATCAAAAAACAAGCCACCTTTCTAGGGACACCCAAACCAGGGTGCTACCGCTGCTGTGGTTGTACCACATGCAGCCATATGATCCCTGGTGACACGTTCTACCACCCCTACACAGGGAAGAGATTTAAAATTAGGTATCGACTGGGATGTATGTCAAAATATGTGATATATCTTATTAGCTGCCCGTGCGGCCGACACTACGTCGGTAAAACAGACCGCACTTTTAAAGAGAGAGCAGCGGCACACAGATCGGCCATCAAGGGTGCGATAGCCACGGGCAAAAGCGAGCAACCAGTGGCCCGACACTTTTTTGAGGCTAAACATCCGATCACATCCCTGAGATACAAAATAATCGATCATGTACCGCCCCTCACAAGAGGCGGCAACAGATCACTAATGCTGCTAAAAAAAGAAAGTCGCTGGATATTTATGTTGGACACTCTTGCCCCAAAGGGGCTTAACGAAAATTTAGGGCTCAACTGTTTCTTATAATCAAGCATTAATTTACTGTCTGAGCTCAATATCCTCTATCAACATATATCCGATGTCTAATAGCTGATAGTTTTCTGATTTTCCTATACTCGTAAAAATCTATAAATAATCGAGTTTGACTATAGATAATGTACTTAAATTATTGAGAACCACATTTATATACTTTGTCAGTGGTCTTCAGTTAAATTGCAGCCACACTCTTTATTTAATTTTTTTAGTAATTTTTTTAGTAATTCTTCAACACTGGTCACCTCCTATTTGTTATCGATATGATACTTTACTGTATATGCACGTTTGTTATGTTTTTTTATATATGTTTTGCTGTGATATGCACGCGATTAAGCATTCACCCTTTTTGTTTACAGTAATTGTACATCCCTATGACAACCACGGCTCACACTGACCGGCCCCCTGACGTGTCCCCGGCAAGCGCGCTGAGGTAAGATGACGTCATCACCCGGCGCCTTCCCCAGCCAGCGCCGACGTGGATCACGGAAGGAGCCTGTCCCTATATAGGTAAGAACTTTCATATATGTAAGTTGTTCTCACGCTACACCTTGATAAAAAAACCCGCTGGGTTTTGAAACGTTGGTTTAAACACCGCCTGCTCGTGTGTTTTCTTTTACCTGAGTGCCGCCGCCCCCCATCCTGACTTTTGCATCTGAGAGGCCCCCGCTGGTCTCTCATGATTAGGAAGGCACCGGATTTATGGGATTCTTGCATCAAGCCATTACTTTGCTTGGGCTCGTTGGAGTGCTAACCCCCTGCTCCTATATATATATATATATAGATATATATATATATATATATATATGCAGTGGGGTAGAGGGGATAAATGGCATCTTACTCCCCAATCTTAGTGGCCTAGTACCCAACTAATGCGCCCTCAGGGCCCTGCCTGTTTTCCTGACAGGCCTAGTTTTGACTGATTGCGCCATGTGCCTCTAGGGCCCAGCTATATTACCACAGGCCATGGGGCCCAACTATTTGCCCACAGGCATAATTCCTGGCTTTATTGGGTCCATGGGCCTAATGCACGGCTTTATTGGGTCTACGGCCTAATCCCCACAGGCCAAGAGGATCCAGCTATACCCCACGGGCCTAGTTTCCAATCCCTAATGGTCTTGGGAGGTGGAAGAGTAACAGAGGGCTTACCTGTCCTTTGAAAGATGCTTTATTAGCTACCCCTCGCTGAATTCCAACCTTGCAGGCTTCTCTTGTTGGCATCTTCATTCTTCTGCTGCTGGCCAGTCCTGACCAGTGGCGCCTCTTCTTTTTTTATTTCAGAATCCTGTGCCCGGTATTTTCTCTCTGGATACCAACATCTTCTGCCCTCTTCTGCAGCTGCCAGAACTCTTCTTGCTGCCTCCGCCATCTTGTAGTGCTGCATCTGGCTACCCTGGCATCTTCCTCTCTTCGGGAGCTTTTTTGCACTCCCAACCATTGGACTACCTTTTTTGCCCTCCCAGTGGAGTCTGTTGTCAGGCCCCAGGGGCAGGGCCAGGAAGGGCACAGTGAGCACTTGTTGACCCGCTACAGCTGCTTCCTATTAGCCACCCATTTATGAATCATGATTGGCTCCCGAGGTGCCTAATTTGAAACACAGCTTGTGGCATTTCTTATTGGCAGCCAGTATAGCGCAGTTTTCTAAATGCCTCTCCATCCACCACATCCGCACTATACACCCCCCCCCCCGCTGCATACACTTCACTTCCCACTTGCACACATCCAGTACAGGGATCATACATTTGATCCCACTGAGGACCCCACTCTATCTCCCCCTGTAGACAAGCTGTCCTAGCACTAGGGCATATCCTCACAAAAATAATAAACTATGTTTTGGGCGGTGCACCACCCCATGGTTTAGCCTATGCTTGTGAACCAAATGTGTCTTTGATGAGCTAATAATACAGTGTTTTTCAACCACTGTGCCTTGGCACACTAGTGTGCCTTGAGCTGTTCTCAAGTGTTCCCCCAGATCTAGATATGCCCAAACTAGTTTACAGCCAGCACCAGTTCAAGTGTTATTTACTGGTCTCTTCTTTTCATGTATTTTATTTGTGTTACCTGTGGGGACCAGTGTGATTGTTTTTTATATGGGGGCAATAGGTTTGTTTTTTTTCCTGTGGGGGCCAATGTGTTTTGCCCTGTGGGGATCTCATGGTGTGCCTTGGCAATTTTAAAATCTTATTTAGTGTGCCGCAAGGTAAAAAGGTTGAAAATCACTGTAATAATACATGGGGCAAGCGATTAAGAGGTAAGGTGAATGGGGCAGCATACACTTGGAATATTGTGAGTATTATTATCGCTGGCTGCAGTAACTGCAATATTGAAACAGAGAACATGCCTAAAGGCAAGTCTTAAATATGAATTATTTGTCTTGAATGGGTGACATATGTATTGTAGTTACATTTATCAAAGTAATTATCACTGATTATTTCTGTTTCCTCCAAATAAAACATAGGGTAATAAATAGTTGTGTATACTGTTATACGCAATGTCTAATATTTTGGAATAATATACAGACAGTGAGACATACTGTACTGCATAGCAGTGGATTATCTGATCATCAGAGTATTATGTTTTGCAGCGCTGTACATATGTCTCATGTTACTAATTTATCTACCCATAATTGCAAGTTCTCTGGGAATGTTTAGGAGACACATTACATTTTGGGCAGCTTTCCAAAACTCTCATGCCACTTGCCACCCTGCTGTAATTTATAGTGAATTTTATCTGTCATCGCCACTGCAGGGGGCACCTTTCACCTGTATCTTCATCTCCAGGTTCTTCTGTATACACAGTATATGGTAGGGGTTAAACCAATTAAACCATGTTTCAGATTCCATCTTCTTATATCCCAACTGAATGCTTAGGGATAGGGCTTGAAAAGGTTAATTGTACAAAATACAGCTACAGTATAACTTGGAAGTGTAATATTTTCTGCAGAAGAAATAACCCAAATTACAAATGATCATGGAAATGATGCAGCTTCGTTCTTACATGGGTACTTTGCTTACAATAAAAAATTTATAATATCAATATAACTTAGAAAAAGTGTGTCTTATAGAAATATTCATCACCTAGTGAATTATACTTTCACATGAAAAGCTTAAGCAGGCTGCAGAGGGAGAGTTAAAAGTTCATTATTCCTATCTAGAAAAAAGAGCGCTATGAGAATAAAGCAAAATATTTCCTTCTGGGAATTTCTTATACTACATCATTTGCATGAAGGGCGCCACATCAAAAGTACTGGGTGCCCTTTTTCAAATATTAATTTGAAGCTTGTTTTAAGTTCTCCCTTGACATTGTGCCACCTTGTATCAAAGTGAGTTAAAAGTAGGACTCGATAACGAAAAAAAAAATAGTTTTGCCACTGTTAGAGCACTTAGTTACAAAATTTAAACTACATAATCAGTTTAAACTTTTTATCTTAGTCTAGAGTTAAATTAGCATTTTAGTTGTTTTTAAAAATTATGACTTACTACCAGGGGTCAGCCCCTAGGCACAACATTTCTCGCACCACCCCCTTATTCTAACATATTCATTATTAAGTTAATATATCTATCTATGTCTATATCTATCTATCTCTCTCTCCCCCCCCTCTCTCTCTCTCTCTTTTTATATATATATATACAGTATATATATATATATATATATATATATTATACATCTAATATATATCAGTAGAAGTGCCCAGGAGAGCAGTTACCTGGGTGGCATCCTGGAGGAGGCCACGTTATTTCCTCAAACACAAGGGGTATCCTGGGGCCGGCTCTCACCAACATCAGACCGCAGCAATGAGCAAGAGGGGGTAGACTGCACGAGCAAGAGGGGGTAGACTGCACCAGTGAACCAGAGCAGGGGGTAGGGCCGTGACTGTGGAACGGGCCGGGGAGGAGGTGAGCGAGAGGAGGTGAGGATGGGCATTGAGGACAGAGGAGGCTAATGCAGGGCTGTGTTTGGGAGCAGAAGCAAACTATGCCTGGCCATTCTGCACACCCATTGACACAGCTGTGTATATTTCAATGGACGCTGGGTGGGGCGGCAGTGGCTCAGCCCAGGCTCTAAGCCAGTGCACCGAGCAGAGCCTCGGAAGTGGTAGCGGGATGCCACCTTGGCAGGACCACAGTCATTCATCTGCAGCATGGGGGACTCAGAGTGGGCAACGGTGAGTGACAAGCAACACTGTCACCGACATCAGCCCTGCTCCACTTGGCCATCCAATCCCAGTGCTGCCAACTCAGTCACTTTGTCTGACTATGAGTGACACACAGGCAGCCTGGCTGCCTGCTGCCACCCAAAAAATGTGCCACTCCTAGGCCCGTACCTCGTGAGCCTAGTGGCAAATCCGGGGCTGCTTACTACTCTGTAATAATCAAATCATTTATGTAAAATGTAAAATGTCGAAGAAATACTGTCACATTAAAAAATAATTGTGTGTGTGTGTGTGTATACTTCTATATATAGAAGTCGGCAGGTCCGGCACTCACTCCTGTTCAAATTGCTGCGCCCGGTGCCCTCACTAACCAGAGGATTTGTAGCAGACACAATGTGCGGCACTCGTAGCAAATAATCAAGCAGAGTCAGGTTCGTATATTAACGTTTCATTCCTAGTGGAATTTCATCAGAATACAAAATATAAATGAAGCCATCTTACCTTATATCCCCGCCCGGTGCACATTTTGCCGCCACGGCGTCCATCCACGCTACGCGGCATCCCGATGACATCACCGTGTCAGTGCCACGCATCCCCGCAGGCGCACATCGGTGACTTAGTCACGTCAGGACCCGTATGGCGTCTGGTTGCCATGGGGACGATATCTGTGTGTTAAAAGCAAATACAAAGGACACATTTTAAACAAACAGTATTACAAAAATGAAAACAATTTTACATAGCTATACTCCATACATAGCGACAGACACATGTCCTTAAAGTCGTCCTAACAAAAATAAAGAACATAGCCCTAAAGCATATATAGTCGACACAAGCGACATGGTTCTAAAAATGGGGAAGATTTTAGGTGACAAAGATCATAAGTCGACTGTGAACATCCACCCAGTCTACCTGGTAAGTAGACATGATAATGGCATCATGTCATTCAGACCTCGGGGTGTGATGGTATCTAATTTGTTTATCCAGAATGCTTCTCTGCGTAATAATATAGCATTTCTGTCACCCCCTCTCTTTAATGGGGGCACATGATCTATCATGCGATATTTTAAACAGGTGAGGTTGTGACCGGCCTGCAAGAAATGTCTTGCGACCGGTTGATCACTGGTTTTAGAGGTAATAGCAAGTTTGATAGAAGAGCAGTGGGCCCCCATCCGCTGCTTAAATTTACGGCTGGTTTTACCGACATACGCAAGGCCACACGGGCAACCAATCAGGTACACCACGTGTGTACTCTCGCATGTCAAGTGATGTCTGATGTTACATTTTGTACCCAGGCGTGGGTGAAAAAATGTGTCACCTGCCACTAAGAACTTGCATGTTGTGCAGGGACATATAAAACAACCCGTTTTTTTATTGGATAAAAAATGTTTAGGGCCTTCTTTACCTCTATCAGTGATGTCTGATTTAACTAAGATGCTGCGTAGGTTCCTGGAATTTGAATAACAGGGCATTAGTCTGCTGTCATCCAATCCCAGAGACTCATCCGATTGGACAATATTCCAGTGTTTTTTGGAAACCCCTGTAATTCCTCCAGAAGATGTATTGAATTGCATTACCCAGGGTACGACCTCACCTGCAGTTTTTTTGGGGTTTGGGCTCCAATAATTGGAGTCTATCCAGCTGAAGCACTCGGTTTTTAGTGGACAGAAGAGAATCTAGTTTATATCCTCTTCTTACAAATTTGTGTATTAATTCATCTATTTGCATGGCTGCAGTCAGACTATTGCTGTTAATCCGATGTATTCTCAACATCTGAGAATACGGTAAGCCCTGTTTTAATTTGGTTGGGTGACAACTGCACCAATGCAGAAATGTATTGCGATCTGTATTTTTAACGTATACTGATGTTACAAGTTTAGATCGTTCAATCGAGATGGCAACATCTAAAAATTCAATACAAGTCTGACTCATTTTGTAGGTGAATTTCACTGGGCTATCAGATAAATTATTCCTCTCAAGAAGTGCTGTTAGGTCCTCAGTGGCTCCCCTCCACAAAAATAGGAGATCATCTATATAACGAGTAAAAAATATTATCCTAGAAGCAATATTGGGATCTGAAAAAAAGAGATCATCTTCAATATCGAAAATATAGATGTTTGCGTATGTAGGAGCCACCGAAGACCCCATCGCACAACCTTTGGATTGCAGGTAATATAGACCATCAAATAGAAAAAAAATTTTGGTCAAAATGACCTCAAGTAATTTTACCCAAAAATCCACAAGAGCCAGGTCCCTATTGGGCTGTTTGAGTAACAGACGTTTAACTGCCAGCAAGCCCGCATCAGGCGGGATTACAGTATAAAGGCTTGTCACATCTGATGTGACAAGCCATACATCAGATGCTATTGAGTCCAAATTATTCAATTTCTTAAGTAAAGTGGATGTGTCAAGCAAGAAATGGTCATGGGCCTGGATAAGTGGCTGCAGAATGGAATCCAAATATACTGCACTGGGTTGCAAAAGTGATCCCAGAGCAGATATAATCGGTCTACCGGGTGGGGGATCTAATCTTTTATGGATTTTGGGGAGGGTATACAACAGGGGAGTAATGGGATGTTTAGGCAGTAGTATATCATGCAGTTCCTGTTTAATCAGATCAGAATCCAAGGCATGATCAACAATCTCACGTAAAGTCACAGAAAAGATATCAATGGGGTCTCTTAATAATTTACAATACACCCCAGGATCTGCTAACTGCCGATAGATTGCTGCGCGATATTTATCAATGTCTTGGAGGACTATCGCGCTGTGTCTGTGTCTGTCGCTAGGTATGGAGTATAGCTATGTAAAATTGTTTTCATTTTTGTAATACTGTTTGTTCAAATGTGGCCTTTGTATTTGCTTTTAACACACAGATATCGTCCCCATGGCAACCAGACGCCATACGGGTCCTGACGTGACTACGTCACCGATGTGCGCCTGCGGGGATGCATGGTGCTCACACGGTGACGTCATCGGGATGCCGCGTAGCGTGGATGGATGCCGTAGCGGCGAAATGTGCACCAGGTGGGGATATAAGGTAAGATGGCTTCATTCATATTTTGTATTCTGATGAAATTCCACTAGGAATGAAATGTTAATATACGAACCTGACTCTGCTTGATTATTTGCTATGAGTGCCACACATTGTGTCTGCTACAAATCCTCTGGTTAGTAAGGGCACCGGGCGCAGCAATTTGAACAGGAGTGAGTGCCGGACCTGCCGTCTTCTACATTTGGAACACTCTGGTTGATTGAACCACGGTCAAGGCAACATTCATTTCACAGATATATTTTCTCCTGGACGTATTGCCAGTTTCTATTTGGGGCAGTGAGTATATCATTACTGCGGCTTTCCTAAGGACACTTTGATGTTTTTTGGGGGTAAAGTGTGTTGAATATATAACACCTTCCCCTCGTCTACACTGCTGCATGGTGACCATTTGCGGGACCAATTGTGATTGTGACTTTTAACAGACAACTCTGGGAGATCATCTCTGGTTGATTACCTTGGAACCCATATTGTGGGTTGATCTGTGCATTTCCCGAGCTACTTGCTTTATTGACTTTGTTGAATTGTCAGTTCGGGGACTATGGCAACTGTTCCAGATAAAGACACGTTTAACCCCTTGAATGTACCTTTACAAAATTTCTTTAGCTTCTCGGAGTCAGAGGCAGATCAAATTCTGCATGAACAACCGATCTTTAATCTGCCTGAAACACAATCTGCTGATATTGTATATAGAGATTTACTCAGACTAAAACAGAAAGAAATAGACTACACCTACCATGCAATGTCTTTGAGTGAATATTTCCGCCGGACGAAAATTCTGAGGGGCTTTAGGGTCAAAAATAGCAGATTTGATTCAGAGTTCTGTGCGAAGTGGATATCAATTGCAAATTAATGTGCAATGGATCATATATTGTTGGTTATTGACCAGTCTAACAAAGAGATGGCCAATTACAAGAAAAAGATAGAGGACTTTGAAAAGATCAACCTTCCAACACTGTCCTCTGATGAGGAAACAGATTGGTTGGCAAAACTAAATAACCAATTAGCCATATATAAGAAAGACCTTATCAACTTTAAGAAAGAAAAATTCTCCAAAGTTGAAAGAGACTATGAGACCCACCAGGTCTATGGTTGGCTATCTGGCATACAGCAGCAGAACCCAAGAAAGAAACCATTCTTTAGGCGATCTAAAAATTTCAGAAGCAATCTTGACACTGACACCTCAGCGGAAGCCAACAGCACTGCAAGTGACACAGAACCCACTACATCCAGGGGACGCGGACGCGGGATCCCTTTAGGGGTGACTACCCAACGCAAAAACGCCCCCGCAGAAGATACACCAGAAGGGGCAAGCAAAACCAGCGCCAAGGGATGTGGACTCAGCGTTTCCAAATGTTCTGGGAGCCATAGATAGGGGACCGCACGTGAGGGGACATGTCTACGTCAATCGGCGTGGGCGTCACTCCCTTAACGTGCAGGGGGTATGTGATGCCAACCTCAAAATACTCAGTGTGGTCACAGGCTACCCAGGGAACTGCCATGATATAGACATAGACAAAATAGGCATATTCTGCGTCACTCAGTCCTCTGGGACCGCTTCCAGGACCACCACATGCCGGAGGGATAGCTACTTGGTAAGTACATTTTAAGTTCTGTAAATGATTGCCCATTATATACAGTGCTATTATGTGTTCATTTACATACTAAACAATTATTGCATTCCTGTGTAGTGTGGCAAGAGTGTGTTTACTTTTGCCAGAAATGTATATAACCCTAAATCACTTTCCAAGGTGATGTCACTCAGGACAAATAATGAGTATGCTTGTTTCTGAAACCACTAATTAGCAACAGCAAGTGTACCCTGTACTAAAGTGCATGAGTTTTTTTTTTAAAGTGACACTTTATTACATTGTGTCTTCTGATATGTGCAATACAGTATATAGGTGTAATCAATCCCTCTCTTTTACCATACTTCTGTAAATTGTAGGTGTTTTTTGCCTTACTCATTTAAACCAAATGTACATGTTACCATATACTGTACTGACCTCATTTTTTCTTTCAAGGTGACTCAGGTATTGGTTGTCTACCTTGGCTCATGATACCTCTGCGTTACCCGCAAGGCCCTGCACAGCACCAGTATAATGAAGCACACATTGCTTCCAGTGTGGGGTGCAGTGGGACCCCAATGAAAGAAGCTGCATAACCTGAGGTATCCTTTGGTGATCACATGCTGGTAAGTAAATAAATACAATAGTGCATGCCATTTAAAAAATGTCCTACAGCAGCAATATATTGTAACAACCTAACTGCTCATTAGCATTGCGGATTACACCATTTTATGTTTAAACACCCAATCATTACGGTGATAAAAACCACAGACACATGTTACTGTAAATAAACAAATTCACTCATGTACGCAATGCTTAAGTTGCACAACTAGTGTTCCATGAATTGTCATGTTCAAATGATACAAGCAAAAAGTATACTTCAACAAAAATCAACATGTGCATATGACATCATTTTTTGGAAATCTGTGTACACGCACAGCCCCCCTTTGCCCCTGACCCAAGACCACCCCTGGTTTGCACACTCCTACATGGGGGAGAAGTTGGGGAGCCACTCAGTGGTGTACTTGACACACTGCTAATTGTGGAAGAAGGTGCCCCTAATAAATTGATCTCTTGGGGCCTTATTTTAGTTCACTCTTTCTAACAAAATCCTTCTTAGATGGACAAAACCATGTGCACTGCAGGTGGGGCAGATGTTACTTGTGCAAAGAGAATTAGATTTGGGTAAGTTATTTTGTTTCTGTGCAGGGTAAATACTGACTGTTTTATTTTTACACTGCAATATAGATCTCACTTTGAAGTAAAACCCCACCCAAATCGAATTCTCTCTGCACATGTTACATCTGCCCCCCTGCAGTGTACATGGTTTTGTCCATCTAAGAAGGAATTTGTCAGAAAGAGTGAACTAGAATAACCCCCTTGGTTATTTAATTGTGTCTGCAGGGCGACCAATGCAGTAGTTTGTTCTGTTATTTCTTGTGTTTGACCTTGTACACTCTCATTTAGGATGGCTACATTATTGTTTTGGACCCGTAGGGCCTGGCTGATTTCGCCCAGACGTGTGTCCAGAGTGGCAGCCATTCTTACTTGTGTGCCCACACTTACGGACACTGTTGCCCACTTTTTAAAGTTGCTGGAAAATATTTCTAAGGTATCCTTGAATGTTGCCCATTTGATGGCTTTGCATCTCCATGAACACTATTTGTTTTCCTTTAAATGAATCTGCTGTAGATGGTGTATGGGGTGGTTGGGTGGATGTTGTTTGCTGGGTCGTCACCACATTTGAAGGCCTTTGAGTAACAGTTGGTGTTGTGTTTTGCTCCTCAGGTGAGAATGCATCGACTGGTTGAAGAATAATTTTGGTATCTTCTTCCATCGTTTGTGTTGTGTTGGATGTTTGCACTACTAGTTGTGATGATCCTGTGGAAAATGAGAAATGTGTAATTTTGCCGCCATAAGTGTATAGTATGTGTCATAGTGCATTTAAGGTGTTTTTTGGGTTATGGCACAGAGCAACGGGGTACTGTACAGCAGGGCCATCTTAACAGCAGTGTGGGCTCCTGGGCAAAGCAATGCACTGGGGCCCTTACCCATTCTCCCCTCCTAGGGGTGGGGGGTGCTATCAGCAGCAGCTTTGATGTCCCACAGGTGGCAGGGGGTGCTCTATCTTCCATTCAACATGTAGGACCTGGAGCAGTAACTTCTGATAATTACTCCTTTACTGCACAGGTGGTGGGAGGTTGAACAATAACGTGTGGAAGGGGGCATTGAGCTGAATGAAGCATCCCTTGTAAATGACGTCAAGCGAGGTAGGGGGTATTTTATACACAGGGGAGGGTTGGATAATGGAGTGGGCTTAATATTCTTCATTTTCCGGTGGAAGGGCAGCTTGTTTGACTGCAGATATCGCCATTATCTGGAAATAGATTTCTTAGCCTTCAATAGTATAAAAACCTAGAGTCCCAACTTTCAGGAGGGGCTGGGAACTTGGGGATCAGAGATCAGGAGCCAGAGCAATCCATTGACAAAAATATAAAACTGGAGCTGGAGCAGGGACTGGCTTCTGAAAGGCTGATATCTCTGCTTCTGGGCATGATAGAGACAAGCCGCTAGTATCGACAGAAAGGGGAGAGTCCCAGCTTTTGGAATATGCTCTCAGAAAACTCTAAGTCAGAGAGAACTTGAGAAATATGACTGGGAATTGCAATTAAGTGGTCGGATGTGGACTGTTGCTTTGAAGTTGGATATCTCCAGTTCCCCAGGGCTGATTTTGAAAATTCTGGTATCCCTGGAAAAATGGGATTCTCAGCTATCAGGATTGGGCCCTCATACACCTGGGGCCCCTGGGCAAGTGCCCATTAAGCCCATACGAAAAGACGGCCCTGCTGTACAGTAACAGATGTACCCCAGCAAATTGTTTAATGCTGTGATGTTAGATTTGTCTGATGGCTTTTTAACATAAAAAAAGAATCAGTTGCTATGTAGTGGGTTTCAGTTACTCCATGCCATGCCCAGCATATCTGGCAGCACTGTAATGTGCTATTTTGGCAGCCATTACTCTATATTACATTTGTTAAATTAGCATGTGTTCAGATTTAAACATACTTCATCAAGTTATTGGAACATTGTAACCTATATTTGGTTAACAGTAGGAGGGTGTACTACATTGCTATTGTGCATGTTACATGTGTGTGTGCACTGTATAAGTAATGGTTTTGCATATATTTTGCTTACCTGCAGCCTCTGAATCCTACATATGGCTCGGCCTGTGTGGGGTGCCTGAGCACTTCGGGAATGTGGATCTGCAAACAAAATGTGGAAACTCGTTACAAATATTGCATGGACAAAATATATTTCTAGCATGCATCATAACATGTGTTACATGTTTTTTTCCCTGGGGCACACATGGGTCATGATTACCAATGATGTGTGGCCATTATTGTGTGGTTATATTTGAATAAGTAAAAATGTTACAAATAATTTAAAAAAAGATCATGGCTGAAATAATGTTCTATGGAAGTGTTCTTGCTATTACTGAATTAAAAATATGTTTGGGCCCTCACCAATTTGAACCTGTAACATAATTTGCTAGGCATTTTGACAATACCAGCAGTTGCGGAACTACACGACCCAGCATCACCAACAATTGAACTTTATGAAGAGTAAATTTACATAAGTTGACCTTGCTGGGATATGTAGTGCCACAGCAGCACTATTGTTATGCAAACATTACAAGAGAGCACTACAGTTCTAAAACATTGCAATGGTTGATGTACATGAAAATGTGTAAACACTTACTAGCTTGGGGCGGCATTGGTGGCCTATCGGTGTCGGAAACATGGAGCCCAGGAAGGACCTCTGGTTGGATGATTTTTTTCAGTTGCTTTTCATACGACGTGTATGTAACCGGTTGGCTGGTACCTCCTTGAGTGCGGCTGGCCTCTTTAATTTCTGTCATCATCTTGCCTTTCAGTAGCCTTTAGATGTCATTAAACCTTTTTTTCACATTTCTGACACTTCTTTTGTGGCTGCTAACAGCATTGACTGTGCCAGTGATGGATTCCCACATGACCCTCTTACACTGCGCAGTGGTCCTGTTATTGTGCTTTCCCAGCAGTCTGTCAAATACGGGAACTATGGCATGGACAAGGGATTGCATTTTCTTCGTATTAGCAGTGCACCTTACAGCCACTTTTGGTGCGGACACTTTCTGGCTCCTCCACAACCTCCTCTGCGGCCATGTCCCCCTCCTCCTCCAGGGCAGCAGCACCCTCCTCCTCACCTCCATCTTCCTCCATCTCAGGCCAGTCAACCTCAGATATGTGTCCCTCCTGCAGCTCCTCCTCGGTGTGCTGAACAGTTCCTCCTGTGTGAGGAGGTGAGATGGGGAGGCAAGAGGGTCCTCCCCCTCTTCCTGCTCCTCCGGGGTCCGCCCTGGCCCAGGCCTTGTTGTGGCCATGCTGGCTGGCACAGTGCTGCCTCTCCCTCTGGCACTGCTGGCTCTTAGTGTGCCTCTGCTGCCTCTCCCCCTGGTTCCTCTGATGCTGCTGCTGGCTGGAACTGGCCCACTGCTACCTCTGCCACCTTCACTCACACACACTGCTCCTCTACTGTCCACCCTCATCACCTTACTACCTTTGAAAGGTCAAAATGGCACCTGTGCCCCTTTATATAGGGGGTGTGATGCATATTGTAGGGGACTTAGGTGGGCCAATAGGTTAGGGGGTTTTGGCATGCGGAGGCAGTGTAGTAATTTGCATTCCGGTTGGTCAGAAAATTGCACATGACCTGCGCCGGAAATCGCAAATTACTGTGTCAAATTTGCACCACATCGCATCTCTTTGCACTTTACCGGACTTTTTGGGCACATTGTCGCATCCCCTTAATTAATCTGTTTTGGAAAAAAAATGTGATTTTAAAAAGTGCGATACGGTGCGACAAGGTGCAATTTTGAAAAGTAACTTAAATTTGCATCCTATTAAATGTCACCCTGGTATTTGAGGATGTTGCTCTAGTCTCCCATGAGGATCGCTACAAAGAACTATACAAATTTAAAAAAGAGAGAACTTGATTTCTTATACCATAGCAGAATTCTGCAAAAAGTCGATATTCGTATTAAATAAATGCTGTAATGATCTAATGCTATTAGTCATCGAAGAAGCCACGAGAGAGCATGCTGAGACTAAGGACAAGATCACAAAATTTGAAATGGAACAGGGGAGAAACTGATGACAGATCTAGGACCAGAATGGATGACCAAACTCAAAAAACAAGTGGACCAATACAAAACAGAGCTACTTCGCTATAAGCGAGAAAAGCTAAACAAAGTACAACAAGACTATATCCAACATAAAGTATATTCATGGCTTAATGGACCAACCCACACAATTCCTGAGCTCCAAGACAACAAAAGTTTAGAAGTAGATGACAAGGGGCATTAGAATATAGTACGTCGGCCAGTTAAACAGACGAGATTCAGAAAAACACTATAGAATCAGGAACACCGATTGTCCCTTTAGGACAGAGCATAAGGGCCAACAGTACCAATCAGTGAAAAAAATATACCAGTAGGGGAGGTCAGATGAGGAGAAAGGAGGGCAAACAAAAACAGCCCAAATCAACACTAGTATACAACTTGTCAGACATACCACTGTCAGAGGCAGAATCTAAGGTAACCAGCAAGGGACTGTTGTTTGTGCCTACCACCAAAATGGATTCATTTCAGTGGAAGATCGATACTTTCAAGTTACAAAGATCCCTGAATTTAAGGGAACACTTTGATAAAACTCCCCGGGTAATAGACTCACTTTCCATGGTTCCAGCTAGAATACAAAATCTGGGGCCAAAATCAAGATTCTACCCTGGTTCCAACAATTCCTCAATCAAAACATTCCATCAATTATTGAAAAAGAAGGGCAGGAGACACATCAACAGTACAACAACCTGATGCATGATGAATTGCAGGCACTGAAAGATCTGGGCCAACGGTGTTACATAATAAGAGGAGCCAACGAAGGCGGCTCCATCGTACAGTAATTCAAACCCTTGCCCAGTATGAAACAGAATGCTACAGATTGTTGAATGACCAACAAACCCATTGCTGCTTGGACAAGGATCCTCCAGAGCTCTATCAAAAAGAACTTAGAGGGATACTACAACAAGCATTGGAGGATAACATCATTACCAGAGATATATACAAACTATATAAATATATACAAACTATATACATCACATCCAGTGGTCCTGATTTTCTATATTATCCCCAAAGTACATAAAGATGAGAAAAATCCCCTGGGTAGACCAATCATCTCAGCCCAGGGGTCTCTTTGTGAACTGGTGGCTATCTACCTGGACTCCTTCTTACAGCCATGTATCTAAAAAACTTTTACCCATCTAAAGGATACAAATTCATGATTAAGAAGTCTTCATAGAACACTGACGATTCTGAGGGACAGCTTCTTGGCAACCATAGATGTCACAAGCCTTTACACATGCATCCCGCATCAAAAAGGCTTGTTGGCAACCAAGAGACTAATTACGGGTAATGTAACATACTGTGGACCCGACATTGACTTTTTTATGATACTATTAGAATTTAATTAACGCACAATGTTTTCTTATTTGACTACAAATTTTATAAACACTTCATGGGGTGTGCAATGGGGTCTGCAGTGGCCCCCACATTCGCTAATACGTACATGTGGAAGGTGGAACGCGACCTCTTTTTTAACAACATGCAAACTATCAATAAAATGTTAAGATATCCTAGATAAATAGATGATCTGTTGATTTTCTGGGGGTAGGGGGGGCTAAAGAATTAGAAGAACTGATATCAACACACAATAATTCAAACAGCCCCATTAAATTCACAATGGCCCTCAGTCAAAAAGAGATTTGCTTTCTAGATGTGATGATCAAAAAAACACGGACTCAGCGCTCACCGCTCACAGGACACAGCCGCACGTGCAGGATTCTCCGGTGGACAGAAGACATCACTATGTCACTATGTCGGACCAAGAAAGCCACGACCAACGCGTTTCGTCACTGGGAAGGACTTTGTCAGGGGGTGACGAAACGCATTGGGTTGGCTTACTTGGTCCGACATAGTGATGTCTTCTGTCCACCGGAGAATCCTGCACGTGCGGCTGTGTCCTGTGAGCGGTGAGCGCTGAGTCCGTGGTCTTTTGGTCGGTGGCTGAGTGGCTTCTGCCCCTAGATGTACCGTGGGTCATCTTGTGCAGAGATCAGTATTCTGATGTGGCTGGCAAGCATATGATTTTAAACCCCCATGTATGTGAGCATAAAAACAAGTAAAAGTGTTGTTTATATTTGGCTCATTGGTGCATTTCTCTCTCATTTTTTGCAAGTGTCTACCCTTGGATCTCTGGTAGGATCCCTGAAAGAAACTGCACACATGGTGGATAACATTGTGGACTATATCTTTATATACTAAAGGACTTGTGCGCTGGGTATTTCTTTCTTTACAATATATATATATATATATATATATATATATATATATATATATATATATATATATATATATATATATAGAGGCAGGGGGTTAGCACTCCAACGAGCCCAAGCGTGATGGTAGCTTGATAAATAGATCCAGTAAATCCGGTGCCTTCCAAATCAGAGGAGACCAGCGGGGGTCTCTCAGATGCTATAGTAGGAATGGGGGGCAGCGGCACTCAGATAAAAGAAACACACGAGCAAGCGGTATAACACCGCTTGCTCGTGTGTTTCTTTTATCTGAGTGCCGCCGCCCCCCATTCCTACTATATATATATATATATATATATATATATATATATATACGAGCAGAAGCAATTTGCACACTACTGGTAGACACCAGGCGGGTGCTCAAAAAAACATTTAAAAAGTTATAGCTGGGCAATTAGAGGCTGGCACACCATTGCGATAAAAAGATAAAGTTTTTATGATGAAAAAAGTGAATTCATTTTGCAGCGAATGAAGGTACAATACAACCGTCCAACATCATGGGAAAACGGGATACATCACTGCAAACAAGTGAGTCTGGCTCAACAGCTGTTTCGGCACGTGGTTGCCGTCGTCAGGAGCACAATAGACTGAACCTCAGTGCGCATATAAATAGTGTCACTAATTGTGTCTCACTAAACAAGTCAGCCCACCTGTATAAGAACAGGTTAACGTATATCTTACTCACCTGTCCCAGGAGCCGGAAGTGACGCGACGCCGCTTCCCAGCGTAACTAGGTGACAGCGTCCGTCTCCCCGGCAACCCGGAACAACGTCGCCGGAAGTGACGCGGCGCAGGGTGTCAGAATTAACCTCCCACCGCGTCCGTCACTATGGCAACAAGACTGACTATACTCAGTGGATCACGCTAACAGCAACTCGGCGGTAAGCCAAATCGTGTCTGCGATCACACAATGAGAAAGTCAGAACTTAGGAGTCTCAATATGTCATGGTGATACCTATTGTTAAAGGCACCATCCACTGACCACGGGCTCCAGTATAAGGTGGTATCTAACCAATAAAGGGCTTGCAATCTAAATAGACATTTTAGGACACAGAATTATTAGCGCAGAGAGGTGTACATGAATGTGAACAATTAAAGTGACAGTGCATATACAAATGGAAAAATATTCAAACCATGAAATAAATGATCAAAATGTACATGATTAGGGAGCAGAAAGATGCATTTATATGAAACAGTGAAAATAAAGTTCTTAATTTAATCCAGTGGGGGCAACACTGTTAATCTTGTGAATCCAATAACATTCTTTTTGTAACAATAATTTGCCACGATCTCCCCCTCTCCGCAACTGCGGAATATGATCAAGGGCAACAAAGTGGAAGTCCTTGAAGGTATGTTTTTTATGTCCAAAATGTTTAGCCACGGGTGGGGTATTGGAGTCAATGGTAATTAGAGCTTTTTTAATGGAGGAGCGATGCATAGCAAGTCTCTCTTTGAGTGTCCGTATTGTTTTTCCGATGTAAATCATCGGACAGGAGCAGACAATCGCGTTTACCACATAGCGGCTGTCACAATCGAGGTGATGGTTGATGTTGTAGCTTTGATTGGTGAGGGGATCAACAAATTTAGGACCAGTAAGAGCAAATTGGCAATTCACGCACTTAGAACATTTAAAGCATCCATTTTTTGGAGTTAACCATGTTGATTTTTTGACAGATTGTATATCCGATTTGGCGATGATGTCTTTGATGTTTTGACTTTTTTTGTAACAAAATAACGGATTCTCATGACAAAACTGTCCCATGGTCTCGTCTGAGCGCAAGATGTGCCAGTGCCTCAAAAAAATTAGTTTGATCCGTTCAGATGCAATTGAATAGGTAGAAACAAAAGTTAGACGATCTACATTGGATTTCTTGCTCTGCCCAAGCAACAAGTCATCCTGTGTATAATTCATACATTGTTCAATAGCATTATCAATCTCAACTTTAGGATACCCTCGCTCCAAAAATCTTTCACCCATCTCACAAAGAGAGACATATCGCTCATTAACATCGGAAGTGATACGCACCACCCTCATAAGCTGTGAGAGCTGCAAACCCTTTTTCAGGGGGCGTGGATGAAAGCTCTCATTATTTAATAAAGTATTTTTATCAGTGACTTTTCTATAGAGTCTGGTGCTTAACACTCCCTTGTCATTACATACATTGACATCCAAAAAACTCAAAATAGTAACGCTAAATGCCATGGTAAACCTTATGGTTGTATTCAGAGAATTCAAATGATCTAAGAATTCAGTCAGAAGCTTGGCACCGCCAGTCCAAATCATAAATAAATCGTCAATATACCGAACATAAAAAAATATATGGGATGAAAATAAACCGTTCGCCATAATATATTGATTCTCGTACATATGCATAAACAAATTTGCATATGCTGGGGCCATATTGGACACCATAGCAGTGCCCTGAATCTGTAAATAAAAAGAATTCTCAAAAAGAAAATAATTTTTTGTTAACACAATCTCCATTAATAATAATAAAAAATTAATATTGGGGCCTGTATAATGAGGGCTGGCGGTAACCAAACTTCTGACTGCATCAAGTCCATCTTTGTGTCTTATATTAGTATACAAACTGGCCACGTCCATCGTGACCAGTAGGGCGGAGTCAGGCAAAGTACCCAGATTTTTTAGTTTAACAATAAAGTCAGTTGTGTCTTTAAGATAGTAATTGGTCTTTTGTACAATAGGCTGTAGCCAAAAATCAGCAAACTGCGAAAGAGGTTGGCATAGGGATCCACATGATGACACTATGGGTCGACCTGGGGGCTTTACTAACGTTTTGTGGATCTTAGGCAAAACATATATAATCGGAATTCTAGGATGATTCTGCCTAAGAAAAAATGCGGTAGATTCATCTATCCACCCATTACCCAGGCCTAGTCCGATAACTGCATCAATCTCCTTTTTGTAATTGTAGGTGGGGTCATAAGTAAGTCTTTTGTAACAGGTGTTATCACTCAACTGTCTATTAATTTCATTAACATAGTCCTCTCGATTAAGCAAGACTACCCCTCCCCCCTTATCGTTCTGACTCTCTCATTGTGTGATCGCAGACACGATTTGGCTTACCGCCGAGTTGCTGTTAGCGTGATCCACTGAGTATAGTCAGTCTTGTTGCCATAGTGACGGACGCGGTGGGAGGTTAATTCCGACACCCTGCGCCGCGTCACTTCCGGCGACGTTGTTCCGGGTTGCCGGGGAGATGGACGCTGTAACCTAGTTACGCTGGGAAGCGGCGTCGTGTCACTTCCGGCTCCTGGGACAGGTGAGTAAGATATACGTTAACCTGTTCTTACACAGGTGGGCTGACTTGTTTAGTGAGACACAATTAGTGACACTATTTATATGCACACTGAGGTTCAGTCTATTGTGCTCCTGACGACGGCAACCACGTGCCGAAACAGCTGTTGAGCCAGACTCACTTGTTTGCAGTGATGTATCCCGTTTTCCCATGATGTTGGACGGTTGTATTGTACCTTCATTCGCTGCAAAATGAATTCACTTTTTTCATCATAAAAACTTATGGTTCTGGGACCAGAAGCAGAGATAACAGCCTTCCAGCAGCTGGTTACTGCTCCAGCTCCACACACCTGATACTCTCCCCCATTGGGTTAACAATCTGTTGATCATTGGATTACGAATCCTTAACCTGAGGTGGACCGTAGAACATCAGGTCACCTTGTATGTTGAAACACAGGCTCATTCCCTGTCAACATCCGGTATTAAGGAATCTTACATCCACTTTCTGGATATAAGTGTGGACCAATAATCCTACTTAGATTTATTCTCAGCCAAAATTCACCTTCTTGTGAAGGTCGTGATACCATACCACATTAAAGATTATCACTTCTCGGAACCACCATCCGTTTTAAGGACATTTGTTTCAGCACTAGTGTTGATTTCCAATCCTCTGTGCATGTATAAAAACCCCTGATGAAGTATTTTTCAAGACGAAACGCGTTGGGTTATTGAAACTGCATCCTAAAGATGAAATCCTGATGTGAACATCGAAATTTTAATAAAAGTTATTTTAACTGTATTTTGTATTATTGCACTATGTATACTTTCAGGTGGTTGTAAACCTCTAGCGCTCTCTTTCTCTTTGTTTTACTCTATCTCCCACTAACAGGGGGGATCTGTGGAGCAGCTTCTGTATTACATTGGGCGCATTTTTGGGTCACTCTGTGTTTATATATATATATATATATATATATATATATATATATATATATATATATATAGAAGCACTCACCCTCCTTGCAGAAGGTTTTGGGAAGAACTGGCACACACTTGTAGAAGTCCAATGTAGATTTATTTAAGGCATGAGATGGTATACAGACACGGCCCAACAGCCGTTTCAACTGATATTCACAGTCTTCCTCAGGGACTGTGAATATCAGTTGAAATGGCTGTTGGGCCGTGTCTGTATACCATCTCATGCCTTAAATAAATCTACATTGGACTTTTACAAGTGTGTGCCAGTTCTTCACAAAACCTTCTGCAAGGAGGGTGAGTGCTTCTGTATCTTTACATTACAGGACTGTGCACCACAAAATGTGAGTTCTTTTATTTTCAAAATTGAGTGCTGTCTTACATGACATATATATATATATATATATATATATGTCCAGTTATGCTGGCACTCTAATACTTGCAGCTGCTCCCGGTGCCATAACATAGTCACATGTACGATCCAAGAAGAAAGCACTCGTGGAGACTTTTCAGCAATCACAAAATACTGTATTGATGGTAGACATAAACGTTTTCAGGACCGCAGTCCCTTCCTCAGATAACCTACAGCAACGAATACAGTGGCCAAACACCCCTACATATACCCCGTTACTTACCCCGCCATGCTGCCAATTACCGCAATCTCGACCACGCCGGGACCTCCAGCTGACGCACTTCCGGGTGCGTCATCACCATGGTTACCGCAATGCTTGCGTGTCACCCGATGTCTGATGCGCTCCACAGGCTGCGCATCCTGGTAGTCGCCATGCTATGATCCCAGATCCACGTAAGCGCTGACAGGCAGGTTCTGAAAAATACAATACATTAAATCAATACACACATGGAAAACACACAATACAAAACTACAAGATAATAACATTGCAAGGAACATTCTTATACATCCACTAATATAATTATATAAGAGAATTCCAGTTGATCTTGTCGTTCAGGCCACCTGGCTTGGTGGTGCCCAAACGCAAGATCCACTGGGATTCACGAATCAAAAGTGTTTTGATCCTGTCACCCCTACGTGGGGACTGAGGTACGTGGTCAATAATAAAATATCTTAAGTCCTCTAATTTGTGCCCCGCAGCTTTGAAGTGTCGAGGCACTGGTTGGTCCACATCCTTTCCCCTCAGGGTTAGACCAATGGAGGACCTATGTGCGGCCATCCTTTCCTTAAACTTACAGGAGGTCTGGCCTACATACATCAAGCCACAGGGACAAGTGGCTATATATACCACAAACGATGAATTACATGACAGGACATGTCTGATATCATATTACCGAGCACAATGGGGGTGCTTAAACGACCTACAGGCCACCATGAAGGAACAAGTGACACAGCCACTGCATTTATAGCAGCCTGGGGCCTTAGTATAGGTATTAGCCCCGACCTTAGCTTCAATGGTTACATCGGCATGTACAAGACGGTCTCTCAAATTCCTACCACGTCTATATGATAGTAGTGGTCTAGTTTGGGAAAAAAATGGTCAGATCCTTGTCTGTGCCTACAATAGGCCACAAAGCTTTAATAGCTCTACCAGTAATGGGACTAGAAACCGAATAGTCACTGACAAACGGTATATTATTACTAGTGGTTTTAGTGGTGGGCTTAATTAACTGTTCCCTGTTTAACTGTTGAGCGATCGTTCACCGGCAACGCCCTCTGACGAAGTTTTAATACGAAACGCGTTAGGGTGGAGCCAGGTGACGATCGCTATCCTTACCAGGCATCCCCCTACTACCCGCTGTTCCTGTGTTGGGTGCCCGAGACGCCGAGTCCACGTGGAGTGACCAGCGTTCCTTGCTGTGGTTTCCCCCAGAGCTCCGGAGGCGGTAGGAGTGATTGCCTGGATTGTATATATAATATCGTGTGGTAGCCAGCCCACAGCAGTGTGTCTTTTGGTACGAGCATTATATTGGCTGTTACCTTGGAGCTTTTTACTGCCCATTAAAATATTGTGGTTTTACACTATGGAGCGCTCCTCCTTTGTTCTATTTTGACAGATCTTCCCCCGTTCCTTAAATCCTGGGAACTAATTTGGAGTGAGCAGCAGTCTGGAAAGAGGACTTGGTGTTTTTTCCTTAATAGAGTCTGAAACTCTTGAAGTTTGTACCAGCTGGTTGGACTCAATTCAGCGCTAATTTTACCAGTGTTCTTTTGCATTGTGTTCTTGTCCTCAGGATTTGTCTGGTAAAAAGCTGCTTGTTGGTGTCAGGCATATTTTCTGCTACAAAAAAAGTATACTGTGTGTACCCTGATATTAATATCTTTTTTAAAATCATGTTTAGAAATAGTGATCTTAATGATAGGAGACAGAAAGAATGTAGTCGTATTTTTAATGAAAAAATCTGTGATCAGCCTATTCCAGAAGGTACCTTAGAGAATCCAGACATCCCACACCTGCTTGAAAAATTACTAATACGTGAGACCAAAACATGGTGGGACATAAAAAGTCTGGATAATTACCTCACATGTGGAAGGATTCCACGTGGATTAAGGCTTAATAAATCTCCAACTATTGGTTTGGATAAGGAAGCATTCCTAAAGGAGTGGAATCACATTCTTGATGAGTGCTCATTTGCACTTATTAGACTTTTGGTAAATGAAAAAAAGAAGGATTTAAAAGACATTGAGAAACAATTAGATGAACTTAAACCTGAATTAGAGAAAATTAAAGAGAATGACAGTTTTAAACGCAAAAAAGATGAAATAGATAAACGGGTGTTTAATATTGAAACAAAGGTTATTGATACTAAACATAAAAAATATCAAAGAGACAAACTTGATTACGAGTTAAATAGAGTAAGATCATGGCATATTGATCACAAAAAATCTGAAAATAGACCCTATGTGGGACAACAAAATACTGAACAAAATCGGAGAAATACAAATACACCTAGACGACAGAACCAATATAATAATGAAAATAACTGGAGGTTTGTGCCGTTTAGAAATAGAAATAATCGCAACCAATCTAGAGACAGACGACAAAATAGATATGACACAAGAGAACCGAGAGGTTTTGTACAAAATAATCGCTTTGAAAGACTAAGATCAGTAACTGATGATGCAGGAAATCAGACCACTTTTTTAGACCGCGGACCCCAGCACCGCGGCCATGTACCCCAGTACAAACAATCGAATACCCCCATCAGTATAAAAAGACGAAGAGGGGAAAGAGAGGAGCCGGATCAAATAGAAAGGGAATCAAAAATAAGAACAATGTAATAGATAAAAAATCTGGAGGCATTTTTAACCTTTCAAAAAAAACCTTATCTATTCTAGAAACAAGTGTGTTGCAAAAAGGTTTATCCTTTGCACCGTCTAAAGGCCCGACCAAATTTGATCTTTATATAGATCTGAACCTCTTTACGAGAAAATTGACTTTAAAACGTCATTTCCTAAAAAAATCTGACGCAATAATAAAAAACTGGGAAGAAAGTACAGGATCCCAAAGAATAGAACCCCTGACAAACTTAAAATTAAAGTCTACTTATTACCCTGTAGAGTCACGAGGCTCACATGTAGAACTATTTGCTGATTTGGTCAAAAAAGACTTTGACAAAATTAAAGTAAAAAACTCAAAGAAAAATCTCACAAAAAAAGAGTTTGAAGCCTTGCGTGATTTATCCACTAATACTGACATAGTCATCAAAAGTGCAGACAAAGGGGGTGGGGTACTAATTATGGACCGGGGTTATTATGTGGGTGAAGCCTACAGATTGCTGGGGGATACAAATTCCTATTGCAAATTAGACTGTGACCCCACCTCCTTGTACATAAATGACCTAGAGGCCCTACTAAAAGAGGGCTTATCTCAGAAAATCCTCACTCTTGAGGAATTTAGGTATTTATTCAACCCTGTTCCTGCATTGGCAACGTTCTACCACCTGCCGAAAATCCACAAGGGCCTGGAAAATCCCCCAGGCCGCCCTATTGTGGCAGGTGTTGGATCGTTGACCTCAAGGGTTTCTGAATATGTAGATTCATTCATCAAAAAATATGTACCTCTACTCAGTACCTATATAAGGGATTCTACGCACATGTTACAACTTTTGAAAGATATAAACTGGGAAACCGTTTTTTTATGGGCAACCATCGATGTGCAATCCCTTTATACGGCGATCCCTCATGATGGAGGTATAGCCGCTGTAAGATGTACTATGAATCATGATGTGTCTATTTCGCCTAATGTTGTGGATTTTGTCTGCTCTTGTTTAAAATTTGTGCTTACGCACAATTACTTCGAGTTTCTTGATGATTGGTTCTTACAGCTGTGGGGCACAGCGATGGGGACGATTTGTGCCCCCAGCTTAGCTAATATATATATGGGGGTTTGGGAGTCCGAGGTCCTTAAAGGGACATGGGCCCCTAAAATCCATTTCTTCCGTCGTTTCATAGACAATATTATAATTATCTGGCATGGTAATGAAGTTGAGTTTGAACAGTTTATGCAGGAAATAAATGCTAACCGGTATAACCTGAAATTTACTTCAAACCTACAAAAGAACAAAATTGAATTCCTGGATCTAGCTATTAGCACTGAGAATTTCCCTGAAATTAAATACATTGAGACATCCACGTACTTTAAAAGTGTTGATAGCAACAGCTATCTGGAGTATGAGAGCTGCCACTACAAACCATGGAAGAACAACATTCCCTTCTCCCAATTCCTGCGGCTTCGCAGGAATTGCACCAGCATGGATACTTTTGAAGACCAGGCAATGGTTTATAAACAAAGATTTAGGGAACGAGGGTATCCCGAAAAAGTTGTGGAGCATGCTTGCAGTAAAGCAAAAAACTCAGTCCGGGATGAGATTATTCAGTATAAAGACAGAAGTAATGATGAAAAAGGATCAGAGTGCCTATTCATCACAAAATATAATGATGGCGAGAAAAAAATATCGAACATCTTGAAAAAATATTGGCATGTCCTTAAGGGTGACCCTATCCTTGGTCCCCATCTGGAAAATGCCCCTAGACTAGTATACACCAGAGCAAAAACCATCAGTGCCTGGGTATCCAAAAGCCAACTTCAAATGGTTACTTCTGTGCCCAATACTTCCTCCTTTCTTACGTTGAAGGGTTGCTTCCCGTGCAGTAGATGCAAAATCTGCCCCCACATTAAGAAGTGCACGTCCTTTGAAATGCCAGATAAAACTATGTGTAATATCAATCATTTTATTAATTGTAATTCAACATATATTGTCTATTTGTTAATTTGTCCCTGTGGCTCTAAATACGTGGGCAAAACTAAACGCCCATTAAAGATCCGTATTTTAGAGCATTTAAGAAACATAAAACACGGGATCCTTAATCACAGTGTCTCTCGACATTTTAAAAATGTGCACAATTGTAACCCAGCAGGTCTAGAGGTCAGGGGATTGGAATTGGTGGCAGCTAATAAGAGGGGTGGCGACCGAGACCGAGCCCTCCTCAGACGTGAAACATATTGGATATTGTCTTTAAATACACTGACCCCCATAGGTCTAAACGAGGGGTATGAAATTACCCCATTCATAAATCGTTGAATTAATTTTACCTTTTTTTCATTTTTGATTAATATACCACCACACCTAATTCCACTCCTATCTGACTTTCAGACCTGCTCACCTTTTATTGGATATTGCCTATGTCTGAATGACTAAATATTAAGTGTCTATGCCATTTGTGCCAATATTAATGTTTGATGGTAATAACATGCCTAAACTTTATATATGTATAAATTTTACACCTCTAAGGGTGTTTATATTGTTATGTGCCTAATGCAGGTTATCTCTATGTCATTTTTTCCACCAAAGTCGATAATTTTTCTCATGTCGGCTTTTTCTCTATGTCGACTTTTTTATTCATTTTTTTTTTTCTCATGCTTTTTATGTTTTTGTATAATATAGTATTTGCTGCAAATATGTTTTTTAGTATGATTATGACTACTATACTGTTTTTATAATGCTACTTTAATATGGTGTCGCCTGTAAAAAAGAGCACACTGTTTAAAACAACAGCTATTCAGCGTAAATCATCACAGCTGGGTTCTAAGTACCACACTGTGGCCAAACCCCTTCTATGACATGATTGGTCACTTGTTCTGTTATAGACCTTGAGCGATCGTTCACCGGCAACGCCCT
The DNA here is from genome assembly GCF_055691185.1 of Crinia signifera. Taxonomy (NCBI): domain Eukaryota; kingdom Metazoa; phylum Chordata; class Amphibia; order Anura; family Myobatrachidae; genus Crinia; species Crinia signifera. Next base: position 181,758,038 of record NC_139219.1, read on the forward strand.
CTGACGAAGTTTTAATACGAAACGCGTTAGGGTGGAGCCAGGTGACGATCGCTCTCCTTACCAGGCATCCCCCTACTACCCGCTGTTCCTGTGTTGGGTGCCCGAGACGCCGAGTCCACGTGGAGTGACCAGCGTTCCTTGCGGTGGTTTCCCCCAGAGCTCCGGAGGCGGTAGGAGTGATTGCCTGGATTGTATATATAATATCGTGTGGTAGCCAGCCCACAGCAGTGTGTCTTTTGGTACGAGCATTATATTGGCTGTTACCTTGGAGCTTTTTACTGCCCATTAAAATATTGTGGTTTTACACTATGGAGCGCTCCTCCTTTGTTCTATTTTGACATATATATATATATATATATAGAGAGAGAGAGAGAGAGAGAGAGAGAGAGAGAGAGAGAGAGAGAGAGAGATGCTCGTAGTCCGGCACTCCAATATTTGTAGCTGGTTATTTGCCGGGTGCCCTAAAAAGTAAGTAAAATCGGTGCATGAGATGCGGCGCTCCTGGACTTATTTCAAGGAATACACTGTACTAGTGTATAACACTTGTACAGTGTATTCTTTGAAATAAGTCCAGGAGTGGCACATCTCATGCACCGATATATATGTATATATATATATATAGAAGCAGGAGGATGGCTGGCACTCCAGTTGATGAATCCCGGCAGGGGTTTAGATGCCCCGGTGCCCGATGAGGTCAGACAGGCTGACAATACAGGAGAGGAGTGGGTAACCCGGCACTCGTGGGACTTGCAGCAAATAAACAATCACGCTGGATGTCAGATCGACGTTTCGGTTTTAATACCGTTTTCAAGATCACAAAGGCACATAAGACAAAGACTGACATAAATACCTGTCACCGGTCATCACGCCGCCGCCGCAGCCCACCGGGTTCATCTCTGGCGTCGGTCAGGACCGCCCCTGATCCGGCGCCACCTCCGACGTCACACTCCTGCGACGAGCACGCTCCCGTGCATCCCGGCAGTGTACGTACGTGCTGACGCGCGTTGCCTAGCGACCAACTACACAGAAAAATAACAAAGTGAAAAAAGAGGCATATGAGTGAATAATCACCATAATGACAACATACATATAAAAAAAAGGGCAAGGTTTAACAAGGGCAATACAGAACTACGATTATAAAGTCAAGTCAGTAATATTAGCTGGCGACATGCAAAATAACGGAATATCAGGATCTACAGTATCAATATGTACCGATGGTATCTCTATGAGAGCGGGAAGTCTAAATATGATAATTAAATCGAACAAGAGAAAATCTAAGCACAAATGCAAAAGCAGAATAAATGCAATGCATGCTAAAGGTGGAGACTAACGTGAGAACAACACTAATGTATCAGGCTAGATTAAAGAAAACATCCCAGATAGATACTGTCGTTAAGGCCTCCAGGAGAAACTGTTTTTAATCGATGTATCCAGCGGGATTCACACTGGAGCAAACGTTTGTCTCGGTCGCCCCCCCTCAGGTTTTTGGGAATACAGTCGATTATTTTATACCAAAGTGTAGCCAGTCCATGCCTCGCTTCCTTAAAGTGGCGAGCAACTGGTTGTTCGAGCGCGCTTGCTGTCCCCTCGATGGCATATCGGATGCTGGACCGGTGCATAGCCATCCGTTCACGGAATTGGCGAGTTGTCTTTCCAACGTACATTAAACCACACGGGCATCTAATGAAGTACACCACGTGGGTTGTGGTGCAGGTCAAGATGTGTCGTATGGGAATTACCCGGCCAGTGTGGGGATGATGAAATGATGGACCAGTCTCTAAGTAACTACAGGTTGTGCACCCCGTGCACCGATAACATCCAGCTTTCCTGGTGAGGAAGTTAGTGGGTACTGGCTTAGTGAAGTTGGAAACATCATTACGTACCAGAATGTCCTTCAAGTTGCGGTTTCTGGAGAAGCTCGGCATCAGGGTGCTGTCCTGTAGTGTAGGGACTGTAGAATCTGTGGAGATCAGAGGCCACAGTTGTTTGCAGGCATGAACCAGTTTTGGACTGGAGTTGTTATATCTCTGAACAAACGGTATTCTTTTTCTGGGGGTCTTTGTCTGCTCTGTTTTCGGGGTCAAGGTGTCTGCTCTGGGAATGCTCAGAGCTTTTTGTTTTGCTCGGAGCAATTCTTCCAGGTTGTAGCCCCGTTTGAGGAAGTCGGATATCATGATATCAATGTCCACATTGGTTCGTGCCAGGTCATCTGTGATACGATGTATGCGCAGGAATTGCGAGTACGGTAAGCCTTTAATGGTAGTGATGGGATGTTGGCTCTTAGCGTGTAGAGTCGCATTCCGATCTGTGATTTTTTTATACAAGCAGGTGCTGATTTTGTTGTTGCAAATCGAGATCTCTACATCGAGGTAGTGCACAGTGGTTGGTGACATCTCATAAGTGAATTTAATTGTCCCAGCTTGACCATTCACTTTGGTCATCAGGTCATGGAACAAAATCTCATCTCCAGTCCATATTAAGAGCAAATCGTCTATATATCTTCTGAAAAATAGGATGTGTCGTGCGATATCCGGATCTGTGAAGAAGGCTTGATGTTCAACGGCGAACATGAAGGCGTTGGCGAATGCCGGTGCCACACAAGATCCCATGGCACATCCCTGCATTTGTAGGTACCACTTGCGGTCAAATAAAAAGTAGTTCCTCTTGAGTGTGAGTTCTAGCAATGTCATCACAAGGTTCAAATCAGGTCCTTGGTAGAGTACATTGTCCGTGAGAAGTTCACGAACAGCAAGTAACCCGGCATCATGTGGTATGTTAGTGTAGAGGGAAACTACATCAAGGGTACATAAGAATACGTTGTGAGAAGGTAGTGTCAGGGCGGACAATTCAATAAGCAGGCTGGTCGTATCTTTTAGATAGGTGGACTGAGCCTGTATCACTGGCTGTAAGAGGGAGTCGGGGTAAGCGGAGATAGTATAATAAATGGAGTCCCTGGCCGCGATGATCGGTCGGCCTGGTGGGGAAATTGGGTCCTTATGCACCTTTGGCAAGGTGTACAGGACAGGTGCCACCGGGTGAGGTTGGAACAATGCTCTGCGGATGTAATCTGACAGTTTCCCTTCCTTCACAGCTTGTTCCAGAAGGAGCCCCAATTCTTTGTTGTATCTTAGGGTGGGATCTCCAGGTAGAGATAAATAAACCGCTGGGTCATATAGCTGGCGATATATTTCCTGCTTGTATGCTCCCAGATCTTGGATCACTATCCCGCCCCCCTTATCGGCGGGGCGGATAATGATGGTATCATCTCTGCTAAGATCTGTTAATGCTTTCCTCTCAGCCATAGTTAAGTTGTTAAGTCCAGCTGTTTTGGTATCCTTGTAGATCTTGTTGCTCTGTACCTCAAGCATCCTGTTAAAACAGGTGATGCTGGCGTTATGGCACTGGGGATCGAATGTAGTGTGTGGTTTAAAGCGTGAGGTCATCTGTGGATCAATAGTCGAAGTCTGGTCTGATTGATTGAAGTGGTTCTTCAGGCGGAGATTTCGTGCAAATTTGTATGAGTCCACTCTCCATTGGAAATCATCCATTCCCTTGGAGGGGACGTAAGATAACCCTCTGTTAAGAACAGTGGTCTCGATGGTACTTAGGGGTCTTGCAGATAGATTGAAGATTAGACTGCTTTCTTCCCCTTCGGTGCTTTTCCACCTCTGGCGGACTTGGACTTTATTGATCCTCTGCCACTGCTTGCTGCGTCTTGTAGGTCTCCTAGCGTGCCTCGCTGGGCACGGGTCTTGACCCCTAAAGGGGGCTTCTGGCTACTGGTTGATCTATTCTCCTCTGCTTCGCTGGGCGATGAATACCCGCCACTGGAGCTGTCTTGTCCGCGGGGCGCACGACGAGTGCGTCTTGGGCGTTGCTGGAACTTGCGAGCACCTTCAGTATTAAAGACCCAGGGATAGACACAATTTTCTGCGTAATCTCGCTGGACAGTCGTTAGCTTGTCCCTCTTGAATTTTACAAGGTCCTGTCTATATGTGTCTATCTGTTCCTGAAGTTTGCCTATCCAGTTGTTATCTGTGTCTGCAGTTAGGGTAGCCAGATGCAGATCTTCAAATTCTTTTTTCTTAGATCTAGTGAGGTTCAGTTCACGTGCTGATTCCTCGATCACTAGTAAGACTAGGTCGAGGCTGCACTTATTAAGTATGGCCACCCACTTCCGGCAGAATTCCTGATTATATTTACCGATAGTCGGTACGTTTCTGACACGAAAGCCACGTGGGATGTGGCCACTGCGGTGGTAATCTGATAATGTAATGCCATGCATTAAGTAATCCACTTCACGTTTCTGTAGTTTTAATAGCTGTTGGAATAGTGATTCGTTGGTCTCTCCCACTCCTGTTGTAGCTACTTTTTCTTTAAAGTAAATTTGATCAGCATGTAACGTCACCTTGCCTGTTGGTGAGAAATGGAGCTACTCAGATAGCGATGCTGATCAAATTTACTTTAAAGAAAAAGTAGCTACAACAGGAGTGGGAGAGACCAACGAATCACTATTCCAACAGCTATTAAAACTACAGAAATGTGAAGTGGATTACTTAATGCATGGCATTACATTATCAGATTACCACCGCAGTGGCCACATCCCACGTGGCTTTCGTGTCAGAAACGTACCGACTATCGGTAAATATAATCAGGAATTCTGCCGGAAGTGGGTGGCCATACTTAATAAGTGCAGCCTCGACCTAGTCTTACTAGTGATCGAGGAATCAGCACGTGAACTGAACCTCACTAGATCTAAGAAAAAAGAATTTAAAGATCTGCATCTGGCTACCCTAACTGCAGACACAGATAACAACTGGATAGGCAAACTTCAGGAACAGATAGACACATATAGACAGGACCTTGTAAAATTCAAGAGGGACAAGCTAACGACTGTCCAGCGAGATTACGCAGAAAATCGTGTCTATCCCTGGGTCTTTAATCCTGAAGGTGCTCGCAAGTTCCAGCATCGCCCAAGACGCACTCGTCGTGCGCCCCGCGGACAAGACAGCTCCAGTGGCGGGTATTCATCACCCAGCAAAGCAGAGGAGAATAGATCAACCAGTAGCCAGAAGCCCCCTTTAGGGGTCAAGACTCGTGCCCAGCGAGGCACGCTAGGAGACCTACAAGACGCAGCAAGCAGTGGCAGAGGATCAATAAAGTCCAAGTCCGCCAGAGGTGGAAAAGCACCGAAGGGGAAGAAAGCAGTCTAATCTTCAATCTATCTGCAAGACCCCTAAGTACCATCGAGACCACTGTTCTTAACAGAGGGTTATCTTACGTCCCCTCCAAGGGAATGGATGATTTCCAATGGAGAGTGGACTCATACAAATTTGCACGAAATCTCCGCCTGAAGAACCACTTCAATCAATCAGACCAGACTTCGACTATTGATCCACAGATGACCTCACGCTTTAAACCACACACTACATTCGATCCCCAGTGCCATAACGCCAGCATCACCTGTTTTAACAGGATGCTTGAGGTACAGAGCAACAAGATCTACAAGGATACCAAAACAGCTGGACTTAACAACTTAACTATGGCTGAGAGGAAAGCATTAACAGATCTTAGCAGAGATGATACCATCATTATCCGCCCCGCCGATAAGGGGGGCGGGATAGTGATCCAAGATCTGGGAGCATACAAGCAGGAAATATATCGCCAGCTATATGACCCAGCGGTTTATTTATCTCTACCTGGAGATCCCACCCTAAGATACAACAAAGAATTGGGGCTCCTTCTGGAACAAGCTGTGAAGGAAGGGAAACTGTCAGATTACATCCGCAGAGCATTGTTCCAACCTCACCCGGTGGCACCTGTCCTGTACACCTTGCCAAAGGTGCATAAGGACCTAATTTCCCCACCAGGCCGACCGATCATCGCGGCCAGGGACTCCATTTATTATACTATCTCCGCTTACCTCGACTCCCTCTTACAGCCAGTGATACAGGCTCAGTCCACCTATCTAAAAGATACGACCAGCCTGCTTATTGAATTGTCCGCCCTGACACTACCTTCTCACAACGTATTCTTATGTACCCTTGATGTAGTTTCCCTCTACACTAACATACCACATGATGCCGGGTTACTTGCTGTTCGTGAACTTCTCACGGACAATGTACTCTACCAAGGACCTGATTTGAACCTTGTGATGACATTGCTAGAACTCACACTCAAGAGGAACTACTTTTTATTTGACCGCAAGTGGTACCTACAAATGCAGGGATGTGCCATGGGATCTTGTGTGGCACCGGCATTCGCCAACGCCTTCATGTTCGCCGTTGAACATCAAGCCTTCTTCACAGATCCGGATATCGCACGACACATCCTATTTTTCAGAAGATATATAGACGATTTGCTCTTAATATGGACTGGAGATGAGATTTTGTTCCATGACCTGATGACCAAAGTGAATGGTCAAGCTGGGACAATTAAATTCACTTATGAGATGTCACCAACCACTGTGCACTACCTCGATGTAGAGATCTCGATTTGCAACAACAAAATCAGCACCTGCTTGTATAAAAAAATCACAGATCGGAATGCGACTCTACACGCTAAGAGCCAACATCCCATCACTACCATTAAAGGCTTACCGTACTCGCAATTCCTGCGCATACATCGTATTACAGATGACCTGGCACGAACCAATGTGGACATTGATATCATGATATCCGACTTCCTCAAACGGGGCTACAACCTGGAAGAATTGCTCCGAGCAAAACAAAAAGCTCTGAGCATTCCCAGAGCAGACACCTTGACCCCGAAAACAGAGCAGACAAAGACCCCCAGAAAAAGAATACCGTTTGTTCAGAGATATAACAACTCCAGTCCAAAACTGGTTCATGCCTGCAAACAACTGTGGCCTCTGATCTCCACAGATTCTACAGTCCCTACACTACAGGACAGCACCCTGATGCCGAGCTTCTCCAGAAACCGCAACTTGAAGGACATTCTGGTACGTAATGATGTTTCCAACTTCACTAAGCCAGTACCCACTAACTTCCTCACCAGGAAAGCTGGATGTTATCGGTGCACGGGGTGCACAACCTGTAGTTACTTAGAGACTGGTCCATCATTTCATCATCCCCACACTGGCCGGGTAATTCCCATACGACACATCTTGACCTGCACCACAACCCACGTGGTGTACTTCATTAGATGCCCGTGTGGTTTAATGTACGTTGGAAAGACAACTCGCCAATTCCGTGAACGGATGGCTATGCACCGGTCCAGCATTCGACATGCCATCGAGGGGACAGCAAGCGCGCTCGAACAACCAGTTGCTCGCCACTTTAAGGAAGCGAGGCATGGACTGGCTACACTTCGGTATAAAATAATCGACTGTATCCCCAAAAACCTGAGGGGGGGGCGACCGAGACAAACGTTTGCTCCAGTGTGAATCCCGCTGGATACATCGATTAAAATCAGTTTCTCGTGGAGGCCTTAACGACAGTATCTATCTGGGATGTTTTCTTTAATCTAGCCTGATACATTAGTGTTGTTCTCACGTTAGTCTCCACCTTTAGCATGCATTGCATTTATTCTGCTTTTGCATTTGTGCTTAGATTTTCTCTTGTTCGATTTAATTATCATAATTAGACTTCTCGCTCTCATAGAGATACCATCGGTACATATTGATACTGTAGATCCTGATATTCCGTTATTTTGCATGTCGCCAGTTAATATTACTGACTTGACTTTATAATCGTAGTTCTGTATTGCCCTTGTTAAACCTTGCCCTTTTTTTATATGTATGTTGTCATTATGGTGATTATTCACTCATATGCCTCTTTTTTCACTTTGTTATTTTTCTGTGTAGGTGGTCGCTAGGCAACACGCGTCAGCACGTACGTACACTGCCGGGATGCACGGGAGCGTGCTCGTCGCGGGAGCGTGACGTCGGAGGTGGCGCCGGATCAGGGGCGGTCCTGACCGACGCCAGAGACGAACCCGGTGGGCTGCGGCGGCGGCGTGATGACCGGCGACAGGTATTTATGTCAGTCTTTGTCTTATGTGCCTTTGTGATCTTGAAAACGGTATTAAAACCGAAACGTCGATCTGACATCCAGCGTGATTGTTTATTTGCTGCAAGTCCCACGAGTGCCGGGTTACCCACTCCTCTCCTATATATATATATATATATATATATATATATATATATATATATATATATATATATATATGGCTTATGTGCTAATAAAATTGCACTTTTTGTGGTGAATGGAGTGCCGCATCTTCTATTTTGGAGTATATATATATATATATATATATATATATATATATATATAGGACTTGCAGTGAAATGGGGTCCCTTGGCGATGGGCTGCAAGCTTAAATGCATTGATCAATTCATGAACTAAAACCCCATTATTTATTTATTGATTATTTGAATGTTAAGGTGAGTTAGTTTGTTGTAGTGAGTGCTGGGCCCCCTGTGTTTGTATTTACTAGAGTGTGTGGTCACAGGCCACCGCACCCCACCATGCTAGAACCCATTCTGCTAGCCTCTCTGAAGCGATCAGAAGTCCCAGTGGAGATTCATTTGTTCTTAATTTTTGGATGAGGGATCGTCATCCATTTTTAGGTAAAAACTTTTAAATCCAGAGGAGGCTAACAGGAATACACAAACCAGTTATATCATAGGTATTTCTAACTCTGACTCATAAAAGGATAACAGGCATTCTCAGACCTGTTGCATTATAGGTAACCTTCTTGATATCCTTACAAAAAAATAAGGATCAAATATGGTTTGAGGTAACATGTTTAAAAAAAGGGGCAGACTAGATGGGCCAAGTGGTTCTTATCTGCCGTCAAATTCTATGTTTCTTAATTGAGGAGGTCGACAGGGATTCAAAGACCTGTTACTATATAGGTCACATTAATTGGCTCACTTCAAATATCTCAACTGAATTTTGATATTTGTACTCCTACTATAGGTTTAAGGATTATCATGTCCTCACATTAGATTAATCTGGAAAACATCTTTATATAGAAGAAAGGAATCAACAGACCGTTTTTCCCCTGATGAAGTCTCTATGAGACGAAACGTGTTGGAATTTTCTACAAGTGTTTTTTACCTGACTATCCTATGAAGAAAATTAAACTAAAGTATTGGAAAAACATCTCCTGGTTTACTTCACTGGATGTGGATATTGCAAGTTTGCTATTGAACTTTGTTATAGGCGCCATACCACTATTGGGTAAAAACATTGGTCTCTGTTCGTTCCCTACCCCTCAGGGAACTTAGTGGTGAGGCTGCCAAGCATATAATTGCGACACACTGTTTACATAATTTGTGAAATAGGCTTCAGCGCAAGTTGGAATATTGGGGATACATATATATATATATATATATATATATGTCGACGGGAGTTGCGGCACTCAGATTTGAAAAATAATCACGCTGTACAAGCAAGTTTGATCAACGTTTCAATCTATTATGATTTTCGTCAGGATAAAGTACATTACAAACAGTCAGCTTACCTTATACCCCCATACACCCACGTGCAAATGTTCAGACAGTGCTGGCCAGCTCCTGGCCCGGCACTGAAGTGTGACGTCATTGAGTATCCACTCAATGCACGTCAATCAAGTGATTAAAAGTCATGGCAACAGTATAATGACATGATAGCAACAAAGAAAACGTTAACAAGGAACAACTTTGCAAGGGAGAGCAATACCTCAATGCATTTTAACTGTAATAGAATACAGAATACATCAATCAAAATACACATGTATCAAGGCAGGCAGTGATAAACCATATCTATAATAAAGATACATTTAAACAAGAAGCAATGTATCTATATCAATGTAAATCAATTTTATAAATTTTATAGATTTCATAGATAGGGGTTTATTAAGCAACAATATCCAGTGATGACTGGGCTAGTGGGTGTTCTAAAATTATTTAGAACATAGACAGAGAAAGGCTTTCATTTAATCCTTTCGGTGCAATAACCTGAAGTCGAAAAATCCATTCGGCTTCTCGTTTTAATAACATGAGACCACGATCTCCACCGCGTCTGAGCGGTGGTATCTGGTCAATCATCCTATATTTTAAACTGGCTATAGAGTGTTTCGCCTCGGCAAAATGCCTGGCGACTGGTTGTTCACTTTTGCCACTTTGCAGTGCTGCACGGATTGAGGAACGATGCGCAGCCATTCGTTCTTTGAATTTCCTCTGTGTCTTGCCTATATAGCTAAGACCGCAGGGACAGATTATCTGATAGACAGTGTAGGTACTTTCGCAGGTCAGGTGGTGCCTGATTTTATATTTATGGCCAGAGTGTGGGTGCAGGAAGGTGTCCCCAGCAATTAAGTGGTTACACGTAGTACAGCCACATTTAAAACATCCATTTCTTTTAATTAAAAAGTTTTTAGATTCTTCCCCCAGTCCTGAGATATCAGTTTTAACTAGGATGTCTTTTAGATTTTTTGCCCTGGAGTAGCACGGCATAATTTTGGTGTTTTTAAGGTGCAGATCCTTGTCTGATTGGATGATTGGCCACAATTTCTTTATGTTACCATTGACCAAATTAGAGGAAGTATTAAATTGGTTCACAAATGGGAAGCAATTATCCAATTTCTCTTTATTTGGGGTTTTTTTAAGGAGTGTTTTACGATCCAATTTAAGTACTCTGTCTTTTGTATCCAGCAGTAATTGTTCAGAATAACCTCTTTCTTTTAAACGTTCAATAAGGTTATTAATTTGATTGGTGGCCACTGTATGGTCACTATTAATTCTGTAAATGCGGAGCATTTGCGAGAAAGGTAGACCTTTCTTCAAATTTTGTGGGTGACAGCTTTTATTATGTAGCAGAGTATTTCTGTCAGTTTTTTTGTGATAGACCGTGGTTACAATTCTTGTATCCACAATGGAAATTGAGACATCAAGGAAGTTAACATGATATTTATCCATACAGTAGGTTAATTTTATTGGGCTTTCACTCATGTTATGATTATTGATTAACTCTTTGAATGCATCTTGGGGTCCAGACCAGACAATCAGCAGATCGTCTATATATCTGGTGAAAAATTTTATATGTTTAGCAATGTCATTATTACTAAAAAACAATTCAAATTCAACAAAGAACATATACGTGTTTGCATATGTCGGAGCGACGGCAGAACCCATCGCACACCCCTGGGTTTGTAAATAATAGCAGCTATCAAATAGAAAATAATTTTTAGTCAAAATTAATTCAAGTAGCAATAACCAAATGTCAATATGAGTCCCATCAAATGAACCGGCTTCCAACATAAGTCTCTTGACCGCATAAAGCCCCTCATTATGAGGGATTACAGTATAAAGGCTTGTTACATCAATGGTAATAAGCCAAGAGTCCTCTGATATACTGTCCAATGTCTCAAGCTTATTCAATAGTGATGTGGTATCCAGCAGGTAATTAGGGTGTCTTTGTACCAGTGGTTGCAAAATTGTGTCAATCAGAATAGATGTCGGCTGGAATAATGATCCACATGCCGATATTATAGGTCGACCAGGGGGGGGATTCAGTCCTTTATGGATTTTGGGTAATGTATATAAAAGGGGTGTCCGTGGATGTTCAGGTATCAACAGTGCGAATATTTCTTCATTTATCAAGCCTGCATCTTTTGCTAATGTCAATGTTTCACGGAGTTCTTTTTCAAAAACATGCCTTGGATTTCCTCTAAGTTTAGTATAAACCCCTGGGACTTGTAGTTGTTTGTAGATCTCTGATCTGTAGTCTGGTAAATCTTGTAGTACAATTGCACCACCTTTATCTGCTGCTCGAATTATTACTTGTGTTAAGGATGATAAATTTTTTAGTGCAGATCGTTCTTGGGGCGAGAGATTTGCTCGCTGGAGAGGTGCATTCGCAATGGATTCATTGACATCTTTGTCCAATAACCTCATAAATGTCTTTATACTTGCGTTGTATGACAAAGGATCAAAGGTAGATTTCTGTTGGAAGGGTTTCAGTTGTATAGGTATTGTTTCTTGGTTGGGTGTTGTAGTACTTTGTTTCGGTGTTGTAGTACTTTGTTTCGCGAAATATTCTTTTAATTTGAGTTTTCTATGAAGTTTAGTTTTTTCTATTTGCCACGTGAAGTTGTTGAAGTCTGTAGACGGGATGAACGAGAGACCTTTTGATAGAATGCTGTATTCACTCTTAGAAAGTTCGTAAGAGGAAAGATTCACAACTATTTGCTCGCTTTGCTTGCTTTCTTGCCTCGGCCTACCCCTGCAGTTTTGTTTTCCACGTCTGGTGGGTTGTCGTTTTTTCTGGCAGTATTCCTGCGAGTTGTTGCTGCTAAAGGGATGATTGGGCGTCTGCGGCGTACAGTGGGCTCTGAATCACTTGTGCTATTAGTGGTCTCTTGCGATGATTGGGTATCAAGTGCTGTTCTGCCATTTCTTTGTCTTCTAAAGAAAGGTTTTTGCTTGTCTCCCAATTTATTGCCTGTGAGCCACTGATATACACGGTGATTTTCATAATCTTGTTCCACTTTCTGAAACTTAGTTCTTTTAAATTTAATCAGTTCTTGTTTATAAACAGCCAGTTGGTTGGTCAATTTATTCATCCAATCTGTGTTGGGGTCTGTTGTAAGATTGGTCAGATGCGATATTTCAAAGGTCTTAATTTTTTCAGTGATTAATGTTACTTCTTTTTTTGATTGCTCAATGACCAGCAGGATCAAATCATATGAACATTTATTGAGGATGGATATCCATTTTGAGCAGAAGTGGGGGTCCATCCTACCGATAGTCGGGCAGTTGTGTACCCGAAAGCCGCGCGGGATGCGTTTGGCTCGGTAGTAATCACTAAGTGTGATCCCATGCAGTTCAAAGTCAATAACTTTTTTCTTCAATCGTAGTAAGTCTTGGTAGACTGTATCAGGTGGAATAAGTTCAGTTCTGTTCAGCAATTGTTCTTTATGTAGGATGGTGTCAGCTTCTGACTCGGAGTAGCTGAATAAATTTTCAACCGGTATATTGTACGGGTTGAAGGGTTCCTTATCTGTTGTCACATTTGTTTCTGCCATAATACAAGATCTAGACCACGGCGGGTCACACTAGTATTAGGTTTAGCAGAGGTAGAGCAACTTCAATTGCATAGGTGTCCTGTCAGAATTACCGCAGTGATACGGATGATTTGTAGTTGATGGACAATCCAATATGTTGCAAATGAGTCCGACAGAAGGTATCCAGATAATGTAATTAGCGGTGCCTTGTTTAAAGAGATGAACAAGTACGAGTATTCATTCCTACAATATTTCCACAGGAGAAACCGGCACTCTGCTCTTTAGGAATAAATGTCCCTGGTGCCATCAAAGATATGTAGAGATATGTCGACGGGAGTTGCGGCACTCAGATTTGAAAAATAATCACGCTGTACAAGCAAGTTTGATCAACGTTTCAATCTATTATGATTTTCGTCAGGATAAAGTACATTACAAACAGTCAGCTTACCTTATACCCCCATACACCCACGTGCAAATGTTCAGACAGTGCTGGCCAGCTCCTGGCCCGGCGCTGAAGTGTGACGTCATTGAGTATCCACTCAATGCACGTCAATCAAGTGATTAAAAGTCATGGCAACAGTATAATGACATGATAGCAACAAAGAAAACGTTAACAAGGAACAACTTTGCAAGGGAGAGCAATACCTCAATGCATTTTAACTGTAATAGAATACAGAATACATCAATCAAAATACACATGTATCAAGGCAGGCAGTGATAAACCATATCTATAATAAAGATACATTTAAACAAGAAGCAATGTATCTATATCAATGTAAATCAATTTTATAAATTTTATAGATTTCATAGATAGGGGTTTATTAAGCAACAATATCCAGTGATGACTGGGCTAGTGGGTGTTCTAAAATTATTTAGAACATAGACAGAGAAAGGCTTTCATTTAATCCTTTCGGTGCAATAACCTGAAGTCGAAAAATCCATTCGGCTTCTCGTTTTAATAACATGAGACCACGATCTCCACCGCGTCTGAGCGGTGGTATCTGGTCAATCATCCTATATTTTAAACTGGCTATAGAGTGTTTCGATCTGCTGATCGTCTGGTCTGGACCCCAAGATGCATTCAAAGAGTTAATCAATAATCATAACATGAGTGAAAGCCCAATAAAATTAACCTACTGTATGGATAAATATCATGTTAACTTCCTTGATGTCTCAATTTCCATTGTGGATACAAGAATTGTAACCACGGTCTATCACAAAAAAACTGACAGAAATACTCTGCTACATAATAAAAGCTGTCACCCACAAAATTTGAAGAAAGGTCTACCTTTCTCGCAAATGCTCCGCATTTACAGAATTAATAGTGACCATACAGTGGCCACCAATCAAATTAATAACCTTATTGAACGTTTAAAAGAAAGAGGTTATTCTGAACAATTACTGCTGGATACAAAAGACAGAGTACTTAAATTGGATCGTAAAACACTCCTTAAAAAAACCCCAAATAAAGAGAAATTGGATAATTGCTTCCCATTTGTGAACCAATTTAATACTTCCTCTAATTTGGTCAATGGTAACATAAAGAAATTGTGGCCAATCATCCAATCAGACAAGGATCTGCACCTTAAAAACACCAAAATTATGCCGTGCTACTCCAGGGCAAAAAATCTAAAAGACATCCTAGTTAAAACTGATATCTCAGGACTGGGGGAAGAATCTAAAAACTTTTTAATTAAAAGAAATGGATGTTTTAAATGTGGCTGTACTACGTGTAACCACTTAATTGCTGGGGACACCTTCCTGCACCCACACTCTGGCCATAAATATAAAATCAGGCACCACCTGACCTGCGAAAGTACCTACACTGTCTATCAGATAATCTGTCCCTGCGGTCTTAGCTATATAGGCAAGACACAGAGGAAATTCAAAGAACGAATGGCTGCGCATCGTTCCTCAATCCGTGCAGCACTGCAAAGTGGCAAAAGTGAACAACCAGTCGCCAGGCATTTTGCCGAGGCGAAACACTCTATAGCCAGTTTAAAATATAGGATGATTGACCAGATACCACCGCTCAGACGCGGTGGAGATCGTGGTCTCATGTTATTAAAACGAGAAGCCGAATGGATTTTTCGACTTCAGGTTATTGCACCGAAAGGATTAAATGAAAGCCTTTCTCTGTCTATGTTCTAAATAATTTTAGAACACCCACTAGCCCAGTCATCACTGGATATTGTTGCTTAATAAACCCCTATCTATGAAATCTATCAAATTTATAAAATTGATTTACATTGATATAGATACATTGCTTCTTGTTTAAATGTATCTTTATTATAGATATGGTTTATCACTGCCTGCCTTGATACATGTGTATTTTGATTGATGTATTCTGTATTCTATTACAGTTAAAATGCATTGAGGTATTGCTCTCCCTTGCAAAGTTGTTCCTTGTTAACGTTTTCTTTGTTGCTATCATGTCATTATACTGTTGCCATGACTTTTAATCACTTGATTGACGTGCATTGAGTGGATACTCAATGACGTCACACTTCAGCGCCGGGCCAGGAGCTGGCCAGCACTGTCTGAACATTTGCACGTGGGTGTATGGGGGTATAAGGTAAGCTGACTGTTTGTAATGTACTTTATCCTGACGAAAATCATAATAGATTGAAACGTTGATCAAACTTGCTTGTACAGCGTGATTATTTTTCAAATCTGAGTGCCGCAACTCCCGTCGACATATCTCTACATATCTTTGATGGCACCAGGGACATTTATTCCTAAAGAGCAGAGTGCCGGTTTCTCCTGTGGAAATATATATATATATATATATATATATATATTCTGTTATCTGTGTTGTGCCCGGCACTCCTCTGCACTGTGGTATTTGACTGGGTGCCTCCTCTTGCAGGAGCAAGTCCTGCAGTGTATATATGGTGAAGAAAATGAGTGTCACTCTGGGACTCCAAGTAGAGTAAAGTGGCTGTGCTTTAATCTATGGCGTTTCGGGCTTACGTCTGTCTTTAGGATACATATATATAAAACAGGTTCTGTGGCTGTTTAAAGTCAGGTGAAATGCAGATCCTATGTAAGTCATAGATGTTCCAGATTACAGGGACATACGGTATATACTGTAGTAATGCATTTAATAATTTGTAGAGTAAGCATGCTTTCTGTAGTATACAGTATGTTTGGACACTGCAGTTTGCAAACAATTTAATAAATGTTTTTTATATGAATAAATACAGTGGTTTGATGAATTAATGTGATGACATAGATTTATGTGCCTATTATAAGTTTACTTTTTGATGGAAATAACATGTTATGTTTTTCTTTACTAATGTAATGTTATTTTCAGTTTGCTAAAATATATTTTGCTGAAGCCATTATTGTTTGCATAATGCACATGTGCTAACTGCAGGACTAAATATCCCCTCTAGCCATAAATGGTTTCATTATTGTGCTGAAATGCTTTCCGCTGAGCTATGTACTGGATTGTTTCAGTTGCCAATGTAAAAAGCAAGAATAAATTGTAGTAACATGACCCTACAAAGCATTACAGTATATGTGTGTATATATATATATATATAGCAATTGGATGTAGTGGCACTCTGACTTTGGCTGAAGTTGCTGCAATATTACAATTCTGGTGCCCTCCGTGGACAGTCAGCCTGTTTCAGCTGACTGAATGCATAGACAATGGGGGAGCGGCGGCACTCAGTAAGTAAATGACACCTGGGGCCAAATGTAATAGGGTGAGAGTTTCAGAAAGTGAGAGATTTTATGAGAGTTTTCCCATGTTTTTTAAAGCAGCCATCAATTACACTGCAAAACCAGGTTGATTTTGCAGTATAAATGATGGCTGCTTTAAAAAACATGGGAAAACTCTCCCAAAATCTCTCACTTTCTGAAACTCTCACCCTATTACATTTGGCCCCAGGACTCTGGCTTAGGTCACCAAAGTTTCTGAGCCGGTGCGGCTCTTTTATTAAGGTGCAGAAGACTTTTTTAATACATTTTTTAAATTATTCGGACTCTATATACTGAGTGAATTGAATTAAGGCTCTTCTGATCTAATTGTGAAGATCATTACTAGGGGCGCCAACTCACGACTGTACTATATATATATATATATATATATATATATATATTTAAACTTAAAAACACAGTATGGACCTCGTATTGCGCTAACAATTCTTAATATCTGCTGCTACTCCGATAAGGCTCCCCTGTTAGTGGGAGTCAGGCAAGAGATACACAAAAAAAGGGGTTTATCGGAGAGCGCTGAATTATGTACCACCTAGTCACTTCAGTAAAATATAAAATACTGGTAAAAATTCAATATATAACGACAATTGATTATTGTCCCTTTCCCGAATGAAATGTGGAGTTCTGTTCAAGGTAATACCACTTTCACATCGCAGACCAACCGGTAATTAAAACGGGTCAGAGCCTTAATAGTGGCCAGATTACCGTTTTAAATGCAGTGTATCCTCAGAGCGAGGACGCCGGGGAAGCAACGAGTGATTGACGGCGGGTGCGCTGCTAGCCCCCTCCGGCGGGGATCGCTCCTGGACGCGGCGTATCCTGTGAGAGAGGACGCCGGGGAGCAGTGAGCGAGCGACAGCCGGGCGGGAGTGCGGCTCCCCGTCACAGGCAAAAACCAGCACCAACTCCCTTGAGAGAGGACGCTGGGGGAGCAGAGAGCAAGAGACGGCCGGGTGGAAGTGCGGCTGCCTCCCCCCAGGCAACGATTAATACCGGCGCCTGTGAGAAAGGACGCAGGGGAGCAGAGAGCAAGTGACACAGTTTACTTCCTGGTTCTGGGCAGTGACACCACGCAGGGGACAGCCTATCAGTGCTCTGTAAGCTCTGTTCTAAGCCTGAAATACCGTTTCATTGAAACTGTACACATTCACATAGCAGAAAAAACGGCAAGGAACCGTGTAGGACTCTGCTTTTTACACGGTTCGAAATGCCAGTTAAATTGAAACGGTAAATCGGCTGTGGTGCATTCACAGTGCAGCCTTAAACGTTTTAAAAAGGGAAAAAAACGGCAATATACCGTTTTAAAAGTGCGATGTGAAAGGGGTATAAAAAAGTTCTTTATTGAAATTTCAATAAAGAACTTTTTTACCTTGAACAGAACTCCACATTTCATTCGGGAAAGGGACAATAATCAATTGTCGTTATATTGAATTTTTACCAGTATTTTATATTTTACTGAAGTGACTAGGTGGTACATAATTCAGCGCTCTCCGATAAACCCCTTTTTTTATATATTTAAACTTACCTGGATATTCTATGTTATTAGAAAGTACAAGAGTTTCAGAACAATAGCAGCTCTGTCATGAAGCAGAACACCATGTAAAAAATCACATAGCATAATATGCTTATGATATTTAATTGGACCTTGTTGCATGGACCTTTCCATGGGCCACAGCCTATTGTTGTATCAGCTTATTGTTGTATTTTTATACTGTATTTAATTTGCTGATATTTTCAAAATGTTGACATTTTCATATATTATCATGTTGACATTATGTTGTTAGTATTGAAATTATGTTGTGAATATTGACAATCTGTCTGCCAGTCAAGGATGGTTATGGATCAATGGATAGACAACAACTAGGTCGACAAACATTACATCAACACCACTATGTCGACATGCATGAAGGTCGACACAACTGAAAGTCAACATGGGATTAGATCAACAGGGTCATTAGGTCAAAATGGGGAAGGCCGACCGTCAGTTTTGACACTCACTTTTTTGATCCGAATGTCGACTTGGACACTAAAATAGTGTGCTGTGTCCCCTCGCATGGCTCATTCCGCTGACCATGCTTCGGGCACGGTGCCTCGGTATGCTCGGCACACTATTTTCTTCTCCCACCATAGCCTAGTGGATGGTAGGACATAAAATACCACCTGTCGGCACATGTCAGCTCAAAAAAAAGTGTCAACCTTTTGACTGTCAATTTCCCCATGTCGACCCAATGTTTGTGTCTACCTAATGACCCTATTGACTAAACCCCATGTCGACCTTCAGTCATGTAAACCTTCATGCATGTCGACCTAGTGGTGTTGACCTACAGATTGAGCGTGTCCCATCTTTGGCCGACGCTCGCTAGATCCCTTGCACTGGCGAGCGCCGGCGATAGACTGGGACACGCGTGCATCTCACACGCACGTGCGTCCCAGTTTCCCGTCGGCAGGGGGACGGGAACCCTATCCGTCTCCGCTTCAGGGAGACAAACAGGGTTAGGGGGGTTGGCGAGGTGGCGGGGACCCAGGGGAGCCCAGTTGTAAGGGGATGCGCGCGCATCTCGTGCGCGCGCGTGCCCATACGGTGGCTGGCGGGGATGGCGGCTGGCGAATATTCCGCCATCCCCTGCAAAGATGGGCCACGCTCCATCTGTAATGCTAGTCGACCTACTTACCATATCCAGTCAAGGACCTTGGATTTGATGTTCCTGGAGTTGATTATGGGATATTCTTGGATGCAATGCCAATGTGTAAGAACCATGGTGGATGAACATAGCTATTGCGCATTACCTGAGGAAACACTTGATTATATTGATAAGGCAAACTAATGCACCCAACAGATTATGTTAGGACTGTAGTGACTGGCGTATGAAACGGAATTCGACTGGAACCAGTTAGTGCCTCTTGTGCCAGACTAAGAGTGATAGATTTATTGGACTAGACTGGTAGCAGTTGGTGCTTCTTGTGCCAGGCTGGTACCAATGGAAATATAAGACTAGGCTGGAACAAGTTGATGCTGCCTGTACTGGCCTGTCAACAGTGAAAATATAGGACTACAAACACAGGGCAAGATAGAGTAGCAGTGCCTACAGATTGGAGCAGACAGGAAGTATGCACATGGGATGCCAGTGGTGGACAGAAGGAGTTGCAGAAAGGACACAAAAGGAATCTAGAACACCAAGAGTCATCCCACAGCAACGCAGACCAGTACACGGAAAATTACAGGGTGATTGACAGCACTGACAACTTGCCAACAAAATAGTAATTACTTGGGTTCACATGAAACAAGTGAAACCAGATGATTTTTGAAAATGAAAACATTTTCTCACATGCACAATTGTTATTAAAATATATCATTATTACAGTTATAGATGACCAAAAAAGTATTCAGCAAGTTTCTACATTCAATGTATTTCAGTCATTCTCAGCTCTGAAATAATTATGTGGGTATTGAGCCAAAAAAGTTTAGAAAAAAGAATCAATTATCACTTAGAAACTCATTACATGGTTTCAGATTTCAATAATACTCCATCCCTTGGTATTTCCCATTTCATTAGTGACAAGGAACCATTGTTCTGCTATTTACATTACAACTTGAGAGTACAGAGGCTAGAGTCATTGGGGAAGAGTTGGGATGCTTGCAGACGCTCATACTTTTTATACTTTGTCTATTTGCACATTCCGTACAAGATTTAATGATATTGTTATCGGCACGTAAGCCATATGCATGTCAGTCTGCCAGCATCACCTTTCTTTAACCATGTTTTTCAGTCTCACATGTTTTAGAAACAATCTGTATAATCTGTTAAACCTATAAATGGGGGTTATGAATTATTTTAATATCAAATATATAAATACAGTATATATTCAAACATTTTTCTTTGCACCTGTGATGTACAGTTCATGGCTAGATATATAATATTACCTTGTGAATTAATGCTTTCAACAGAATGTATGGAGATACATATGATACTGAAATGCTTTCTTACAATACAGTGGAGATCCCAGATCCCCATCCCGGTGTGTTATTCTAACTATGAAAGCCTTTGGAAAAGGTGTACTACAACTCAGCTGTCTCCAGGTGTACCTACACAACTTCCATTACATCCTAGATGGCAAGGTGGAGTAAGAAATTGACATTATCCTTTATACTACAGTTTAGGAAGAACATTTTCAGAACTGGCGTTCTTTGTGTTCCTAGTGGTGACATTATTGAGCCACTGTTAGGAGCTTGATGGAGAAAGCTGGGCGTGGAGATAATTTTATAATTAGCCACCGAGCCTGAAGTGTGGCGAGTGCAGGCTCGGTGGCTCGCTACACTCGCCACACTTTATAAAATTAACTCCATGCCCACATGGACACTGGGGTATGTCGTGGATAGTGGGGATATGATTGTGTTAGTGGGTGTTGTGTGTGTGTGTGTGTAGTTCATTATACTTACCCTCAATGATGTCCCCGGCACCAGCGTTCACCTCCTCCGGCACTCAGCTCCCCGCACTTGCAAAGGTTTGTCACCTTTGATAAAGCTGCAGGACGCAGTGAAATGCGTTAGTTGCTTGTTGCCAGCCTCTGGACATTGTGTGTGGACCACTCAATTGCTGTGAACATTGCCTTTCTCACCACCACCACCCCCTCTTTAAATTGGCGGACACCGTGCACAAGACCCCCAGGTGATCAAAGTTTACCATCTATCATCTGTGTCAATGACCTCTCCACTGTGCGTGGAAGCCTTATTGCAAATCTTTCCCATTGGTGACATATTCTGGTGGATACTGCTCCAAGGACCCCTCCGGTGACACAATTGACAGCTATTCACCCCAATAGGAGGACCAAATATACAAGTGAGCGAAAACTCCAATCCCCCTCCAGCGGCAGCTGACAGCGCCGTGCCAATCGTGAGGACACCACCTTTATTTCACCAAAATAAGAATGGGATTCACCATCTGGTAATGTGCACATACCTGTTCTTTCAAGTGGTTACCCCTTAACATCTTCTCCACACTGATATCCCACCACTGAGGCGTGGCAATTTCTTTTAAGCATTTATTATTAATAATTTGGTTTTATTATCATTTTTAATTTTCTTTTTCTTTTATTATATTGTTCCGATTGTATAACTGTATTTTCAGGTATTTTATGCTAGTAAAATTTGGTACTCAATTCCAATCATCTGGTATCGTTATTTATCACTAGCGCTGCTCGACTAGCCCTGTGCTTGTCTTTTTTCTGTTTCAGCTGTATCTAATGTGAATATCACAGCACTGGTGGCAAAATATTTTGAATAAGTAAAATGGTAGGAGTTAGAAAAGTACTGGATTACAGGCAAGAACCTAGGATACTGGAAATAAGAATTGAAGTAGTAATGCAGGTATCAGACTGGAACCAGTAAGATAACTGGTAACTCTTGAATGGCTGGTGTGCTGAACAAAACCTGGCGAGTGGGATCTACTTGGAATGGAAGTTGAGCACTGAACTCAAGGAGCTATATACTGTACATTTAGAATGTTGATGTGCAGAGATGTACCCAGCAAACTCACTTGCTTGTACTCACTTGCAATTCAGACATGCCTAACACAGAAAGCTGGATATACTTTTAATGCAGCTAAACCAAGGTAGCTGGACACACTTGGACAGAAGCGTAGCTAGGGTGGAGCCGGCGGAGCACCAGCTCCGGGCGCCGACATGTCACCGGGCGCCGGAGCTCTGCCGCCGGCTCTCCCGGCCTGCTCGCCCGCTCCCCTCTG
The DNA here is from genome assembly GCF_055691185.1 of Crinia signifera. Classification (NCBI taxonomy): domain Eukaryota; kingdom Metazoa; phylum Chordata; class Amphibia; order Anura; family Myobatrachidae; genus Crinia; species Crinia signifera. The sequence continues at coordinate 181,780,516 of NC_139219.1, forward strand.
TGCCGTGGATCCCTGTTGTGCCTGTGTAGTGGGAGGGGGGGGGAACAAGGAGCCCACATTAGCCGTGGAGAGATGGAGAGATGTGTATGGTCCCTGGAGAGGAAGAGGAAGCCCGGGGTCGGGGGTCAGTGCGACGAGGAGGAGGAGAAGGAGAGTGAAGCTGTGTGGCGATGGGGCAGGAGGAGGAAGAGCAGCCAGCAGCGTGGCCAGCAGCGTGGCCAGCAGCGCGTGGGATACCCAGCCGCCAGGTGCTGTAGACTGGTGCGGTGATGCGGCTGCCAGGTATCGGGCGCTGCTGTCGGGTGCCGGGGACTGGAGCTGTCAATCTCCGCTCCATCCTCTCTCTGCTCTGCTCCCATGCGCTGCTGGCCACGCTGCTGCTCTTCCTTCTCCTGCCCCTCGCCATGCAGCTTCAATCTTTTCCTCCTCGTCGCACTGACCCCTGACCCCGGGCTTCCTCTTCCTCTCCAGGGACCAGGCACTTCTCCTCTCCACGGCCAATGTGGCCTCCTTGATCCGCAAGTCCTGGTGGCCGCAAGTCCTGGTGGCCACAGGAGTTAAGGAGAGCCCAGGCCTCGCACCCAGCACCTAGCCACAGTACCCAGTGTCGCCTGGGCAACAGCCAGAGCGGCAGGGAGCCAGCACCTACCTGGCCACAGCAACTGACCCCCACAGCAGCACCCCACATCAGGCAGTGACCAGTGATGGCCAGACCACCCCAGACACCAGCCCAGGGCACGTGAGTTGGCCAGTGTGGCCCTATCTCCAAAGGTACCCAGAGGAACAGCATACCTCCCAACATGACCCTCTACAGGAGAGACACATTGCTCTATTTCTGGACTTCTCCCTTAATTAATGATTGCCATCCCCTGTGTTGAAGCACCTTTCTAATCAATTAACCTGTGTGAAACAGGTGATGGCAATCATAAATGAAGAGGGAAGTGCAGAAACAGAGCAATGTGTCCCTCCTGGAGAGGGTCATGTTGGGAGGTATGCTGTTCCTCTGGGTACCTTTGGAGATATGGAACAGGAAGGACTAATCCTTAACCCCCATCTGTGCGTTTTACTAGCAGAGGGGAGGGGAGGGGGTTGGGGTGCTCCGGGCACCGTGGAACCAAGCTACACCACTGCACTTGGAATTTATTTGTTCTGAACCAAACCCAGCAGACATCATACACTTGGAATTAGGAATGCCGAGCTAAACCCAGCAGACAGGGCACACTTTTAATGTAGAAATGTTGAGCTGAACCCAGCAAAAAAGGATACATGGAATGATGGAATGAAGAGCAAACAGGATACTGACTTAGTACAAAACTACTGATCGATTTAGTGCCTGAATTCATGAGCCCAGGGATGCATCTCAATGTAGTGACATTTTTCAAGGCATCTGCATTTTGCCTGAGCAACCCTGTTATCCCCCCCAAGTCAGCAGTGATTGAGAGTCTAAATCAAATGACCACTGTTGAGGCAGCGGTTGCAGAATCTACAGTCAGCAGATTGCAGGTGTCATGGCAGTACCCAGTGTCCAGACCAGAGGGAGAACAGTATTGTTCCTAGAATGTAGTACACAGAGGACAGCAGTAGCTCTGGGTAGCCCAACAGTAGCTCTGGGTAGCCCAACAGATGGTCTGAGGACCTGACCTTTGCAAAGGAACCCACCATTTCACTGATGATAACCTCTGAGCTGAATGCTGATTCCTGACAATATGCATTTAACATCAACTGTACTTATATGTTAGTTGGGCGCCCACTAAGTTATTTGCTTAGTGGGCTATTCAGCATAAGGAAATCATATTGCATCGCATACGCATGTGCACTTTTAGTGTCACACTATGCGTGCGATGCGATATTACTAATGAATGTCTTTTTTTGCCGGTCTTATTTTTCCCGCTATAATCACATCGCATCACACTGTTCAGCACACATTTTATGACACTAAAACGTGTAATGCAATGCGATATTACAAAAAAATGTATTCCCTTCCATTGTAGGTAACCCCCCTATTATCCATACCACCCCATTCTAACCCCCCCCCCAGTATCCACACCACCCCATAGCGTTGCAAGCGCAGCGTTGCACCACTATCCACGCCAATCCGAAGCATGGTGAGCGCAGCGGAACACGTCCTCCCAACCTTTTCATACCCCCACTATCCACGTCGGCACGGAGTTGATTTTATATAGTGTGGCGAGCGCAGCGAGCCACCGAGACCGAAGCGTGTCGAGCGGACGCGGAAAACATGTAAAGTAATCAGCGTCCCCTCCCGGGGCTCGCTGTGCTCACCACGCTTTGGGCTTGGAGGCTAGCTGCACTCACCACACTGTATAAAATCAACTCCACGCTGACGTGGATAGTAGGGGTATGAAAAGGTCGGGAGGATGCTTTACGCCGCCGCTCGCCATGCTTCGGGATGGCGTGGATACTGGTGTGGTTTTAGGAACACATTCACAGCATCCATACAACACATCTGAGACAGTAATGTGGACACATGTTAATTTTCAACTGAAAATGTAGTAAGAACTGATTAACATAATTCATACGTAATAAATATCAACAGCAAAAATAATGATTAATTATAATAACAATCACAAAAACATAAATATTATCATGAACAATATAATTAAAAAGAAGCAGAAAAAAAGAGAAGCGCTAAGTTGGCACTGCAGTATCCTTTGGCAGGAGGCTTAATGCATACAAAATGCACTCGAAAGGCTTGTCTTTAGCCACACTTTTCCTCTACATGAACTCCTCAAGGTAGGAGGTCAAATGTTGCCTTGCAGTGCCACAGTTCTTTTCGTTCCTACACTTGGCGGCCCCCCACATCCGTTCAATGTTCTAGGTATGTACCCCAGATTCAGGGTCGACAAAGTTCTACTTGTGATTCACCCTGGCATGTTCGTAGAGGGTCTCGTCGACCTCCGCCACAAGTTCCGGTCCTTCTATCTGTGCTTGAGGCTGTGAAAGGAGATCATAGGTTTAAGCCTCCCTCATTAGTGCATTATACTGTACCATCGTGGCTATGCAGATCCCTTTCACAATATGCCATACTGCTGAGTTCCTGTGCCCATGAGTAAATGAAGCATACCAGCTTCACAAATGGCAGACGGCAACCAGGGTACCACAGCCCAGCTCGCACTGTCACCTTTCGGCGACAGGCCTTGATATGGCACCTCCAATTACATTCTTTGACTGACAGCTTCATGGGGTGGCCATTTACACATGTTTGCGTCTCCGGCAGCAAATTATGATGCTGTAAAAATCTCAACGCCTCCTCCTCTGATGTCGGGAGACTAAATAGTGACATCTCCTGAGCTCGTGCCATGCTGCTGTCATCAGTAAAAGCAGAAACACTGGGAGCACTCTGGGTAGCATCCATGACTGATACTGTTTTACCTCAGAGTGAGGGACCAGGAGCACTTACGCAAATTCTGACTGACTACACTATTTACTTAGCTTAAGTTTATTCACAAAACATAGTTACTGTACATTACTTGAAATACATACATCAGTAATATATGCATATAAAGTACTGGGATCGCATTGCCTCGCACGGCACTAGCGTACGTAGGTAAATTCTGCGCCCAACTAACATATAAATACCACATCAACTTATTAGGATAGAGCAGGGGGTGGTGCCACTGCAGGGTGTCATAAAAGAGTTGGGATGGAGCTTATGTGAAGATCTATGTTTAAGGGTGTGGACAGCAAGGTCGCATTACCATGGCCACATCCCCAGTTGTGCAGTGCCGGTAATGCAGGCATTGCGGAGGGAGGGGCAATGATGATGTCATTAACATAATTTGATCCCCACAGTCCTGCCCTGCAGAAGGGGGACGGGAGACCTTTGGCAATGCGTGGGGCTTGCCCATCTTTCTGGGGGGCCGGGAGGTGGACCCAATTATGGGAGCCTCCCAGCCATTCCAGGAGTTTAGGCAACCATGGAATAGAGTTACTGTAGCATACAGTTTAAAATGTCTAAAGCTTTCTAGTGTGTGTGTGCCTTTCTCTCACATTGTACCATATTTAAATGTTTTCTTTTAATAGTGTCTGTAGCAGTATACACCCAATTAGTATTATGTAGATTGCATAGCAAATCCATTAGGGGAGTGTATCTTGTGCCATTGTACTTAATGTAGTCACATCTCTATTTGTGACTTAAGAGTCACATTTGGTATATTCATTTAAAGACAATCTGAAGGCCTCTATGCTTTTTATGAGCATGAACATGTGCACATAACAAAGCCACATTTGTGCTTCAGTTCAATTGTCTAACTGTTCCAAACCACTCAAAGTATAATGCCCAATCCCTGGAGTACAAATCTGAAATCTTGGAATAGTGTGGCACAGTATAGGTGACACTGCTTTGCTATTTTGTGAGCTAAAAGGAGACATTACTGCACTAACTGTTATTCCCATGCACGCTCATAAGTAAAGAGTTAGGGGGAAATTTACTAAGATGAGAGTTGTATTTCACATGGGATGTTGCTATGAGCAACCAATCAGATACTATTATTTTCTATAAGATGCTAAATAAAAAAGAAGTACATTCTGATTGGCTACTCATAGTAACATCTCATGTGAAATAGGACTCCCATCTTAGTAAATTTAAGCCTTTGAGTCTTTGGGGTGTATTCAATGTGGCCAGTGAGGGGGTTAAATGGCGGGGATCGCCAAAAACAAGCAATCCTCACCGTTTAACCCCCACACCGGTCGCTCACCCTATTCCATGAGTCGGGGACATCCTCACTGTCAGAGGATAGCAAGGATTCCCTCAAACTGCGAGGCTCGCGGCTAATGCAGGGAGCCTACTGCATTTAGCCGCTTGCTTTTTTACACCGTTTCCCCACGCTCCAAAAACCAAGCAAAGGGGGAAATGGCGTATGCAGGGGGTCAGTTGAATACTGGCAGTGTGAGCTGTGACAGCGAACAGGTAGCACTGCTCACTGTCACAGCTCGCAGAAAGAATTGAATACATCCCATAGTAGTGGAAGCAACAGCATCACCAGATATTCTTTATCACTTGCTCCTCAAGGAACTTCAACCTTGCATGGCAACATGAATTGCTCCACAAAGTTACTTTTATTATAATCATTTTTGTTTCCTTACAAACATGAATCATTCACATAGCCAATAATCTACAAAAGTTATTTACTCATTATCCCACTGCTAAACACTATAATTACTATATTACAAAAGAATTAAAGTTTTTAAAATTGGTGAGATACATAATTTTTATTTCCTCGATCAGCCTTATTGTAGAATTTCAGCTCATATGCTCTGTATGGAAAGTGCTACAAAATATATTATTTTCATAAATATTTACTTTTAATATCCTTTGCAAAAAAAAAATTGAAGTTTATTTAAAACCTTCTTTGTCATGGAATTGTTTTGTTGATTCTTATTGCGTGCTTTTTAAAAACTTTTAGTACTTCAAACTAATTATTTTACTGATGCCTAAGCCACATTATTATTAAGTTGAATACAATATTGTTTAGAAACAAATTCTAATATCATAAGGAATTGTTCCAGTGTGCAATGACATGCAACCAATTTCAGTTTATACATTAGTACACATTTGACATTATAATATAAACTTATAATATATGTCCTCAATATGTTTCATTTCTGAATCACTTGCAGAAACAGCATTAATGTAATGCCAGGAGGCTGTAATCAGTCCTTGTAATGGATACACTTCCCAGAGTAAAAAGTTTTTTCTTCAATCTCCATACTTTATGATAATAAAATCTCCTATCACTGTAGAATAGTGCGCTAATTAACATTGTCTTTCTTGTCACCCATTTACAGCTAGAAAGCAAACAATAAACTTAATGATCTTTTTCATTCTGTATGGTTAACTACTAAACCAGTACAGCGATTTTTATGCCATTAATATTTTTGACTGTTTACTACAGTATTTGAAAAATATATATATATATATATATACCATTTATATTTCTTCAGAATAGATATTCATTTCATGTCATGTTCTGTAGTAGGATTCAGAAATCTTGGTTACGTATATTTGCAAATATATGGGTGTGCCCCCAAGCCATATGTCAATGCTTTCCTATTGTTATATATAGGTGCATGGTGTGGCACCCCCAAATATCGCCATAAGGAGGGTTTAAAGTACTCCTGGAGGTGGGGGGACTCATTTCCCTCTGCCAATGAATTACCCCCACTCTTCTCCCACCATTAGGCAGAGCTAGGTGTAATGGTAGGGTTTTTGTCACCCCCATACAAACTATAATGCTTTACTGTTGTATCCACTATGCAGGACCAATACACGTGGCTTAAATCCCTGAACATATGACAGAATCCCTGGGCGTAAGCCAGAAAACCAAGTGTTAATAAGTGATAGCAAGTGTTAAAAATCCATAACTATGAACAGTTCTAAAACTAGCAAAGACATATGTAACCACAGCATTACATTAATTAGTTGGGAATAACTTTGCTTAGATAATATATCAATGCTGGGAACTGACTTCATTGAATAAATGTAATGATATGTAATATATTTTATTTAATGTTGTCTTGGCTGCTGGCAATCAATCTAGATTTGGGTGTGGATTACAAGGCAGCCTTGCAGCCCATAAGCTTCCATTAATCGAGTGCAATTATTTTAGCTGCAATTTATTGTTACACTGTATTCTGAGAATGATGTTAGCGTAGGATTTTACAGGAATCTGGGGATCCATGATGTGGGATCCAAGAAGATTAATGAAGTACAGACATTCATAAAAGTGCTTTTAATAAGAATGGGTTTATTTATTTTTATTTGTTTCTAAACACTGCCCAATGTTGTCTTTGTTGCCTTCACTAAGACCCGTATACACTAGAAGATTATCTCTCCAATCTGGCTGGTTGGAATGAAAATCTTGAAATTTTTGGGAGAAAATTACAATTGTCCATTTGCTCCTAAACATGGAAAATAGATGAAAATGGTCAGACAAATTGGTTAAATCTATTTACAGATGGCGCCTTCTTCAACTAGACTTCTCTGGAGAGCCATGGCGAGCCATGACTCACCAAGGCTTACCGTATCATCATCTATTGTTCTCAGCTGCAATACAATACATAGAATGATACAGTAGGGGAATAGCTGATGATTAAGTATGACAGCTCTGGCTCACTTAATAATACTCTTATGTTTGAAATGATAATTTTCACATAAGTCTAAAGCTGTTACACACTATACGATTTTTGTTAACATTAACGGTATTGTTTACAAGTGTATACCTATTATATCATTAATAATGTCCCGTGGGTAGTTAACCATTTCCCTTGTTGTCTGAACATGCAGTAAAATCTGACTAAATCATCAGCATGTTCGGCAGAGGTCTGGCTGATGTCACTGAAAGATATCATTAATGATTTTATTCAGTGTTTTAGCACTAAATAATTTGTTTCATGGCACTGCGGCGGCAGTGCCACAAATCACATATAATGTATGCAGCTCTAGTGCAGGCATTCCCAAAATTGGTCATTAAGGCATGCTAAAGCTGGGTACACACTATGTGATAGGCTCAGTCAACGATATTGTTAACAATTTTCCTTGTACTCCCCGTAGCTCCAGAATGAACGCTATAGTGCAAACAAACTAAATTATTTGACAAATGATAGTTACACATTTGCTTTACCAGTGACCTTCTTTCTTTATGAAACCAGATAATTAACATTATCTGACATCGTACTCACTGAACGATATGCAAGTAAAAAATGACATAAGCAAAATTTAACTGCATGTATAGAGAACGGGTGGGGGGGGGGCAATAACAACCTGTTGGAACATGCATTATTAATGATATAGTGGGCACACACTAAATTATATAAACACAAATTATATACACAATAATATAAGAGATGAGCGGGTCCGGATCCGACAGAGCCGAATATGGCGATCCGAGTCAGGATCTGAGTCGGCTCGGGAGTTCCCGCCTGAATTCCGGACCGAAAATGAGGCAAAACATCATCATCGCACTGTCGGATTCTCGCGGGATCTGGATTCTATTTAAGACGCACACGCGCCCCGCCATATTCACTCCATTATAGGAGAGGGAAGAGGGTGGTTGGGATCTGTGCTCCATGCTCCGTGCCTTGTGCCGTGATTTATTTAGTGACTGATTTTTTATTTTGTGGTAAACCAGGTGCTGCAGTGCTCACACGCAGGGGCTGCAGTGCTACTGACTGTACACTCAGTGTACAGGGGCTGCAGTGTCCATAATACAAGGGGCTGTGTCCAGTGTGTCAGGGGCTGTGTCCAGTGTACAGGAGCTGTGTACAGGGGCTGTGTCCAGTGTACAGGGGCTGTGTCCAGTGTACAGGTGCTGTGTCCACTGTCCAGGGGCTGTGTCCAGTGTCCAGGGGCTGTGTCCATTGTCCAGGGGCTGTGTCCATTGTCCAGGGGCTGTGTCCATTGTCCAGGGACTGTGTCCAGGGTGATGGGCTACATCCAGTGTCCAGTGTAACGGACTGTGTCCAGTGTGATGGCATATATCTAGTGTCCAGTGTGACGGACTATATCCAGTGTCCAGTGTGACGGACTATATCCAGTGTCCAGTGTGACGGACTATATGAAGTGATCAAAATTGACTAGAAATGAGTGGAAATTAATATTTGTTGTAAACCAGGTGCTACAGTGCTCACATGCAGGGGCTGCAGTGCTGCTGACTGTACGCTCAGTGTACAGGGGCTGCAGTGTCCATAATACAAGGGGCTGTGTCCAGTGTGTCAGGGGCTGTGTCCAGTGGACAGGGGCTGTGTACAGGGGCTGTGTCCAGTGTACAGGTGCTGTGTCCAGTGTACATGTGCTGTGTCCACTGTCCAGGGGCTGTGTCCATTGTCCAGGGGCTGTGTCCATTGTCCAGGGGCTGTGTCCATTGTCCAGGGACTGTGTCCAGGGTGATGGGCTACATCCAGTGTCCAGTGTAACGGACTGTGTCCAGTGTGATGGCATATATCTAGTGTCCAGTGTGACGGACTATATCCAGTGTCCAGTGTGACGGACTATATCCAGTGTCCAGTGTGACGGACTATATGAAGTGATCAAAATTGACTAGAAATGAGTGGAAATTAATATTTGTTGTAAACCAGGTGCTACAGTGCTCACATGCAGGGGCTGCAGTGCTGCTGACTGTACGCTCAGTGTACAGGGGCTGCAGTGTCCATAATACAAGGGGCTGTGTCCAGTGTGTCAGGGGCTGTGTCCAGTGGACAGGGGCTGTGTACAGGGGCTGTGTCCAGTGTACAGGTGCTGTGTCCAGTGTACAGGTGCTGTGTCCAGTGTACATGTGCTGTGTCCAGTGTCCAGGGGCTGTGTCCAGTGTCCAGGGGCTGTGTCCAGGGGCTGTGTCCATTGTCCAGGGGCTGTGTCCATTGTCCAGGGACTGTGTCCAGGGTGACGGGCTGTATCCAGTGTCCAGTGTAACGGACTATGTCCAGTGTGACGGCATATATCTACTGTCCAGTGTGACGGACTATATCCAGTGTCCAGTGGGACGGACTATATCCAGTGTCCAGTGTGACGGACTATATGAAGTGATCAAAATTGACTAGAAATGAGTGGAAATTAATATTTGTTGTAAACCAGGTGCTACAGTGCTCACATGCAGGGGCTGCAGTGCTGCTGACTGTACGCTCAGTGTACAGGGGCTGCAGTGTCCATAATACAAGGGGCTGTGTCCAGTGTGTCAGGGGCTGTGTCCAGTGTACAGGGGCTGTGTACAGGGGCTGTGTCCAGTGTACAGGTGCTGTGTCCAGTGTACATGTGCTGTGTCCACTGTCCAGGGGCTGTGTCCAGTGTCCAGGGGCTGTGTCCAGGGGCTGTGTCCATTGTCCAGGGGCTGTGTCCATTGTCCAGGGACTGTGTCCAGGGTGACGGGCTGTATCCAGTGTCCAGTGTAACGGACTATGTCCAGTGTGACGGCATATATCTAGTGTCCAGTGTGATGGACTATATCCAGTGTCCAGTGGGACGGACTATATCCAGTGTCCAGTGTGACGGACTATATGAAGTGATCAAAATTGGCTAGAAATTAGTGGAAATTAATGTTGTTGAGCTTAATAATACTTTAGGGGCAAAAACAGGCCCAAAATCTGTTATTTTAGCAATTTTTAGCATTTTTCCCCCCAAAAAAAACAAAACCCGAAAGGGAGGTTTTGCCAAAACCAATCCAAATCAAAAACACGAAGGGAGATCCAGATCCAAAACCAAAACCCGAAAAAGTGCCCGCCGCTCATCTCTAAATAATATTGTTAACAAAAACATCATTGTGCATTTCAATAGGAAATATCTTCCAGTGTGTACCCAGGCTAACAGAACAGGTTTTAATGATAGCTATGCTTGAGCACAGGTGACCTAATTAGTTTCTCATTTATATTTATTTAACCACCTGGGTAAAACTAAAACCTGCACCATTAGGGGAAAATTTACTAAGATGGGATTTATATTGATGATGGGATGCTGCCCAATGCATCCAATCAAATTTCATCTATTATCATCTAGAAACTGCTAAATAAATAAGAAGTGGAATATTATTGGTTGTTAAGTCTGGTGCACACTTCTGTTTCACAAAATCAAATCTAACTTCTTGCCTTAGTAAGCTATTTCCTTGGAGGAAAATCTAAGTGGTATTGTACAATGCCTCTAAAACATGACTTTGCCTAAAAGAGGTGGTAAAACAGAAATACACACATTTTAGGAAAGACATATTTGAGAACATTTATGAAAACTGTTTCCAAATATGGGTATTTTTCACAATTAGCATTTTCATAAAAGTCTTTCATTGTGTATTGTAAATGCAGGGCTGAAACTAGGATCGCTGGCACCTGGGGTAAACAAGTAAATTGGTGCCCCCTGCCCCTTCTAAAAAATTCTGAGCTCCTTGGTGGCAGAAAGGAAGGACAAACCCAGGCAGCACAGTGCAGCATTGTGCAATGGGACCCTACCAATCAGTGCGAGTAGAAGTAGTACTCATAGCAGCATGCACCAAAAATGGCCATGGTCACGTGTCATGAGGGGGCATGGTCACACAAACTGAGAGGTGTGGCTACATGACAATAGGGGCATGGTCATTACACATGATGCCACACACCGTAATGGCAATTAGACATGACGCCACACACCGTAATGCACATTAGACGTGATACACCATAATGCCCATTACACATGATGCCACACTGTAATGCCCATTAAACATGACACCACACACCATACTACCCATTATACATGACGCTATAACGTAATGCCCATTACATGTATAATACATTGCACCTCACCTCTGTACACACACACACATGTATATATATATATATATATATATATATATATATATATGCATATATACACATCCCATCCCATATAGTATACATATATACAATGCATATCCCATCTCCATATATATATATATATATATATATATATATATATATATATATATATATGGACAAGGAGATCCGGCACTCCAATAATGATGATGGCCCCGGTGGAAGGAGATACAGCGTGGGAGATGGTGCTGGCGGCACTCGGTGGGGACTTGGTACGAAAGAATCAGAGAGCTGACACCACACACAGCTTAAGTGCTTACTAGTTTTGGATTTAATAATCCTTCGTCAGAGTACTCTGACGAAGGATTATTAAATCCGAAACTAGTAAGCACTTAAGCTGTGTGTGGTGTCAGCTCTCTGATTCTTTCGTACCAAGTCCCCACCGAGTGCCGCCAGCACCATCTCCCACGCTATATATATATATATATATATATATGCATCCCCCAGAAATATATACATACAAGTTACAACATAGCCATAGCCATAGGACACCTTACCACTGGTGCTGGGCATGGCAGTCACTGCTGCTGCCATCTCCTGTCTCCCTTTCATGTTTCTCAGGTATAGCTGCTGGCATTGAGGCTTGGGGGAGAGCCAGGCAGAATGCTCTTCATGCTGTTGGCGCTGCTGTTCCTTGTCAGTGTGACAGGCGCCATCAGCTGTAGTTAGAAGCAGGACCAATGATATCGCTGGGTGGGCTGGCTGCAGTGGGGACTACAAAACGCGGCCAAGTTTAATTAGACTTTTTAAAAAGTAATTATTGACAGCGAGTGGGAAAGATGAGTGCCGCGGCTACCCCCCTAGTCCAGTGTCCAGGTCACATGACCCTCTAGCCCCCCTAGTTATGGCCTTGCAGATGTTAGGGTAGTTGTGTAAAGTTACCTTCTTGTAGACCAATTCAGATAATTTGGCACGTGTATATATGGTATATTCAAGTTAAAAGCTGATGTGTATTATGTATAATTAAGTCACAGTGGAAAATCAAAAGGCCACTTTTTTCTGCTGCCACAATTACAAACAGTAAATATGCACTTCTATTTTTTTTCTAAGACTTTCTTTTTTTTTTGTGATCTGTAAGGTCTCATCTACACCCCTTTATATGGACATTCAGTGTAATTTACGTGTTACTTTATTATACTGTTGCTATCCGTTATCTTGAATTCCTTATGACCTCATGCTCTACTCCTTCAGGCAATAGTGGTACCTGTCAATTAGCACATTCCAGGTAGTCTCAGGGAATTTAAGTTCTATCTTTGCTAAAGACAGCTGAAGTCTTTAGAAGAAAAATATGTTTTCATTTCAAATAACAGATGTGACACACCATTCTTTCTGAATTATCACGCTATAGATTCAAGAACAGAATGTACATTTGGTTGCAACACTTTATAATTATTGTTTTAATATGAGCTTGAAAGAGCTCAGAATAGTTATATGGCAAAGAGTTTTTTTTATATAATTTTAAAAAAAATGCCTCAAAAAGTTAGTTAATTTATTATTAATACTTTAATAAATCTTTTCCTTGCGGTGAGATAAGAATACTTTTATCAATGTTTCTATTAGTACAACTAACAGCATTACTTTGAACTTGGATTAATGTCTCTTATGTCAACAGTTTATGTCAATATACAACAGCTTTCACCCTCCAGCCAATCAGTTCATGCATTTGGGGATTTATTTTTTAACAAAGTGAGATCGGCAGGAGGTGATGGACTGCAGACATTTCCAAATAAAAACCATTGTCAAAGCCAGCACCTAGATAATAATGGAATCATTGTGTTTCATAATCATATTTTTCTTTCATATTATTTCAAATGTATTTTATACTGTTCTCAACACTCTTAAAATACAAATTTGTAGTTATTAATCTTACTATAATGTTTGTTAAATTATAATTAAGAACAGTAAACATCAATTTCTGTATATTTCCAATGTTGTTTTTTTTTTCATTTTCCTTTATGTAAATATGCATATTTAATATTGAAAATTATGTTTTTTTAAGAACTGAGTATAGGAATATGACAATATCCCAATTCATTCATACATACACACATGTAGACTGATCACTACTGTATATACAGTATCTGTAAGTTTATTTATTCATACTTGTTTTGAGCAATATACAGTAAGTTTTTGCCTCCATTGAAGCCTGCTTTCCCCTACCCACGTCAATACTGTATTACAAACAAAAGAAATCTAACATTGATTATGGTGGGACGATCAGGCTATATCAAGTAACAATTATCAAGAAGAGAGTTTGATCTACTGTAAGCTACTTTTATCTGCAAATATTAACCTGCAACAAGCTAGATTGTTACATATGGACTAATTTGGACTAGTTTTGTATTAGTACTAGTATTGACCAGCAGTGAACTTTGGAAGTCAGTATATTCTTTTAGAAGCCTTGTGGTAATTCACAACCACCATGCACATTGTATTGGCAGTACTCTTTATAGTTCTGTATTTAAAATATTTTGGCCTTTGGAACTTCTTTGTGAGCTAGTCAGATTTCAAAATAGTTTATCTTTCATTTTTTTCTGATTAGATAAGAGACAGACCACTCCCAAACAACCGCCAGCCTGTTCTCATGTTAGTGGCTGCTGATTGGCTGACTTAGAAAGAAATGCAAAAAAATACATAGGTTCTGTCACTTTTTGGAGTACAGTTACAGTATATGTTTATACAGATGTGTCCTCATTCATCTTGCCTCAATATGCCAATATGCCATACAGCAGGAGATAGTGTGCCACTCCTTCAGGGTTAGGCATCTATTTTTTCCTGAAAATGCTTATTTGGTTCACTATGTGAATAAGACGTACAACTGACTCTGCTGATAAAAATGATATCCAATATGTCTATAATCTGTGTGTGACTGTTCTTGTATCTATTCCTATAATCTTGTATCACAGTAGTTTGCATGTGTTAGCATCCATAAATAAAGTGGATAGGTACTGTATGTGTAAGACATGACAGAAAGTAAAAGGGAAAAGTGCCAGGAATCAAAGTATTGTGTCACTTCTCCTGTTCAGTGTTTGCAAACATGCATCAGATGGTGAATGAAAGAGTAATAGGGACATAATAACAAAGTGAAGAAAAGTAGTTTAGATTCTGCTTTCCAGTAGTGTACCCGGACAGTCCCTGTTCATATGGGTATAGCAGGGTAACCACAAGGCAACCTACTAGATGAGAGAGCATGCCGGGAAAGCTTAGAATAATTATCAATGGAGATCAATGAGAGTGAGAGGACAGCTGAGGCATCTGTTTCTTATGGAGAACAGGCTATTCTGGCAGAATTCAAAGAAGTTATGAGATCAGCTGCAGGCAACCATGGGTCTAATTCAGGATGAGTTGTGGTTTTGCAAATAACTGCAAAACTACAACTCCCGGCGGTATTATGTGTTTAACAATACTGGTGATATTACCTGAAGTCCAGGGGCAGAGAAAATACTGTATACAAGGGTATAGCGAAATGTTAGCAAGCTCAGTACACTGGAGGGTAATCAGACATAAGCTGGTTTGGTCCACAAATGGGTAGTCAGATGTAAGCTAGTTTAGTAAACAGGAAGGTAGCCAGATGTAAGCCAGATCGATACCCAGGTGGGTAGTCAGATGTAAGCTGGTTGGTACACAGGTGGGTTAGTCATAAATAAGCTGGTTCAGTAGACAGGAGGGTAATCAGGTAAGTGTGGTGTATAGCAAGAGCTGAGCAGGCAGAATACTCAAGAAGGGATCAGATCCAGGAAGTGCCTATTTATTGACCCAACCATGAAACAGGATCCAAGATGGCTTCTCTTTCATTCCAAACTGGCCATCTTGGAAAAGAGAAAAACTTAAGGGCAAGCTTGCAATTACAGATACTCCTAGTGGCCAGAAAAGAGCACATAATCAGAGACATTCTTTACAATGTGGGGGGCTGCCCAATACAGTGCAAGATCAACCTGCACAATTATGGTCAACTCTTCACTATTATGCAAACACTTTGCTGTACAATGAAGCTCTAGCATGCCAAGGGTAGCTGAGACGGCATGCATGCATGCGTAGATTGATGAAAATTGTTGATCCCTCTCCCACTCTACTGTATATAAGTCCCATTTCAAACAATTAAAAATTCAGATCTGATCGCAGTACAAATTTTTTGGAAAATGGGCAAAACCATGTGCACTGCAGGTGGGGCAGATGTAACATGTGCAGAGAGAGTTAAATTCGGGTGGGGTGTGTTGAAACTGAAATCTCAATTGCAGTGTAAAAATAATGCAGCCAGTATTTACAGTATTTACTATTTACTAACTCTCTCTATACATGTTACATCTGCCCCACCTGCAGTGCACATGGTTTTGCCCATTTTCCAAACAAATTTGTACTGCGATCAGATCTGAATAAAGGCCTATGTATGCACTGTAAGAAAACAATGCCAATTTTCCTTGAATTTCCCAAGTGTCCTGGACGAGAGATGTGGTCCATAAACACTGAACGATTTGACGAAAGACGAATGATCTAGCTACAGTCTATAGCAGGGCTGGGCAATTGCGGCCCTCCAGATGTTGATGAACTACACATCCCAGCATGCCTTGCATCAGTTTCAGCATGGCCACATAGCAAAACTAATGCAAAGCATCCTGGGATGTGTAGCTTATCAACATCTGGAGGGCCGCAATTGCCCAGCCCTGGTCTATAGGCTTTTTTTTAAGGTATGCAAATTGAGCTGTCTGCACAGTTCGTTTGTAGCTTACACACTGAAAAATATTTTGAGCAATATCATTCAGGAGCCAAAATAAATGATATTGGTCAAAAAAATCATTGTTGACTTATAACACAAATAAATGATTAGTGCAATCTGAGTAGTCATATTAGTTTAAGCAAGCAGTTTAATCAATGACATAGGTTATCCAATTAACCCTTTGAGTGTAGGAGTACCCAAAGTACCTTGAACAAATGCAATATAATATAGAAAGTGCATAGAAACTCCACACAAACAGTATGATGGATAACTGATTTGGGAGCCTTTCATTCAATTCAATTTGAAAATGGACACATTTTATAAGTGTTTTGATAATTTTTGACATTACAGAATAATACATATTTCAATTGATTTAAAATATGGAGAATACAAATCAAGCTTTAGTAGATTTCAGGCTATTTATTTACTATTTTGTTGATACACAGTTTAGAAGTATCCTTGTTTTTTAAAAAAAAAGTTTTTCCCCAGTTTTTTAAAGAATAAGCAAAGTAAAAAGTTAAATTTTCTGTTTAATTCTTAGTAATTTTTTTACCTATAGTACTGTACTTTTGTATTACTTGTTAATGTGTGCAGTGTTTGAATCATATATTGATCGCATGTCTTAATAGCAGGATAATAAATGCTTATATGAAAAAAAAAAATACATCATATAACAAAACAGATAAAAAATTTGTTTGAGCATTTACAAATCAACATTAATATTTATGATTACATTTAATTGCGTGACAAAAACATCTCACTATCTATGGTCAAAATTAAATGTCAGCATTCATAGACTATAAAAGTTTTAATGCATGTTGATGGAATTGTGGCTTGTAGTGTAGGAAATTACTGTAATTATATGATGCTGGTATTACTTTAGCTTGAAGAAAATAGGTGCTGATACTCCCTGTGTTTTATGTAAGGTTTTACATCTCATTGTTTGCTGCTTGCTGTTAGTATCCACAGCAGACTCGTGTCCTTGCAGCAGCCATGATTTGTACATACCGAGTATGGTTCTATGTAAGAAGATGGTGAACGATTTCCATGAACATTAGTGTCGAATAACTGAAAATGACTGAAAGAGCAGCAGAAGATACCCATCTTTTTATCAATAAATTACATCTTTTGGACCATTATCCTGTCTGAGGGGTTCGTGTAAAGATACCTTGATAGGAGGAGTCACATACTTTACAAGTAAGCATACAAGTATGCATATCAGAGCAAAGAAACCTTTATATGCTTAGACAGTGTTTTCTACATGTAAGCATACATGTAAGAATAGTACATTGTGGGTGACACGTTGTGAACCTATATATTTTTTGATCCGAACGAACACTGGTGGGAGAAGGAAGAACTACATTAAGGACTAATACTTCCCTGGGGATTCCCATATTAGTTTGCTGTATAAACAAAACTACACATTGTATGTTTTTGTATTTTTATTTCATGTCCTTGATGGAGAAAAACACAAGAATTACCTAATCTGGACGTTGTTGAACCATACATTTGGGACTACTAGAGGCTTGTTTGATATACCTAAATAGTAAGATCAAACCATTATTTTGTACCTCACTGTTGGGCGCTTTTTCCTGCCTATCCATTTACCATTGTTTATTCTCGACTGGGAAGGTAACTCTCAGTCTGGTTAAGTACAGCTCTCATTTGCGCCAAGGATTATATTGCTTTTTTACTTTATTAGTGTTGAATTATCTGTATAGAGTTGTATTTTATGGATTTATGATCAATGTCATTACTCTAAAAGTAGCCAATTCCAACATGAATCATTCAGAAACCACAGTTAGTGGTTATGGTCACCTGAGCACTAACTGTTGCTTTGGTGATAAAATGCTCACAATGTTTATCATCAAAGTCTAACATTAAAATTTCTAAAGATACATAGATAAAATATACAGTACGTCCCAATAATTTCAATTGTTTGTGTTGGTGCTTCTCCAAAATTGACAAAATAAAAAGACAGAAATAATAGTGTGATAACATATTGTTGATTTATTTATCATAATGCATACTCTCAAACTGCTTCAGGAATAATTCCTGTTAGTTAATTAAACCCAGAAATAATCCTGATTATTAGTATTTTATGAGACACTTGAAGATTGACTACATCATGCTGAGAAAGAGCTTGAAATAGGCATCAGGAACAAGTGAACACACAATGTATTAGGGAATCAATCAGTTGTAAGAAAGATTGGTACTTGTGTATTATCACGGCGCCCGATTTTATCTAAATCGCATACAATATTGCATACGATTTAGCGGCCGTGGATAGTGGGGGTATGAATAGGTTGGGAGCGGACACGGTACGTGACCTCCCAACCTATTCATACCCCCACTATCCACGTTGATTTTCTAAAGCATGGTGAGCGCAGCGAGCCACCGAGCCCAAAGTGTGGCAAGTGCAGCGAGCCCTGCGAGGGGATGCAGAACCGATCCCGAAGCGTGGCAAGCACAGTGAGCCCCGCAAGGGGAGACAGAATACACGTCAAGTAATCCTTGTCCCCTCGCGGGGCTCGCTGCGCTCATCATGCTTTGGGATTGCTTTCCGCTTACGCTAACCACGCTTACAGCTCGGTGACTCGCTGCGCTCACCATGCTTTATAAAATCAACTCCACACCGACTTGGATAGTGGGGGTATGAACAGGTCAGGAGGACGCGTAATGCAGCGCTCGTGTAAAGTAATCTGCGTCCGCTCACCACGCTTCGGGCTCGGTGGCTCGCTGCGCTCGCCACACTATCTAAGTTCATCTCCACGCCGGCTTGGCTAGTGGGGGAATGAAAAGGTCAGAGGACGCATACCTCCGTGCTCGCCACACTTCTGGTTGGCGTTGATAGTGGGGGTGGCGTTGACAATGGGGGGGCATTTAACATTGTAAGCACCCATCAGGGTGCTTGTACAATTAAAAATTGCATCTGATCGCATCGCATGCCGCTATATTGCATGTGATGCGATGTGCTGCAGTACGATCAACATCATGGGCGCCATGATAATACACAAGTACCGATAGTGGGGGTGTGCAAGGATGGAATAATAGCATGTAAATCGGCAAAAAATCGGCCGCTAAATCGCATCCGATTTTTGCATGCGATTTGCGTCCGATTTGCAGCCGATTTAGCTGGCGCCGTGATAATACGCAAGTACCAAAATGTTGAAGGGGAGGAAATGGACAGATGAGAAAGGATGGGAACAGAGACGATAGAGAGAAAGGGTGTCAGGGACAGAGATGGAAGGTTAAGAAGGCCTGTTATTGATTGCAGCTGGAAGCACCTATACACAACACCTTCTAACAGAGATCAAAAAGAAAAGGAAGCAGAGAGAGAGAGATAAAAGACAGATAACAAATGACAGAAATTGGTGGAGGTAGAATGCATATTATATTATTAATGAAGGATCCCTATTGAAGAGTCCCTTAGAAGTGTTCCCATAGTAAGAGGTGGGGAGGTTCATGGTAGTAGCGCAGTTAAAGGACAGAGCTCTACATTCTCTGGGACATTATGCTCAAGAGTCTACTTTAATTTTTCATTTGAAGTGGAAATTCAATATTACTTTTATTGCAACTGTAGAGTATTGTGCATGTAAAGTATGGAGACCAATTATTTTGCAAGTGCAAGTATTGTGCTGAAGGATCTTTATGGAGCTAAACCTGCAAACATTACGCTTATTGTGTAGTAGGAAGAAGTACAAATACAATTTAATCTGTTCATTATGACATGATCTGGAGCCTAACATCAGGGTCAATACTAGGAGTGTGTGAACTGTGCCATCAAATACAGCTGCAGCACTGACACCCCCATGTCACCTGCATGTTGCTTACAGGGTGCCTGAAACAGCAACCTGCAGTCAGTAGTATCAATTCAGTGCCACATAGAGTGTCCAAGTTATGCTCTGTGAAGCTGCTTGGGTTAGCCTAGGCCAGTGTTCTACTTCCCAGAGCCAGGAGCCACAGCCCCAATGTGTGGCATGATGATGTTATTGGTGTAGGCCAGGGGTCAGGGAAGATACAGGATGCACTGCTTCCCTGTTATGTCACTGTCCAATATTTTTTAATTTGCACTAAATATGTGCTGCGTATTAAGTATTTGTGAGAACTTTTGGTCACAGATGCCATATCCATGCTACAACTAGAGCAAAAAGAAAGTTGTTATAATTGGGTGGCTCACAGTACATCCTGCCACTCCAAGTAAGTATAGCATACAGTAGCACCAGGGAGGGTTCACAGAAAAGTATGTTTACTTGTATGCCTACATTCTGCTTCACTATAACTGTTAAAAAATGTCCAGTGACAGACAATGTACATGATCAATTATGTATAATGCCAAAAACTAAGCTGTATGATCCTGAATAGTTTATTGTTGTAAATGTACCAAAACAAGGGCCAGAGGCACAATAGTGTCATCATATAATAAAGATACAGTATATAACAAATAATTTATTTGGTTTGCAGGAATGCCTTGGGTTACTAACAGATAATGAAGACATTGAGACATTCTAGCAACATTTGACAGGTAAACATACAGTATGTTAGAAACATATAGATTATTACATGCTATGATACATAGATTTGCCATATAAATAGTATATTGTTGGTAATACTGTGGTTTGATAGTTGAATATAATAGCAGGTATTAATGAGTGACTGTGTATTGGTCTGTACAAAACAATTAAATCATGGTGACATAACTTCTTTCATCCTGTACACTGTCGCATTTAATTCATATTTATTTCATTTCAGACATGAAACTTTTAATATTTAAAAAAATTCAATTTATATTTTTAATAAAACTATTTTCAAAAAAATACATTCAGAATAAATAAAATAAATGGAAAATAATCAACATGCATAAAACCGTGATATCAGTTAGCCTAAATGTATAATAATGTGGGTAAAAAAACACCCCAAAATTGTGAGTTAGAAATTCAGAAGTATGGAAAGGTAGAGGGGCTCATAACAGTAACTTATGTGCAATATGTCAGCCCATTTGGATAATTTGTATTATCGTCAGTGGGTTCTTTACATTTTTAAAATGTTATTTTAAATTCAGATATTATGTAATTATGGGAATTGATGATTTTGAGCATGTGCTTCTAAAAATTGACTGACACTATTTTTGGGTGTTCTAGCTAATAAAAATGGATATTTTGGATGAAGAGGCCTAGTTTCATGCTCTCTGATCCACTTTTTTTCAGAAAATAACAATATAAGTAGCTCTTTGCTTGTTTCCCTTTATGCTGATAAATGTCTTAGATCTCACCACAAGAAAGTGGGTGCACCCTGAGTTCTGCCTTTACCGTATCAACCAATCATGGGTAAGGTATTTTTTTTTGCTATCAAAGTGAGGCATAATCTGCCTGGACCTCAAAGATGCTATTCGATGGTCGTCGACCTTCAAATGATTTCTCCTGCCTTTGCAACTATAAGTCAGTGGAGACTGACGCATATTGGCGGGCAGTGGGGTGAAGACAGGACAGGCTGCTGACATCATGTGATGTCACCGGCCCCTGGTACACCTCTTCCCGCCCCCAATCCTATGGGAACACCCAGTGTTTTCATGAGACGCCCATGAAATGCTGGGCATTCCCATGTCTGTGCATTGCCATCGCCACCATCTGCCTCCATACCACATTTGGCCCCCCTCCTCGCTGCGAATGACCTGGCGACATTGTAAATTGCTGAGGCTGTTCACAGTCTGGGTTTGCATCTGCAAAAAGGGGCAGACTAGATGGGCAAAGTGGTTGTTATCTGCCATAAAATTCTATGTTTCTATGTAATTTGGTGATCCTTTCTCCTGTATTTAGCCTCTGGAGACTAAAGGGCGTTACAAAATGCCCTAATGACAATTCATTAAAATACATTGTGCGGATATTCCACTGGTGTCCGGATTAGTTTTATTTCCATCATATGAATGACACCACCCTCATGGCCTGTGTTAGTGGCTGTGCCATTGCAGCCTGCAGCTGTTATTTTTCTGTATTTTGTTCCAGGTACTGAAGTACTGAAGAATTATACAGTATCAGCAATGGCAGCTGCAGTGTTTGCTGGAGGTTTTACATGACCAATATACCAACTACCAGATTATTCTACATCCATGCCCCTATCCCATCCCCTGCCAATTGTTCTGCAGGGTTGTGGCCCATGTGCAAATTTTATAACTAGTTCTTATATGTGATGCTTTTGATGCAATGGTTAATAAAGAAAATCATGGAAAGATTTTGGTACTTGTTTCCTAGCACGGCGCCCACGATTTTCAGTCGTATGGCATCTTATGCATTGTATCGCATCGTATGCCATATAGCCGCATGCGACACGATTTAAGCACCCTATACGATTTTTAATTGTATAAGCACCATAATGGGTGCTTACAATGTTAAATGCACCCCCACGCCACCCTCGCTATCAACGCCAACCGGAAGTGCGGCGAGCGCAGCGAGCCCGCGAGGGGTGGCGGTACGCATCCTCCGACCTTTTCATAACCTCACTATCCACGTCGGCGTGGAGTTGATTTTATATAGTGTGGCGAGCGCAATGAGCCACTGAGCCCAAAGCATGGCGAGCCCCGCGAGGGGATGCGTATTACTTTACATGTATTCCGCGTCCCCTCGTGGGGCTCGCTGCGCTCGCCACACTTCAGGCTCTGTGGCTTGCTGCGCTCACCACACTATCTAAAATCAACTCCACGCCGATGTGGATAGTGGGGTATGAAAAGGTCGGAGGACACGTAGCACCGCCCCCTCACGGGCTCGCTTCGCTCGCCACACTTCGGGTTGACGTTGATAGTGGGGGTGGCGTGGGGGTGCTTTTAACATTGTAAGCACCCTTTACGGTGCTTATACAATTAATAATCTTAAAGGGGGCCCATTTAACATTGAAAACACCCATTAGGGTGCTTATACAATTTTAAATCGTATACCATTGTATATGGCATACAATGCGATGGTATACGATTTAAAATTGTATAACATCTGCTGACATTGCGTAACATCGCATCGCATACCATTGTATGGCTTATGGTATGCGATGCAATGGGCGCCGTGCTAGGAAAGTACCAAGGTTTTTATGGCAGAAGTTTAGTAATTTGATGGCGGGCTTCCATCCATCCATACTTCTTACCTCCTAGGAAATAATATTTTCTAAGTCAGATTACCTGAAAATAGTGCCAGTTGACCTTAGGAGCACATACAAAACATAGAATTTGGTGGAAAATTTAAATAGTTTGACCATTTGGTCAGGAGGGCATGGACCCCATATTAAGGACCTTATTCTGATTGACTCACAATGCTGCAAAATTTGCAGCCTTGCAAGTCCATCAGATGCTGCCTATAGTTCCAGCCGCCCCCACCCTTGCACACACGACCCCCCACAAGTGGATGAGTTGTATAATCATCCATTCACAGGTGGGGAGAAATCATTCGATGGTCGGCGACCATGAAAGTATTTCCCCAGCACTCACAGTTCAGAGACACCTATATGGTGACTCTAAACTGCGGGCGCCCTGTGCAAAGACATGGGTGAGGGGGGCGGGCAGCTGTGATGTCAGCTGCCCTCCCCCCTCACCCATGGAATGTCCATTAAATGCTGGGCGGAACCATATGGTAATGGGGCTGCCTGGCGCCCCCACGCTTCTCCGCTCCCCATGTAGGGTGCGTGCACCCGGCAAACAGAATGTTCGCTGTGGATGCATGCACCCTGCGTCTGCACATGCGCAGAAATGTACCTGCTCATGCGCAGATGCACAACATCGATTCTCCATGCGAATGTACGGAGGACTGAATGGATTTGAATAAGGTCCTAAATGTCTACCCCAATTGTTTGTATCTAACTTAGTTCAACTGAAGCATTTTCACCTAAAAACAACTTTATATCTAAGATCTAAAAAAATCCCCAAATAACCAAATTAGTGTCAAATCTTCAAAACTTCAAGCACCTGCTGGGGTTTGGAAAAATTTCCCGACCAAGGTGAAATTATGCACGTGTTTTCTGTTTCTGTTTCTGTTACAGACCCAAAACCTTTGAGCACTATTGGAATTTTGAATTCTCAATGTTGGATTTTTGGAACCACCCTAAAGTATAACTACTGTATATGTTTTTTTACTTGATAGAAAACCGAAAACAGTTACCGTATATACTCGAGTATAAGTCGATCCGAATATAAGCCGAGGCACCTAATTTTACAACAAAAACTGGGAAAACTTATTGACTCAAGTGGAACCCTCACTCGAGTATAAACAGGTAGGCTTATATGGTATTATATATGGCTTATAAGGCTTATAATATATATGGTATTCAGTGTATTATTATCACTTTATTATATATTGCTTAACTCATTTGTAAACTGTACTGTTACAGTTTGTGGTACACATATGTTATTTGCATGTGCATGGGAACTGTAAGCTATTTCACTGGGGAGCAATATGAACACAACAACATCATTTTCTACATTGCTATTTCAAAAGCACCCTGTAGCTATATTTCAACTTTTGCACTCAAAATCTGTCTCATAACTTGCTTCAATCATTGGCATGAATGCAAATGCTACAAACAGGATTATTTTGATCTGGAAGGTAGCCATTCTTACCTTTACTGTATATTTTCATTGTATGTCTGTATTAAATTTCAGGCATGTAATGATAAAAATATGACAGAAATTACATTATCTCATACATGAATGAAGATAGCTTTTCACATTATTGCCATGATTATTATATAGCATGTACAGTATGAGTTTGCAGGAGTGCTTGGAATAGATTCTGATATGAGGTGCATATATAATGACTTTGACACAGGCTTGACGTTTGTACCTCTCTCAATATCATTTATAATACTTTAACCTATTGAGTACCAAGTGAATTTTCGTCAAAATAGGTGTGAAAATTGCCAAGCAAACATTTTTATTCTTCATAATGACCTTTAAGGTTTACCTTACAGTATATAGTTAATATCTTTTTTTTTTTTTTTTACACAAATAGTTTTTCATTTATATAACAAATGTGAGCGATGCTGGAATTTTTTGCTGATTCTCACAGAGAAGTTGGCATTTTTAGTAGATATTTTACACATCTCTCACAGAGGTGTTAGCACTCAAAGGGTTAATTATGATGGGCAAAACCATGTGCACTGCAGGTAAGGCAGATGTAACATGTGCACAGAGAGTTGAATTTGGGTGGGGTGTGTTGAAACTGAAATCTTAATTGCAGTGTAAAAATAATGCAGTCTATTTACCCTGCACAGAAACAAAATAACTCACACAAATCTAACTCTCTCTGTACATGTTACATCTGCCCCACCTGCAGTGTACATGGTTTTGCCCATTTTGAGAACAAATTTGAACTGCGATCAGATCTGAATAAGGGCTTTAATGACAATACCATAACAGGGCCGGATTAAAGTTGGTGCAGGCTTAGGTGAAATTAAGTTGTAGGAGCCGGTAGTAACATTGCTCATAAATACCCTACCCACTCATACTAATACAGTATGGTGGATAAGGGAGATGGCTGGAGAGTAGCTTCTGCTCCAGGAATGTCTACCGCATTTTATGCCCAACACCAATGAAACTGCTACTTAGCACAGGGCGCTGTGGTACAGTAGAAAATGAATGCCCATGACCTCTTAGGGGACAGCTGTTAATTTTCAGCTCAGTGGCTGCAGGGGTATTACTCCAGTTCAAACGCCTGTGTGTTGGGGCCCCAGGACAACTGCCCCTGTCTTCCCCTCCTCTAATTCGGCTCTTCACCCATAAGACATCTTTATTTTTAGCAACCTCCCTCTTGCTGCCCAGAAATACCCAGAACGTTTCCAAGACATTTCTGATGGAAGCAGTATGAAATCCCGGCGGTCGGGATCCCGGCGTTCAAAATCCCGGCGCCGGAATCCGGACCGCCGAAATCCCGACAAGGGGGGGACGTGGATGCCCCCCCCCCCCCCCCTTGCGGGCTCGCTGCAATCGCCACGCAGCGGGCCCGGTGCCTCGCTGTGCTCGGCACACTAATTTATTCTCCCTCCAGGGGTGTCGTGGACACCCCAGGAGGGAGAAAGTGTCGGGATTTCGGCGGTCGGGATTCCGGCGTCGGGATTCTGAACGCCGGGATCCCGACCGCCGGGATTTTAACTGCATCCCTTTCTGATACATCTAGTGCACCTGAATCAAAAAAGCACAGTAGTCACAATCGTTCAACTCCGTGAACATTGTCATTATGTGTGACAAGTACATTTGATATTATAGTATCTGGACAGTGCAACTAAGAAATTTCTATGTAAAATACAACTAAATACAATCTAATACAGACACAAATACAAATTTACAAAATGAAATTTCATTAAATATATTCACCTTCTTCCCCTTTAAATGTTACATGGGAACATTCTGTAGTACTGCAGTCTAAATGCTTGGCTCCGAAGCATCCCGATAGCTGGCTCTGTGTACAGTCAATTGAATCGGTGGGGGGATTTGTTGACTCTGCCATGGCCACACCCACGCTGCGGCTGACTCGCCTCCGGTGCTCAGCCAGTGGGAAGCAGCAGGCAGCAGCATGTCAGTGCATCGAGCGCCCACACAGAGCCCGCTGCCACTTGCTCCCCCAAGCAGCAGCTTAGCCTGCCTTACAGTAATTACGCCATTGTTTGTGTTGGTTGCTCCCAACTTTGAATAAGCTGCATTATTGTTTTAATAAGACACATGCTGCAACTTCCAGGTGCACTTG
Source organism: Crinia signifera (assembly GCF_055691185.1). Taxonomy (NCBI): domain Eukaryota; kingdom Metazoa; phylum Chordata; class Amphibia; order Anura; family Myobatrachidae; genus Crinia; species Crinia signifera. The sequence continues at coordinate 181,807,273 of NC_139219.1, forward strand.
TGCTGTAAGCTTATTTGAAGGTGTAATTTAATCAATATAATAAGAGAATTGTAGCAAATGCCAGTTGAACAGTAACAATAGACAGTTCAAATGCACCCATACTTTCAAGATACATTTAAGGCATAGTAAAATTAATCTCAGCTGTGTTTTTGAAAACACATGGAAAAAATTAAATGAATAAAGTGATGGTTCTAAAGCATTAATTGGTTAGATGTGTACTGATTCTCAAATTTACAAAGCTAGATACACAATTACAGTATTTCTTGGGCCAGCCATTGCAAACATTATCAAGTATGTTCACCTTTAATTATGCTAGTGGACAAGTAAAAATTCTTATATTTTAAATTACAATTACTGTCAAAAATGAATGATGGAAAGATTTGTAATATTAGCCTTCATAGACAATAGTACAGTATAATACTATATAGTGCTTATTTGAAGTGCTGTGTTATTTAAATTAAAATGTATTTTTCATTTTAAGATAATGTTGCTTCATAAATCTAAATGAACACATTTTTTTTAATTATAAACAGTATAATTATTATATACAGAATAGCTAAATCTTCTAGAATCGTTCGCTAATTAAAAATGATACAACTATAAAACTTTTGGTTTTCCAACACTCAGAAATAAGCTATGGTTGTTCTCTTTCACATTCAGAAAATGTATTCCATTATCCCCTTCATCACCGCTATAAGTACTTTGAGATTTTCAAAAGAAACAACATGGAGTGCACAAGTCATAAATGGTAGCTTTCAATGTCTAAACATGTATTATAGAAGAGATTAGTTTTGAGAAGCAATTCTTGAGCAATTCTATTTTTCATAGTTATACAAGACACATCTAACATTTTATATCAATATATTTTTACTTTTTATTATTATTTCAGATTGCATGAACAACACAGTGATATATTACTTTCCGTACAGGCTATTATACAAAAAAAAAAAAAGGAAAACAATGTTTGGCTTTTGCTCATACAAAAGTACTACATTGAATGTCCTCATTTTTTGAAAAATATGAAAATATAATATGTGTTTAAAGAGCTGTCAGCTATTCGTGGATCGATAACTATATACAGAATTTTGCGGACAGATAACTATGTGTAGTAAGACAGGAAAGTGCGAAATGAAAAAAAAAACATACACATTTAGTTCTCAATCATTTCACAACAACTATCTCAAACAAACCCAAAACTTAGTACAAGGTTTAAAAACTCCATTATCTGGAGATCCAAAGAGTTTGACTATTAAAAAATTAACAAATTACCAGAGGTCAAAATGTTATACATGCAATCATGAGCTACATATTCACCTACCCTCTCTGATTGCCTGTGAGACTTCTAGAAAAATGGTTAGTCATTTTTCATTTTTCAGGACAGTAAGTATGGATATGATGATGTCATGACACAACATGAAGAAGAACCTGGAGTCACTAATGACTAGAGATAGGAATTAAAAATATATTTTTTACATTTCCACAATTGATCAAAAATGAATTAATCAAAAATATGGATTATAGAATAACGATTTCACATTTAAAAAAAAAAATAATCAAAATTGATATTTATGCTAAAACATCTAAATACAGTAGTTTCCTCTCACATTTCTGCTTAGAGTCTCACAATGACTGATATGTATTATTGTTTTTGCTGTCACACTCTTTTAGAGAGTCTTTCAATTTCTCTGCATACCTTTTCTGATCTCTTTGTGGCTCAGTCTGCTTTGGCTGGAAATTCAGTGCTGTGCTAGAAGACAACAAACTATATGACAGCTATCTTATCTGCACAGATTTATGGTGAAATCATTTGAAATCATCTGCAAAATATTAGACCAGTATTATTTTTTGCAATGATTACCGTCTCTACTGAGGATGCACTTTTGAACACCCCTGGACTTTGTGGCTGATAGGGGTTCTACCTATACAGTATTTAATTACTTATATTTAATTGTATTTTTATATGTCTCACCGGCCGGTGTTCTCATTTCTAAAAGTGTTCAACTATTGTATAAATAAAAGTGTATTTTTGATTTTTACCAAAAATATGTGTTTATAGTGTCCCTTCGCGCCGTCTACCTTGTATTTATTGTTTTCCTCTTTAAAAGGGGTTGAGTATCCCCTTTAGACGGCAGCAGGGACAAAATAATTTCCAGCACTTTGCTATTCTCTATCTTTATTTATTAACAGTTTGTTTTATAGCGCATACATATTTTGCAGCGCTTTACAGAGTATAGTTGAACATTCACATCAGACCCTGCCCCTTACAGTCTATATTCCCTACCAAATCTACCCTACACAGACATTCTAGGGTTAATTTTGTTGGAAGCCAATTGACCTACAGTACCAGTATATTTTTGGATTGTGGGTGGAAAATGGAGTACCCTGAGTAAACCCATGCAAACACAGGGAGAATATTCAAACTTAGCACAGTGGTGGGTATCGAACCCATGAGCTCAGTGCTGTGAGGCAGTAATGCTATCCCTTGCACCGTCCGTGATGCCCCAAACACATAGTAAAAGTACAGAATGATCTTCAGAACAATGACCCCTGTCCTCATCATTGTTATTTCACACAGGTCTTTTCAAATGACAGACATTTTCCAACTAGAATAAAGCTATAATTGCAAGCACTGAATAACTCCCATTGTTCAACACTGAAGTCTATCAGCTAGGGTTGATGCAACCAGAGTTGCATTACGTGAGTAAGTGGCACTTTTACAGTGGGCATTATATGTAAGCAGAGCTGAGAAATGTCAGCTATTGTTGGCATTATAATTAAGCAGTGCTACTGTGAATAACTGTGGACATTAAGTATAAGCAGTGCTTCTACTGTGGGCATTATGTTTAGGCAGCGCTTCTACTGTGGGCATGTTGTAAAAGCAATTCTACTACTGTGGGCATTATGTATAAGCAGCACTACTTTAGGCAACTGTGAGCATTATGTATAAGCAGATCTACTATTGTCAGCAACTGTGGGCATAAACTGTGCTTCATAAAGCAGCACTTCTACTGTGGTCATGTTGTATAAGCAACAGTATCACTGTTGACAACTGTGGGCATATTTTATGAGCAGTGTTACTACCATGGGCATTATATATGCTTCTACTATCAGCAACTATGGGCATTATATATAAGTGGCACTACTACTGTGGCCATTACAGTATGTGTAAGAAGACATGATGGGTTAAATATCCTAAAGCTTCTAAAAATTAGAAGTGATTAGTTGCCTATAGCATCCAATCAGAATCTACCTCATGGGTCCTCAAACTGTGGCCCTCCAGATGTTGTGAAACTACAAATACCAGCATGCCTTGCCACAGTTTTAACACTCCCTTATAGGAAAATTGTGGCAAGGCATGCTGGGATTTGTAGTTTCACAACATCTGGAGGGCCGCAGTTTGAGGACCCATGATCTACCTTTTGATTCCTAAAAAAATTATAGACATAAACTGGCTGATTGTTATGGGAAACATCAACTCTTAATTTTTGGGAAAGTTACCCCATGTGTGCTAACAGCACTACTCCTGTTGGCATGATGTGTGTAAGGGGCATTACTACTGTGGGCATTATGTGTGTAAGGGGTGCTACTACTTTAAGTATAATGTGCAAAGGCTGCATTGCTATTGTGGACATTATAATAATGTATAGCATTGTAAGTGGCACTACAGTGTAGTGTAATGTGATAAGGGACACTAACTGCTTTGTAATGTTAACACAATTGTGCTACTGTGTGTGTACAATGTGTGGCAATGTGCTAATAACACTTCCGAGAACATATCTCCTCCTCTAGCATCCTCAAATAAGAATGTTGCCTTCATAAAGTACATGAATGTACAAAAAAAAATTCCTATCCCAATCGGAAAGGATAATAAATGGGCAATTGGAGAGAAAATTATTTCCGTTTCGTGAACAAAGGTATGTATATATATATATATATATATATATATATATATGTATTTTGGTAGGGCCAGCACACACAAATCTCAAGTATCAGCAGCTGGGGTGCCAACTTAGGCTTGTAGTCCCAGGGGTACAGCCAAATATAAAGTCCAGTATAAAGAGCACTCACCAGTCTTCCAATCTCAATGCCAATAAAAGTTTAATACATCACCATATACCAAAAGTTTAATACATCTGGTGATGTATTAAACTTTTATTGGCATTGAGATTGGAAGACTGGTGAGTGCTCTTTATACTGGACTTTATATATATATATATATATATATATATATATAGAGAGAGAGAGAGAGAGAGAGAGAACAAAAGAGGGGTACCCTTTCAATGCACTAGATGAATTTTAGGCAGCAACTCGGTCAGTCCCCCCTGCTAGTGGGGGAAGTGGGGATAGATAGAAAACAGGAAACAGAGTGCGCCACTAATTGAAAAGTTCCACCACCAAATTTATCCAAACTGTAGTAATTACAGACAAATCACCGTACAACAGTTTAATACAATTTTTTTTTAAATACACAATAAAAAAAATTCATCCGTATGGAGTCAGTTGTTCAGTTCGATATAGCAAGGGAAATACCCAACGCGTTTCGTCAAAATGACTTCCTCAGGGGTAACTTTCTAGGTGGTGGAAAGAGGCCATATTACTTACTTTATAAAAACAGTATTGGATTATGTAATTTTAATACTATAACTGTACATACCCGTAGGTAATTGGACAGGGAATATGAATATTCACTCCAGGTATGAATCTTTCTGACAGGATGTAAAAGATGTATAGATGAATCCCCTGAAGATCCTAATATTGATGCACAACGGCATCTATAACACATGTAATGAAGTGTATAAGGAGAATGTAAGGAGGAGAGCAAGAGCAGTCAACTTTTGATTGATGGCAATCATGGAATTAGCACATACTAATTTCCATAAGTATCCCTTTAAAAGCAGGTCCTGAGAGGATTTTTTCAAACAAATTCCTATAGCATTAGAACCAATGAGTGGTATCTGAGAAATACCATAGCAGACATGGCAATATTCTTATCAGTTCGTCTAAATCCATATTAATTTAAGCAAGGGTTTACCAGAAACAAACAGTTATGCATACTTAATCAATTTACATGCCAGAGTAGAATTTAGAGAAAGTTTCAGCCTTTACATACCTCAAGAAATGGAATCTCAGCAGGCAAATGACAACCAATTGCAGGTAACTCACATGGGTTATGACCAGGGTTTATATAGTGAGTGATCAACTATGTCACTTGCTGTGGGTGTGATTAACCCAGTACGGCAATATGTGATCTAAACGTGCTCAGACTGTATGCTTACACTCAATTAACATATATAAGGTCAATATATAGCTCATAAACAATACCTAATGATTAAACATTTTGTAGTGGTATAATAGTTACAGCATCGCGGACAGCCACGTGCGTTCCAATTTGTGGTTCAAGTGACGTCACTTCCGTGACATCACTTCTGGTTCTGATTTCGTGGGCATGAAGCTCTGCTAATTTACACAGTGATAACTCGTTTACAAGTAACGGATGGTGATAAGTACAAAATTCAGAGTTATACATAACCCGTACATGAATGTACAGTATCTGGTAACAACATGACGTACGATCGCGTTCATTCCACTTTGCGTGTCGCGTGATGTAACTTCCGCTTCCTAGCCCGTAAGAGTGTGGAATTTGGCTCTTTAAACTGTGAATAGCGAATAAATTCAGCTCAATCATATGGATGTGAAGGTCACAATGTCAATAGTAATCCTAATAGAATAATATCATTCTGGTGCAATAGTCCCGGATAATGAATCTAGACACACTATGGATTAACCGGAAGTGGTCATAACTTTTTCATGCGTTCCATTTGGCGAATGTGACTGAGATATGTGGACATTTGCGTTTCAAAAATGCAGGAAATCTAATATAAGATTTCTTATGTGCATATAAAGATGGAATAATGGTATTCCCGCTAATTTATGTGGATGATCTCATAAAAGGGCATCCATTAACCCAGTGGTTCCAAAACTGTGCACCTAGGCTCCCTGGGGTGCCTCGGGACACTTGCAGGGGTGCCTCGGGTTGTCCAGGACCAATTCAAATTATTTATGATCAATTATTTCTGGACAAAACCAGTGCTGGTGGCTGCCAATCATAAAATGTGTACAATCAGAACCAAATCCTGTCCTTTACCACATAACTGAACCTAAGAAGTACATATAAACACCATCTACTTAATTTGATATACTGTATATTTTTTGGGACCTAGGGGTTCCTTGGAAAAATTCTGATACTCTAGGGTGCCGTGATTAGAAAAAGATTGGGAACCCCTGCATTAACCTATTAGGATGATACTATAGATGGTCAATTTTAACACAATGTGGGTTAACCGGAAGTGGTCATAACTTATTCATGCGTTCCATTTAGCGAATCTGACTGTGATATGTGGACATTTGCGTTTCAAAAAAACGCGAAAATCTTAAAACCAGACTTCTTATGGGCATATAAAGATGGAATAATAGTGTTGCCGCTAATTTATGTGGATGATCCCATAAAATGACATCCATTGACCTGTTGGGATAATCCTATAGAACAATCATTTTGGAAATGACTTATATAAGAGGGCAGTAATTTGAAATTTTCTCTAATTAAATAAACAAACAGAAAGTTTCTCAAACAATGGTAAAAAACTAATTTAAAACAGCTTGAACAATATGAATCATAAATCTTGTTTTACAATCAGATGGTTATTCATACAAAATTTTCACATAGGGCCAGTGGTGGTATTTTACAGACATATACATAATACAAAGATGGTGATGAGGTTTCGTAATAAACCAGGCTGGAATAGTGTAAATCATTATTCTACTTTACAATCCGATCATAATTAATCAGCAGATTTCACGAAAAGTTGTATTCATTTATAGACATAATATAGATGTAGTCCCAAAATAGTAATGATTTTGATTAGGTGAATAATTAACATATAGTTATTACTTTTAAGTGACGACAAATCAGACAGACATAGAACGTGAATCGGAAAAAGTGATGGCTCGTTTAACCAACCTAAAAAAAATACTATATCCACACTTTCATTGAGACCTTGTGGAATCAGGGAATTTAGTGAATAGATCCAGAAGGTTTCCCATTTGGATAAAGTGAGATCTCTATCACCACCTCTAGGATTTTTTTAAATTTGTTCCAAAATGGTGAAAGAGAAATTATGTACATCAACAGTGGAGTTGTGATTCTCTAAAAAGTGTCTGGGTAGACTGTGGGTAAGGAGTTTATGTTTTATATTACGAATGTGTTCCTGTATTCGTATCTTCAGCTGGCGTTTCATTTTTCCAATATATGTTTTGCCGCAATTACAGATAATTCTATAAACCATGTAGGTGGAGTTACACGTTGTGGCAGAATTCGCAGTATGTTCATTTTTTAGCGATGGTGCATTTGAATATCTTTTTTTTCTACAAATTTACAACAGATGCACCTGTTACAAGGGTTACATATGTTGACTTTTTCCAGAAAGTTGATTTTCTCACTTGTTTTCGAAGTCCTTTTTAGTTTACTCGGCGCGATAATGCTCTTTAGGTTATTTGCCCTTCTAAAGACTATATTAGGTCTAGGGGGAAGGTGTGGACCCAAGATATGATCTTTGAGCAAAATGCCCCAATGTTTAGTTAAGATCTTTTTGATCAGATAACTTTCTCTCATATAATGAGTAATCAATGGTCTTTTATATTGTGAAGTTATTATATCCACCTCCTTTAGAACAAACATGGGAATAGGATATAAACCATTTCTACTCCTTGACAAATGTGTGTGTCCTCCAGTGTATCCAGCTCACAAATGTATAATTTTATGAAGTTTTATAAATTAATGTTTTAAAGTGTTATCTGAAGCCTGTTTGTATGTAAATATTGAAAATATGGAATAATCCCTATTGAATATTGGGCGCTGCTGATACTTTTGTATTGGTGATTATATATGGTGATTATATATATATATATATATATATATATGATGCACTTACCCAACCTATAGCATAGGGCAAAATATATATATATATATATATAATGGAATCCACTCCCTATATAGATAATATATAGATAGAAACTCCCTAGAGAGAAATATAGAGATGATAGATAGACAGATACTCCCTAGAGATCGATATAGAAAGGTTATAGAAAGATAGATGAAGACATACAGATACCCAGAGAGAGAGTGTGAGATGTTAGATAAAATACACTATATCAAAACTACTGTAACTTCCTCTGTAGGATCTCAGCTGCATGTGTGAAACCTGGAATCCCCCTGTATTGGGTCTCTCCCCCAAGCTGCATGCTCTGCCTCCTGCCTATGAGATGCCTGCAGCCATCCCTCAGTTAACTCTGTTTGTTTCACTTTGTGTTCAAAGCAGGGCACAAGTTGAGAGGGTGGCACCTAGAGGCACCCGGCGGTATAACACAGCAGGGACACTATTGCTGACAGCAGATCTAAAGTGTACACCAGGTCAGCTCCTGAGATGATCAGTGCTCTAGTCGGATAAGCTGCAAGCAGAGAGTGTCTCTGCCAGCCATCACTGCTCAGAGGGGGATTTCTAAGTACTCAGACCCCCCTGTGTGCACTACTGACCTTCTAGAAGATAATAGATAGTATCTGATTGGTTGACTATAGCAACATCTCTTCTGAAAGAGAACTCCCATCTTAGTAAATGTTCCCCATTATATGATGCGTTTTAAAGATATAGTATAACATAATAGATATTATCACATATCTATATATTTATATCAAATTTGAAGGGCACTGAGACCCGACTTGATGCTATTAAAAAAGGCTGAGATGTTCAAGTTGGCTACAGAACATTGTGCAAGATGTTGTTTTTCATTCTGAAGGAAAATGAGCAAAATACCAAAAAGTATGATAAAATCAAAAGCATTATTTCTAGTATAGTAGGAATAAGTTTACATGGTTATTTGTAAGTACTAACATATGTACACAATAAGACCTACAGTAGGTGATCAATATTCACAATTATGTGAGTTTGTTTGACAGACTGTTATTAAAGACTTCCTTTAAGCATGACAAAGCCTCAGAACAATTAAATCATTTATGTTTGTTTTTATGTATGTATGTATGTATGTATGTATGTATGTATGTATGTATGTATGTATGTGTGTATGGCTACTTTAAAACCTAATACATATAGCCCCTTTATTTTGGTTCACTCACAAAGGCAAATTTCTTCTCAAATGCACAAAACCATGTGCACTGCAGGTGGGGCAGATGTAACTTGTGCAGAGATAATTCGATTTGGGTGGGGTTTTACTTCAAAGTGAGATCTATATTGCGGTGTTAAAATAAAGCGGTCAGTATTTTCCCTGCACAGTAGTAAAATATCTCACCCAAATCTAATTCTCTCTGCACATGTTACATCTGCCCCCCCCCCCCCCCCCCCTTGCAGTGCAAATGGTTTTGTACTGCATATTTGAGAAGGAATATGCCCTGCGAGTGAACCAGATTAAGGGCCATCATTTTATTAATGATGATCTAATCCTCTATACTGTAATTTCTATAATAAGCCATAACACTGTTATTATAATATGAAAAGGAAACATTGTCTTTGAAGTGAGTAGTGCTTGAAAGTTTGAAATACTGAAGTTCTCAAACTCTGAAATTCCTATTTTGAATAACTTGATGTAGAAGAGTGGTCTAGTCCTTTATTTATGCCACTTAATCCACATCGCGACACCATTACTTTGGAGATTTAAGACTTTTTGGATGACTGCCTAAGTATTTGTCAAGAAGGCAATTTTTCTGTTGTACATTTGCTCTTAGGTAAAGGTAATTCCCAGTTAGATGCAACGGAAATAACCCCAAGAGAAGCATTTGAAGTTTGTACTGTAAGAGCCATGCTGAGAAATGTACTCACAGCCAACATCTAAAAATATTAGAGACTTAATGGAAACTGAAATCAATTTGTTTTACTTTTAATAAAAAATTATTTTCACTTTTAACTTCATATATATTTTTCTGTAGGTTTTGAAAAATACTGTAGTATTTGACACCTAGTTTATGTTTTATTTCCATAATCCTTTGGTACTGTTCTTTTACCATGATGTTATTAACCAGTCTTTTATACTGTACATAACATCAGAGGTTTTTTGTTCTGGTATGTCCAATTTTACAATCAAGTGCATTCCTGGCAACTCATGTCATTTGGTGCTAATAATGTTAGATGCTCTCTATTTACAGTAAATCTGTTCAGACTATTCATTAGTGCCAAAGCGATAGGTAGCATTTGCATACCTCATGGTCAACATTATCCTCTCTGAGATTCTCATACTCAACTGACTTATTTATGACCCTAACCATGGATAAAAACAATCCTGAATCTGTATTATTTACCCTATATAATTATCATGATCCCTGTCTCCTTTGTACAGTCACTACACTATTGAGTGTAGATTTGGTGGCAGACTCCTTTCATTGAAGACTATTAATTGTTCCACTAGTCCCTGGTGGAAACTAGGAATCTTAATCCACACTTTGTTATACAATTCTTTACTCATGCTGTTGATCTATATTAATAACTCTGACCTATATTAGATAGTAGAAACTTTAGGAAAAAAAGAGATAAAAACAGATATATTTTGCAAGGTTTCTACAGTAGCATGAATGCTTTTCTATAGTTCAGTATAAAGGAAACTTATAGGAAAGACCACAATGTTGTTTACATCTTCATTAGACAAATAAGGTAAACACATATGTAAAGCAATGAACCCCCCTTACTGAATACTGTACAGTATAAATTATGATTAAGGGCCAATGATGTGTAGCTAATCATAGATTTTCCCAACCATGTCCCAATGAATCAGAACTTTTGGTTTTCAAATATGGTCTATTTTTCATCCCATTATTTTCTCCCAAGTATATACAGTACATAGGAAGAAAAATTGCAATAGTGTAGTAACTTTGGACCCTTCAATTAATTACACCCAAAATATGTATGATACTATAGAAGATGGTGTTCAGAAAAAAAATATAGCTTCAGGGTTCTTAAAGGGATAGAATGGATGTACCTTATAGGATCAGAGGCAGAACTCTGGGAGGCAATGGAGTCATCTGCCGCCGGGCTCCTGCTCCCAAGGGGGCACCTCTCCTCCCCATGCAAGTATAAATCAGTTATTTAAAAGCCAACAATATTGCTTCTGTTGCTGAGAAATTTACCTATCTATATTTCTATATAAATATATATTTTACATAAGGTTTTATTGGGTTGTGTTATGTAAGGGGGGGGGGCAGGGCACCAATATATATGCCTCCAGGCAACTGGAACGAACTTACGCCACTGGAATAGATAGAATGGATGTACCATGCTCACAAGATATGTGAGTGACACATGCACATTTTAAGGTAAAAAGCTTTGAAAAGAGGTGATGTTGCCCATAGCAACCAATCAGATTATATTATTTCTGTATTGCATCCTGGAAAATGATAAACAGAATGTGATTGGTTGCTATGATCAACATTACCATTTTTCATTTTTAAAAGCTTTAGTAAATTTACCACTTAGGGGGAGATTCAATCCCAGCTGATATTTCCAACAGGGGGTACTATCGGCCATAAGTATTCAATTACTTTTTAAGTTGAGTCTGCAGCCTTTTCACCAATGGGCTTTCTGACTGTCGGAATCTTTTCAGAGAGTCGGAAAAAGGGACCTGACATTGCATTGGTTAAATGTAGATTAGACCTATTTCTGTAGATTAGACCTATTTCTGTCTGAAATATTGGCCACATTTGAATACCCCTCCTTTGTGTTTAAACATACCCTTCCCACAGAAGAAATAGAAAAAAATCATGCACATAAGGTCATATTTTATGGGGGCGTGGCCATCAGCCTAGGGTCGCATCTCATGGGGCTCCCGCACCCTATCCACTGAATAACCCTTTTCTTGGTCCCCCACACCCTCCCTGAAGTACCCCCTTCTCAACTCCAGCAAAGCGGACCCCTCTGGTTCCCAAACTATGGTTCCAGAGCCGCGTGGATGGCCGAATCCCCTCGCCATTGCTGTGGCCATCTTTAGGCCATGAAGCCACGGCCTCAATTTCTGGGGGCAGCCAGAACCCACAGCTACTTTAACACCAGATGCATTGATCTCCGCACTACCATGTGGGACCTGTGCCGGCAACCCCAACCACTGTATGGTGGGTCGCTTACCACTGACTGGAGGCCCCGGTTCAGAGGATTCCATTGACGCCAAATTCATTTGCAGTTCCCAGCACACTACTCTGCAGCCACCAGCCAACTCCTCTCCCCACATCTCTCCTCCATGGTCCCCCTGAATAAGGTACTGTGCCTGAGGGTCAACATACTCACCCATATAGAGGTGCAGCCTACACTGAGGATCAATCCATGGCCTGAAGTATTAACCTGCTGGCTTTGGAGCTCTGTTGGCTCATTCAACATACTCCCCTCACCACTTATGTTATCCTGCTATATGGCAGCACCATTCAGTGGCCACAGAGTGTAAGTACACCCACCTATATATTGTGCCCTCTCAACACCCTTTTACATTCAAAGGCCTATATTCCCACAATCATTCTATGCTGGGCTATCACTTGTAATAAGATGCCCTTGATGTGACATACAGTATAACCATAATGCCACCTTCTTCATACCTGATGTGACATTTCAGATTTGTACTAGATTTGGCACTGTACTCACATATCTATTCTTTTTTGTAAACAGCACATTGGACTTAATACCCTCCTTCATGGGCATGATGCCTTCAAAACACAATAAAGGCACCTCCACAGTACCTCCCGTGAGTTTCTTCAAGCAATGTTCAATGTCTCAGGGTACTACAGGTAAATCCCATTCTAATAAAGTACAAAACCCTCTTTCTTCAACTAACAACCCAATTGGTCTTCCCTCTCTGACCCCAACAGCGATGTCTGAGATGGCAGATGATGCCCCACTAATGTGGGTGTTTTATTGTTTAAAGTATAAATTTAACCCCTATCATTAATACGTGGAGTATCGGTGGCACGTCTCATTGCTACTTCCCACCAATGTGCCACCATTCTTGTTTTCTTATTATACCATTCTTGGTGGCCCAAAAATCAAATCACTTGTATATGGTGAGCATTGTTATTTTTAAGCCATATTCGTATTAAGTTCCAACGAGATACTTTCTAGAGCTTGGCAAAACAAGCAAGAGATAATAGAAGCCTATACATTCGTTTTCTTTCTCCCTTTTTTTCTCTGAGATATCCAATTGGATTACTTTCAGTACCTATCGTGATAAACGTGTCATTTGGCGCATGCACAGATGGATTCCTGGCTCACCATGATAGATGTCCTATTGACATAAGGGACAGATCTTTTTAAAATAGCTGTCCTTTTTTATATAAATAAAAATTCTAGGTGCACATCAGAAGTATTAATGCCACTATGCACCCAATAAGTGGAGGAATATATTGCATCTAAAATGTAATACATTAGTACATCCCATCCTAATTATTTTGAAATTGATCATTAATTACTCATCGATACATCAACCATTGTCTCCTTTTTTATTTCTTATTCATCCCAACCCATCCTCACCCCACTATATTTTCTAACTTCTTTCTGCTTACCTATATGTTTTAGTTGGGTTAAGTATTATTCTGAAAGTATCATCTGTACTGTGATTTTGAAAAATATAATGCATTTTATTAACAACTGAAAATAATACTTTTTTTTGCAATAGTAGCTTGATAAAGGCCCACAGTGGCTGAAACGCGTTGGACCCGCACAAACAAGCTCCACAACATCACCTACAGCATCAAAGTCTCCTCCGTCCGCCCGGAGTCGAGCGCACAGCTCCCCCCGGTGACGTCACCCCGCTAACCCGGAAGTTAGCGTCCGGGTCAGGAGCAGTGGAAGCCGCGTCTACGATCACCGGAGCGGCTTTGCACACAGACAGGCAGACGGGTGAACGCCTCTCACCACTGCCCTAGAAAGCGAGACCGGGACGTCCAGCACCTATCCGCTGCACAAACTCTGCATTAAGACTGAGAGTGGGTAAGAACTCTGGGAGCGGGGCGCCGCCACCCAGCACCTCCAGTGACTTTTTTCCTGCAGTTACAAGTGCACCTGGACTTAACCCCACCCGCCCACGGGTCATTTAACCCCTCATCCTCACTCACACAGCGGCCTCTTTTGAGACATAAGCCCAAGGGCTTATGGTATAAAGGGTTCTGCTGACCCCTGATACCCACAAGGGCTCAATACAGGCCACTGCCACATCATAAAACTGAATGAGACATAATCCTCCCAGGCTTATGGTAAAGGGGCCTGCTGGCACCCTTATATCCCCCATGGGACTCATCTCAGACACCCCCACAACATTTACTGCCTTTTTCTTGTACATTACTTGTATATATTGTTTACAAATAAAACTTTATTCAGAACACAAACATCTCGTCACTTTATTCTCACTAGCATAAAACAAAGGTTGAGCGCTTAACTATTACCATTATTCACCCTAATATTGAGCACGGACAACTCAGTTAAGCAGCCCCCACATACAAAGGTAAAAGCGTGGTAACCATAAACGAAATTCATCTGCAATAGTAGCTTGTTAAAGTTAAATGCTGGTAAATGATAAACTTTTGTTCGCTCGTTGATGATAGTTGCATATGAATCCTCCTTCCTTTAACCAGAGCAATAGGTATATTTTAATACACAGACTGATCCATCATTTATTTTATGCTCAGAACTAAAAAGCTGATAATCAATATTCAACATTTCTACATCCTGACAAGAATTACCTTGAAAGGAAAAGATCTTTAATGATTCCTATCTATGTAGTAGTGATGCAATATGCAATAAGCATGCAATTTTAGAGTCATTTTGAAGGACATGCTTGAAGGCGTTTGATCTTCTCAAGTATGTGCAGGGAATACTAACTACTGCACCTGCAATGCAACTTAACTAGTAATAAATAAATGCGACTTACAGATAGCTTGTTAGCATGCACATGATACATACAATTTAAAAATAAATAAGGCTTCTTTGTTGTCTTTGCTGTGTATAGCAGCATTTCTCAGTTGTGCCGCAATGCATGTTGCTCTTACCCAGATAAATATATTCTCCATTCACTGTGAATGTATAGCGGCTGCATATGTACGTATGCCAGAAGTCATATGCTGTGAGGCGTACACATTGCATCAATGACCGAAGGGGTCACATCTGTACTTCTCATTTTCTAATTCCAGAAATGATCAATACAGTAGTAAAATGTGAATGAGGACCAATTGCCAAAATGGTATAAAAAGCCCCAATTACTAAAAAAACGAAATAAATAATAAAACAAAAACTGAAGCCGAATGGCATGCGAGTCCCCCGCGAGGGGACATGGAAAACTAAGCAAATAGCTTAGTGGGTGCCCAACTAACATATAAGTACCTTTTTTTATTAAAAGCACTACTGGGGTCATCTATAGCCCGCACTCCTGGTGACATGATATGTAACTGGCACTACTGGTGACATGATATGTAACTGGCACTAAGTATGTGCAAGAAAATGATTTCTTAGCATTTAAAGTCAGTACTGGAGATAGCACACAAACTTTGTTTAATTTTTTAAAACCTGTTCCATGCACAAATATATTTGTATGTATGTCATTTGTTTGATGTGTTTATACAACATACATTTTTAGTTCACAGATGGGTCCTGTCCTGAAGATAGCTCATGTAAATATAAAAATATTCAAAAATATGGAATAATGCATTATACAATATGCTTCTAATCTGGAGCATTTTTAATAAGGTATACCTAACCTGTAATTTTATTTAAGTTTCAGTATAAAATCAAAATTGCCTGGTATTTGTTTGCTAGATGCAAAATACATTGCGATTACAGCTTTTAGGTGGCCTAGTCTGTTAGAAACCTTATGGGAGTGTAAGGGCAAATTAGGTGTTCCGGATACCTTGATCATACATGCAGGAGGTAATGACTTAGGAACATGGAAAGGAGTTGAGCTTATTCGTCAGTGAATCATGACTTACAGGTCATAAATGGTCAATGGCCTGAAGTGCAGCTTATTTGGTCTGAGGTAATACCTCTGTGCTTCTGGAGGGGAGATTGGTTGTTAGTTTAGGGGTACGGTTATAAAGGATCCGGAAATCTGTTACAGGAATTTGAAGCTTTTTAGATCTGATGGGGTTCATCTCATCTTAATTTTTAATTTCATCTTAATTTTTTTGTCACTGCTTTCCTGGAGTCACTAAAGTAAGGGATTTTACTGAAGGGCAATATCTAGGTTAGTTTTTGGTTCTAGCTAGGTGGTGGGCTTCGGTGGAGAACAGGACTCCTCGGCGTCTCAATTTATAGCAAAACTAGTTTTTACTGGCATTTCCCCTTTGAGAAAGGTGAGTCGGTTGCTAGCTTAGGGGAGGACCAAGTCACCATCTTATGGAGGGGCTAGTTAAGGAGAAATGGTTTCGACCAGAGCTTGCATAAACTTGAGAGGATATAAGCACCCTTTTTTATGGGAACATTCTGGAAGTTAGCTGCTCGTTGTTTAGTTTTAGTTATTGGCTTTGGTCTGGTGTCAATCTACACTAACTAACAGAATTGGTGCATGGGGGAGGGCTTTGGTTGTCCATATAAACCACAGCCTGACATAGGTGCCGATTCTGTGGGTGCTCAAGGGCCCGAGCACCCACGGAAAATGATGAGCACCCACAGGCCCGAGTCCCCCTGCTGGGCTGCCATATTAACTTGCTAACTTGCGGCTGCAGCACCCACATTGCCGGACCCGCCACTTGGGAAACAGTATGCCGGGAAGAGTGTATTCTGTCCGCGGAGTACCTGCACTGTGGGGGCATTTATGTACCTGCACTGTGGGGGCATTTATGTACCTGCATTGTGAGGGCATTTATGTACCTGCACTGTGGGGGCATTTATGTACCTGCACTGTGGGGGCATTTATGTATATGCACTGTGGGGGCATTTATGGATGTGGAACTCTGTTGCCGTAATTTGAATATTGGAGACAACTGTGCTCCATAATATAAATTGGTATTATTTTGTGGCCACACCCCTTCCCCATGAAGCCACTTCTCTATATTTTTTGCTTGAGCACCCACCAGCAAAAACATAAATTGGCACCTATGCAGCCTGAGGTGATCACTTCCTCTGAGCTGTTTTCTGTGGATTCCAACCACCTGCCCTGGAAGATATTTTTGTATTTGAGAGATGTGGTTGGAATGTTTAAAAGAGATTTTAATTATTCCAGCATGACAGGCCACAGCAGGCTGAGAACAGGGCTCCTTGCCAGCTCTATTTATAGCACAACTAGTTTGACTAGCATTTCCCCTTTGAGAAAGGAAAGTCAGTCACTACCTTAGGGGAGGGCCAGGTTGCTAGCTTATAGAGGGTCTAGCACTCTGCTAGATAAGGGCAAATGGTTTCTACCCAACACGGTTGTGCAGGGGGTGAGTAAGCCACTCCCATTTGGTTAATTAAGCAGGCTATTTGCAGGCCGTAGCCAAGGAGCACATGCTCATGTCGCCACCTTGGCATAATTACAATTAATATAATTTTAATAAATTGGGCTGTGACCTTTCTTTTCCAATTCTACGTGGTTGTCCGTGTCTTAGAAATGGAATCCTTTTCATGCTAAAATTAATGAGATGATATGTTTGCCACGCAGATTCTTTAAAATGAACAAATGAGAAATTCTAACATCAAATTGACCTAATTATTAAAAGTTTACATAAAAACTGTCACATACAGTAAAGAGCATGAAAAATTAATTTAAAGAACCAACCAGTTAATATCTACATGTCTGTTAAGTGCAAAGTGCATAGCAATTTTAAGAATTAATGAAGAAATGTATTGTAATAAAATTGTATGGTTTATATATTCCAATTTGTGATGGTGCTGGAATAAAATTACAAAATGCAGCAGAAATCATGCAGTAAAATTTTGAAATCAAAGTAGCATTAATATAATTAATTCAATGGTGACAGAATGCTTGTTTGTGAAACTCTTCTTCAAGAACTGGCAAGCCCAAAAATTAATAGGAAGAGACACAGTTATAATAATAGTGTCCCAAGGCAGTTCTATGATGAAATGTTATTTAATGCACCTGGATTATCCCACTGGCTATACAGCCAGATAGAATAATAAAAATCAGTTGTTTCTGTTTTTTTGTGTCTGCCATCTCTGTATGTATGATAGCTCCATTGAATAAACTGGAACAGTAGACTGCTATTAATAAGTGTTTATTAATTAAAATAGATGAAATAACCAATTATTAAATAAAAAAACACAAAAATTATGCAAAAGCGCAAAAATATATTTTTCAGAAACAATCATGTAATTCATTGGCTTCTGGAAATATCCCAGTTCTATCTGCAGTAAAGTACAGTAGTTACTGTACAATATATTGTAACTAATACTACAGGTTGAGTATCCCCTATCCGAAATGCTCGGGACCACGAGCATTCCGGATAGGGGAATTTTTCGGTTTTTGGAATAATTTTTTTTAGCCATACTTACCTGTCCCCTGATGGTGTCCGGTGGTCCCTCAGCTTCCACGCAGTCCTCTGGCGACCACAGCAGGCCTCCGGCATCTTCTCTGGGTCTCCAGCGGTCCCAGGAATGCTTTGCGCGAGTGTGCGCGCGCACCGGCGTGCAATTCCTGGGACCGCTGGAGACCCTGGAGAAGATGCCGGAGGCCTGCTGTGGACGCCCTGGGACTTGGTAAGTATGAAAAGAGGGTTAGGGGGGTTAAAAAAAAAAAAATTGGATAAGGGAAGCACGGATACGGGATACTCAACCTGTACTACAAAGCAAATCTAACCATTTGTTTTGAAAAAGGAACCATCATTACACTTCATTAACTCTTTATAAAAATTATTATCTAACAATGATGGGACAAAATGCACACAATCTATATGTTAAATGGTCCCATCCTCCTTTTTTAAGTAGTTATAGGGTCTAGTGGTTACATTTGGGAGAACAGCAGACCTCGGTTGATGATTACTGAATCCCGCTGTGTACATACCCATGTTTTGGCTTCTTACCCTCACTGATACTGTATGCTCTTTTCTCAATTTAAAAAGAATCTCAACTTCAGCATCTTCTGAATGCAGCAAAAATGGCTATCTGATATTTCTGGAGATCCTTTGCTATATACCTTATCTCTCAGTAGTTCCAAAGGGCGGAACATGGTTATTGAGGACCTCACATCCTTTACTAAACTGTCTTCAACTGTCTTTACTGCCACTTGGTATTAAAGGTTAAATTTAACAAAATCCTTAAATATGCTTCTATTATCACTCCTTCCTCTACTACTGTGCCTAAATGGAAGTCATTGACACCCCCCATTTCCTCTTTCTTTTTTCTCCCTTAACTCATTATCTCTATTTCTGCCCATTATTTATTATATATTTATTATCAGTTTCTTATATAGCGCAGCATATTCCGTTGCGCTTTACAAAGGAGAAGAGACCATTGAGTCATTTGTTGTTATTTATTTTTTTTATACTTATTCCGGCTGAAAATTTTCTTTGGAACTACTGTACTATGAGATTGTTTATTTTTCAATGTACATCTTTATGTTCTGCACCTGTTCTATCCATGACATTTTTCTAATGCAAATGATCATTAAGGCTATATTTTCATTCTTATATCCTTTCATTGCTAACTTTAATAAAAACAGGTTTAACAAAAATACACACAAATACATAAAATATTTACAACTGGAGATAGCACCTATAAGTATCAGTGGAGCCAATCACAAACACTTCACTATTACTGTTACCACCATCATTATCATTCTGTACTTGCAACAGCTCACTGTCACCAATAATTTATACATATGTTACAGCCATACACAATATGTGACTGTGCACAAGTTTGATACATCTAGCTCAGTGTGGAACTACATGATAGATAGATATATTTGTTTCATAGCTTTTCTGCACTTGAGTGTAGTCACAGCAGTACCAGAACACTTTTCAAAAGCTGATTCTGTATAAGTACATGTTGAGTATCCCTTATCCAAAATGCTCTGGACCACAAGCATTTTGGATAAGGGATTTTTTCATTTTTTGTAAAAAAAAAATTCCATAATTACCTTGTCCCCTGGCGGTGCCCTGATAGTCCCCCGATGTCCACAGTGTCCCCCGGTGTCAATAGCAGTCTCCGGGATCCTCTTCAGCGGCATCTCCGATCCAAAGGGTGCATTGTGCAAGTGCGCAGTTGCTCCTGATGACATCACCAGAGTGACCATGCGCTTGCACAATGCACCCCTGGGACTAGAAATGCCACTGAAGAGGATACCGGAGGCTGCAGGGGACATCAGGGGATGAGGGAAGTATGAAAAAAGGGGTGGGGGGTGAAAAAAAAAAAGAAATATGCTGAAAAACCACGGTTTTCCTAATATTTCGTTTTTTGGAATACAGAGACCCGATCTTTACTAACTGCCATGTCTGTTTTTACTACCATTAATTACAAGCATAACATTTAAAATGTTATTTACAGCAAAGGAAAAAATAAAAAGACTACCACAAAGTAATTTTTAAGCCTTAGGTCAAGTAAATATTTATAGGCATTTTACAGCAAGCTGTCTTTGCCCCACATTTTTTGGAAACATCTGTATATATATTTGGTATTTGCCATGATGTTGGCCATGATTCAGAGAGCAACTGCTGTGCAAAAATATTTTAATGCTTCAGGAGGAGTCTTGTATTAATAGATGCCTCTTGCAAGCTTGATTGATCTTCTGCTTCATCCAAGGATGCAGCATCAGATCACTCTACATACATTGTTGACTTGTATCCCTTTCACACTGCCAGCAATAACCTGTATAATTGCACGTGAACAATCCAGGTTTTTCTGTAGTCTGAGGATCAATTGAAATAACCTGGGTCAAATGGTATGGCATTTCAACCCAGTTAGCAAGCAGGGTTGAACATGAGTTAAAGCTGGGTCATGGCACAGTGTGCATAGGTAAGACAGGTTGATGCTATCTGGAAGTCATTCACAGAAAGGAATCAGCCAGTGCTTGATGATCTCATACCCAAGCACCAGCTCAGCAGGTGCATGAGGTGACATAATCAACCCTGCAATAAGCTGGGTTTGGCCACCAGTCTCATTATGGTCTCTCCTGGGTATCTCAACCTCACAGGTAGAAGGATGAAAGCAGCTTGTATAGTTAACTTGAAAGGAGTAACAGAAGTGTAGATTCAGACAGCAGTTCTCAGACAGATGGTACACACTATTGTGAGCACATCTAGGAGCAATGCTACATGTTGTTCTGATTTATACTAGTAAAAGAAGCAGCTTTAAATAGTGCATTCTTGCAACAGATAGGAGGGAGCAGTCACGTGGACACAGAAGATAGGCAGTGACTGGATATTAGTATTTAGCTGTTCAGAACCAGGATGTCTGCATCCTTGCCCCTTAGGGAATCATTGACAATCATGAGCATCTCTGGACAGGGTATGAGATACTAATTTCCTGAATTGTGACAGATTTTGGGGAACACTTCCCATCACTGCACCCTCCCCCAAAATGGCTGTGACATAGGAAACTACCCGTTCTGCATACGTCAGAAAACTTCAGAGATGCAGGTAAACCTTTTGTTTGCATAAATCTCTGTATTACAGTGATTTTCAACCTTTTTTTTCCTTACAGCACACTAAATAAGATTTTAAAATTGCCAAGGCACACCATGAGATCCCTACAGGGAAAAACACATTGGCTCCCACAGGAAAAAACATAAACCTATTGGCCCCATATAAAAAAACAATCACACTGGTCCCCACAGGTAACAAAAAAATACATTGGCCCTTTAAAAGAAAAGAAGAGACCAGTGAATAACAGTTGAACTGGTTGAACTGGTGATGGCTAAAAACTGGTTTAGGCATCTCTAGATTTGGTGGCACAATTGAGAACAGCACAAGGCACACTAGTGTGCCACGGCACAGTGGTTGAAAAACACTGCTGTATTAGGTCTGTAGATAATTTATAATTTATTGAAATAGTATTTCACATATATACTACAACAAACAGTACAAAATAAATTATTATTATTATTATTATTATTATTATTATTATTATTATAATTGTATCTATAAGGCGCCACAAGTGTTTCGCATCAAATTATTATGTGATTTATAAAATTAATAAATCTTACTGATAGATTTGAAGGTACACAACTCTTTTGTGGATAAAATTAACATTCACTTAATTTTTCTTTTTTTTTTCTTTTTTGATCCAACATTAATCTTCAGTACACTGATTCTTGATGTTGTATGCAGACCATGTTTGTATAATTTCACATTTTATGTTATACTGCTACTTAGTAACTTTTTAAGCTTTGTTTGTATCATGCAAAAAAAACCACTTACAGTACATGTCCCAATATAATTCAATTTGAATTATGTTGATTATTCAATGTTGTTGCATTTGGATACAAAATTGCAAGTGCAAGCAGCATGTAGAAATTCATATAACTGCTATCATTTATTATTCAGCTCAAATGCAGTATTCCACAGTTGAAATGTGCTGGATGCATTTGTGAGTTAAATAAACATCCAGACTCAAGCAATACTTACCCATTCTCATTCATATTAGTAGCTCATACATTTCTGAGTTGAAAATGTGTAGAAATCCCATTAAAATGATCAGCTCTGTGCTGAAAAGCTAGTGCTCATCCAAACTTTTACTTGGATAATGAGGAATATAGGCCCCATAGAGTTGCCATTTTTCGCCTCAGTGGATCCTGTTAATTGTTAAAGGGTGCCTCAGACTTTTTGTCCATTATAAATTGAAAGTAAATAAAACACTTGCCCATACTTTCTTTATCACATATTATTATTATTATTATTATTATTATTATTATTATTATTATTATTATTATTATTATTATTACAGTTGAATATTGTATTCCAGTGGCATTTTCTTGAATATTTAAGTCGAAAAGGAGTTATCCTTCATTTATAATTCAAAGACAAATCCAGACAGGATCCTTTTTTTTAATCCAAAGGGAAAAAGTGAATTAAAAGATGATGCCTATTAATTTCTAGTCTACATAAAAATATCCTTATTTTGTAATCCAAATTAAAATGAAAAAGAAATCTGCTTAATATTGTTATGATACTCTGGGTTAACCCTTGCTCTGACTGCAAGTCTACAAGATGTGGTGGTGAAGCCACAGCAGCACATGAGCCGAACCCGGACTCTATTACTAAACCCTAAGTTGGCTGGCACCTGCGCATAGAGCTGCATCTGCTGTAATTGTCAAAGACAGACGGCTTGCCCCCTGCTAATTACAGTAACAGGAATATTGGGGCAGATGTATTAAGCCTTAACAAGAGATAAATGCAAGTGTGATAAGGAGAGATAAACGTCCAGCCAATGAGCTCCTTACTGACTTTTTTCAAACACAGCCTGTAGCATGACAGTTAGCAGGTGATTGGCTGGACGTTTATCTCTCCTTATCACCCTTGCATTTATCTCTTGTTAAGGCTTAATACATCTGGCCCATTTTTACCGTGCGATGTGTGCGATGCCATGTGATTTCACGCCGTTGATAGAGAGTATAATCTGTTCCTAAAACCCCCCACTATCCACACCACCCCCACTATCCACACCACCCCGAAGTGTGGCGAGTGCAGCGAGCTCTGTGAGGAGCGGCGGTACGCGTCCTCCGACCCTATTCATACCCCCACTATCCACGTCGGCGTGGAGTTGATTTTAGATAGTGAGGCGAGCGCATTCCGCATGCTCTCGCCACGCTTTGGGCTCGGTGGCTCGCTGCGCTCGCCACACTATCTTAAATCAACTGCGCTCCAACGTGGATAGTGGGGGTATAAAAAGGTCGGAGGACGCGTTGCACCACCCCTTGCGGGGCTCGACACACTTCTGGGTGGAGTGGATACTGGGGTTGATGCTAAACAATGGCGTAGGTGCAGGTGCTTACAATTGTAAGGTGCTTACAGTTGTAAGCACCCATCATATCACATACTATGCACACATCACATCACATAGCATCACATCTCATTGTAAGCACCCATCACATCTCATGGCATGGGTGCTTGTACAATGAAATATTGCATCGCATTTGGTGCCATACGATCCTATGCGATATTTCATTGTATAAGCACTCCTGCAGTTAACATGGACATCGCATCACATTGCATGCATCGCACAGCACTATAGACGGTACGCGATACGATTTTCCTACGCAGACTAGCACACTAAGCTATTTGCGTAGTGGACGCCCTGCTAGGAAACAAGTACTGATTTATCTTTTGATTAATTGAACAATTCTCTTTTTCTCAGGGAATGTATGTATGCACTTATTAATTTTTATGTCTATTTTAATAGTTTTTTTTTTAAATATGTAATATTGAGTATATGAATCCAATAAAGTAATTTTTATTACAATAATAGATTTCCCAATTGTGTGGCGCTCCCTGTGTTATATGCAGAGGAGCTAACTTCTGTATATTCTATTATGTTTGCAACCTAACCGCCTAAGCAACACCATTGTAGGCTAGACCAATGCCTCTGGCATCTACAATGAGACAAACAAACTAGAAACATACACAAGACAAGTTGGCATGCGATTAGGCCTGCACCCTAACCACCTCCATGACTCTATAATCCATAGATCACTTCATTCTTTCTGTGAGCTGAATACTTGGGAAGACTACTGCAATCTGGAGACAGTAAAGCACATCCAGTTGTCATGGCAATGGGCCATAATGGTTGTGCTAATTTAGCAGCCTTCTTGTTTCCACAGACTTGAGAGCTCTTAAGATATCGGTCTGATAAATCCTGATCTCTACTAGACCTAACAGAAATAGAAGATTGCAAGGCCAGAAGAAACTTGGCAGGCACGGCAGGAGACTCAAAAGATTTCTGGAGGTGTTCCTTGGGACCAAATTTTTTAATGATGGGATTACAGAATTACTGGAAATCTTGAAGACAAGCACCACCTGTCATTATCAGTCCACAAGCCTATTGAAGAGGTTTACCTTAAAAGGCATAAGCAAGGAGGGAAACAATATTGGTTGAGGTGATACCGGTAGATAGTCCTGATTCTAAAAAGATGGCATAGTAATAGACCAGAACAATGAATTGGGTTAGATCTCCATCAAAGATTATCAAAATGGAGACATCCATTGAGCCACCTGGGACTTCAAGACTGGAATCCTTTGCAGGAATAAAGTCATCAGAGACTTCTCCTGAGGTTGTACCATTCTGGACCCCACCAGGGGCTGTGGCCTTCATTACCCCTCCTGGGGCTGAATGAACAGAGCCCCTGTCTGGGGCTGGACAGACTGAACCTCCCATTGGGTCGGAACAGACAGAACCCCCCATCAGGGTGGAACAGACAGAACCTCCCAATTGGGGCAGAACAAACAGAACCACCCCAATTGGGGCAGAACAAACAGAACCCCCTCCTGGGGTGGAGCACACAGAACCCCCTCGATGCCACTCGATACCCCTTTTGGGGTAATGGCTTTTTGGACCCCTTCTGGGGTTAAGCATTTCGAGACCCCTTCTGGGGTAATGGCTTCTGGGACCCCTTTCGGGGCTATGCCAATTGAGACCTCTTCTGGGGTAGCATGACTTAAGTCCTCCTCTGGGTTGGCATGATTAGAATCCCCTTGTTGGACATTACTATAATGCCCTCATGGGACACCACAACTAGAATCCCATTGCAGGACAACAAAACTAGAATCCCCGTGCCCGATAACATGACTAGAATCCCCTTGTGGGACAACAGGACTAGAATACTCTTGCAGGAACATTGACTGGAATCCCCTTGTGGGACAATGTGACTAGAATCCCCTACTGGGATGTCTCTCTGTGGGATGATATGATGGAGTACCTTAGTGGGACAACAAGCTTTGCTCCCCCTCCTGGGGTGGTGTCCTTAGTGACTTCCTCTGTGACTATGAGCTCAGATATCTCTCCTAAATTAGTGTCACCAATGGCCCCTCCTGGGGTAATAGCTTTAGTGACCACCTCTAGGATTGGCAACTCAGGTACCTGACCTAAGTCTGTGGCCATAGTGACTTCCACTGTGCCTGGTAGCCCAGGTACCTATTCTGATTCTGAGAAAGAAAGAGGTTCCTCATGGGCACCAGAATCAGAGATCAGTCCTGATGCTTGCTCAAATACTGGAACATCAAATCCCTTATTGCAGGCATGTCCAACCTGCGGCCCTCCAGATGTGCTAAAACTACACATCCCAGCATGCCTTGCCACAATTTGCCTATTAGGGAATGCTAGAATGATGGCAATGCATGCTGGGATGTGTAGTTTTAGCACATCTGGAGGGCCGCAGGTTGGACATGCCTGCCTTATTGGAATCTGGAACATCTGTCCCAATGGCTGGATTCGGATAATCAGACTCTGCTACATGACCGGGATCATCAGTGTGAGCAGATTTTGATCTTGGGGTTAAAACATCAATTTTTGGTTCTAAGATCAAAACATCGGATGCTTTACCTTTAGGAGGAAAAATAACCCTTTCTCTCTTATTTCCTGTACTAGAAACTGGACTTCTAGTAATAGGACCCCAATTTAAAATCAGAGTTTTCTGGTGGGTAGGGTCCATGGCAAATTTATGTGCAACCGAATCTGAGACATGACTTTGACTCTACAAGACTCGGAACATGGCTGCAGGCAGGTACTTGTCACAATTTATATGACTATGTAACCCACAGTCCCTTATAAAATGACTGGAGTCCCCACGATACAGGCATAAACCGAAGTTTCTGCAATGCTGGCGCTCTTCCTCTGAAGGCCTAGCCTTAAGGAACTCTGACAAGATGGGCTAGGAGTTCATGCAGTTCTAGCAAAGCTTGCTGTAACACCTCCAGCCGTTCTGGCATAAATGCCCTAATGGCTGTGTTTAGGGCAGACAAAGACTTTCATTTTTACACAGACAATGAAATGTTTAATGCAGAGCCAGACAGGAACATATGCTGGACAAACAGGCTAAATCCAGAAATAAACCTGAACTGGACTATTTTTTCCAGCAACCCCTCGGTTTTATGGTAGGTTATAATGTAATCATAATCTGGGGGATCTCGGGGTAACCCTTGCTCTGACTGGCTGTTCTGCAAGATGTTGAATACAGCCTGAATTGTGCTTCTGTGGCCGAGGTGGTAAAGCCACAGCAGCGCCAGAGCCTGACTCTGACTCTATTACTAATAGCCACCTTTCCAGGGAAGACTAGCTCCACCCTGTACTCGGATGCCACCTCGTCTTTCCCGGTGACACAAAGTCCCAACCGAGTCAGGGTACTAGTGAGAGGATGAACTGACTAGACAGCACAAACATAAACTAGGCTCTGCACATGAACATGGACTGGAATATGCAACCTTGCAGAGAAGGACTGAACACAGGATTTGCGGTCTTTACTGCTATAATGCGAATCCGTCGCAATAAACTAAACGAAAAATGAACTGCTTAAGCAACACCATCGCTAGGCTAGACTAATGCCTCTGGCATCTGCTGTGAGACAAACAAACAAGAAACATACGCAAGACAAGTCGGCATGCGATTAGGCCTGCATCCTAACGCCAGCTGGCACTGTGAAAATACCAATGGCAGATTCGAATGAAAGGTGCGACTTCCACCACAATGTGTGTGGGGAAGCCGCAGGTACTCAGAGAAGCTTGACACAGACAAGATCTCACACACTGGAAGCAGGGGTTCTCTGACACAGGCAGGATCTAACAGGACACCTGGCAGGTGTGCTTGCTGGAATACTTAGACACAGGCTGGAAAAAAACTGAATTCTGGAGTAATCTCAGACAGTAGTTAATTATCATAGGAATATCATAGGAGTAAACCGGAGTATAACCAGTATGGTTTATTGCTTGGAGCATACCTACAGTATATACCCGGTGGCTTAGGAGGCAGCCACACCCAAAGACTAAGGTATGCATGGAAACAAGGCAAGGTGGATCAGCCAAAACCCGAAGCACTGATCTGGTGAGCACCTAAAACCCACACAGAATAGGAAGAACAGCAGCCCATGACAAACATCTTTGTATTAAATGGTAAATGAAAATTAAAACAAAATTGTGGGAAGGATCTTTCAACCAGCATTATTAGCAATTCAGGCATGATTACCGGTGGTAGGAAAAGTTTGAGGGACTTAGCTTGTAATAGAGAATAACCAATTAAAGCACCATAAATAAACAGTTACCAGTGAGTTGCACTTACATTGATGTTTATGAACTATTAATATTTTCAGTGTTACCCATTTCAGTGGAGGTCCAACATGTACAAAAAAAATCAAAGATGAAAGACATACTGTAAGATCCTTAGTTCATAGTGAGACTGGCTAAACATCTCATGTAAACACCTTATGGGCAAGTGCTCTCTCAAAAACCAATTGGATTTTTAAAGTGCATTGGAATACTGTGAGCACACCAAATTGAAGCAAGCAATACCCCAAAAAAACAATCATTCCAGGTGCACCACAGCACAAATGCACACATATGTAAGATTAACACAAATGGGTATGGCACATGAAATAAAATAGGTTTTGCATGCCATTGCATTAAAAAGATAATAAAAGTCGGTACTTGTGAGTTATCTGGGCGCCCGATTTTAGATCGGGTACCATCGTATCGGATCGCGTCGCATCGCATGTTAACCAAATGGCATGCGATGCGACGCGACGAGATCAGCACCCGACCCGATTTTATATCGGGTACCATCGGATCGGATCGCGTCGCATCTGGTTAACCACATGGCATGCGATGCGACGCGACGAGATCAGCACCCGATTTTAGCAGGGCAAAACCCCCAAAAAGTGACAAAACTTAAATCCCATCCCCATTGTTAACGCCACTCCACTATTGACGCTCCCGAAGCGTGGCGAGCGCAGCAAGCCCGCGAGGGGCGGCGGTATGTGTCCTCCGACCTTTTCATGCCCTACTATCCACTAGTACGTGGAGTGAGAATAGAATAGTGTGGCGAGCGCAGCGAGCCACCGAGGCCCGAAGCGTGGCGAGCGCAGCGAGCCCCGCGAGGGGACGCAGATACCTTCACAGGTGAGCGCATCCCTTCGTAGGCTTCACAGGTATCCGTGTCCCCTCGCGGGGCTCGTTGCGCTCGCCACGCTTCGGGCTCGGTGGCTCGCTGCGCTCGCCACACTATTCTATTCTCACTCCACGCCCTAGTGGATAGTAGGGCATGAAAAGGTTGGAGGACACATACCGCCGCCCCTCGCGGGCTCGCTGCGCTCGCCACGCTTCGGGTTCACGTTGATAGTGGCTTGGTTGTGAACATCCAATATCATTCATCAATATCATTCATATCTGACACATTAAGGACAACAGAATTTAAGGAATAACTGTAATTAGCATATATCAGAAATAAATTATAATAACAACAACACATAGCATACAATAATTAATCACCGTAATTATTTAGCCAACAAACTGAGTGCATGTAGAATGCGGTTAAATGGGCTGTCACCCGCCAGGCACTTTCGCCACACAAACTCCTGCATATAAGAGTCCAGGTGATGGCGGGCTGTGCCCCGCTGGCGTTTGTTCCGCCACTTTGCACATCCCCATAGTCTTTCAATATTTTGGGTGTGTGCTCCAGTCTCCGGGTCCACAAAATTGTATCTGTGATTCACTCTCAAGTGACTGTATCCAGCCCGCTCCAGTTCTGCGGTTTTGTACGCACGCCAGCAATCGCTGACAATTGTACTTCCAGCCTCGATGTGCTCCGCAATTGCAGTCATCAGGGTCGTCGCATCTCGCTTTTCCACTGGTAACATAAAACAATCCCCTGTTTCACGACACACTCCTCCAAACACCCACTGCTGTGGGAGAACTCTGCCGACATTGGCTTGTCTCTTTGCGAAGAGTGACTCATCAACTTCAACTATTTTGCCTGGTCCACCAATCCGGCGTTGAGGCTGGGACATCAGGTCGCATTGACACGCCTCCCGCATCAATGCATTGTAAAAGATAGTGCTTTTATTACATATCTTTAAATGCTTGGTGCAAAACTCTATAGATGTCAGTTCGTCACACCAGCAGAAAATAAAGCGCAGTATGGTCATAAATGGAAGCCTGCATCCGGGGTAAAATAGCGAGGCCCGCAGACTCTGCTTTTTCCCACAGCTTTTGATATAGCAGCGCCATTTCCGCTCTTTTACAGACAGGCGCATTGGGTGTCCATTTGGACAGGTAGCTGTGGATGGAAGCAGCCCATTGTCCTGCATGAATTTAACTGTATCCTCTTCAGTTTTGGGGAGGCTGAAGATACTGTCTGGCAAAGCCATACTGGGAAATAGGGTGTAAGGGGCAAAATGGGGCAATATGGGGCAAATTTCAGAAATTTCACCTCACAAAAACTCTGAGACACACCAACACTGCAAATCACTTGTTTTCTCCTGTCAAAACTCCCTCACAGTGAATTTGTGTCAGATGTGGCAGAGGGCGGGTTTGAAATTGGGCGGGATGTGTTAAAATCGCGTCGCATCGCATTGCGTGCCATTGTATACCATACAATAGCATACGATGCGACGCGATTACGACGCGATGGGAAATCGCGTCGCATCGCGTCGCATCGTATGCTTATTGTACTGACATTCAATTTCCACATCGGGCGCCCAGATAACTCACAAGTACCTAAAAGTCATACAGTATAAAGTGTTTCAATACCAAATGGGTAACCAGTCTTAATATGCTGGAGTGTATTGTTTAATATCTTGTTTTTCAAAGTTGTTATACATGATATACAGTACATGATAATATCTGTTTTAAAATGACACAATGGGCGGTATTCAATGAGGCTGATTCGCCAGGTTTTTATGGCGATTTTGTGCTGTAAGGTGAATTTCTGACTAAAACGGTGAATCACCCTATTCAATGACCAGACGGCGAATACATTTCAAGGTTTTTTTCGCCATGATTCACCGAGTAGCAATCACTATCTTTTTATGGTTAAGTGGAAGGTGAACTTTTAAAATAAAGTGTTTTGTTTTTTACAATTGGTGTAAAAAAATCTGGAATTTTATTCTGAGGAGGGGCATGCTATTTTTATTCATGTGCTGTAAGCACATGAATATATATTTAATTAAAAAATATATATATATATATTTTTTTTTTACACAGACCAGCCAGCAGGGGGCCGGAGCCGAGCCGCTCATTACATATTCATATATTCACTTCACCCGATCATTACATATGCATGATCGGGTGTAGTGAATATACCCGGTCCCCTGCTGGCACCCCCGGGGGGCAGCCTGTGCTGCCTTGCTCCCGGGGAGCCCACCTCCCCCCCACAAACGTTCTGGGGCAGGCAGGGAGACTTCCATCTCCCTGCCTGCCACCGTCCTCAGGCTCCCTGCGGCGTCCGCCGCAGGAGCTCAAATTCGCCGGTCAGGGGCAGCGAACCCTTGACTCGTTGAATACCGGAGCCGGCGAGGCTCCGGAACGCAGCGAGCAGAGGCGAATGTGCAGCGAATCCTAAACAGGATTCGCTGCACGTTGCCAGTATTCACATTGAATACTGTCCAATATGTAATTATGTATTTTGGTTTTACACTTCCATTTTTTCATTTGAAATGTAAGCAATTAAAAAACAAAGCAAACCAAAACAAACAAGTCAAAGCAATTTCATAGCTGTGCTATCATTTATATCGTAAATCACTCACTTAACTTGGTGAAATACAGTAGTACTGTACATGAAAACCACATCAACTCATATTTTTTTCTACAGGAAAATAATTTTCCAGCTAGTAAGTTAGGTGGATCTAGTAGCAAAAAGCTTAGTCTTCCATTCGGATTTAGGTCACTTAATCAAAACCAGAGTCAGATCAAACCATTTGCCCAAAGCACCCGGTCTCATGAAATGTTCATTCTCACTTGTTAGCTGTTACAAAATGACTGACAAAAGAAGGTTTTTTTTTTTTGTAAACTAATTTACTGTTATTCTTCAGGATGTGCATGGGCTGTATGGCTTGCCAGAGGCTAGTAATGAACTTTTTACCTTTCTGTAAAAACTCCTGAAAACTATCTATAGGTAATTTTATAATCATGTATTACTCTTTAGTGCATAACTGCATTTTTCTAATATTTTGCACATATAATTAACATATAGGGTATAACAGTTGTACATACATACACAGGTTGCTATTCTCATCATGGCAGGTGTGACATGTACAGTATGGTGTGTCATGTGTATTAGCAATATATTAAAACCATGAGCTAGATAAAAACAGCATAGGGGCAATACTTGAATACAGTCATTTACTTTTGGGTATTAACAAGGTAGATGGTGACTTCATTCAATGTTCATTAATAATGTAGGCAATCACTGGTACTGAAGATGCCTATTGAAGAAGGTGTAAAATTATATCATTGTCACATAGTAGAGGTTTAACCTTATAATACAGAGGGGTAGATGTACGAAGCTTCTGTTACTCTGGGGTAGATGTTTAAAGCAATGATAAGAGAGAAGAAGTGGCCCATGGCAACCAATCAGCTGCTTTGTATAATTTTATATTTTTCAAATTACAGATGTTACTTCAGTGCTGATTGGTTGCCATGGGCCACTTCTCCTCTGTCTCCTTTATCCTCCCTTATCACTGCCACATACATCTACCCCAGAGTAACAGAAGTTTTGGTGCAGGATAAAATGTGAACTTCACCGATCAAACTATTTTATATTATTAAACTGTATTTGGTACTATTTTTTATCAGTAATATTTATAATGAGGGCTAATGATGGAGTACCTGGTGCCAATATGTCCACACTGGGTAAATGGTCCACACTATTGGGTCCTGGGCATGAAGGAGTAGCTGTACACATAACGCATTTCACTGCCAACTGCAGCTTTATCAAAGGTGTTTTAGCAGTGTATCTGGTCTGGGTATATGTTGATTGTCTATCCATTAGGGAGGGTATATATACCCAGACCAGATACACTGCTAAAACACCTTTGATAAAGCTGAAGTTGGCAGTGAAACGCATAAGGAAGACAGCTACTCCTTCACACCCAGGACCCAATAGTTTGGACCATGTACCCAGTGTGGACATATTGGCACCAGGTACTCCATCATCAGCATCCCTCCCCTCCAATTGTTCTTCTGTGGTGGATACCGCTCCCTGAACCATTCAGTGGCATACATCCATCCAGCCACCAAAGTGTGAGGAATTTAGGAATTCAATCTATGTGAGCAGAAGCCCCATCTACACTTTATACTCAAATCCACTTTGGCGGACACCGCGCTCTGGACCCCCTTGGTGCCCACATTCCATCATTGACCACCAAAGCGAGAGGATTCCAGTTTATTGCGGAAGCCTTCAATCTCCTTTTTTTTCCTCCAAAGGTAAACAGTGCCGTATCCAATAGTGAGATTACTATTATTTAAAAAGTTGAGACTACTGAACAACAAGTTTATCAACTAAACTGGTAAAGTGCACTTACCTGTGACTCCCTCCCTTTTCCTAGGCCACCTCCACACCTTGTCCACCATTCTGTGACGTGAAGAAAATAATTCACTTTATGCAATTGTTTATTTTTATTGTAATTGTTATATATATATATATATATATATATATATATATATATATGTTTTTATCTAGTGAAAGTAAAATCGCAACTTTGTAACAAACACTTGTTATTTTCTTTTTATGGTTTAGAGCTGCTCACATGCCTTTTGGGATGCATGTATTTAGGTATTTAAGAAAATGAGGAGCCACCAATTATATGCTATGGCCAACTCCAATCAGATAAAAAGTAAAAACAATAATGTATTAAAGAGTCATGTCATAGCCCAACATTGGAACACACCTAGTAATGCCTATGGCCAATCCAACCCTGCAATGTCTTATTCTTGTTATATGTTTCTTTCTTTATACCCCAGATTTAACTTTCTGAAAACAGCTTTCAAATTCGCTTTTTAATTATTCAGCAAAATGAAACATAGTTTATTAAATATTGACAAATAGTTATGTGCAAATTGACAATAAGGACTGAAATGACAACATACAATATCTTAGAAGTGAATATGGGATAGATATTTTACTGTGGTCTATTAAACTATTGAACTCAACTTTTTTCTTAGCTCTCAGCCTGAATTTCACTCCCAATTGTATGCATTCCACATAAATGGATTTTGTTATTAGATCGTTCTCGGTTTCTTATATTTTTGTAATAACTTCGGAACTTAAAAAGTCAAATGAAGTTTGAGATCATATTTTGTACAGTACTTATATTTGTGCAATTATGTTTTAATAGAACAAGATAAGTGTATATTAACACATTAGCTTATATTAAAAAATGGATCATTAAAACTGAAAAATCCACTTATCTTAAATACTTTTGTGTAAGTCACTAGCCAAATAATCCCTTAGTTCAATAGTTTAAAAGTTCACATCCGTAATTCTACAGTGTATCAGGAAACAACAGCCTTTATACTTATGCAAATCCAATTGGCATCTATTTTTGGTAGTGCAACATTAGCTACATTTCTTTGTCAAGAATAAAACCTCTCAGTATGTTTGTGACAGAGGGAGCCGCTGATAGAGATATAGGAATTTAATCATAGCGGAGAGACTTTGATCACTCTGTTTAGATGTCGTTTATGTGGCATACAGCAA
This sequence comes from Crinia signifera, assembly GCF_055691185.1. NCBI lineage: Eukaryota > Metazoa > Chordata > Amphibia > Anura > Myobatrachidae > Crinia > Crinia signifera. The sequence goes on from NC_139219.1 coordinate 181,841,901, forward strand.
TTTGCAAATTGTTACTAAATGCATTGCCGATGACATGTCACGTTATGTCAAGTCAAGGTAGCTACTTATTGAACATTCAGTATTTATGGTTTTTGCTGAATATTTATATCTACTATTCATGACATTTTAGTAAATGCTGAAAAGTGTTTCATACAGTCTGTAAACTTATATTTATGCCTATTATATGTAATTTGGAAAATAACTGAAAATGCTTATAATGCACAAGGAGCCTACAGTATGTAATGAAAGTAACTAAATAATACACATAGACAAGGATGTTAAGTACTTATTGTTATACACATATTCTCTACTCTAGAAAGTAAAGTTTCTAGAGAAAATAAAATGGCAAAGAACAATAAGGGAAATACAGATATAATCAGAGTTTAGTGTTTTATAGCAAATATCAACTTTATAAAATCATGGGGTCCATCTTGTAACTGAATATACTGTAAGGCAGCAATAAAGGGATCAGCTCTACCTTCTTCCTGATAGCACTGACATTAGGCTAACATATCACATTTCCATAAACCCCAATGGGAGAGCTAAATGACTCAGGCGTTACTAGTAAGAAATGTCAGTTACCATTACCTGTCTTCTTCAGCACCAGCTTTGTCACATCTAGCTGCTGTTATCTACTTTTCCTTACTTTTAGATCAGTGTGAGAAGCAGGAATATTCATAAAGAAAGCTCTCTGTCTGTCTGGTTGAATAAAGTTTCGATTTTTGAAAAAAAATAGTGTCACTGGCTGCTGCAACTCAATGGGAGAGAGGTCAGTCCACAGTCTCTCCTCTGATGTCTGTCAATGCAGATTAAGTGACTTAACATTTACTCCCCTCAGCATAGATAGCATTAGTAACAATTGTGGTGGCCGGTATTTGAGGAGCGCTTCTATATCTTCATGGTATTTGAATCTTATCTTAATTCACAGATCCCCCATGTTATGGGCCCCATACATCAGCAATCACAATTTATGGATTTTCAGATATAGGGATATTTTGGCCAGAAAAATGGATTTTACAATCTATCTGACTTTGCCCACACATTACAGATTTATTTCAGTGATCAGCAGATTTTTCTATCTAAAGATTGCATCTTCATATCTGGAAATTGCCCCAATCGATTGTCATTTCAGCTGTTCATAATGTAAATAGATGAAGAAGACGAATTGGGAATGCCCACACATATAAAAAAGATCCGCAGATAATACCAGATTATTAAGCATGTTTTAAAACCTGATTAAGCAATCGATTGGCGATTTTGAATGGGATTGCCAAAAGGGGGAGCCCACACATCTAAAATTAATTGTGGCAATCATCTCCATATCTGAAAATTGTCACAATTAATTGCTGATGTATGGGGCCCTTAACTTAAGCAAATGTTGACACGTAGCTCTATTACAAGAACATAATCAGGGCTATTTTTCAGTAGGCTCCAGCAGGAACTGAGGCCCTTATTCTAGTTCACTCTTTGTGACAAAATATTTCTTAGATGGACAAAACCATGTGCACTGCAGGTGTTTATCTCATAATCATTAGTAAAATATTTGTTTATAGAAGACTGAACAACAATACTTTACATATATTTAATCTGACATATTATTTCCAAAGTGGGAAGCATTGATAATTAAAAGGTTAGCATTGTTGCCTCACAGCAATGAAGTCTTAGGCTCTATTCCCACTATAGTCTTAACTGTGTGGCGCTTGAATATTCTCCCTGTGCTTGATTGGGTTTTCTCAAATTACTCTGATTTTCACCCACATTCCAAACATCTACTGTATACTGGTAGGTTCCTTGTCTCCAACAAAAAAATGATCCTACTGTGTATGTGCAGGTAGTAGGGAACATAGATTATAAATTCCACCAGAGCAGGGACTATGTGAGGGGCTATATATTCATTGTAAATCACTGTGGAATATGTGTGTGCTACATATAAATAACTGGTTATAAATAAATGAAAGATCATTCATATGGAGCACTTCATTTAGTCTCTGACCATAAGGCGTCACCTCGTAACCGGTTACATTGCTGATATTTCCTTCTAGTCCATAGAGACACACAGAAAATCTGTGATGTTGAGCTACCATGTAAGTGATGATGTGCATAGCTTAATGGAATACAGCAAATACACATGTACTGTTTGATTGTATGATCTTCTTAGGCACAAAAAAGCACCTAAAGTAAATGGAATGTTATTTACTTCCCAGCTACTATATATTTATTCTTTTTGCCTTGCCTGTGCCTTCAGAATGGTCATTATGTTTTTATGTTAAGTGGATTAGATTAAGATTAAGTGAAAAAAATTATATATATATATATATATATATATATATATATATATATATATATATATATATATATATATATATATATATCAGTGAAGTATTTAATGGACATAACTTGATTATGAGGCAGAAATTCTAACTTGATTTTGGAGGCATTCATTTTAAGGAGTCAAAATGTAGTATTCGTTTAAATGTGGCTTAAAATATTACACACTTGTAGCATTATGTTCCAGTGTACATATTTGTGTATGCAGTTCTGTAATGTAATAATGACCATGTGTATGATAATGCTGAAAATTATACTTCCCAAGGGTGCAACTACCATTGGTGCAGGGAGAGCAGCTGTTATGAGGAACAGAGCTGAAAGAGGCCTAACTTCCATGTCAAAGTTATATGTTATATACATTTATCACCATTGGGCCTTTTGCCTTGGGGCCTACAATAGATGGTATCTAGGTATGTACTGAAGCTGCTAATTATAATGAGGTAGGGCATTATAATGTTATATAATATGAACTGGGAGACTGTAATGTGGCAAAATATGAAGTGGAGGCACTGAAGTGTGGCATAATGTTAACTGGGAATGCTATTTTATAATGTGAATTGTGGATAATGTGTTGCAGAATGTGTTCTTGCAGCCGTATTAAAATTGGACATGTGTTCTAGGTGAGGAAGAACAACCATTTTGTGTGGGTCTCCTAATGGAGAACATTGTCCTTTGCTGATAGGCTTGGAAAGTTGGAGTGTCCCTCACCATCACCCTCATAGAGGATTTCTGTCACACCCCTTGGGCCTTATTCTGGATTCACTCGCAGATTCAAATTCTATCTCAAAAGCATGTACATTGCAGGTGGGCAAATGTAACTTGTGCAGAGAGAATTAGATTTGGGTGGGGGGTTTTACTTCAAAGTGAGATCTACATTGCAATGTAAAATCAAAGCAGCCAGTATTTTTCCTGCACAGAAACAAAATAACTCACCCAAATCTAACTTTCTCTGCACCTGTTACATCTGCCCCACCTGCAGTGCACACGGTTCTGCCCATTTGAGAAGGAATTTTCCTCTGCGAGTGAACTAGAATAAGGGCCTTTGTGTTTGTGACAGCAGGACAGTGTTAGACTGTCCCACTAAAATTGGGACAGTTGGGAGGTATGTTGACTAAATTTTCAGCCGTTTGGTCTAAACTTCATACAGTTCACAGTTCTCTCCCTCTCCAAATCACATGATGCATCCTGCAGTTGAAATCTAAACATATATGGTTTTATTTATTTTAAAAAAGCACATAATTGTTAGAGACCAATTATCTGAACTGTTTGTCATTTGGGCTTTTTTCTTTTACATTAAACTTGTGTATTGCAATTTGTATCATCATGCCAAAAGTACAGTAAATGTAAACTAGTAAAAATAATAACACAAAGTAAATAACAGTGGGAAACAATATGTAAGATATTATTTGTCTCATTTATTTCTTTGTTTTTAGCGATTTTATTTATCTTTCTGAATAAATGGTACCAGAAAAATGGTCAATAATTATAACTATATAGTATATACAAATACACTGTAAAATGTATGAACTTGTGTAATATTTAAATTGCCCTCTGACTTTTAAACAATTTATACAGATGGAGTGCAGGTCATTCAGCTGGGGGCTGATATGTGCCGGAAGGGGGCGCACGCGCACAAGATGCTCGTGTGCCCCAGTCCAATGGAACTCTCCTCCACCTGCCGGTCCCCTCCGCCACCCTGCAACCCCCTAACTCTCCATCCTGTAATCAATCAGTGATCAATCATCTAACAAGGTTGTGCGGATACATATCATACTCCTCACGGAGTTAACTCCCATGAGACCCCCCCTAACCCTACCTGTCTCCCTGAAGCGGAGATGGGCAGGGATTCCAGGGTAAAACCAATGTACTTTTAACTTGATCAACTGATCAACAGGACAACATTATTATTTTTAAATGTAGATAAACATTGTTGGAGCTTGCTCAGTATATGTATAAGCATACAGTTCTTGTCTGCCTACCACTTATATTTCTGAAATTGTTTACATTTAATGTGTTTCACCTATGCCAATAAAAAGCAGCAGTAGCATTTGCAAGGTTAGGATAATACTGCTGCAGTATAATATACTTCCATGTTAATGCCTACAGTATGCCTCAGAAGCTGTCGTTAAAACAGCAGGTATAAGTCTGTGAGATCAGTGTAAGTGGATAAAGGCTAATCTACATGCCTGTCAATAGGTTCTTATCTACATGCCCACAAGTTTTAAATTATGTAATTCTTGTGTTTTCTCTAGGAGGTCTGATACATTGCAGGTAGGGAGGCCAATCCCGGGGCATTTTTTCAATCCCGGGATTCGGGATTGAAAAATGCTCAATCCCGGGATCCCGGGAATCCCGGGATTGGCCTCCCTAATAAAAAAAAAAATGACCCGCCCCCCAAATATCAATATAAATCCCCTCTTATTCGCCCCCCGCCAGCCCGCCCGCCACTCTTCCCCTGCCCTGCACTGTCACTTACAGAGGTATGGTGACAGGCAGCAGCAGGAGCGATGTCCGTCCATCCGTCTCCATCCATGCAGCGGCGGGGCGGGCAGGCGGCTGAGCCGAAGACAGTGCACTGACAGGCATGGCGGTGGACGGGCTGCGCAGCGTGGCGTGATGTCAGGGGTCACGCTGCGCAGCCTGGGCGCCGTCATCATGACACTGACCAATCAGCCACCGGAGGGTACACAGCAGACAGCCGGGCAGCATCTGAGCCATTCTAAAGTGCTCAGCGCTGCCCGGCTTTGGAGAAAAAACTACATTTAGCACTGGGATACTAATCCCGAAATCCCGGGATTGAAAGCTTCAATCCCGGGATTGAAATCCCGCCGATTTTAGGCCTAAATCCCGGGATCCCGCCGATCCCGATCCCGGGATTGGCCTCACTAATTGCAGGTCATGGTCATTGCAGAATTATTATTATTTCCTGACTCTTCTGTGTGCCGCATAAGGTATTTTATCACAAGGTACTGAGTTTATCTACATAAGTAACATATTGGACAATATCAGTTTCCTACAACAGAGCAGCAAAATTGCCTACTGAGTGAATTCAGTTTAGAAAGCAATGAAATGCTTGTCACTGTATCTGGTGTATCAGTTTATCACCAGGCATTAGGAGAAGCACTGTATTTAACCCAATATGGGACAGCAGGGGTGAGATTTAATAGGATGAGAGATTCAGAAAGTGAGAGATTTGGTGAGAAATCTCCAGTTTTTTTTAAAGCGGCAATCATTTACACTTCAAAATCAAACTGGTTTTGCAGTGCAAATGATTGCCACTTTAAAAAAACTGGAGATTTCTCACCAAATCTCTCACTTTCTGAATCTCTCATCCTATTAAATCTCACCCCAGGTGTGACTTTTATCTTTCTGGGGTATGCCTGATATTGTAACTACTGCTGTTTCAGTTAGACATTCGTTTTCTGTGTATGTGCAATAATGATAAGCATTTGTTCATACTTATCCATTTATGTATTAATTTAAGCTAGAAATCTGAAAACAATATATATATATATATATATATATATATATATATATATATATATATATATATATATATATACAAGAGCAAAAGAACCGGCACTCAGGTTTCCAATTGGCAACTGCCCCAGGTGCCAACTCCAAGATTTGTAGAAATGGTGTAGAATGAGTGTCACTCCAGGGGACTTGGTTTCAAAGACTTTATATATAATAAGGTGCAAGCAGGTTACATGTTTACAAAAGTCGACGTTTCGATACCAGCATGTATCGTTATCAAGACTGCATGTGAAGAAATAACAGAATACAATAAGCCCGCACGGCAGCGGGACCCACAAATATATAAGCAAGCATATACTTACCGGCTACGTGTAGACTGGACGGGTGCCGGGTGCAGAGAGCGTCTCTCCCGTCGGCTGGGAGGGGGCGCACACTGCTGACGTCAGTCCACCAGCACAGCATAGCAACGCTGCGTGATAGGACGCGTCCCCGTCAACCCGTCCAGAATCCCATGAGCCGGGACCATGATAGCAGACCAAGCAGGGCCTGGATGCTTGCTTATATATTTGTGGGTCCCGCCGCGGTGCGGGCTTATTGTATTCTGTTATTTCTTCTAGTTACATGCAGTCTTGATAACGATACATGCTGGTATCGAAACGTCGACTTTTGTGACCATGTAACCTGCTTGCACCTTATTATATATAAAGTCTTTGAAACCAAGTCCCCTGGATTGACACTCATTCTACACCATTTATATATATATATATATATATATATATACTGTATATATATATATATATATATATATATATATATATATATATATATATATATAAATAAATCCGGACATTCGGCACTCAGGATGATAGAACAACCTGCCGGGGTGCCTTCTTGAATATTGATATGTATCAGGTACCTTCTGGGCTTTATATGAAAAAGTGGCTTTTAATCCATCAGGTGATATTTGTACATCAGGGTCGACGTTTCAAGACCTATTGGTCTTTTCTTCAAGACTGGTACAATAAAGTGCAGATAGTGCTGTGCAGGGTGACCAAAAGAAACTGCTGTGCAGTCTTACCTTAAATAGCAGAAAACTGTGAGGTGCAGCGTGCTCCACAGCCGGCGTCTTCCTGCGGTCGCGTATTCGGGAAGTGCCGGTGACGTCATCCCGCTTGTGTCTACTCGTCTCCTAGCAACCTCCGGACGCATCTCCCCCTCGAGCCGGCGGAGTATTGCGCTATAACTGTTTAAGACCAACAGAACATACAGTTGGATTAGTGATGAAGAACATTACTGTGCATAGAAATCAACATAGTGCTGCTATTTATTTGCTAGTTATTTGCTCATACAAAATAGCAGCATATTTGCTCATACAAAATAGCAGCACTATGTTGATTTCTATGCACAGTAATGTTTTTCACCACTAATCCAACTGTATGTTCTGTTGGTCTTAAACAGTTATAGCGCAATACTCCGCCGGCTCCAGGGGGAGATGTGTCCGGAGGTTGCTAGGAGACGAGTAGACACAAGCGGGATGATGTCACCGGCACTTCCGGAATACGCGACCGCAGGAAGCCGCCGGCTGTGGAGCGCGCTGCACCTCACAGTTTTCTGCTATTTAAGGTAAGACTGCACAGCGGTTTCTTTTGGTCACCCTGCACAGCACTATCTGCACTTTATTGTACCAGTCTTGAAGAAAAGACCAATAGGTCTTGAAACGTAGACCCTGATGTACAAATATCACCTGATGGATTAAAAGCCACTTTTTCATAAGTCCGTGGAGTGCCGCTTCTCCTTACTGGTCCTATAAAGCCCAGAAGGTACCTGATACATATATATATATATATATATATATATATATATGCTTAACTATTGAACTTACAGTACACAGTATTTTAATTTTTAAAACGTGAAGTGTATATATGCTCACAGACCTGCATTTATAGATAAGCTGGGTACACACTAGCACAGTGGTTCCCAACCCTGGTCCTCAATACCCCCAACAGTGCACGTTTTCCAGGTTACCCAGCAGGTGCACTCATTCTTCAGACACATTTTAAAAGAGCCACAGGTGGAGCTAATTATGTCACTTGTGATTCTGTGTGGAGACCTGGAAAACGTGCACTGTTGGGGGTACTTGAGGACCAGGGTTGGGAACCACGCAAATTATATTGCTGACAATATCTTTGGAACTCCCAGGCAAACTATATAGGGCACACACACTAAACAATATCATTAAAAATATGGGTGGGCAACCCTCTTGGATAACGGCGCCCCCCGCCCTCGGGATCTCCCCCGAGGCAATGGTCATTTCCCATGATTCACGGCTTTTCGTGGGGAGGGTCTAAAATGCAAATTGCATCATTTAGCCCCACCCTCTACTCAAAGACACACGGATTGCGGGATTTTCAGTACTGGGCGGCAGAGCTTGATGACGTCTACATCAGGACCTGCCTGCTGACAGTCTCCTCTACGGGCTTCTCCCAGAGATAAGAATTAAAAAATAGGCAACCATGTGTAACATGTGCAGAGAGAGTTATATTTGGGTGTGGTTTGCTGCCAGTATTTACTCTGAACAGAAACAAAATAACACCCAAATTAAATTTTCTCTGCACTTGTTACATCTGCCCCACCTGCAGTGCACATGGTTTGTCCATTGAGAGAGAACTTGCTTTTGCAAGTGAATGAGAATCAGCCCACAGTTCGATCTGACTGCATGTTCAATTGAAAGGGGGGATCGTTAACGGCCCCCAGGAGCAATCATCGTTGACAATATAGTGCATACTCACCAGACAATATGCATGATATATCATTAATGATATTGTTATCGGGCATGTCATTAACCCTTAGAGTGCTAACATTGCTGTGAGAGATGTGAAATATATCTGTTAAAAATGCCAGGATCGTAGTCAAGAAATATGAATCAATTTAGTTATTGCTGGCTAGAGATCTGGGGGGAAATGTAATAGGATGAGAGATTCTGAAAGTGAGAGATTTGGTAAGAAATCTCCAGTTTTTTTAAAGCGGCAATCATTTACACTGCAACACCAGTTTTGATTTTGAAGTGTAAATGATTGCCGCTTTAAAAAACCTGGAGATTTCTTACCAAGTCTCTCACTTTCTGAATCTCTCATCCTATTACATTTCACCCCTGAAGTCAATTAATTGTAACTTCGGTACATATTGAGCCAGTTGCTGTGAGCAACTCTGGCATTTTAGCAAATATTTTGCACATCTCTTACAGCAATGTTGACATTTTAACGATTAATGATCTAGCTTGTTGTGTGTATGCAGCTTTAGTTTGGCTACATTTGTTTTACAGGAAAACTAAAAATTTTACTTTGACTTGAAATTAAAGACCATGTTATTTTCTTGGCTGTTTTCGGGATTCCAAGCAGTGGCAGTTGCTGAGGTCAGGCTACAGCACAGTCCAAGATTAAAATAGGGGAGCCACACTTGGGGCCTTATTCTGGTCGGTGCGGATATATCAGCGTGCGTTCGGCCCGCCGATGTTTTGTGTCTGCGCATGTGCAGAGGCGTCTCTGTGCATGTGCGGGGCGTACGGCCAAATCCCGCATGATATGTGAACACTCCGAACAGGGGGTGGAGAGGGGCGTAAAGGGCTATTTGGGCTCATTACCATGTGCATACGCCCCGCGTTTCATGGGCGTTCCCATGCAAACGCTGGGCGTACGTATGGTAATGCGGCCGTGACGCACGTGTAGGGGGCAGACATATGACATCGCCGGATGTCAGTTGCCCGCCCAGATCCCTGCTTTTGCACGGAGAAATGTCCGTGTGGTCTGAGGTTGCGGGAGCTGGTGGAGCACTCGGTCCTGCGACCATCGAATGATGGGGGAGGTTCCCTTAGATGGAGGAGGCGTATTCCGTGTAAAATACACGTGCGGTCCGTTCGGCCAGCTTCTTGCCGCGTACGGACGGAGTTGGCGATCCATATGGAAGGGGGGGTTTCGCACGCACGGTCCTGGCCGCATAATCGGATCCGGCCGCACCGACCAGAATAAGGCCCTTACTTTCAGTAAGTTATGACTGGCAATGTTTGGAAGCATTTGGGTGGCAGTTTTTGTCCCTTATCTGAATTTTATACTTTGCTGCAGCCCCAACTTTGGAGAAACCACGTTTACAAAACAAACAAAAGTTAAATATTTTAAAGTGGATAAATGTGTATAAAGTATATACGGAAATAAGTAGCAACAGTCAGCGAGTGCTCAAATAATCCCCTTAGCAATGATAGACAAGACTGTAACAATTCTAATTGTTTCTAAAAGTAATCTGTATAAAAGAAGGACTTGGAATCCCATGTGGACAAAAATGTACAAAAACTATGTAATCCTGGCAGTTGAGTGTTTTTAAAAAAAGGAAATCAGATAAGCAGCTTAAAGTTGGACTTAACCATAAATGGTTTTGATGCTGATGTTAAAGGCATATCATATATGTAACTCAGTTAATTATTAGTTCTTGCAAATGAGCCAAATTTCTATTCTTTAACAGCTTCTACTTTATAAAATATTTATTAAATTCTCCTTTCTTTCTCCCAGTAGCTGCAAGGCAGAAACCAAGGATTAGGCTATTGCAGTTCTTTCGAAGCTGTCAGTTTGCAGTGCCAAACTTCAAATATGAACTGTTGCATGTACTGTCACAGATATTTCTTCTACATCTTAATTTGCAAATGAGGAGCTGACATTTCCCATGCTTCATATTTGCACACAGCTCCACCATATTAAAAGCCAGTGCTGTCAGCAGCAGCTATTATGTTTATTGCTTTGCAGATATTAGGTAGTCTATTTGAAATTTTTTCATTAGATTTTTATTTATAACCAAGATGGCTATGCAGCAGCAAATCCTCATATTTTATTCAGAAAGGAGATGTGGAGTGTGTGATTCGTGCATTGCATATAAAAACTGTTTCATGTCAGAAATTTTTTAATATTATTTAATCAGCCCGAGTCCTCTTTTTTCCTGTTTAACCTGCTGATGCAGTACATCATGGTCTAATATATTCAAAATAAATATAAATAACTAGGAAAGCATAGATTTGAAAGAATAGTACTAGTTTATTGATGCCTGAACCTAAAAAGTATTTATTTTTTAAAACCTGATGTTTTCAAACACTGCATAGGAACAGTACAGAATTGGTTCCTCTGAGATTCCGAGATGAAAATCAACCCTCTGGGAGAATTCTGTATTTGGGAGCTTTTCAGATGAAAAGCAAATGTCGGATTGATTAAGATCTCACCCAGTACTGAAAGCTTACAGAACTGCAAGCTTCATACTAAAATCAAAAATAACAATGTCAAAACATAAAGGGGAAATGGAGAACCAGCAAGCAAAACTTTCTCAAAGAGAATGAAATGACATGATAAAAATGTTATGATCTGTCAAATTTTGCACATGAATATCTACAAAGGGGAAATGAAAATTTTACCTAAAACTGTTACAATTAACCCCATTGTAGTCATGCTTTATTTATTTATTTATTTATTATCTAAATGTTTAATTTGGCAGAAGATATACAGTATGTTTGGTCTGTTTAAAACAAGTATATTAGCAGTGTCTGATCTTTTAAAGAGATTACAATAATTTGTACTGTATTTACAAAGTTAGCAACGCATTCTATTGATTATCCAAAATATTAGTAGCCTCTTTTATGCCTAAAGGATTGGTTAGTTTGGTTAATAATAATATAAATATTATATTATTAATGAGATTCCTGTTTTTTGTGTCCTCAAAATATTATTATTACATTTTATCTAAGGCTCACATAGGGTGGGAGCTTGAGAGCCCTCTGACATGTTAGCGTCCAAGCTAGTAACGTGAGGTGCAGGCAATGCTGAGAAAATTTCTCTCCCCTGTGACTCAGTGTAAACCCACGATTTGCCCACCGGAAGAGTGAAGGATGTCATCAACAGACCAGTGTGCTGTGTGCAGGCGAACCTGGAGGCTTTGGAGGTCAGTAAATGGAGGATGGTTGGTGGCTGGGTGGCACTTCCTGCTGTGAGTGATGGTGCAGGTGCAGGAAGATGTGTGCAGCCTCTGCAGGACAGAGGACAGCTGGCTCCAGAGGATGGAGGACAGCTGGTAGCTGAGCGGCATCTCCTGCTGTGAGAGATGCTGCAGGCATAGGAAGACTCATACTGGTGGTGAACACCGGTCTGGGAGGTTGGTGTATTGAGGAGGCACAGGAAAGAGTACCCAGAACTGGTAGCGTGGGTCCCTGGAGCAGCAAGATACCCATTTCTATTTTGGGATTGGAGGTGGCAGAGTGCCACAAATAAGTAGCAGCATGGAGACCATTTGGCAGCAGCAAGAATAACAGAGTGGACCAACCAGTGGACATATCATAAGAGGACCAGAGTATATGAAGGCAGCAGCACTCACCAGGAGTACTCAGGTACCTGGGACTGAATAACAGCGAGCAGTGAAGGATATATATGGTGGAATAAATAACTGGCCACCCTGTATAAAGTGTTGTTGGGTGAATAAGTATCCCCCCTCCGAACTGATACTTTCTGTAGGAGTGATACAATTGTGGAGTTGGGACTGTGCTATATTAAATTAAACAAAATCCCAAGTATAAAAGAGTTAACTGTCACAAGGGCAGTTTGACGGGCGCTACCTTTAGGGCTCCTCACTCAAAAAAAAGCAGCAGCTGATAATGGGGGTTGTCATTCCCCGAAAAGACCACATGCAATTGAAAAGAAGAAAAAGCTGCGCTCTGAGGAAAATGTAACAATTGTGACACAACGTTTTGATTTTTAACGTTATCATAATTTTAATTAGACACTGTATACATATTTAAAAAAACCACAATAAAAAATACAAAATTAGTATAAACTTGTTAAAAGACGGGTAGCTTTTTGGTAAATGTGATATTGGGATAGGCACCCCTAAATAAAGTTCCTCACTTGTAAGGATCCTGTTCCTATTGATGGATTTACAGTATACACCTTTTTTCAGACAGATTTTGTATACCACTCACGAATATAGGGATTATGTCCTGCACTGGTTAGCAGATGGGTGGATTGGTCCCTTGGAGTGGAGCCGGCAACTTGTGTCCTGAATTCGACACACAGCAGATGGTGATGCTTGTAAGTGGCGCCGATACCTTGATGTCCTTTTGGTTGGCGCACAGCAGATGTTGATGCTTGTGATCGGTGTCAAAGTCCTGGTTCAGGATACCAATATTTGTATTCCACAAGTGGGAGAATGAAAGCGGGGTGCCTGTACTGACGCGTTTCGCTGGGGGACTCCCAGCTTTTTCCTTTTTACAAGCATCACCATCTGCTGTGTGTCGAATTCAGGATACAAGTTGCCGGCTCCACTCCAAGGGACCAATCCACCCATCTGCTAACCAGTGCAGGACATAATCCCTTTATTCGTGAGTGGTATACAAAATCTGTCCGTGTATACTGTAAATCCATCAATAGGAACAGGATCCTTACAAGTGAGGAACTTTATTTAGGGGTGCCTATCCCAATATCACATTTACCAAAAAGCTATATGTATACAGTGTCTAATTAAAAATTATAATAACGTTAAAAATGAAAACGCTGTGTCACAATTGTAACATTTTCCTCAGAGCGCAGCTTTTTCTTCTTTTCAAAATCCCAAGTATACCTGCAATATAATAAGATTGATCAACCCAGTTTTTATTGTTAATATTTAATATACAGAGAAATGGGGAAAATAAAAGCAAGCAGCAACAGCTGCGAAGCTTGAGAAATATGCAATAGGAACTAGCAATCAAACGAGGGCCACAATAAATCATTATGATTTATGACCCTGTGCCATAGGCCAGGCTTCAAAAATTGTTGGAGTCAATTAATGGAAGTGAAGTACGGCTGGGGGAAAAGATAGAGCAGGCTGAAATTGCGCTATTGAGACAATTATGCAAAATATACAAACCAGAGTTACTGAAACAAAGGCCAGAATCTCTCAATTGGAGGACGTGCAAGCACCATTGGTGACCCAGGTTAAATCACAAAACAAGGTGAATGATGAATTTACAAAATCAGGTATCTGTAATGGAAGAGCACCTTCGCCATAACAATATCAGACTGGTTGGTATACCAGAGAAAACGGAGGGTGACAACCCAGAAGTGTGGTTAGAGAAATGGCTGATTACTCAGTTTGGTAAAGAAGTGTTTTCCGCACACTTTTGTGTTGAAAGAGCCCATTGGGTACCGTTAAGGTCCCAACCATATGGCATTCCAGCCAGAACAAAACTGCTGAATTATAGAGACTGAGATATAATTATGGTACTTGTTTAGTTTCACGGCGGCAGCTCTACGCTATGTTTGAAGCTACGCTAATAGTGTAGCCCAACGTCTGCTTTACTTGTCTAGTTTTACGGGGGCAGCCTAAGCTAAGCTTATAGCGCAGCCCAACGGCTGCCTTACTTGTGTAGTTTCCCGGCACCAGGCTAAGCTACGTTATCAGCGTAGGCTGCCGCTGTAAAACTACACAAGTGTAGCTGGGAACTGCATATCTGTCCCTGGCAAGCCTGGTCAGTGCCTCTATCACACCGCTGGTGCCAGAATTATCCCCTCCCCTCTCTTTGGCGGAGAGGGGATCATGCTGGAGCCAGCAGAGAGGCGCTCCATCTTTTTCAGAGGTAGGCATCCTCTCAACCTTTTCATACCCTCACTATCCACATCGGTGTGGAGTTGATATTATATAGTGTCGCAAGCGCAGTGAGCCAGAGCCCGAAGCGTGGCGAGCAGACATGGGTAACTTTACATGTATTCCACATACCCTCGCGGGGCTCGCTGCGCTCTCCACGCTTCGGGCTCGTGGCTCAATACGCTTGCCACACTATATAAAATCAACACCACGTCAAAGTGGATAGTGGGTGTATGAAAAGTTTGGTAGGATGCATGGGAGATGGACAGATGTCGCTGACAGAAGCGGATGATGGTCAATTCCTCTGCCCAACAGAAGACAAACCGGATCAAGGTGACAAAGGTCAGATGGCACCCTCTGAACCACTGCACAGCCCTGACACTGAAATTCTTGCCACAGCTACGGATATGGCAGCGCCACATCCGCTCCCTGACACTGAGCCTCATAGGGTGCCCATTGGGGCAGGTCTGGGTGTCAGGCAGACATTTGTAGCTTTGCAGAAATGCCACAGACTCCTCCTCAGTCTGGGGCAGGATGAAGAGTGCCAGCTTTTCAGCATCCATAACTGAAATACGTCTGCCTGTCACAGAATCTAACAGCTGACTGACTACGCTAACTGCGTACCACTCAATCTACCAGCTGACTGACTATGCAACAGCTGACTGACTACGCTAACTGTGTACCGCTCAATCTACCAGCTGACTGTCTTCGCCGCGAGAACAAGATGCTGTTTCTGACAGGGACGCTACATCTGACTACGATGACTTTCGCTACGATGACTACGCTAGTCGCGGGAACACTAAGCCGATTTTGACAGGTACGCTTATGCTGACTATGTACTGCCTACGCTGACTACACTACGCTAATTCTGACTGACTAAACTGACTACGCTGGTCACGCGGAACACACTACGCTGCTTCTGACTGATGAGGCCGATTCTAAAATGGATGCTACGCTAAGTATATAATTGTCGCCGTGAAACTAAACAAGTACCATAATAATTTGAAAGCCAGCAGTAGAAGTCAGATGGTGAGTGATGGTGTAAATATAATTATATTTCCCAATTATGACATAGAGGTCCAAAAAAAAGAGTTACATTTGTCAACATTAAGAAAAGATTACGGGAACTTAATATTCGGTACTATGATTTTCCCTGCAAAGTTGAGGATAACAGCAAATGGACAGACCAAATTCTTTATGAGGCCAGAAGAGGTCTCAGCTTGACTAGATGGCCACAAAAAAATCAAGGATAATAAGGGACTAATCGAATAACAGTACCAGATGTTATTATAAGTGTGCAATTTATTTTCGCCTTCCTTTTTTTCTCTTCTTTTTTTATCTTACAGCCAAAATAGAAATGTAAATCAGCACGTGCATGCACTTTATAAAAAATACACAAATCATGTCAGGTAGACTCACATGGGAGTGTGATCATAGATCAGGTGTTACTGCCCCAAATGAGGGATGAACGTTGTTGTATTTCTCCAGTGGGATAGTATCCCCGATAACCCCCAAAGGGCGGATAGTGTGTAGTGTGATAGTTGTGGGTTGGTTAACAGATTCAGGTATACTACTGAGGGGTGATATACAGGGTGGGGGGGGGGTGGATAAAGGTATTAAAATTCTGTTTGAAAATCTCAGTTAACTGATTAAAAGTAATAATGGGAGGGCAGACATTTTTAAATAAGGAATGGTGAAAGTAGTATATTGGAAGGTACGTAGGTTAAATTATAAAATACAAAAAGGCTACTGTCATGAATCAGGTAAAACAGTATGTTGCGCAGGTGGTTTGTCTAAGTGAAACCCACTTGACGAGAAATAAAATCTTGGCACTCAAGAGGACATGGGTTGATCGGATGTTTCATTCAAGCTTTTCAAAATGCTTCTAGGGGTGTATCAATTTTAATCCATAAAAGTGTATCATTTGTATGCAAGAGGCAAGAAATAGATAAAATGGGTAGATACAGTACATTTTTTGCAATGTCAACTATACATCCTGCATGTCTGTATCCTGGTGGTGTATATCCCTCCACCATTTCAATATGAGGTAATAAAGCGAGCAGTACAGCTTATAGAAAAAGCTGATGGTACAGAAATACTATGCATCTAATAATATAATATTTCCTGCTGAATGACTAACCTTGTTTAAAATGTTGTATACAGTAGTGTCACAGCTAAAGAAGTATTCCAACATTATAAAATTAACAACTGTATATTTTTATAAACCTGTGAGATTGAGTCTGGGTCGCCCTCACCTCTATGCCAGGGAATAAAAACAATAAGTCTGTGGGACCAAAACAATTCACCTACTTGAGTAGTAATGGAAAGCTTGAGGTCTGGTTTGGGAATCCAATGCTGCTGGAGGGGAGCAGAATGATGCAACTGACAGTATATTTGGCAGTTAGAAGCTGATTGCTTGGTACTTCAACTCTCTGCAAGGTTTTATACATGTGCATCATAATATTTCCTCTAAAGCACGATTGTGTGCTATATAAAAAAATATGATCAAATAAATATGAACATACCGTTGTGTCTTCATCTTTTCATATCTTGACACCAGCAGAGCAGGGTAGGGGGTTTGAGCCGCACATGGTGACACCAACATTTCACATTTTATAGATTCATAATTTCATAGGTTTAAGGAATATATCACAAATAATCCAAGATACCTACATATATGTTAGATCCAAAATCTTTATTTCATTCTTTATCAGTATGCAGATACTGCATCCCAAATGTATCCAACTTTGAATATGTATGATACCTGCAAATAGAGCACAACATAATACTGTTTATAAATTCTTTCCACATATTGGTTCATAGCATTTATATTTTTAAATTAAGTTCACAGTTCATCTGCCTGCCATCAAAAAGGCCAACACATGGCCTCATTCAGAGCAAAGGAGAATGGTTTGCAATATCAGGCTAATAGATTGTGGTAATTAGATTTTCAATTGCAATTTAAGATATGCTTGCTTAAACTGAGCATGTTGTTCACAAAAATGTCCTTGTGACTTTTATATTTCATTTTATAGAGCAAGAAAAGATTGAAACAGACACAGCAATAAGAAACAATTTTATCAGTTAAAAATTGTTTGGGGTTTAATAGTCTGTTTAAATTTTTGATCTTCTTGGTCTATTGACCATCTGCTAATCTGGACTACGATTTACCAGTTGACCTACTTAAAAGATTTAGTTCTTTTTTTAAAGTTTCAACTTTACCTAGAACGCTCCGCTATTTCTCAGATTACACGTGTTATTATCACTGTGGAAGGTCATGTGAAATCCATTCCATGGATCAAATGATGCTGAAAATCAATAGTACTTCCTAAATACTTCCACACCCTACTTGGCTCAGTAGGCAAACAGTTGTTATAGCAATAGTTATTTTTTCTCTCTGCTGAAAGTCACCTTTTAAAGTTCAGTACTTTGTTCTTTAGGTTTTTTTTTTAATCTTGACTTAAAATTTGATTTTGTTTTAACAATATAAAATAATGAAACAAAACAAAATCCCTGTAATTAAAACAAATGTTATACACTGTATCACAAATGTTACTATTGCTGTGGATTTCCATAAGCTATGTGCAGATTTACAGGTCTATGTAAAATGTCTTGAAATAAATTAACTAACAACTAGATTAACAATGTGGATCTTTTGAAAGTCACTGCAGCTTTGGAGGTTTTGGTTGCTAAATTTAAAGGGGAAGTTGCTGTATACTAAAAGCCTAACCAGTAGTTTTTTTTTGTATTAGTTCATTTGGCACAATTATTTCAAGTGGCCAAAAATTGGAGATGTCTTCAAAAACTGTTGCATATTAAATTAAGCCCATATCATTTTATATAGAAATATTGTATTACTTGATTTTTTATCTTTGAATGAGAGGAAAAAATCATCATCCCACCAACTTCCTAGAGAAATGGGCAGTATAACATGGGAATCCAAGGAATGAAAACACGTTGTGAGTTGTTTGCAATGTTTGCATAATTTATAGTTTTGAACATATTCAGCAGGGTCCACCTACCCTCCTCCTTTGGGGGTCCTTTGCATTTGAGAAAAAAACAGGTCTCGGAAAGCTTTTTAGTCCTGCTTTGTGATGACATATGCCATGTTTTAGTGAACATGCTCATTGATTTTTGTCAATATGGAGTCAATTTCAATTAGTAATTCTTATGAGCGATGAAGATGGTACTTCTTCATCGCATCGGATTATGGACATGGAGGGACACAATGCTCTGCTCCTGGACATTCCTCTTAATGTATGATTGCCATCACCTTTGTTGAACAGGTTAATTGATAAGAAAGGTGTTTCCCTATAGGTAATTTCAACCATAAATTAAGAGAGATGTCCAGGAAAAAAGCAAAGTGTCCCTCCTGGAGAGGGTCATGTTTGAAGGTATGTTTATGTTCAAAGCACAGGTACACTATCTGGCATAATGCCTGGCACACTGTGGATGAACACTACACATGATTGCGGTAATATTACATATACCAGGCATGTCCAAACTATGGCCCTCCAGCTGTTGTGAAACTACAGGTCCCATTATGCCTTGCCACAGTTTTACTATTGGGGAATGCTAAAACTATGGCAAGGCATGATGGGACTTGTAGTTTCACAACAGCTGGAGGGCCATAGTTTGGACATGCCTGACATATACAGTATATTACCTTTAATAATCATGGTCCATTGATTAGGACTACCTTATTATTGTTGTCATTTACAATGATGCACTTAATCCTCCAGCTGGTTTTCTGAAAAGAACTTACAAAAAAAAAAAAAACCTGTTGAAGCGTGTTATATTTAAAACACGTTGGCTTTTTATTTTAGTCTGAAAAAATTAAAGATCATTTACTTCATGAGAAATATGTTTGGTCTCTATTATTCTTGCTTCACTTCACACAAACTATTGAATACCACAGGTTATATTGTACTCGAACTTATCATTTTTGTTCCTCACCTTCAGGGAACTATAGTGGATAAGGCTGCCCAATGGTGAGTACTTCATTACAGTCTAGGTAATGTGTACATATGCCGGCACTCAACTCTGTAGACAAAGTCTGGGCCCCGTGCCCTCAGTAATGACCTGCTATGCTTGGTCCAATAATATCTGCTGGATGACCGTGGCACTGGGGACTTCAATAAATTATGCAATGAACAGCCAGTGTGTAGATTGATGTTTCAGCCCCTTTAAGGATGTATTTGAACCTATTTGAATATTTTATCCAATGTCTAGCCTGAGGTCGTGTAATAATTACAATCAGAGAAAAGATAAAAGTTTGGTCAAAGCACCACGGCTCCCTCAGTCTTATAGGCTATAGTGATATGGAAAACAGACCATTTTAGTTTTATGGGTAACATTTTTTACACTTATAAATGGATCAATGGCTTACTGATAATGGTTCATTATTGATTAACTCCCACTGTTTTTTATAACTTATGTGATTTGCACTTAAAATGTTCAGTCCCGCTCAGAATTGATGTTTGTTTTCACTTTAATTGGTTTGTTTGCAGTTACACTATGGTTGTAGTGATAGCGGGCTAGATATTTCATAGTTTTTTTTAGATTATACACATATATATTTCGAGGATGCATACAGTATCCTGGAGTTTAAACTTATTTTTTTTTCCCTTCCCTTTCAACAAAATTTTATTTTGTTCATGCACAGAACACAGTACTCTGGATAGCTGTACACAGCATCCTGGAGTTTAAAGCAAAGCATTTTTTTATTTTCTCTTTCAACAAAACTTTATTGTATATTTTGTGCACAGAACACAGTATTCTCGGTTGCTGCGGCAACCGTTCCTATGTGAGTGACATCACAGACCGACGCCGTGAGGAGGCGTCTGGAAGTGCTCGCTGCTCCTGTACACCAGGGTGACACGGCAGGGTATTTAAAGGTGAGTGTTTACACTTTCTGTATGTAAGCTGTTTTGAAAAAAGCCCATTAAAGGGGTTGAAACATCAACCTACACACTGGCGGTTTGTTGCATAATTTATTCAAGTCCCCAGTGCCGCGGACATCCAGCAGATATATATATATATATATATATATATATACTCAGTGTTGCGGCCTGGCACTCTCCCAAATCTCAACTGCCCCGGTGCCCTCCGGATGATATTAAGGCTGATTAAAGCTGAAAGCAGATTGCGGCACTCCAAGGTCTTACAAAGGTATCAAAAACCGCATTTATTGGTTAAATGCAAAGGTCCTAGGGATCTTTGCATTTAACCAATAAATGCGGTTTTTGATACCTTTGTAAGACCTTGGAGTGCCGCAGGCTGCTTTCAGCTTTAATCAGTATATATATATATATATATATATATATATATATATATATATATATATCTGCTGGATATTTAGAAACCAAGGAGCTTAATGGTGTATGCACTAAATTTAACACCTGAAACAAATGGACACATACCTGGCAGATTTGGTTGAGTTCAAGAAGAACAAATTCAACATTGTGTTGGAAGATTATTAGAAACAGAGGGTATATCCTTGGCTAACTGGTGCACAGACGAGAACGCCGCGCTATGACAACAGGCGCTTTAAGAGATTTCAGCAAAAAGGGAGAGGAGATTCCTTCGATTCATCAGCAGGCTTCTGTGGTAATGAAAGCACTCCGGGACCCTCAAGCGACACATGTACCCCTTTAGGAGTCGATACTAGAGTGATTACCTTGGGACAAAGAACAAAACCTACACCAGGTGTGGCCGCTAGAACCAGAGGGGGAAGGGGAAGCCGGCGCCCTCCGAGAACTTAGTATTCAACCTGTCTATGAGATCCTTGTCAGTGGGTGAGCTAAATATCTTGAATAAGGGTTTATCTTTTGTGCCATCCGGGAATTTTGATCACTTCCAGTGGGAGATAGAGAATTACAAACTTAATAGAACACTCCGACTAAAGGAACATTTTAATGACAAAGTATCTACCATACATGATAATATGATTCCTATCTCACATAAATTAAAGAACATTGCGCACAGATCTAAGTTTGATCCCATTTCCCAGAACAGTTCTATCAAAACATTTTCCAGGGTCATGTATAATGAAGTGTCTAATGATAGCAGTTTTTGCCATACTAATTTATCCATGTCTGAACGTAGGGATCTGGCGGAGATCAAAAAAAATGTGAATAAATAGTCATACATCCCTCATTATTATAAGGCTGAAACAACTGTCTGATTTGAACACATATTCATTGTTATCTGCCAACCCCACCTTAAAGTTTAAATGTGAGCTGGATGTAATACTAGCTGAGGCTGTTGTCAATGGCATCATTACAGCAGGGACTAGAAATGCGCTGATGGTACAGTGTCCAGTAGTTCCACGCTATACGCTACCGAAAGTGCATAAATCTTTAGAAAGACCCCTGGGCAGACCAATTATCTCTGCCCAGGGCTCCTTATACCAGCCCATTGCCATTTATTTAGATGGTTATTTGCAACCTGTGGTTCAGCATGAAGTAACTTTTTTGAAGGATACTACCACTCTACTTAGAGCATTGCGGGACCTGAAAGGGTTACCAAGTAATTGTTGGTTGAGTACAGCTGATGTAAAGAGCTTGTACACCAGCATCCCCCATGAGGAGGGGTTGCTGCCAATGCAGCAGCTGATTAGTGATAATCCCTGGTATTCAGGACCAGATGTTAATTTTTTCATGCAGTTGTTATGTCTTACACTCCAATGTAATTATTTCTATTTTGATGGACATTTTTACCTATAGCGAACATGGTATAACATGAGTTCTTCCGTGGTACCCTCGTTCACTATTGGGTACATGTTCCATGTGGAAAAATAGATTTTTTTCGGATGCAGACTTCATGACTAAAATACAGCTTTACTATAAATATATCGATAACCTGATTATTATATGGTCAGGTACTGAAAAAGAGCTTAGTGACATTTTTACTAAACAAAACGAGATGTCTCATCCCATCAACTTTTTGGATGCAAGAATACAATTGCAAGCTGGGTCCATAATCACCAACCTGTATACTAAAGATACAGACCACAATAATATTCTTCATCATGTATGTAGCCCACGGATGCCTTTTGGTGACCTGCCTTGATAAAGGCCCTCTAGTGGCCGAAATGTCGGCTACATACAAAAATAAGATGTATTGTATCCTAAAAAGTACCATTAAATTGTACAAGTGATCTTATCAGTGAGTGCTCCTTGTGGATCTTACTTGGCTCTACACCTGTGCTATATATATCTGACGAAGGGTGCATTAGAATAAGACACTCCAATTGAACCGTTCATTCAGTCCCTGAGGTTTAGAAGTATTTAGTTTGATTCTAGTTTGGATTCTAGTTTAAGCAAAGCTCCATCACGGTCTCCCCCACGTCGGAATTGTGGCACATGATCAATGAGAATGAATTTTAGATCTTTAATAGTGTGGCCCGCTTCTAAAAAGTGGCGAGCAACCGGTTGTTCAGCAGTTCTATTTTTGATGGCATTATTTATTGCTGACCTATGTAAGGCCATCCTTTCTCTGATGGTACGGATAGTCTTTCCCATGTAGTATAATTGACAAGGGCAAAATAAGAGATAAATGACGTGGGTGGTTAAGCAGGTTAGAACATGCTTAATCGGGAAGCTGGTGTTATTGCTGGGATGGGAGAATGATTTACAAGCTACTAGATTTTTACAGGTGGTGCAGCTCAAACACCTGTAACAGCCCGGGATTTTTGTCAGAAAGTTGGATACTAGGGGTAAGACATCGAAGCCTGTGATGTCTGTGTGGACCATGCTGTCCTTAATATTGCGGCCCCTGGTGTAACAGGCCATGGGTCTTTTGTTCTTCAATCCGGGTGACGACCCATCCGTCTTTACAATGGGCCATAAAGCTGTCGTGGCCCTCTGTACTGCTGGGCTGGACAATGAGAACTGCTGTTTCCAAGGTAATACATGTTGTTGATTACGAATCTTTGGTTTCAGCAGCTGCCAGGTATGTGAGTTATATATACATTGCAAAGCATTATGTCTCTTGTTGTTATTCATGTCCATCGTGTCTTGATAAAAATGTCTGTCTGACATTGAAACGTCGACTGTGTTGATGAGCATGTATTGATTTGCATATCTATACACATAAAGTGTTTTGAAATTCCTCTGGAGTGACGCCTATTCTTCCAAACCTATATATATAGATATATATATACTGTCTATATATATATAGATATATAGATATATAGATCTATATATCTATATATATATATAATGAAGATATCCAAAAGAAAAAAAATGGACACAATAGTATAACGGACATCCAGTGACCATACGCCCACACTCCCGGTGACCCGACTCTTCTGGTGGTGGCACCAGATCTCCGGACCAACAGGTGAGGAGTCCTCTGCCTCAGGAGACCCCAGTGGCACCCCTAGACCAGTGGCATGCGGTGGGGTGAGGTAGGTGGGGCACAGCCTTTCCTGTCATACTAGCGCATATGCCGGCGTTTTGAATGGATAAAGTATGTCAAAAATACAAATAATTTATCAAAAAATTCTTATATTTATTATTCTAATAGTTTTTATAGTCAAAACGCTGGAGTAAAAAGTCTATGGCAGGTGAGGCAGTGCCTCATCTGGCTACCTTTTCTGCACATCTCTTATCAAAACTCAGTGAATCTCCAGCAGTACACACTGCTGCACATGTGTATAATGCTCTTATGTACCCCATGGCTCATATATTGTGTTCATATCTGGCTCTGGTACTTGTCAGGGACTCTTGAGCCATTTACTTCACCGCACATCCATGCCCTAGACCCCCTGCTGACCTAGCCACGGCTAGTTCCCCCCACAAGCATGCTCACCCATCACCTGCAAAAGCTAGAGGGAGAGTAGAGCACTCCCTGGTGCACGCAGCAGTAGAGCATGCAGCAGCAGCCAGCCCCCCCCCCCAAGGCCCAAGAGAGCTCTGGCCCAGATCTGGCCTGCCAGCAACCCATTGTTGCAGCCACACTCATGCAACCACTGGATGTGACCCCCAGCAGCCCCTGCACTCCCCGCTATGTGGGATACGCTGCAATGTGTGCCAGCTCTGTGTCACCACCACCCCTGGACTCAGCGTCGCTGCTCCCAGGAGACAAAAACCCTGCAATCTGAGTGCAGCAATTGCACCCAGCTGCGGAAAAAACAGGAGGCCCAAAAAGTAAGCAGTAGCACCCCAATATGGCAATAACCCCCCCCCCCCCCCCCGACTGAGCAGCAGTGAAGGTGCAGGTACAGCTGCAGCAATAACGATGTGCCCCCCAGTGGAGACAGCCGGTACTATGCCCCAACAATGACACTAAAACAGCCATCAGGGTGCCAGCGAGGGTCCCCTGGTCAGCAGGATGGACTGGCAATGACGAGAGGCACAGGATGCGCATGAGGGATTTCCATGTTGGGGCCCTTGTCAAGTGGATATGCAGAGCCCACAGATCTGCGCTCCCAGCAATCCTGCTCTCAAACACCTGGTCACTTGTAAACAAGATGAACTGTCTTTGCTAACAAAAGACGCAAGGTTGAGCACTGCAAGGTCCTCCATTATATGCTTCACTGAAACCTGGCTGGATGACCCCATTGCTGACTCCTCTGTGACTCTGCCAGGCTACAGCATCTTCAGAAGAATAAGAATAATAAGGCGCTTTCGACAGTAGCTGGAATTCTAAGAAAGCAGCTGCTCAAAATGTGGGATAGTCAGTCCTCACCAAGGAAAAAACAACAACAGATATCACGCACAAGATATGTGAGCAGTGCTGTAAAAAATAAACCAATGGCAAGTGTTCATAACAATTTCAAATTTTACTTTTACTAAAAATTGACCACATGTAATTAAAGTGCAATGTATATAAGACAATAAGAGTAAAAACAATGATAATAGTTCCAAGCCACAGGAATTGGGATTTGTGGTGTGGATAGGCCCAGAGCGGTTTTTAGATCAAAGGTATACCAGTTCTTGTATACCTTTGTATAGGTAGAATGCTCCACTTTTAATGGGATGATATTCCTCACTAGTAATACAGAGTAATAGCCTGCCGCTGGAGGTGGTAAATGGCTTCCGCACACTGGAGCTGGTGTTCTCTCATACAGGTGGCCAGATGGAGTAAATGCCAACAGAGAAGTCCAGAAAGCGGTGTCCGCCAAATATGGAACAATAGTAGGCAAGGATGTAGGCTTCCGCATACAGGACTGAGTTCCTCTTCCGTGCGTGACCAATTAGATTGGTAGGCCACCAGGGGAGTCCAGTGAGGGGTGTACGCCAAGTGGGGAGCAATGGGGAGCAATATGTGGGTTCGCAACTGGAGCCAGAGAGTCCGCAATAATCGATAGTCCACAATATTAAAACCTGGGCTGGAACAGGGCAGCTAACGCCTTTCACTGCCAACTGCAGCTTTATCAAAGGTACGACATTTGATACAGCTGGATAAAAGTGGAGCATTCTACCTACACAAAGGTATACAATAACTGGTTGTTTTTACTCTTATTGTCTTATATACATTGCACTTTAATTTCATGTGGTCAATTTTTAGTAAAGGTAAAATTTGAAGTTGTTATGAACACTTGCCATTGGTTTATTTTTTACAGCGCTACTCACTTGCCTTATGCATGATATCTGTTGTTGTTTTTTACAGCATCTTCAGTGCTGACCGTGACAAGGAGCTCTCTGGTAAATCCAAAGGCGGAGGTATCTTCTTCTTCATAAACAAAGGCTAGTGCTGCAATTGTAAAGACCCTGGGCAAGTCACGCAGCTAACAACTTGAGACTCTCTCAATCAAATGCAAACCGTTTTACTCCCCCCCACAAATTTGGCTCAATTATCCTGGTAGGAGTGTACATCAACCACAAGTCAAGCGAAAAAGAAGCCCAACATCAACTGGCCACCCAGATAACGGACACCTAACTTAGACACCCAAACTCACCGGTGCTTGGTGACTTCAACAGCACCAACCTGAGCCAGGAGCTACCAAAATATATGCAGCAGGTCACATGTTACACTAGGGAGGGGCAAACTTTAGACCACTGCTACACAGCTATAAAGTCTTCTTACCTATCCATCACACGCACAGCCCTGGGACTTTCTGACTGCCATAGTCCACCTTCTTCCAATGTACACTCAGAAGCTAGTCTGCAAAGCCTGTAGTCAGGTCTGTTAAAAGCTGGTTAATTGAGACAAAACTAAAGCTCCAGGCCTGCTTTGACTGCACAGCCTCGAAGGTCTTTGAAGCCTCTTCCACCGACCTAGATGAACTAGCGGATGTAATATCAGCTTCTGCAAAGACCATTCAAAAGATTGCGATCCTTCAACAGCAACAAGCCATGGTTCAGTAGTCAGCTCAGAAAGCTCTGCCAAGCAAAGGAAGAATCCTACAGCAGCGGGGATAGGGTCCTGTACAAAAAGGCCAGGAACTCCATGATATCAAGCTGATGAATTGCCTCTCAGCCAATGACCCCGTGGCAGTCTGGAAAGGCATGTAAGCCATTATCAACTACAGTATTAGAAAACCCAAAGACCAACTGAAATGAACCAAGAACAGGCGGAGGGGCTGAACAAATTCTACTGTAGATTTAAGAAGGGTGCCCTCCTCCTAATCAATGCAAGGCTACTCTGCACCCCTCCCCCCCATTACCCTGGCCACCATCTCCAGGTTTTTCATGTGGACCAAGGTGAGGTAGAAGCATTGTTCAGAAGGGTCAAACCAAAGAAAGCTGTGGGACGAGATGGAGTGTCACCATCTACCCTAGTGACCTGTGCTGTACATCTTCACGGAGATCTTTAACTCCTCATTGCAAATGTGAAGGGTCCCCACCTTTAAATGCTTCAAATGCTCAATTATTGTCACGGTCCCCCAAAAATCTCCAGTGAAGGACCTAAATGACTATAGGCCAATTGCACTAACCTCAGTGGCCATGAAAGCATTCAAAAGACTGGTGCTGAAGCATCTGAGAGAAACAACCAACAACGGTACTTATGTACTAACTGGGCTGCCGATTTTGAAATCGGGTCCATCGCATCGCATCCGACCATATCGCATGCGATGCGATGCGATGGACCCGATTTTTCCATCGCATTTCCCGATTTTTGAGGGGACACAGAATACCGTTCGCTCGCCACGCTTCGGGCTCGGTGGCTCGCTATGCTCGCCACAGGTTTATATCCGACTCCATGCCCACTTGGATAGTAGGGGTATGAAAAGGACCCCTTTGTTCCCATTGAATTCCATGTTAAAATGGACTCAGTCCATTTTAACATTGAATCCTATGGAAAAATCGGGTCATCGCATCGCATCGCATGCGATATGGTCGTATGCGATGCGATGCGATATCGCATCGCATCTGATTGTATGCCTTAAGTTAAGGCATACAATCAAAAAATCGGCAGCCCAGATAATACATAAGTACCCCAACAACCATCTAGACCCCCATGCAGTTTGCCTACTGAGCAAACATAAGTGTAGAGGTCTCAGTTAACCTAGGGCTGTACTACAGTACTGTATTTCCTACAAAACCTAGACAACCCTAGCGAGGGTTCAGCTCAGCATTTAACACACCCTCGGCATCCTGCAGCCCAAACTTCTCTCTCTAGGAGTCGCAAAATCAACATGCTCCTGGATTGTCGACTTTCGGGTAGCAAGGAGAAAGGGGGTGAAAGACGGTGCCTTCACATCCAGCACACGCCCCATCAGCACTGGTGACCCTCCAGTACAGATGTAGCCCCTGCCATCCTTGGGCAGGGCTAGCCAGCCCCTCCCCGCTGGCGAGTGCCAGCGGACAGGGGCTACACTGAACTGGGATGCACGTGCATCTCACACGCACACGCGTCCCAGTCTCTTGGCGGGGACGCTGCGTGTCCCTGCCCGTCTCCGCTTTAGGGAGATGGGCAGGGTTAGGGGGTGCTGGGGGCGGCGAGGGGTACCTGCGGCAACGGCGAGGGAGGCGGCGTGGACCGGAGGCAGGCTCCGTTGGCAGGGGGCACGCGAGCGTCTCGTGCGCGCGCGCCCCCTGGCGGGAATGGTGTGATGGCGGGGCTGGTGTTAGAAATGCCAGCCCTGCAAAGATGGGCCAAGCCCCATCTGTATGCATCCTCCCACCTCTTCTCCCTCTACATTAACGACTGCACCTCGACTAAGAAGTCAGTGAAGATATTAAAATTTGCAGACAACACCACCATCATTGGCCTAATCAAGGATGGCGAGGAGTCTGCATACAGACATGAAGTGGACAGGCAGACACAGTGGTGCCAGCGCTGGCTGTAATAATACAATGGTACACGGTTCTCAAGAAAAGTATAACAATTTATTAAGACATAAAAACAATAATAATAAAAATTTAAATGCTAAAAAGGTGAATCAATTTGAAGCAATAGTCCAAGACAGTAGGTAAATTACCTCAGTAATATTATATAGTAATGGTTATCTTGATAACTGAAGCTGCTTGGATAAGTATATAATGAAATTAGAGCTGTATATTACCATCCCATTTTTGTCTGGTCTTTGGTGGAAACCAGGATCTGTGACGAAATGTCCATAGAGAATGTCCTATAATTTCAAGGACTCAGGATATCCCAGTGTGGTGTCCTCTTGGGTAGTAGCTGGATGATTAGGAATAAAGCTGTATCCCATAAGATTTTTGAATCCAGGAGATTTTGAAGGGAACCAACTGTGGGAGAGCGGACTTGTCACTTGATATCGATGGATGGAGGATTTTACAGCAGCATGGATTGCTTTTGCTCAACGCGTTTCCGGCACTTGGCGGTGGGACGTGCGCAGAGCTGCAGATGCGCTTGCTGTGTTCTGGACCCCAATGAATTTTTATGTACCTATATACAGATGATTGACATCCAAAATGCCCTGTGTTATCATCACAGACCATTTCCGGGTCACGTGACCCATACAAGCGGGGTCATGCCCTTTAAGTTTACATCTAATCTTTGGTATATCTCTGTATATGTTTACTAAAATGTGTTTTTGTCATAAGCGATTGCCTCCTATAGAGTTTATTATATATATGGTTTTATTATATACACGGTTCTCTTATTAAAATAGTTTTTAGCTATCAATTAACAGACAGGTGAATCACCTAAGCAATTAACTCTCAGGTATAAAAAGCATGCCTGAGAGCTCACAAACACTCATATCTGCTCCTGATGAAGCCGGGTTATCCGGGGAAACGCGTTGAGCAAAAGCAATCCATGCTGCTGTAAAATCCTCCATCCATCGATATCAAGTGACAAGTCCGCTCTCCCACAGTTGGTTCCCTTCAAAATCTCCTGGATTCAAAAATCTTATGGGATACAGCTTTATTCCTAATCATCCAGCTACTACCCAAGAGGACACCACACTGGGATATCCTGAGTCCTTGAAATTATAGGACATTCTCTATGGACATTTCGTCACAGATCCTGGTTTCCACCAAAGACCAGACAAAAATGGGATGGTAATATACAGCTCTAATTTCATTATATACTTATCCAAGCAGCTTCAGTTATCAAGATAACCATTACTATATAATATTACTGAGGTAATTTACCTACTGTCTTGGACTATTGCTTCAAATTGATTCACCTTTTTAGCATTTAAATTTTTATTATTATTGTTTTTATGTCTTAATAAATTGTTATACTTTTCTTGAGAACCGTGTACCATTGTATTATTACAGCCAGCGCTGGCACATACTCTTTTTCATTCCTTATATACCTTTGGGCCTGACAAACCCTTGTGCCAGCTGCTGTATGATAGCGCACCACACAATCTATTGTATATTGTTTTTTCACTAACTGTCAGTGTGGTGCTGCAATCATGAGCTGTTTTATGAATTACTCTGATCGTAGAGATAGGAGGCAATCATATATGTCACAGTGGACAGAATGTAATACTAATTCTGTACCTTTGGAAAGGGGAAATAATGAATGGTATAAAGATCTATACAAAATGGAGGATCTGATGAAAGCAGAGTCAAGAAATTGGTTAGATGCAACTAATTTAGAACACTATGTGGAGAAAAAGATGATACCTCGTGGTCTCAGGCTTTTTAAAAACTCCATTTTTCAGAATGACCCAGAATTCCAATTGGAATGGGACCAACTTCTTGACTCTTGCTCGCTATCCCTGATGAGATTATTGATTAAATATAGAATGAGCAAAGTGAATTCATTGGAGAAGGAGATAGAAGAAATGAAAAAATCCCTTGATAAATATAAGACAGATGAATATTTCATTGAAAAAGATAAGCAGATAAATGACCGAATACTTAAATTTGAAAAAGATCTAGTTTTTACTAAACAGAAAAAATTTAAACGAGACCTATGGGATTACCAAAATAAAAAAGTAAGATCTTTCAGGAGACAAATAGAACCCCACAGTCGATCGGATTCAAATGATAGAAGAAATAGTCATACTCAAAATCATAAAAAATATAATAAATCCTATGACAATCGTGATTCACCCAAAAATACATATAGAAATAAATATACTAATAGGGACTCCCGTCCATCTGATGTACAATCCAGAGATACATCCCATTATAGACAATCACAAAGAGAGGAGCCACCTTTGGAACGGAGAAACCACCAAGAATCTGCGTCTTTTTTGGGAGCCCGCCCCAAAACATCAAGGTGGGATTTAAATCAGTCACTATACAATCGAGACTCCCCAAAAAGACGAAGAGACGAAAGTATAGGGGAAATAGAGGAGGCAAACGCCTCCAAAAGAAATCTAAAACATACCTAAAAACACCAAAAATTCAATGTGTATTTAATCTATCTGATAGGGTTTTGGACGAGAGTCATATGTCTATTTTACAGAAAGGACTCAAATTTAGTCCTACCAGTCCGCCTAATATATTCGATCTTTTTGTGGAATTAAATAGGTTTATACGCACCTTGTGCAGAAAACGATATTTCGCACAGAAAACACTAGATATTAAGAAAGATGACTCTATTCCAATTACCCTTAATGAGATGGATGATACTGCTCTTTCCCTTTTGGAAGAACTATGGGAACAAAATCATACAATACCTACTACACAAAAAATCTTTGATATTCAAAGATCCAATCCACCTAAATTTCGCAATAAATCTGAATTTTTCCCCATCAGCGCAAAGAGCACTAGCATCGAATCATTTTATAAAATCACTTTAGAAGACTTTAAGGAACTATGTCTGAGAGAAAGTGCCAAACCCTTTAAAGTATCCAACTTAAATAAAAGAGAGAAAAATGCCCTAAAAAATCTTCAACAGGATAAACAACTAATCATTAAAGAAGCAGATAAGGGGGGGGGGTTGTTGTTATGAACAGAAAATACTACCTTGAAGAAGCATATAGACAATTATATGACACAAAATATTATTCCCTACTTACTAGGGACCCCACACTCAATTTTTTGAGTGATTTAAAGATATTACTTGACCAAGCACTTTTGTCGGGAGTCACGTCCAAGGAGGAGCACAAATTTCTCTTACCTTCACATCCCATTACACCTACCTTTTATTTTTTACCTAAAATTCACAAATCCCTTTCTTCACCCCCCGGGCGCCCCATAGTATCTGGTATTAGTTCTGTTACAGCAAATTTGTCACATTATGTTGATTTCTTTTTACAGCCCTATGTTCCGACTCTCAGGTCCTACATCAAAGATACCCGTGATTTAATCACTAAGATCCAAGAAATAAGTTGGAAAAACAGCTATGCATTTCTCACTTTAGATGTAAATGCATTATACACCCACATCCCACATAAATTGGGTTGTGAGGTGATACAAAGAAGACTTATGATGTATGAGGACCTGGAGTCGGAACATAGGGATTTCATTCTAGACAGTATTTATTTTATTCTTTCACACAATTATTTCACTTTCCATGGGGAATTCTTCTTACAGGTGATGGGGACGGCCATGGGGACCAGGTTCGCGCCCAGCTATGCAAACCTATACATGGGGGAGGTGGAGGAGACCCATGTGTGGGGGAGCAGCTGGGCGCAGAACCTGGTCTACTATGGCCGTTATATAGATGACCTCTTTATAATTTGGGATGGGGATTCACCTTCAGCCACCCATTTTGTTAAGTCACTTAATCAAAATAAGTATAATTTAACATTTACCCACACCTTTAATGAGTCTTTTGTTAACTTCTTGGACGTGACTCTCGAAATTAAAGACAATAAAATTATAACATCTAATTATGTAAAACCTGTAAACACCAATTCTTATGTGCACTTTAAAAGTGCACATTATATGCCGTGGAAAACTAATATTCCGAAGGGCCAGTTTATGCGCCTGAGGCGAAATTGTACTGAGACCGAACAATTTCTAACACAGGCTAACATAATGTCCGAATCTTTTTTAGAAAGAGAGTATCCTGATCAGATATTGAAAAAAGCATTACAAGAAACACTCGAAATGAATAGAAACGATTTGCTGACGGGAGAGAATCCTAACCAAAATAAAAACAAAAATAAAAACAGGACTAAGAATGATTTAGAGTCAAATGGAAGGGATCTTGCTTTTATCAGCAAATATAATAACTGTTCCAACGATATAAGAAACATAGTTACAAGAAACTATAGAGTGCTTCATCAAGATAAAATTCTATCCAATATCATTCCGGAAAAACCAAGAATTATATATAAAAAGAATAAGACCTTGAAAACTATTCTTGCACCTAGTCACCTCAAAAAAGATACATCACATAAAACACCTAACACAGACGATCAGCGTCTATCATGGCTTCCAGAAAAACCTAAAGGATTTTTTAAATGTGGGAAATCTAAATGTACAATGTGCAAACACGTTACTAAACAACTACCCCTTACAATATCAGAATTACCACCCCCCATACCAAAATCTTTTATGAATTGTGAATCCACATATATAATATATTTGTTAAAATGTGGGTGTAACCTTCCTTATGTTGGAAGAACAACGAGATGCCTGCGAACAAGGTTCATGGAACATAGACGAAATATACTAAAAGGTTTCGATAAACATAGTGTATCTAGACACTATAGAATCAAGCATAACTCCAATCCAACATGTCTATCCATAACTGCTTTAGAACACATAGCTTGTACTCCACGAGGTGGAGACCGTTATAATTTACTCTGTAAAAGGGAAATTTATTGGACACTAAAATTTAACTCCTTGCATCCAGATGGATTAAATGAGACCATCGAGCTCAACACAGTTGTATAAATTTCTTCATGTCTTCATATATGTTGTTAATACTATTGCTAGTGTTGTTACAGTATATATTTATATCTATTATTATATTTTTTTACTACTAATATTTGTGCTCTCTCTCGATATAATGTCAAAATGATTCTCTGTTTCCATATACAAAAACTTGTATAAATTTTCTCCGATAAACTAAATATATCTCCTAGTTATATGTACTCATTGAATTATTCGGAATGCTGTTTTTATATGTGAAATATTCTATCCTCAAACCAGACACTGTACTGATCTCCTCTATGGGGATTGGACTATCGGGCGCTGATATGATAACACTTGTGGATGTTGTCATGACAGCGCGGCAGACGCTCGTCCGCGCTGTCTGATTCGCCTGGGTCTGTCACGTGTCACGTGACAGAGACGTACTGACGTCTTTCCCTGGCGTCTTAGTGACGTGGAGGACGCCCGCTCGGTTGCTGGGATGTGACGCGAGTCACGTGATATCACGTGGCCGCGTCTGTCACCTAGCAACGCGATAGAAGCGTACCTGCAGCCTGTGACGCGTACGCCGCCGATTCTGCCGTTACCGGCAATCGGCACTTGGCGGTGGGACGTGCGCAGAGCTGCAGATGCGCTTGCTGTGTTCTGGACCCCAATGAATTTTTATGTACCTATATACAGATGATTGACATCCAAAATGCCCTGTGTTATCATCACAGACCATTTCCGGGTCACGTGACCCATACAAGCGGGGTCATGCCCTTTAAGTTTACATCTAATCTTTGGTATATCTCTGTATATGTTTACTAAAATGTGTTTTTGTCATAAGCGATTGCCTCCTATAGAGTTTATTATATATATGGTTTTATTATATACACGGTTCTCTTATTAAAATAGTTTTTAGCTATCAATTAACAGACAGGTGAATCACCTAAGCAATTAACTCTCAGGTATAAAAAGCATGCCTGAGAGCTCACAAACACTCATATCTGCTCCTGATGAAGCCGGGTTATCCGGGGAAACGCGTTGAGCAAAAGCAATCCATGCTGCTGTAAAATCCTCCATCCATCGATATCAAGTGACAAGTCCGCTCTCCCACAGTTGGTTCCCTTCAAAATCTCCTGGATTCAAAAATCTTATGGGATACAGCTTTATTCCTAATCATCCAGCTACTACCCAAGAGGACACCACACTGGGATATCCTGAGTCCTTGAAATTATAGGACATTCTCTATGGACATTTCGTCACAGATCCTGGTTTCCACCAAAGACCAGACAAAAATGGGATGGTAATATACAGCTCTAATTTCATTATATACTTATCCAAGCAGCTTCAGTTATCAAGATAACCATTACTATATAATATTACTGAGGTAATTTACCTACTGTCTTGGACTATTGCTTCAAATTGATTCACCTTTTTAGCATTTAAATTTTTATTATTATTGTTTTTATGTCTTAATAAATTGTTATACTTTTCTTGAGAACCGTGTACCATTGTATTATTACAGCCAGCGCTGGCACATACTCTTTTTCATTCCTTATATACCTTTGGGCCTGACAAACCCTTGTGCCAGCTGCTGTATGATAGCGCACCACACAATCTATTGTATATTGTTTAGACACAGTGGTGCGACAGGAACAACTTTGACCTAAACCCCACCAAAACAGTCGAGATGGTAGTGGACTACAGAATGAAACCAAATGCCATGGTCCCACTAGTAATATCCAATGTAGTGTCGCGGGTCGAGTCCTTTGAATTTCTAGGGACAAATGTTTCCCAAAAACTCAAATGGGGGGCAAATATAATCACTACTGTCAAAAAGGACCAACATCAGCTGCTCTTCCTGAGGCAACTTAAAAAATTCAACCTCCCACAGGAGCTGCTCTGCATCTTTTACACTGCAATCGTGGAGTCCGTCCTATGCTCCTTCACCACAATCTGGTATGGTGGAGCAATCGAGACCGACAGCAGAGAAGACCATTGGGACTGACCTCCCCTGTAAGGGATCTGTACTTAGCCAGAGTCAATAAGCTTGCGGGAAGATCATAACAGACAAGCTGCATCCTTGACATAACCTGTTCAACATGCTACCATCAGGAAGACGCTTTAGGTCCATCCCTGCCAAGACGTCCAGAACCTCAGAAATCTTCTTTCCATTTGATATCCACCAATTTAACAATGTAGTGTCAGCTTTGCAAATCCAAACACCAATAGTAAAAAATGCTAATCGAAACATGTGAACTGTGTTTTCTTGTAACATGAAAAATGTTGTTTGTAATTTCTTCCCTCCTGCACCCTTGCTTGATGCTGCATTGTAATCCACAAAAAAGTCCTAGTTTAAACAGTAAGGGGAAATATGTTAGCAGAGCCAAGCATGAAAAAGGTTCCCATAGTGCATCAATAGATGTCATCATTTGCTCCTTAACAGTAATAATAAATTAAAGTGATCACATTATGAGAGAGGTAGCCCCGCATCTCACAAAATAAGAGAACTCAGTAAAAGAGGGGACCAGAATAGATCTCTCCTAGGGATGCCAATCCCGGGGCATTTTTTCAATCCCGGGATTCGGGATTGAAAAATGCTCAATCCCGGGATTCCCGGGATCCCGGGATTGGCTTCCCTAATAATAAAAAACACCCTGGCCGCCCGAGCGCTGGGTGGGTGGGCGGGTGTCAGGGACCGCTGGGTGGGTGGGCGGGCGGGTGTCAGGGACCGCTGGGTGGGTGGGCGGGCGGGTGTCAGGGACCGCTGGGTGGGTGGGCGGGGGGGTGTCAGGGACCGCTGGGTGGGTGGGTGGTAGGGAGCACTGGGTGCCCGTGAGCGCTGGGTGGCCGGCCGTGAGTGCTGGGTGGGAGGGCGGGTGGCCGGCCGTCAGCGCTGGGTGTGTGGCCGGCCGTCAGCGCTGGGTGGCCGTCAGCGGTGGGTGGGCGGGAGCGCTGGGCGGGCGGGCAGCCGTGGATGTGCGGCTGTGCCGTGTGCCCTGCGCAGTGTGACCTCGCAGCGTGACCTCGTCACGCTGCGCACTGCGGGGTATGGGGAAGCCGGGCAGCGTCTGAGTGCTCAGACGCTGCCCGGCATTAAACTGCGCATGCGCAGTTTAATCCCGAAATCCCGGGATTGGAAATTCCAATCCCGGGATTGAAATCCCGGCGTTTTGGGGGCCAAATCCCGGGATCCCGCCGATCCCGATCCCGGGATTGGCCACCCTAATCTCTCCTTTAATACTACTGTAGATTAGTTCAATGTGGAACCATTGAAAATAGATTTTAAATTACATACTGAAGCGTGACCATAAGAAATGGATCAGAACCAGATTTGCAATGTTGTACCAGGGATCGAGCACAATCAAATACCTGCAAGGCCAAAGTCAAAACCACAGAGCTGCTAGAACCAATACCAGATGTGCAGGCAAGGAAAATTGTCAGACTGACCAGATCAGAGTATAGGTAAGTATGGAAAGAGATCAACAGGAACAGACTCGGGATATCAGGGGCCAATAGTATGAAAATACGAAAATGAGAAATTTTGGGAGAGTTTTTCCATTTTTTCAAAGCAGCAATCATTTACACTGAAAAAAAAAAAACAGGTTGACTGATTGCCACTTTAAGAAAAATGGAAATCTTTCCCAAAATCTCTCACTTTCTGATTCTCACACTCTATTATATTTGGCCCCAGGTATTGAGCCTAATACTAGTGCTCATAGGCTTCCTTAATTAGAGAGAACAACTGAACCTGAGGCCAACGGTAATGTCACATTTGCCACACAGTAGCATTTTAACTGTGTTCTTACTGCATAGGTACAACAGCAGACTAGAGCCAAAAATACAGGGTGGTCCCTGCCCATTCCTTCCAGTGTTAATAAAGTTATTTCAAGAGAGATCCAACATAACAAACATCTACAGTTTGCAGTAACAGTTGTTATTTAAAATGTACCAAATACTGCCTCATGATGAAAACACTAAATTAGTCAATAACAACATTACATTATCCAGAAACAAAATTGTATAACAGTATTTAATAATGAAAAATGTTACATAGGATTGTACAGGCCACATATAAAAAGAGGAAAAAGTGACAAAATGTTGGGGACAACATCTCGTTTTTAATATGCATAAGCTTCTATTCAATATATGCTATGGAGTAGTTAACACTTTTGAACCAGCTCTCACTACGATAGTGTGGTGGGTGTCACACTAAATTTGCAGGGTGAATGCATTTGCTCAAAATTGCCCCCTTAATACATTATCACAGACTCTGATGAAATATATATTTTTCTATAATGCAAGGTAAGTTGCCAAATTTTCACCATTGATTTAGTCGCTTGTGCTGTCATTCTATTTAGATCTCTTACAATAAATACTTTTTACCAATGACAATAACAATTTTAAGAACGGCTTATGTTTAAGGTGGCCCAAAGCTGGAGTTTATTTGGACAAGAAAAGAAAATGTGTTTCACCTCCATATATATATATGCATGTGCAGTATGAAGAATATATATATATATATATATATATATATATATATATATATATAGATCCGTAGCGGAGGTATCATGGAGGGCACCGGCCTGACTGATTAAAGTTGATACGAGAGTGCCATCCACTACGGATCTCTACATGGAAACAGATGGTGAGCAACTGCCTGTGTTTCTTGGATTCGGCACCCCATAAGTCTTGTGGATAAACTTTAACTACTACTTGGGACCTGCTTTTAAGAAGTTGGTGTTTTTTCGTGTACACTTGGTGGTGTGGTGCAAACGCTATGATGGCTGCTGAAAGAGCTGAGATGGACGACGGTACCGGCCTTTTCAATATGGCTAAATCGACACAAGGTAGCATGGCCCTTATTCTGGTTGGTGCGGATATTCCCGCATTCTTACGGAGCGGTCCGCACGCTACGGTGTTTTGCCGCATGCGGCCATCGTCCGTAGAAACGCCCGCGTGTCCTCCGCATTCGGACGGACTCACTCTTTAAGAACAGGGCGTGTTTACGGACGACATACAAACCATGCGTGTGCGGGAGAAACACTCCGATTCTGCACGGTATTACAGAGTATTACAGAGTATGCTCGGAAATACCGCATCCGACCGGGAGCCAAGCGGTGCTACCGCCCGTAAGCGGAGTATTTACGCCAAACAACCCACTATTAAGTATCTTCTGCAAGACATCACATGACCCACTTATTCAATTACCTATCCTCATAAAAAACAAATAATTTTTTTTACTTTACCCAAAAATGTGTGGTTTCATGAGTACATGTCGAATACACATGTGTATTGCTAGTATTAATATTCTGTCATGTCCATTGTTAGCAGTTTTAAAGTGTCTGACAAGTACAGGATATGTGGGTGTTTAGTAAGGGTTCCTTGAAGCAGCAATGGTTTCAATTAAAGCACTGACAAGCGGCCTATTAGTGAGTAATGAGTAAAGGAGTAGATTCTATTGGGTTCAGGTGTTAATGCTTGTAGTCATTAGGCGTACGTTCGCCTACCGCATGAACGAGTGGTGTCCGCAAAGCAATAGTACACTTGTGGACACCGCACATTTCTTCCCTTTTTGATCGCGTGCATTCGGAGTGCTATCCGAATGTACGCCCCCCAACATAAGTGTACTCCCCCGTGTCCGCCCATGTTTCCGCCCCGTTTTGCCCACTTTGAAACTACGCCCATGTGACATTCCGCATGACGCCCATAATACGCCCATATTTCCCGAATGATTGCGGGGAACAGTTTTGTACGGGATTTGGCCGAATTGGTACGGAGTCAAGGCGTGGCACATGCGCGTTGCGTTCGCCACGCATGCGCAGACGCCGTAAAGACGCGATCCGAAAGTATGCGGTAAAGTCCGCGTCAATCAGAATAAGGGCCCATGTTATCCTTCAGCGTAAGTGAAGCCACAGCGATGTTGTTATCTGAACAATTCGCTGATGATATGGAAGCACAGACACCTGAACAGCTGTACAGAGATTTGTATAAAATGAAGCAACGTGAATTAGACTACTTTTATCATGGTGTGACGTTAAGTGATTATTACAAAGAAAAACTTATTCCCCGCGGCTTTAGGGTAAAAAATTGCCCAACGATAGGCCGTTACAATAACACTTTTTGCAAAAGGTGGATATCAGTGTTAAACAAGTGCAGCTTTGATCTAATGCTGCTTGTAGTGGAAGAAGCTGGACGTGAGCTAACTGTGATTAAAGAAAAGATCAGTGACTTTGAGAAATCCTTCAACGCGGTACTTGCAGCTGATGAGAGTACTAATTGGCTTGAAAAATTAAAAGGACAATTGGCTAACTACAAACGTAATCTCATACAGTTTAAAAAGACTAAATTGTCCAAAGTAAAAATGGATTACGATCAAAACCATGTGTATCATTGGATTGGGAGTGGCCAGAGAGACTTTAATGGTGGCCAAAGGAAGCGGTTTTTCCGCTATAAACCGGACTCTGATGCGTCTGAGTATACCAGTAATAGTGATTCCGATGCTATGTAACCACGTGGTGTAAACGACGGGTTGGGTACCCCTTTAGGGGTGCGTACCAGACACCAAGTGGGAGGTGGCAAAAACGCAGGACGAGGCGCGGCGGGCAGAACAGGAGGACCGGTTCGCAGAGGGCGCCCCCCGAAATCGGGCAACAGACGGTAGTCAATTTGTCATCTTATGATCTTTCTCCCCCAGAATTGAGAGTGCTAAGTCGTGGACTTTCTTATGTGCCTACTGTTAGGTTTAATCGTATGAAATGGGACATTGAGAAGTTTTGCTTAAATCGTAAATTGAAGCTACATGAATATTACAGGGGTGCTAATCAAGTTCAATCTGAACCATCTGTGTCTTTTATCCCTACAGGTGTTCGCAAGCTATTGCCTAAATCTCGCTTTGAGCCTTTGTCAAATAATGCCTCATTAAAAACCTTTATGAGTATGGTAGATAGTGATGTTAATGAGGTGATCCAACGTGAGGAGTCACGTGATGATGGCAAACAGTTTAATAACCTGTCTAGTGGTGAAACTTTAGCGTTAAAAAATTTGTCTGAAAATTCCAGTATTATCATCCGCCCCGCTGACAAAGGCGGGGCGGTGGTAATACAGGACTTGGACAAATATAAGCTTGAGATTAATAACCAACTTTCTGATATTAATGTATATGCTAAACTCAGTGGTAATCCAACATATGCATTCTCTAAATTACTGAAAACCACATTGGAGCGGTATGTGGTAGCTGGTGATATTACACGTGTGCTTGCAGACGCTTTGTGTCCTAAAAATCCTATTATCCCATTGATATACACTTTGCCTAAAATACACAAGAGGATGGTTGATCCCCCTGGTCGCCCCATTATAGTGGCCAGGAGATCGCTTTTTCAGCCATCCTCTGTGTATTTGGATTCATTGCTGCAACCCTGCATTGTGGGACATCCTAGATACATCTTGGACACTACTGCTTTTTTAAATCGTTTGGAGGTTTGTAAAACATCATTACCTCCTAATTGTTTTCTTTGTAGTGTAGATGTTTCTTCATTATACACTATTATCCCTAATATGGATGGTATGAGAGCGGTCAAAGATTTAATTACCAATAATGACTTGTACGTGGGTCCCTCAATTGATTTGGTTATGGATTTATTAGAAATGATTCTTACTAAAAATTATTTCCTGTTCGATGGTGATCATTATCTCCAGCTGGCGGGGTGTGCGATGGGGTCCAGTGTGGCCCCATCGTACGTCAACGCCTACATGTTTGTGGCTGAACGGGAGATATTTTTGGATCAACCATCGATTAATGATAACATCAAATTTTATGCCCGTTACATCGATGACCTGTTTATCATCTGGTCTGGGTCTATGGAATCCTTCGTACAAGTTATTGAGGCTCATAACAGCTCTATGAGCCCTATTAAATTTACATATTCTATTGACCCGCATACTGTGAATTTTTTGGATGTACAGGTGTCACTGGGTGAGAAGGGAATTGAAGTGTAAGCCGACAGATAGGAATACTATCTTACATGCTGGGAGTTTTCACCCTAAGTCCCTAAAATATGGGTTACCCTACTCACAGTTTATCAGAGCAAAGCGCATTTGTAGTGATTTAACACAGGCAACTATTCATATAGATCGAATGTTGCAGAATTTTCTTCAGAGAGGCTATAAAATTGGCCCCCTTCTTCAGGCCCATGAAAAGGCTCTTGCTGTTCCCAGGGTTGATTTATTAAAAAGATCGAATAAAAAATCCAGTGGTAATAGATTTCCGTGGGTGAATTTATATAACAAACATAGTGGTAAAATTAACGCTATCACTAAAAAACATTGGCCAATAGTGAAGACGGACCCCCAACTTGAACTTAATGATGTTGATATTATGCCCTGCTACAGTAGGGGTAAGAATATTCGTAGCTGGGTTGTTAAGACGGATGTGACAGGTTTGGGAGAGAAGACTACATCCAGTTTTCTGAGCCTTAAACCAGGATGTTATAGATGTGTCAACTGTATTACATGTCGATCACTTATGACGGGTCCCCATTTTCTACATCCTTCAAGTGGAAAGAAGTACATGATACGACATAGAGTGTCATGTATGACTAAATATGTTGTATATTTGATTCTGTGTCCCTGTGGTAAGGGGTATGTCGGGAAGACGGACTGCACGCTTCGGGAGAGGATGGCAGGGCATAGGGCAGCTATTCGTGCGGCTCTGGAGACTGGCTCAAGTGAGCAGCCCGTCGCCCGGCATTTCCTTGAACACAGACACAGTCTAGCCTCCATACACTATGTGATCATTGACCACATAGCGCCATTACGTAGAGGAGGCGATAGCTCTAGACTCCTATTACAATGTGAGGCTAATTGGATACAGCGATTGGGTACACTTACCCCTGGTGGGCTTAATGAGCAGAGAGGCTTGGGAGCTTTCCTGTAATACAGGTCACATTAAACTATCACTTAATTATTGTCATATTCTCATTGTGATGAACATGTCGACATATCTGTTGACTATATTGGTTGCATTGACTTAGTGATATTCAAGTATTTAACTCTGGTTTTTCGTACATGGTAGTATTCACTTGTTTTTATTCTATACAATTCTCTAATTTTTGCACAAATTTGTGGATATATCTCTATATGTAATATTATGTATATTAGAATGTACTGCATTTGCTTAATGTTTGTTCCAATGCTTCCTTTAAATTCTTGTCGTAGCTACTATATGTATAGTCATGCTTTTTGTAATAACGAGATTATTAAATGTATCATTTTTATACTAGTTATATTGTTACATTTTCAGCCGTGATGGTCTCCGATCTAGATCAGTTTGACAGTAGCTTGGAGTGTTTTGTTTTCTTTTGTTATGTATCTATGGTTACTGATTGCCGGGCAACGTGCACCTGGATAGTGTGACGCAGTGTGGAGGGGGTGTGCACTTCCGGTCGCGGCTGCACCAGGTAAGAGGCGGGGACATGGGTATTAGAGGGTTTATAAGGTGAGACTGTATGTTGTTTCTTTGTACCCTGATGACGAAAAATTAAAGGTTTTTCGAAACGTTGGAATTCACGTTGCTGTCTACTTGAATTTATTGCCGTGAGTGCCGCCTAATTGGACCCATCTATATATATATATATATATATATATATATATATATAAAAAGCACAAATGCAAGAACACCAGCAATATTTATTGTCATTTTTTTCTGAGTTGGAGAAAATATTGTCATTGAAGTATATAATTTACGTGTTTGATAAATAAATCCCAGTCTGACTTTGTCAAATAAGTCATGAACATTTTTGTTAGGTTATGAGTTATACTAAGCTGACCTCCAGTTCACCTCAGCTGTAGAAGTTGAGGTGAACCATTGAGAGGGAATTTACTAACGAATTCAAGGATAGACTGGTTTCGTTTTTAAGGAAACATGGCTAGAACATTTTGAAATCTATAGATAGGCTTCTATATAGTGTTACTCTCCCTCTTGTGATAATGCTGCTTTATAACATTATACTTTGAAGAATTTTTCAAAGGTACAACTATGTATTAAATAATCTTTTCATCTGGAAGATCTGAAATTTCAAGGATGGATACAATTCTGTACTGTACACAAATGTGAACAAAGGGCATTTTTAATATATTTTCGGTCAATAACATCTGTTGTTCTTGACAACAAATCACACTCTAATTTTAATATTCCATTTTTGCTTTTATAACAATTTTGTCACTGGAATGACCTGTTATATAAAAAAGTGTTAATGGAAAAGTTCTTAGCTGAAATGTGATGAATGATACTTTATATTCATAAAATCCTTCCATGGTCTAAAACATAACAAGGTTTTTTACAAAGTTGTAAAATAGTTGGAAGTTTCAAGAACATGCAATTGTACAGAAAATTATTATATGATTAATGGTATTACATTATGGAAATATTTATGCTTATCAACATTATAAGAGAGAAATACATATTCAAATGAATGATAAAAACAGAATTGTATACAGAGTGTAGGTTGCGCTTGTATTGATAACAGGAACTGAGTATTTGAGATAAAAAAGTGTACATTTATTAATCCATAAACACATAGTAAATTCTTTAATATAATTAAAAAAGTAATGGAAAAGCTGCTTCCGGTGGAATTGATATATTGTAACGTCACCTTTTTTGGAGTGCTATGTCCTGTTTTTTTGGGGGCCCCAAAAGTGTTGATTAAAGATGTTTATTGCGGTATCCCTTGGGGTGCTTCCTTTTTATGGATGGTGGGGGTGGTGTGCCTCCCAGCTGGTTGGAATATCTGCAGCAACGTGGGTATCCATTTGATTTCTCTGGAAGGTCTTTAAAGAGGTGGCTTTCCTCTAAACTTGTGGTGCCGTGCCTTGATAGAGGAATGGGGCTGCAAAAGGGCTGGAAATATTCTGTTTGCAATTATCCTGTTTACAATTAATGCAATTAGTTTAAGGCAAAACCAACCT
Organism: Crinia signifera; assembly: GCF_055691185.1. Lineage (NCBI taxonomy): Eukaryota > Metazoa > Chordata > Amphibia > Anura > Myobatrachidae > Crinia > Crinia signifera. The sequence continues at coordinate 181,886,450 of NC_139219.1, forward strand.
GTTAATGCTGCCAGACAAATTATAGGTTATTTTTGAGTCATATAAATTTTACAATATAAAGTAGCGAATTCCATATACGTATTATAATGAATATCTCACATTGGCCCTTATTCTGATCGGTGCGGCCGGATCCGATTATGCGGCCAGGACCGTGCGTGCGAAACCCCGCCTTCCATACGGATCGCCAACTCCATCCGTACGCGGTAAGAAGCTGGCCGAACGGACCGCACGTGTATTTTTCACGGAATACGCCTCCTCCATCTAAGGGAACCTCCCCCATCATTCGATGGTCGCAGACCATCGAATGCAGGACCGAGTGCTCCACCAGCTCCCGCAACCTCAGACCACACGGACATTTTTCCGTGCAAAAGCAGGGATCTGGGTGGGCAGCTGACATCCGGCGATGTCATATGTCCACCCCCTACACGTGCGTCACGGCCGCATTACCATGCGTACGCCCAGCGTTTTCATGGGAACGCCCATGAAACGCGGGGCATATGCATATGGTAATGAGCCCAAATAGCCCTTCACGCCCCTCTCCACCCCCTGTTCGGAGTGTTCACATATCATGCGGGATTTGGCCGTACGCCCCGCTCGCACATACGCAGAGACGCCTCTGCACATGCGCAGACACAAAACATCGGCGGGCCGAACGCACGCGGATATATCCGCACCGACCAGAATAAGGGCCATTGTTATTGTTGAGGTATAAATCATATCTTTGCAAATTGTAAACATTTTTGGGTATAAATCAGAATTGATTTAGATTTTTGGTGATCATAATAAGGAGCAGAATAAAATGTTTACATTGTTGAACTACAGTATTACACTATTTAGCAAACATACAGTTTATCCTTGAATGTAACTGACATGATTGTGATCTTGGTCAGAAAATCAATTTTGCATTAGTGGATTATACCTGAGCTTTGACAAATTGCATTCTTAGAGCAAATCTCCCTAGCTTCTTGTCTCCAAAGAATTGATTCAGTATGTAAAAAAAATTAGCATCTGACAAGTAAGTAACAAAGACTCTCTTAATATACTCTCCCTGAGATTAAAGATAACATGTTAAAACTATCTAAATCCACTTCCCACAATGTTAAAGTTATTCAGAGTAAATATGTTTGCTATATTTCTAGTAACAGTTTGTTCCTCACATACTTATATCTTAAATTAATCATGAGTTTGTTGACAACAGGGACATCTTGATTGCACGATTGGATATTAAGGGACAGAGTTGTTTGGAAATAATTGATATTATTCACCTGTATTTAGTTGCCTGAATCTACAGTATTCATTCAGACAGATATTTGCTTAGGCACAATTTTGTATAGCCCAGAATTGCAGCCACATATCCAAAACATGCCACACTTAGGGGGTTATTCTGGTTCACTTGGAAAGGCACAATCACTCTCTAATGGACAAAACTATATGCACTGCAGGTGGGGCTGATGTAACATGTGTAGAGAGAGTTACCTGCAACTTTATTACTTCTCCAGGCTTAATATATCTGCCCCATAGTGTTCTTATGAGATTGTCATTGATATTAGAGTGGAACCTGCACACATACAGTATGTACAGTATATGACAACTTAAAAGTTCCTCCTGTTTCAAAGAGAATGCACGCAATAGGGGACGCAATGAATTTTTTTTAAAAGATATGTATGCATTATTGGTAATAGCATGTATGCAATAGTCCACAAGACGGTGGCCAAACCAGTTGTTGAGAATTACCAACAGTTCACTTTTTCCAGACCACCTAGCTGGTGCACATGTGTAGTTTTCACATTTTTCACATTTTCACATTTTTAAATGGGCTACATGCATTCGTAACTGACACATTCTACAGATCCGCAGATGGCCTGGAAAATATGAACTGTTGGTAGATCTTGAGGATGGGTTTGGCCACCCGTGGTCCACAACATATGGTTCTATCTAATGCAATTGATTATGAATTTCAGCTGACAATATGCCCTTTGAAAGCAGAAATCTTATCACATTACCTAAAGCTGTGTACACACGGGGGCAATTGGGGCTGAAATCACTGGGAATATGATGGGAGTGTGCGCGCTCCCATTTTCAACTCCATTCTAATCGCTGGTCGCAGGAGCTTGCTCCTGCGACCAGCTGATTACCTCTGTGGCACCGCCGGCAGAGGTTCCCTTTCATCAACGACCATCTCTGGTCGCTGATGAAAAGGAGAAACTGAGAAATATATTGCTAGCAATATATTGCTCAGCAATATATCTCCCCCATGTGTACGGGGCTTTAGTGTTTGTTCATGTTTCCACTAGCCTCTCCATCTTGCAACCTATTGTTGGGACAGTATGACTTATAAAGCCCCGTACACATGGGGGAGATATATTGCTCAGCCATATATTGCTAGCAATTTATGGCTGAGCAATATATTGCTCAGTTTCTCCATTTCATCAGCGACCAGAGATGGTCGCTGATGAAAGGGAACCTCTGCCGGCGGTGCCGCAGAGGTAATCAGCTGGTCGCAGGAGCAAGCTCCTGCAACCAGCGATTAGAACGGGGCTGAAAACGGAAGCGCGCACCCGACGATAAATCGCCGGGGCACACTCCCATCACTGGCAATATGGTCGACTGCGACCATATTTCCACCGATTTCAGCCCCTATCGCCCCTGTGTGTACACAGCTTAAGAGGCACAGTCTAATGTCCATGATGGGAAGCAGTGTTCTGGCCTGGCAAGACAAATGAATTAAATATAGAGCATTATTACAAATGTCTTTTTACTTTACTTATTGAACTTCCTTGTATTTCTATAATTAATCAAATAAGCATCTAAAGACCAGAGCAGGGAAACTACATCACCTTTTAACTTTAGGTTTGTACTGGCACTATTTTTCTAAACACTGGTACCCTTTCTCGTAATAGACCTCATAATAAATGCTATTATTGTAGTAGCATAAATAACGCTGTAATATATTTGTTTGTTTTCTGGTTAATTTACATATGTTCTGTTAAGATTCCTAATATAAAAGCACATTGAAAAATTAATTACTGAAGTGATTCCTATCTGCTTAATCACAATGAACTAATCACTTTTAATGATAGCAGAATTAGCATTTAATGACTGTAATAAACACAAGAAAATTAAAAGTCTTTTTAAGGTGTTGGTTGAAAGAGTAAACATGATTTCAACAAATTAATTACTGACCTTTCACAAGGAAGAAAAGACATTTTGTTGTCAAACTACATAATTTGAAGGGAATCACAGTAAGAAACTGTATTATTTTGACACGTGTTCTTTTCTTCAACAAATTATGCTCATTCTCTAATTATGCACCCCTAATTGACTAAATCAATTAAATATATGCAGTATGTACAGGAAATTAATATATATCTAAGAATGTAAACAGCTTGAAAGCTAAATCCATCAGGAGATAATATCTGCAATAAAGCTAATTTTAATATTTACTTTCAAATAATTGTTATTCAAAAACACATCTTGAATGAGCTTTTTTGCTTTAAGTAAATGCAGTTTTATTAATTTATCTGTTGTAACAACACAGGCAAAAAATGACCATGGCAGAAAACTTTATACAGAACTATAATATATTACGAGATGTCACCAGCAGTACTAAACATTCTGTAAACCTTGTGCAGCCTGATTGGACCAGCTATGGCTTAAATATGGACTACATGTACAGTACCTGAACTTTTAAAGAAAGCAAAGTTAACATTAATGATGATTTGGGGTGGTGGAATCCGAGAATGCATAGCTATCTGTTAACTTATGTAGAAATTTAGCAATTTTAAAATGCAAGTACGTATTTCACACATGTCACTTTTCTTTCTTACAGTGTAGTAGAGGTAACCAACATCTCTTATTCCATATTTATCAATGTGATTTTGTATAGAGTATTCAAGTACTATTCAATTAATTAAATTAGGGGCGTGGCCTGAAGGACTAGGGAGAAGATGTGAGATCCTGGCTCTCCCGCCTGAAATCCTGCAAAATATCCTTCTCACCCATGATACCCCCTGTTCCAGGCACCCTAGATCTGTGAAACATCCCCTGTGGCTCCTGCTGCAGTCGGTGTGGTCTCCCTCCGTGCTCATTGTTTTCCCTGTGCCTGTGGCCTAGTGATCCCGCTGACGGGCCTGCCAGTGCTTGGCAGCTGTGACAGACCTGCATTTAGCCGTCGGGACTGTCATCCTCCGCATCGTGCCTACAGCTTTGTCCGGGTGTCTTCAGGCTGCTATCTCGTTTCCTGCCGCTGGGTCCTGGGATCAGGGAGCGGAGCCAGTGGTGGGCTGGGCCGGGGGGCAGGCCCCCCCGGGCCAGTACGATTTTTCCAACCTGAGCCGGGACCAGCTGTGTGTACTTTCGGATTCTGGCATACCCGGCCACTTCGTTTGGATTATAAGGATGATCAGCACGACCTTCCTGCAGTGCTGTCAGTCAGCTGTAGCAGTTGAGAATAAATAGGGGAGGAATAAAGAGATCCCTTTGCTTTTCTGCTGCTGCTTCTTCTGGACACTGTCAGCCCCATGTGGTGAGATGATGTGACAGCCTCCAGGAGCAGCAGCAGCGGGTGTGAAGGCTGTCCTGTGCCGCTGGGGAGAGCGGAGCCAGGTTCCTCAGTGGCCTTGACTCAGAAGCAGTGGTAGGCAGCCTCATCCTCGGGAACTGAGGTGAGCATTATATCTATGTACAGGTCAAGTACAGGAAACAATGTCCGTAACACTAACCCTACACCCCCCTGGGGGCCACCTCCCCCCCATAGGCCACCTGCTTGTGTTGCCCCCCCTGTCAGTGTAGACACAGTATTGAGCTTAATGACTAGGACCCAAAAGATGTAAAAGCAGATCATAAATCCCCAGAAATCATGTTAAAATTAATTAATGTTAAGAATGTTAAGAAACACTGTGCGATTATCTCATGCAATTGAAACTTTCTAGTTCAATCGCTTTGCATTGAGTTCCATGCGATGCACTGTGTCGTGAAGTCCATATAACAAGGCAAAAATGACTACGGTAGTGTAGTAGTCAAAAATTGGGTGTACAGATGTAGCGCCTCTCTTCTTTGCAGGGGCTGGCGATTCCATCGCCAGCACCCACCAGCGGCGAGCTACAGCCAGGGGCGCGCGCCCACAAGTCGCTCACGTGCCCCATGGCGCTCGCAAGTGAAAGGGATCTGGCGGGCACCCGGCAAAGAAGACGGGTACTACATCTGTAATTCAAATAGCTTGTAGTTCAAATTGCACAATCCAAATTGTATAGCACAAATTGTATGTCTCAAATTGTACCTAATGTAGCACAATGTATTGTATAGCACAAATTGTATGTCTCAAATTGTACCTAATGTAGCACACATCTCACCCTGAAAGTAATGAAAAAAAAGGGATTAACCTAGAGCTGCCTAAAGAGCACAAGAAATATCATATAAAATATTATTAAAAAAGTAACATACACCATATATTATACCCCTTCCACATAACAAGTGCCAGGTTCCAACCGGGACTTGGACGCAGGTCCGCTCTGGGAGCAACCCGCATTTGTGATGATAGTCCCCCACAGTGACCCTGCAATAAGTCGAGTCACTGATGTCAGAAAGGGGCTGGGGTAGAGCGGTGGTGCAACATCAGGGAGGGAGCAGGAGGAGAAAGTGATTGAAACTGATGCAGCCTCTACCCTATAGTGAGAACTTGGCTTACCCCTTCACAATGCACAGCAACCTGCACAGCAACCTGGATCCGACCTGGGATTAATCCTTCTTTTAACCCAGGTCGGAATGCCGGTTTGCTGGACTTGGGTAATTTCAAAAGGCCCTTTCACACCACACGTCTATCTGGGTCAACCCTGGTAGACGTGTGGTGTGCAATGTGAAAGAGGTACTAGCAATTCATATAAAACATATATAAAAAATATATATACAATATATATATATATATATATATATATGAGCAAACTCAAATTAAAAGATGTGTTGCTCATAACAAACAATCAGATATTATAGAAAGTATCTGATTGTTTGTTATGAGCAATTTGTATTCTATAATTTCTGGGTTGCATCCTAGAAATGATAGACTGAATCTGATTTGAGAAATCACTCACTGATTGTTGATCACTGCAGGTTCCAGTTCCTTCCTCCGGCTCTCCTCTGCGGTAGCTTTCTTCCAGCTGCTGCTGGCCGGCTGCAGCTCACTACCGCCCTCCAGTGGCCCTGCTCCATCTATCTGTCTGTGTATATATATATATATATATATATATATATATATATATATATATGTAGGAAAGAGGTCCGATGAACGGAGGTTGGGGAGCGGCACTCTGTGGACTCAATAAACTCAGGAACTGAGTTTATTGAGTCCACAGAGTGCCGCTCCCCAACCTCCGTTCATCGGACCTCTTTCCTGCTTAGTAGCCGGTTAGGCTACAGAGAAGGCACCAGGGCGATTACCGTTGCACAGTGGGAGTGCCAGGTGGCACTCGCAATTTAGCTAAAACAATATGCAATGATGGCTGGTGCCCTCCAAAGAAAATCCAGACCTCTGGGCTTCAATAAGTAAGTACTTGGGGGCGGCGGCACTCAGACAAAAGAAATCATCTCGGCCAGAGACTCCCTGTACTATGTTGTAGCTCAATTTCTGGACATGTTTCTTCAGCCAATTGTGCAAAAACAATTTACATATTTAAAAGATACCAGCACTTTGTTATTAGAGCTGAATGACTTGTCCCCGTTACCTTCTAAATGTATTCTATGCATGGTGGATGTGGTGTCACTCTACACCAATATTCCCCACCAGAGAGGCATTCAGGCTGTGAAATGAGCAGTACAGAGAAGTGAGCTCTACAAAGGTCCAGATGCTGCGTTTTTTATTGAATTATTGGATTTGGCGCTGTCGCGCAATTACTTTATTTTTGATAAGCAATTCTATGTCCAAAGCTCAGGGGTCGCGATGGGTTCTTGCGTCGCCCCGAGCCTGGCTAACATCTTTATGTTTGAAATTGAAAAACATATGTTTTTGTCCAAACCTGAAATCAAATGTAATATTATGGCCTTTTTTCGTTACATCGACGATATGCTCATAGTATGGTCAGGCAGCGAGGACAGTTTCCACCAATTGATGGCCTTTGCTAACACGGCAGACCCCAATATTAAATTTACGTACTCTTGTAGTGCATCTCATGTTAATTTCCGTGACGTACAAATACATCTCTCAGACTGCCATGAGATCACCACGTCACTCTTTAAAAAACCAACTGACAGAAATACCACGTTATTAGATTCCAGTCACCATCCCCCCTCATTAAAATGGGGATTACCCTACTCCCAATTTTTGAGGGCACTGAGAATTTGCAGTAGCATAGATGATGTCAAAAATGAGATGCAGCGTATGTTAGGTGATTTCCTGGCCAGGGGGTACCCCTATAAACTACTTCTAAACACCATGACTAAAGTCTTATCCCTTGATAGGATGACTGTATTACGTTCGTCTAACACCAAACAAATTGGCAACAAAGTCATATGGACTCAGAAATTCTCCACCTCTAATGAGAATAACATGCAAACAGCAAAACAATGTGGCCACTCATCAATAGAGACAACAACCTACCGGCCCTAAAAAACAGTACAATCCTACCCTCGTACAGACGAGGAAGAAACATTAAGGACCATGTAGTCCGCAATGACATTTCTGACTTTACCACCACCGCCCCAGCCCATTTTCTGACACGCAAAAATGGTAACTTTAGATGCACGATTTGTGCCAGCCTGGAAATAGGTGATTCCTTTTCCCATCCCCGCACAGGTGATAAAATCATGATCAGATACCCATTCACATGTACCAGCAAATACGTAATCTATTATATTAAATGCCCGTGCGGTCTCCTTTACATAGGCAAGACGATCCGCCAGTTCAAAGAAAGAATCGCAATGCACTGCTGCAGTATCCGAGCAGCGGTTGAAGGCAAAGGCTCTGATCAGCCTGTTACCTAGACCACTCCAGACCAGCCTTAAATGACATGCTGGTCTGGAGTGGTCTAGGTATCATTGGCAGCAGTGAACTTGACTACTTGGAGGTCTTGAAAAAGGGTTGTGCAAGGACCCGAAACGTCGACCATTGTGATGCATTTTTAACAGGATGAATTAAAGTATTGGAGTTTTAACTTTTTCAAGTCTGGTGAGTGCGCTTTGTGGATATTACCCCTATGGATATAAATTGGCACACATGGGATTCTCCTAAGTGAAGCCTGGGCTTACTGGCACCCCAGCTACAAATCTGGATTAATATTGTGAGTGCAGCTTTCTTTCCTTGGATATATATATATATATATATATATATGTATATATATATATATATATATATATATATAATAACTTCATAAATCAACGGCACTCGGAGACTTGATAAGATAACAAGAGTTTTTATACCATAAAATAGGTGCAGTAACAAGAACCCGACGTTTTGAGGTACACAACAGACCCCGTTTTCAAGGTGCAGAACGTTCTGCACCTTGAAAGTTGTTTATTTCTGAAGTTATTTACATATGCACGTGAAAGTATCAGAGCAGCATTATTGCAGTTGGAATGAGGGCCAGTCCATGCCACATTGCTATATATATATATATATATATATATATATATATATATATACAGATCCACAAGAGAAAAGGCACACGGACACCAGTCAGCAATTTCAAAACGATGTATTGGGCATAGCACTATCTAGCGCTTTCGGGGACACCACCCCGTCTTCAGGATAACAGCCCTGTACAAACAAGTGACCAAACAGTGTTCCCCATCCCCCCACACAATAAATAGCATACCACTGATTACTCACCTGTCCAGACGCGGGAGCGCGGACCTCACGGCACAGGGATCCCTAAGACACCGTCCAGTACTTCCTGTGTCTAACCGGAAGTTGCAAGTGGAACGCATCTTGCGCTTCACAGCCCACTTCCGCCTTGCACCATCTTTCCTGATGCGTGTCAGGGCTTCTCCAATGCGCCGGACCATCCACAATCCCTGCACTGGGCAGACAAGCAAAGGATAAATAAAAAACAACATAAATAAACAAACAGTGAAAGCATGCATAACATGATAGCAGTACAATAAAATACAAGACAACAAAAATAGTGCTGGTCGACATTGCGTGTCGACACTAATCACAATATCACAATATATAGTTGGCCTCAACGACAAGGTCAACTGGAATAGCCTGACTTAGATGTATTTCCTGAGAACCAACTATATATTGTGATTAGTGTCGACACGCAATGTCGACCAGCACTATTTTTGTTGTCTTGTATTTTATTGTACTGCTATCATGTTATGCATGCTTTCACTGTTTGTTTATTTATGTTGTTTTTTATTTATCCTTTGCTTGTCTGCCCAGTGCAGGGATTGTGGATGGTCCGGCGCATTGGAGAAGCCCTGACACGCATCAGGAAAGATGGTGCAAGGCGGAAGTGGGCTGTGAAGCGCAAGATGCGTTCCACTTGCAACTTCCGGTTAGACACAGGAAGTACTGGACGGTGTCTTAGGGATCCCTGTGCCATGAGGTCCGCGCTCCCGTGTCTGGACAGGTGAGTAATCAGTGGTATGCTATTTATTGTGTGGGGGGATGGGGAACACTGTTTGGTCACTTGTTTGTACAGGGCTGTTATCCTGAAGACGGGGTGGTGTCCCCGAAAGCGCTAGATAGTGCTATGCCCAATACATCGTTTTGAAATTGCTGACTGGTGTCCGTGTGCCTTTTCTCTTGTGGATCTGTATTGTATTTTTGGAGAGTGCACCGGATCAAGCTGTCTGGGAGTGCCGGCATATAAGGAGTATATATATATATATATATATATATATATATAAATATATATATATATATATATATATATATACATATATATATATATATATGAGAATCCGCACTCCAGTCCAGTTACAGTGTCGACAGTGGAGAGCTCCACTTAAAGTAACACCTATAGTGTACCATACATAAGTGTGCAGGTACAGACGACCAAATTAGATCTGCATAGAGAGCACTCTCAAAGCTTCAAAAAATAGCCCAAAGTATTTTTTTTAATACATCACCAAAGTAGTGGGTGAGTCGATGTTTTGTTTTTTTGTTTTTGTTTTGATGTGCTGTCTTGAAAAAGAACTGTAACTGCCATTACTTTTGGCTATATTTGGAAGTTTGGAGAGTGTTCTCTATGCAAATCTAATTTGGTCTGTACCTGGACTGGTATTGGAAAGGTACAGTAGTGCCTGTGGCTCATAATGTGGCTCATAATGTGGCTCAGTGGCTGTGGCTCAGTGCTGTATGAGGAATTGGCAGTGTCATTGAGACATCATTCTCCTGGTTCCTCTTATTTGGCATAAATATCCATAGGGCCTTATCCACTTGGAATAATGGTCTTAAGCTGGGTACACACTGGGTGATATATCATTAAAGATATCATTAACATAATAATGTGCAAACTGTGTGTATGCTCAAAGTCATTAATGATGCACACTCCCAGGCATTGTTAATAACCCCTTCTGTCATCTGCACATGCAGCTCAACCATGACCATCTACTTAATGATGCATGTACGGAGTGGAGGTGCCAGTGACATCACTGACCAATATCATTGACTCCTGCTGCACCGCCATTATAGTTAACAATATTGGTGGCCATGCCAGTGTGTACCCAGCTTTACAAAATGAAGGAGGTAAGTGAGTGATTACTTCTCTGGTGTGCAGTACTTGGAAAACATGTGACATCTGGCACAGGCTCCTCCTGATGTTTCCTGGGTTCTATAAAAGTAAGATTTCCATCAAGGCAGGAACCAATTCGTCACAGCCTGTGGGAGGTGTGACGAAGCAGGGGCAAACAGTACTTTGCACCTGCCTTCGTCCCATCCAACAAGAATTTCCCGATAGCGGCAACAACTCTGCCTTCTGCCTCCATCAGACATGCAGCTCCTGCTAGTGGCAATGGCTGCGCCTTCCACCTCCCTCCCATCTAATAAGCGGCTGAGGCCAGCTACATTGGCTCGGCCTCCCATCTCCCTCCTACCCAATAAGCAGCAACAGCTCTCCATCCTGTACAACAAGTGGCATCCAGCCAGAAGTAGTGGCTCCACCTCCTTCCCATTTAGTAAAAACTTAACAAACCCACATGGCACTATTAAAAAAATATTGAGAGAAAAAATCAAAAGGGTGCTCACCAAGCTGGTAGGCCCCATAGCAGTTTTAGGCCCGGCACCCTCTATAGTTATACCACTGGTCACACCTCTTCCTTTCTATAGGCCTTTAAACATTTTCAGGTCAAGGTCCATGTCTCCCTTTATCTGGCCCTGACAGGCATTATTTAAATTTGTTAGCTGTACCTATCACTGGGACTCTACACATTCAAAGCACTTTATCTTCGCCATGCTAAGGACAGCTGATCTATGGCACAAAAAACATGCATTATTAAAAAAAATTTTTAATTAGGAGTAAGACTAATCACTAAGTAACTGAGCACTAAGCTGCCACAGTGACTTTCTTTTCACAAATCAAGGTCAAATCACTTTTTTTTATTGCAGTGATAGGCAGCAATATAAAGTTACATTACTACTGTTTAATACATAGTTATCCTCATTCCAGCATATGTAAATAGCCTACATTTTATCCATTTTAATATAACATTCTTACTTCCTGGCTTTGTTTTCCGTATTTCTTCTGCTGGAGCCACACACTGTTTGAACAAGATATATTCCTGAAAGTTTTAAAAGATTCACTAGACATCTTGACAGTTGTGATTCCTTTTGTCAGGTTTCTTGCTGACAGGCATACAGGGGTCCAATTGAGATGGAGAATTGTTGTTCCTGAACTGAGCTATTATTGCTATGATTTTGTTGTGCCATTATGAGATGGAATGCTGCTACATGCTCTGTTGGTCACAAAGAACATGTAATAATAAGTGGCAGAATCCATTACATGTCAAGTGGCATACCACGAGCTGAGTGAATTGTTTGTTAGGCATAGCATGGATAATAGTACCAAAACTGTCCTTACAGACAGAGGTGTAGGACAAATACAGTACACACACACACACACACACACACACACACACACACATATATATATATGTGTGTGTGTGTGTGTGTATACATACTGTATATATATATTTCAAGGTCAGGCACTTGCCTTTGAAGATAATCTGAATCGAGTACTCTTTTGCCATCCACGCAGGGCCGGCGCTTCCACTAGGCAGCTTTAGGCAGCTGCCTAGGGTGCTGGGGACCTGAGGGCGGAAGAAGAAGTAGCGGCCATTACACCTGCCACTGCTCTTAGTACTGACGCCCGCCTGCCCGCTACCCTGCCGATGACTCCAGGACCATACAGTGGCAATAGCAACACATCCAGAAGGGAGAAGCCTGGGAAGCTGTCTGTCTGCTCTGTGTCACTGGCCGCTGCTAGCTGGGGTCACTCACCAGTCAGGAGGAGCAGGGACTCTAGGCCCGCCCACTGACAACAGCTGCGTGCTGCATTGAGGCGCAATGGGACCAAGAAGATTATGCGGCCCGCCAACTGCCTGTCAGCACCACATGCCGCTGTGCTGCCGTTTCCATGGGGTTTTTTTATCTTAAAGGGGCACCTGGGTAGCGTGGGTGCGCGGAGCGGACAGGAATGGATGCTGCATGGGGGAGGAACGTAGCCAACGCAACCCCCTCCCAGGACACTGCAGGGCGACCACGGGATTCCATCAGCCTGCACAGTGCATGTGTCTGCTCTGTGCTGCTCCCGGGCCATGCCTGTATCTCAGGAGTCAGGCTGCTGGAGGGAGCAGGTGAAGAGAGGAGTGGGTCCCAGTGGAAGCAGTTTGGGGAGATCAGGAGAGTGCATGAAGAATAAAGAGCTGCAGTGAGGTCAATCGGTCCGGAGTGTCCCCCAAAAGCAGCCTCTTTTGTGAGCAAGGTTAGTAGCTACTACACCCCACCTGAGGCCTAACACTATCACCCCCCCCCCAGCCTCTAACAATACATACCCCTGCCCCACAGCCATACTTTCACCACCCCCGCATTCTAACCCTAAGTATACATCCCCCATGGCTTAATCTTAACTATAGATCCCTCCCTGTAGCCTAACCTTCATTATACATCCCCCAGTAGCCTAACCCTAACTATGCATACCCCCATAGACTATCTATACCCCCACAGCCCAACCATTCACAACCCACCTGCAGCCTAACCCCACCCATCCCCCCTCCCCTGAGCCTAAACCTAACCATACACCCCTCTGCAGCCTAAAATACTAAGCACATAGGCACACACCCCGCAGCCTATAACCTTAACCATACACACACCCCGCAGCATATAACACTAACCACACACATGGAGCCTATAACACTAAACATACACACCCCTCTGCAGCCTAAAATACTAAGCACATAGGCACACCCCCCGCAGCCTATAACCTTAACCATACACACACCCCGCAGCATATAACACTAACCACACACACGGAGCCTATAACACTAAACATACACACCCCCTGCAGCCTATAACCCTAACCATACACATACACTTGCAGCCAAACCATAACCATCTCCACCATAACCCTAACCCCCCTTCTAAATGGGGGTGGGGGGGAGTAGGCAGACAGTTTGCCTAGGGCGCTGAGGAACCTTGCACTGGCCCTGCATCCACGTAGTAAGGAGTCTTGTACTGTATATTGCACAGAATGGGAGAATTCTGCGCTAGTCACTGACTAAAAATATAAATAAACTACAGTATTGGGCCCCACAAACACGAAGCGATATTCAGCCACTTCCTGAGCAATTGTACATACATTTACAAAATCAGTGGTCGCTCAGAAGGCCCTACACATCTCTGCTTGTTTGGTGGCCTTCTGAGAGATCACTGAAGCTACTGGAGGAAGCCGTCCTTACCCGCCCTGGAGCCACCGGAGGAAGCCGCCCTTCATATTGGAGCTGCCTGAGCCACTGTTGGGGGGGCCCTCACTATATCACCAATGATTATGTGTTTAGGGTGGGTGGGGGGGCAGGGGACCCCCGCTATATCACCAATGATTATATGTTTAGGGGGTGGGGGACCCCCACTATATCACCAATGATTATATGTTTAGGGGGTGGGGGACCCCCACTATATCACCAAAGATTATGTGTTTAGGGGGGTGGGGGAACCCTATGTCACCAACGATTAAATGTTTGAATTTATGAAAAAATGAGTCACTAAGATGACCGAAAGGGAGAACACAAAGGGTTTTTGGGGCACACTTTATAAATGGTAAATAAATGAACTTAGTTAAAAAAGAACTTTTATTAGAATACTAAGCTTAACTTGTCCTCAGATGCCTGATCTCAGCTCCCGGCATCTGAGGACCAGTTAAGTGCACCGACCATCCGGTGGCATTCCACCTTTTGCCCACATCTCAGCCACCCAGACTGCCCAAGCTCACCCTTGTTCCCAGCCCAGCTGCAACCAGAGACACTTCTTAGTCGCAGACTGTCATTCAATTAGATACCCATCTCACCCATAGCTCCCAGCACCACAGACACAGACATTTAAACTCCCAGCCACACGGATACAACGCCCATTTACTGTGTGGGTGGGTGATAACTAATATATTTATTTATAAATATATATATATATATATTCTTTATCAGCTGTAGAAATGTGTTGTGTTAACTCTTTGTTGTAGTCATATATGCTTGTGGCTACGCAATACTTTGGAGTCAGTTATCTCTGTGCTGGTCTAATTTACATGTGACTGGCCCAAACTGGGGAGAAACATACACTATACACCAATGTGTATGCCTCTCGCAATCAGTGAGTCAGCCTGCCGAATATACCATCTCCTGGTTGCACACCGGTGTTCGGTTGCATTGGTACTGACACTGTGCACATTATTCTACAATTGAAACACAGGTACACTTCTTTTCCTTCTTTTCTTCAAATGTATCATATATTACTATGTCATCAGTGATTACATATTGAAACCTTCATTTTATTGGTGGGTGATCGTTGGCTTAAACCACTCTCATCCATCATTCAATATCATCAGTAGATAGTGGAAAGCAGAAGGGGTTAACCCAAACTCACCCACCCACTCATCATCTCAACTAACTGATTTTCCGCTGCTCTCTCATTTGCTGTGTTATACCTAACCTTTTTGCAATGCCAACTGGTAACAGATAGGTGTAGGATGCGCATGGCAAAAAGCAGAAGCACAACGTTACAACCATGCATCACAGATGCAAACTAATCAGCTCTTTCGGATTTCAGTATCACTTATATGCGGATGATACTCAAATCTATCTATCAACCCCAGAGTTGTCACCAGTGGTTTTGGGCCGAGTCTCTGAATGTCTCTCTGCCATCTCATTTTGGATGTCTTCTCGCCAACTCAAACTCAATATTTCCAAAACTGAATTATTTATATTCCCGCCAACTAAGAACAGTTACCATCCTGATATCTCCATCACTGTTGACAACTCGACAATCTACCCTACCCCACAAGCTCGTTGCTTAGGGGTCACCCTCGACTCTGACCTGTCCTTTGTTCCCCACATTCAATCTGTCTCCAAATCATGTTACATGTATCTAAAAAACATATCCAAAATATGACCGTATCTCACACAAGACACTACTAAATCTCTTATCCATGCACTCAGTATATCCCGCATTGATTATTGCAATAGTCTCCTAACTGGTCTTCCCAAGAACAGACTCTCACCACTGCAATCCATTTTAAATGCTGCTGCTAGGCTGATCTTCCTTGCAAGATGCTCATCGTCTGCTGATCCGCTCTGCCAGTCCCTCCATTGGTTGCCTGTAAATTACCGTATTCAATATAAAACACTTCTACTTGCATATAAAGCTATTAACTATACTGCACCAGCATATATCTCTGCACTTATCACAAAATATCTCCCATCTCGACCACTCTGTTCTGCACAAGATTTGCGTCTCTCATCTGAGCCGGATCACTAGCTCCCATTCACTATTACAGGACTTTCATCGGGCTGCTCCCATCCTATGGAATGCACAATTAGACTTTCCGCTAGCCTCCAAACTTTCAAGCGTTCCCTGAAAACTCATCTCTTCAGGCAAGCCTATCATATTTAAGTTCTACATGCATAACCCTCTGAGGCACTTATGTATTATATAGCTTCCCTTCTGGACTTGTAACTTGTTGGGACTGCTATGCTATTACTGATGCCTGTCCTTGTGTTTCCCTCCTATATACCTAATAGATTGTAAGCTTGCAGCAGGGCCCTCTAACCTCCAAGTCTGTCTGTTACCCAGTTTGTTTTATCACTGTCTACTATTGTAAAGCGCAACAGAATCTGCTGCTCTATATAAGAAACTGCAAATAAATAAATAATAATAAATCACAGGCGTGAATGATTCCATCCAAACTTAGATGCTCAGCAATGATTGGCCAGGCCAGTACCTGTCTGGGGGACCAACAGGGAATACTCAGAGGTGTAACTCACCCAGACAGCAGAAGCACCCTTGGCCGGTTGGAGGAGCACCATATACTGTGTATAACTTCTTATTTTTTCTCCCATTCTTTTGGGACCCAGTACCCACTACCGGGGACAATGTATCACATTTTGGAGGACTGTTACATATTTTGTAAAATTATAAGTTACATTGCCTGCATTGGGAGGACTGCGGGACTATTGTATCATACGTCATTTAAATATATTACTCCAGTGAAGGTTCTTATGCTGCATTACCGTTATCAGCTATGACCAATTACCCGAACCTTACGAAATGAAAGTAGTAATTAACCACTTCATCATTAGTTTGCCCCTGATTATGGCCCTTTTGTTATAAAAAAACTGTGAATGCATTATTCTCACTAATTTTGATATGTATACTGTACATGTTATTGTCTTTGATGACACATCTTTGGGTGCCTGTGCACTGGGCTCGGTTGTTTGGTGCTAGCGGCTGCACTTTCCAGGCGACCAGCCTGGATTGGGTTAACAAGTTTGTAGTTGTTTTTTAGTGCTGCGAACCACTCCTTGGTGTGTGTGTGTGTGTGTAATAATGATAACTGACAGGTTACGATTTAAGTGCTCAAAAAACTTTACTATAAAAAGTGCAATTCGGTTACATGGGTAATATATGCAGGTGCACAACAATAGAAGATATATAAAACATACAAATAGAAATATAATATACAGATAAATAGTGCTGTTAGACAAGTGCGTGGTGCACATACACTAATCTACATTTATCTAAACATATACAATTAGGTGTGGGGGGGATGGAGGTTGCGGGTTGGGATTGGGGTTTCTTGGGGTTCAAGGAGGTTATTGTCCAGATAAGAGGCTGACACAGCTGTGGCGGCCTGCTGTTCTGTGTTTTCGTTGATCTTATTATGTTCCTGTTGTTAGTGGAGGGGCCTGACTGGCAGCGTGCTTGTTGTTGCTGGGGGTGGGAGAGCGAGTCTCCTAATTGGTGGGGTGTGGATGAGGTGAACGGTGGTGGTAGCAAGTCTGGGCACTCTGTGTGTCCAATCCATGGCTGGATCTGATTGCGCAGGCTTTCAGCTATGAGCTGTCTACCTTTGCTGTCAGCCGCTGCGGAGGGGGGGCATGGTGCATCTGACAGAGGTTTTGGGTGGGCGGTGCTTGTGATCACTGCCCTTCGCCCTGGTACCTTGTCTACAGACCTAGCCTACTCACCTAATCCAGCTCCTGGCACCACTCCTTCCTTCTCCTCTCTGTAGGTGGTCCCACTGCTCTCTTTCTTTGTGTCTCCCAGGTCCTTCTCCTGGGTGCCAATGACATGGCTTCCAGACGTTCAGAAGGATATCCCACTTATTATTGTCTTTAAAATATATGTTTTTTTGTAAACGCACTGTTATTTTAGTTTAGTATTCTAATAAAAGTACATTTTTAACTAAAGTAATTTATTCACCATTTGTTAAGTTTGCCCCCAAACCCTTTGTGTTCTCCCTTTTGGTCAGAAGCACCACCAACCAGACACTGCTGGTGATTACTATCAAATGCGGTATCCATTTAGTTTACCTAATTAACCAATTAATTTTTGTCTAGAGTGTTACTCCAGCCAGTGCCAATCCTTACCCATATTGGGTGCTGGACGGGGTCCAGACAGTCAGGATCCCGACAGTCATTACCCTGATATCGGGATTCCGACAGTCAAAACCCAGAGACACGGGGGGTCCGACGGCCACAGGCTATTCACCCTCGTGGTGGTCCACGACCCCCATAGAGGGAGAATAGAATAGGTTGCGAATGTAGCGAGCCACCATGCCCGCAGCGAGCCCACAAGGGGCTTTGTTGCGCTCACCACGCTGTCTGGGTCTGGCCAGTCAGGATCCCGACGTCGGGATAATGACTGTCGGGATCCCGACGTCGGGATAATGACTGTCGGGATTCCGACGTCGGGATAATGACTGTCGGGATCCCGACTGTTGGAACCCTATACCACACCCCCCATATTGTATATATATTTATATTTATGTATGTTTATATGAATTTGCTTGAGGAAGCCACCCTGAAGCGGTCCTGAAGCTGCCGGAGGAAGACATCCTGAAGCCGCCCTGCCTCTCCAGCTGTCTTCACTCTGTGCAAGCTGTGATGACCTGCCTCTGAAAACTCAGGACCTTTTTTTTGGGGGGGGGGGGGGGGCACTATTTCACCAATGCTTATACAGTCAGTGGCATAACTATAAATTTTGCTCCCCCCAGCCAGAAATACACTTATTTTTTACATTTACTATCCCGAAAATATGGTAATTCGTATTCGTATTGATGTGCTATCAATACGAATATGAATTGCCGTATTTTCGGGATAGTAAATGTCAAAAATAAGTGTATTTCTGGATGCAAATACACCTATTTTTTTACTAATTTCCTTTTGTAAATTTCCCCATAATGTCACACATCATAATGCCCCTTGAACTATATGCCACATGCCGTCATTAACCTTACACTCCACACACCTAAATGCACCTTACACTATGGCCCAGAATTTAATGCTGCCCGAGTTCAGTGCAGTGCGAGATGTCCGCTGAATTCTGACATTTTTTAAAGGGTAATTAACTTAGAAGGCATGGTTTTGCCTTGTAAGTTAATTCCCCTTTAAAAAAACGTCAGAATTCAGTGGACATCTCGCACTACACTGAACTTGGGTGGCATTTAATTCCACCCTATACTGTATGTCACACACCCTTATACTCCTTACTCTACAGGCCACACATCATACTGCGCTTTACAGTACACAAATTAAGACTTCTGTGCGACTAAGTCCCACTGCTGCCAGAAAAAGTGTGTGACCTTACTGAGAGGGGGAAAGGCCTATTGGGAATAATGCTCCCACAAGCCATGCCTCCCATTTTCATCATTATGGAGGCATGCTATGCGCTCTGTGAGTTTCTGGCATGTCCCCAGCCCCTCTGTCTCCCATGAATAGATGCTCTGTGTAGGCGCAAAATGTCTATTCACCCCTGCTCTGCCAAGCAGAGCACCGAGTGACAGGGCGTCTCCCAACTGCCCCTCTCCCCAAAGCAGGACAATGCTGCGCTTGGGTGGTATCAATGTTGATATTTATATAGCCAAAGAACAATAAGTGAAAAGCGTAGGTTACGTACTTTTTCCGTAACTTGCGTACCTTTTATTCCTAGCTACATGCGAACAAAGCGTAGCGCAGCGTAGCGTACCTTTACCGTGTATTGTACACGAATGAATCAATGCAGTAATAGGAGATCCCTTCGCAGTACTTAGTCTGTAATCTGCGAATACACTTTAAGGACAAGGTCCGTAATACACCTTATCGCTAGATGCAAATAATTAGACGAGACCACGATATAACAAGTGAGGAGATAGATTCTCCGTAAATAGTGTATTTAGTCCCTAGCGGACAAAAGGGGATTACAGAAATAAGAAAATACAGGGTAACACGTGATACAAGTATCTAACAATAATAAGTACTTTAAAACACTTACAAAGGAACAGAAACAGATACAATTTAATTCAGCCACATTACATAAAACGGGAATACAAATGTTACCGTTAAGGAATAGCGCAGCGCAGTCCGGTCGGAGCTCGCTATATTCAAGTAGAACTATAGCCCGGGTTGGTGAGGGGATATCAGCAGTGCCAAAGTGAGAGAGCGAGCCAGCTCAGGGATGGCTATCTTATAGGGTCCAGGAAGGGGGGGTCAAAGGCCCTTACGATTGGTCAAGGGTTCAAATGTCCAGTCCTCAGTGATTGGGCAAGGTATTACATCTGGCTTGGAGAAGTGCAGGGGGGAAGGGTACTTTGGTGTCCTTTTGTTTGCTGGCATCGTCGTCGGGGGTCGTAAACAGCAACAGGAACTGGTTACAACTGCATTCCTTTGTCTCACACAGGACACATGATAAAAGTACATATAATAGGTATTTTGTCCGTAATTATCAGACCATAGGACTTGCGAATATTTGGCTGCGACCGGAATTCTGCACACGGGACACTGAACATAAAGATACCAAACATGTACAGAAACAATCGTGTATTTCTAATTAAACTATGTGTAGTGCACTAATCCTTTAATTAACTATATTTTATTTAGTGTTAGTGGCACATTATGAATTTACAGTATGTGTATTAGTATGGCTGCGCTTATGGTCCACTTCGTTACACAGACTCGGGTATTATACTTTATTTGCGCAACTCTGCGAACCAAAATGGCGGCCATACTATCCTAAAATGGCGTGTGTGTAACTCGACTTTAACAGTGGGACAGAGGGACAGTCACAAAAAAAATCCCTGTCCCACGAAAATCTGTACAGATAGGAAGTACTGTTTGCTGACAGATGCTAACGCATGGACATGCAGACACCGACAGACAGATGCTGACAAATGGACAGATCCTAAAACATGGGCGCTGACAAGTTGATACATGGATGCTGACAGACACCTATACACAGGGATACGCTGACACACGGACTGCACATAGAGACACTGATGCCGACAGATGCTGACATCTGGTGGTGTCTGTGACACCCAGACACTAACACAAATATGCTGACATGTGATGACACAGACACTGACTGTTTTGCATCCCACTGTAGAAAACCAGGGTTTGAAAGGATTATCATTATTGTTGTGTTCAGCTCCTGTGCTGAAGCCTGTAGAAGGGGAGGGCTCTGTAACTGGAGTGCAGGGGAAGAGAAGGCAGCCACTGGAGCAGGACAGTCAAGAAGCAGGGAGAGGGACGATGCTGCAGCTGCCCAGCCTTCGGACGGAGGTTGTGTGTACTGTGTACACAGAAACAGTTTCTAACTTCCTGCCTGTGTGCTGCTGCTGGGAAGAAGGGAGGGAGAGACAGGACGGACCTCACCTCAGCTCTCAGCCAGCAGGACAGGTTAGAGTGAGAGGCGTCCGGTGCCCCCGCAGCCCCTGCTCCTCCAAGCAGTGGCGGGGGCTGCCTTACACAAGCTACACCACTGTATACAGTATAGATGTCCATACACCTACAATTGCTGGGTGCGATGATATGCACGCTCCCATCACACATATCATTGCACAGCTCAAAAAAGTCCTGTGATGTCAGCCCCCTACCTGCATTCAAATGGGGGTGCCTCCAGCCCACCTCCATCCACCCCACCTGAGGGAGCACCATGTCGACTTTGCAAGTCAGCGAAGGCGCCCACACAGAAGGCACATGCGCATATGAGAATATGTGCATTAGCAGGGTTTAATAATTGTCACCTATGCAAACATGTTAGGGACCGAACAAACTTCAATGAGCGCCATATTACATTTGCCTCTCCTTTCTACAAGACATAGATTTGGATTCCGTTCAGAACCCAAATTCAAGCTTATTACATGCACTATTAAAATTTTCATCCAATTCTTGCCCACTTGCATCTGACCTCACTCTTTATTCCACAAATGAATGCCCCCTCTCATGCCAACTGATTTCCTCCTCCCACTCCCACCTCCAAGATTTTGACAGTGCTGCTCCCACCTCTGGATTTCTCTCTATTCACTTCTCTACAAAACTTGGAATGGGTTGCCAAGACCCACTTCTTCATCAAAGACATCCATCTCTCAGGCTTACCTAGCACCTAAGACAGGGCCATTGCTAGGGTGTTTGGCACCCTCCTGAAAACATTATTCACATTACACAGAACCAGTGCTGTAACTAGTCATTATGGTGCCCTTTGGCAATTGATGACTGCCCCACCACTACAGTGAAAACTGTTAGAGTCAGTGCCAGATTAAGGTCTAAATGGGCCTGGAGCTGAAAATTATCAAGGGCCTATTATGCACAATAATATGGGTTGTGGCCAGCACCTAATAATTTGGGGGGCGTGACCAGTGTTCTGTTTGGGTGGTCTGCTCATGTAAATACTTTCAACTAATTATATATGCCTGGAAAAGGCAGGAAGCTGGCATAGGAAAAATGCAGAGAAATATATTGGCCGGTGCCCTCCAAAGGTGCACCCACAGGATGCCGATGTCCTAAGATACTTGCAGGGTGAAGCGGCACTCCAGTCATAAAAAAAATACTGAAAGCCAAAACTTGGTAGACAACATTTCAGCACCTTTTATGTGGTCACCTAAATTTACCACACCATATACCCCTTATATAAATCATGCAGCACAATAGTAACCCCTTATACTGTACTTGCCTCTTGCACATTATGCCACATGGAATGAGCCAAAATTCACACCGACTGAGCCAAAATTCACACTATGGCACACGTATTGAGTCAAAATTCACGTTATGCCACACAAATTAAGGCAAAATTCACATTTTGCCACATAAATTGGTACATTGCGTGCAAAATGTGCACATGAAAAATTTACACCATAATGCCCATTACATGTTAAGCCACACACCATAATGTCCATTACGTATTATGCCAAACACCAGCCTAGTCCTTTCATTTTCTAGTGTGAGAGGGAGAGAAAACCACCCTCCTTTAACCAATCAGCTATATCTTTGGAACCAACTGACCCATTTACATGAGACCATATCATATTGAAGAACTTTTTAGTGGGCTTCGAATGATTTTGGCCCCATGAAACTGGACCGTTTGGTTCCAGAGAAAACTGCACTAAAACAATATAAACAGCCATGAAATTACATTTCAGAAATGAAAAAGAAAAAATTGGTTTATCCGCAATATCTCTGGAACCAATGAACCCATATGGACCAGCCTGGTATCAGATTGAAGGCCCATCGATTTGGTAAACCACAAGCTTCTATGATGCTGGAGGGGGAACTGGCAGCCGTTGGAACTGGTGGGGCTCAGAATTAGCGGGTCACATGTTGTGAAAACGTTGTGCTCAGTCCCGTGTACACCACCTCCCTGCACAGAGTGGCAGTCACTGCAGCTCGGCGCCTCTTCAGCTCGGCGCCTCCCTGCACTGCAGGATCTGCTGAGTGGCTAGTGCCAGTCCTGACCTGAGACGAAGCCCGGCCAAATACATGCCCTCCCCTCTACCGAATCCCCTTGGTACCAAGTGAGGGGATGTGTACAAGAACACATCCCCTCACATGCCTCCGCTAGCAGAGGAAATCGTTTGATGGTTACTAACCATCAAATGATTTCTCCTGCCTTCAAAAATAAAAGTCAGTCTTAACTGACTTTTATTTACGAGCGATAGGACAAAGACAGGGTAGGTGGCTGACATCATGCAATGTCAGCCACTTGCTCCCAGCAGCCATCAGCTCGTGTTCTCATTGGGATGCCCATAAAACACCAGGTGTTCCCATGGGCAAGACCCATTTTTGCCCCGTCTTCCCCAGCCCTACCCGCAGCGAATAGCCCGATTAGTGTGTAACTTGACTAAGCCGTTTGCTGTCGGGTTTTGCACAGGTGCAGAAATGAGTGATTCTGAATTGGCCCCATTGTCTACTCCATCTATCTGCTTTTTCCCTTTATGATGTCATCTTCCACAATCAAGGCCAATGTATATCATGTACTTTGCCTTTCCTTACGTATACTATCATTTACTCCATGCTTCAACAATGGTGCCTAAATCCTTGGTTTCTGCCACCCTACTGCATATTTCAGTGCTATAATTTACTCCATGCTTCAACAATGGTGCCTAAATCCTTGTTTTCTGCCAGGGCCCAGTGGCGCACGCAGGGGGGTTTCTGAGTACCCAGAAACTCCCCCAGGAATCTAAGGAATCCTAGACTGAAAGCTGAGGGTCCCCTCTTTCCATGGGTACAATAATTTCAAAAATTGGCCCTGGGAAACCGGAGATATCTGACTTCAAAGCAGTGGTCCCCATCCAAGCCTGTTAATTGCTCTTACCAGCAGAAATTTCAGGTTCTGTCTGACTTAGAGTTTTTCTGAGGGTATATTTCAAAAGCTGTGACTCTCCCCCTTTGATGGACACTAGAAGCTTGTCTCTTCCAGCAGCTGGTTACTGCTCCAGCTCCACATACCTGATATGTAGTTTTATATTATCTTTGGCGGATTGCTCTGCCTCCTAAATTCTGATCCCCTAGTCCCCAATACTATTTGGTAGGTGGGATTCTCTAGTTTTTAATTCCATTAAAAGCTAAGAAATCTAGTTCCGGGAACTGGAGATATCTGCAGTCAAGTAAGCGGTCCACCCACCAGAAAATGATGAATAATAAGCCCACTACACTATACACCCCTCCTCTGTGTATTAAACATCCTCTACCACCCTGGAAGTTATGTATAAGGGCCCCTTCATTCATCCCAATGCCCCCTTCTCCCACCTCATCTAACCACCATCTGTGCAGTAAAGGGGTAATAAGTGGAACTTACTGATCCAGGCCCTACATGCTGAGCGGTTGATATAATACCCCCCTACCACTTATAAATAAAGGGTGTGTAGAGGGTGGACAGATGTGGGGAGAGGGGAGCAGTTGCTGGGCAGAGAGGTATAGGGTAAAAAGTTGATGGGCAGGAAAAGGGGGGACAGAAGATGGGCAGAGAGAGGGGGACAGATGCTGGGCAAACAGAGGAGGAGATATGATGGGCAGGGAGAGGGGGGACAGATAATTGGCAGGGAGGACTGATGGTGGGCAGTGAAAGGTGGATGGACAGATGGTGGACAAGTAAAGGGGAGAGATAATGGGCAGAGAGTGGGTGAGAAATGATGGGCAAAGAGAAAGGGGAGAGATGCTGGGCAGAGGAAGGGGAGAGATGGTGGGCAGGGAGAGGGGGGACAAATGGAGGATAGAGGGAGGGGGATGGATGGTGGGCAGAGGGAGGGGAGATGGATAGTGGGCAGGGACAGGAAGGCAGATACTGGGCATGGAGGGACAGATGATTGGCAGGTAGAAGGGGAAGATACTGGGTAAGGAGAGGGGAAAGATGGTGGCCAGGAGAGGGTACAGGACAGATGCTGAGCAGGGAGAGAAAGGCAGATCCTAGTCAGGGAGGGGGTGGAACAGATGATGGGCAGGGACAGATGGTGGGCAGGAGGGGGACAGGTCAGGTGCTTGGCAGCAAGAGGAAGGCAGATACTGGGAAGGGAGGGGGTGGGACAGATGATGGGCAGGGAGAGGGGGAGAGATGGTGGACAGGAGACGGGACAGGTGCTGGGCAGGGAAAGGGGGCAGATACAGGGCAGGGTGAAGGGGAGAGGTGGTGGGCATGGAGAGGGGGCAGGTACAGGGCAGTTAGGGGGGGACAGATGATGGACAGGGAGAGGAAGGCAGATCCTGAGAATAGAGGGGGTGGGACAGATGATGGACAGAGAGAGAAAGAAAGAGGGAGAATCTGCAGGGCAGGAGCTACAGAGAAGGCAGAGTGTATACTCACAGAGGAAGCAATAGCATGCTGTGAGATCCATTCCTTGGTGTTTCAGGGATCAAGGAGCTTGTGATAGGCTCCTCCAATCAGGGGCTCCTTTAATCAGCAAGTGCTAAGTTCCTCCAATCAGAGCTCGGCACATGCTGTCCTGACTCCCAGGGGCAGATTGGCCCACCGGGGAACCGGGCCATTTCCCGGTGGGCCGGCACATATTATAGCATAAGTGGCCGCCCAGCACCCACCCTAACTACCTGCGCCCGGCCACAGCAGCCAGCGTCTCCATCTCATGCTGGGCCGCGGCACTGTGCCCAAATTAAAGATGGCCGCGGCCAGCATCGCATCCACCCAAAACCAAAATGGCCGCGGGAGGGCTTGTGCGCATGCACCGGCACACTCAGCTGCTCCCGCGGTCCGTAGGACGGCTGCGCTGGCGCTGCCCCCACGTGATCCATCCCAGAAACGCGCAGGGCTGAATCTGGATGAGATCTGATGGGCCGTGGCGGCAGGAGCATCCGAGCAGGCAGCCAGGCCAGGCAGTGGTAATTATTGCTATGTTCACCATGCTCTCTCATCTGCATTAAAATGTTAATTTATGCCATAGAGAAATTACAGTTAATGGAAAATGACAGGCAGCTTTGCTGCTTATGCAAGATCATCTGCCTTATTTTTTTTCTGATGGTCACATAATAATAATAAATAATACAGCCTGTCTCAGTGAAGTGTATATATATATATGTATATATGTATGTATGTATGTATATATATATATATATATATATATATATATATATATATATATAGCAAGAGGGATCCTGACACTGACAACTACTTTGGTTGCTTTTCCACACCAGCCGGGACAATTATGCAAAAAAGTGTCAGTGTGCGGCATATGTTTAATGGCATCATGGTGTGTGGCATATGTATAATGGGCATTGTGGTGTGTGGCATATGTATAGTGGACATTACGGTGTGAGGCATATGTATAATTGGCATCACGGTGTGTGGTATATGTATAATGGGCATTGTGGTGTGTGGCATATGTATAATGGACATCACGGTGTGAGGCATATGTATAATGGGCATCAAGGTGTGTGGCATATGTATAATGGGCATTATGGTGTGTGGCATATGTATAATGGGCATTGTGGTGTGTGGCATATGTATAATGGGCATTATGGTGTGAGGCATATGTATAATGGGCATCACGGTGTGTGGCATATGTATAATGGGCATCATGGTGTGTGTCATATGTATAATGGGCATAATGGTGTGTGGCATATGTATAATGGGCATCACGGTGTGTGCCATATGTATAATGGAGCATCACGGTGTGCGGCATACGTATAATGGGCATCACGGTGTGTGGCATACATATAATGGGCATCACGGTGTGCGGCATACGTATAATGGGCATCACGGTGTGGGGCATATGTACAATGGCATCAGGGTGTGCAGCATATTATAATGGAGCACTATGGTGTGTGGTATATGTATAATTGGCATCACGGTGTGTGGCATATGTATAATGGGCATTATGGTGTGTGGCATATGTATAATGGGCATCACGGTGTGTGGTATATGTATACTTGGCATCACGGTGTGTGGCATATGTATAATGGGCATTATGGTGTGTGGCATATGTATAATGGGCATCACGGTGTGAGGCATATTTATAATGGGCATCACAGTGTGTTGCATATGTATAATGGGCATCATGGTGTGTGGCATATGTATGATGGGCATCATGGTGTGGGGCATATGTATAAAGGGCATCACATTGTGTGGCATATGTATAATGGGCATCATGGTGTGTGGCATATGTATAATGGGCATCACTGTCTCCCCTCCCTGCATCCTCCACCACTTTGTGACTCCCCTCCCTGCATCCTCTGCCACTCTGCATTCCCCCTCCTACCCTGCATCCTGTGCCACCATGCCCCCCCTTACACTCTGCGTCCTGTGCCACCCTGTGTAAATCCTCCATCCCTTAGTTCTCAGCCACCCTCTGTCCCGCCTCCGACCCTCCCTGCATCCTCCTCCACCCTGCCACTCTACTCTCACCCCTCGTCACCCCCTTCTCACCCTTCATTTCCAACCCCTTTCACCCTGTGTCTTCTCATTCCGTTGCATAATATGAACTTTAGCTTATTTTTTTTTAACTCATTCTGTGTGGCATTTTGTGAATTTTGGATCATTCCATGTGTCATAATGTGAATATTGGCTCATACTGTGTAGCATAATGTGTACAGGTTTTTCGATAGAAAAAAGGGCCCTCTTGTTATGGTGCATAATGTGTTCAAGGGAGGTGGCCCATACTCAGTGTCCCACGGCACGGGGGGGGGACAGTTGGGAGACCCCCTGGCACCCCCCCCCCCTTTCTCTATCTTCCCAGCCCCACAGGCTGCAGAATATACCCTGTACGCATGCGCCTATTCTGCAGCCTGATGGGCTGGGTACATAGCCAGCAGCTCAGAGAGCCACTAGCTATGCCCCCCCATAGCGGCAAAAATTGGGCGTGGCCTCGTCGAAATAGGCCAAACCCCCATATCGATTGGCCACGCCTCCCAAAAATCGGGCGCACATGTGGCACACAACAAACCCCCCCCCCCCCACTTAGGGCTGCATCAAGTTATTTCCCCGGCTGCTTTTAATTCCCAATCCGCCCCTGCTGACTCCTGACCCCTGATGCTGAGATGAGGGGGAGGGTCTCTGCACCACAGTTAGGGAGGTGCAGGCCAGGGACTTCCCCTGCTGCTACTTTCTAAATCAGCTGAGAATCCAATGTAAGTCCTTTCTCTCTCCACTCTGCTGCCAGCACTGCTGTCTGTCATACATTGACAGCAGCAGCCGGCAGCTGCACACAGTGGCAGAGTCGCAGAGCAGGGAAAGCACAGCGCCTACATAGTCTGGCTCCTCCCTGCTTTGCAGGCTCTGCTGAGTGGGTAGCGCTGGCCCTGGTTTCTGCCACCCTACTGCATATTTCAGTGCATTGTAATTGTGCAGAGCTAAGCATAATAATTATAATAAATATAATAATACATATACCAATGAATATAAAGTGCAAAGTGTTACATGATTACACTTGAAAAATGTCAGAACCAAAGTTTTCTAATATTCATGCTAATTATATAGAGGAATAATTAAGTTCAAATTAGCTTTACTTTTGGGTAGTCCAAATATGAGTTTTATAAGTAGTAAAGTTTTCTATATACTTCCAGGCAGGACAAAATGTTGAAATACACTGTTAATGTGCAACAGGAGCTTGAATTTATTAATTCACACTTTGTGCCAGGGCTAGATTAAGGCTGGAAGGGGACCCGGGCAACACATGTGTGAGGGCCCCATCATTAAATGTTTTTGTTGATATTTGTAAAAAAAAAAGTAAAATGTTTTTTTTGAACATTGATGGGGAACATCGCGACATGCTTTTTTTAACAGCAGGAACAGCCCATGGCCACATGGTTCCGGTCCCACTGAGAGTGTGTTGCCTGTCCTTGATTGCTTGTTAAGGGACTGCTCCAATTTATAAAGTAGTCTGTTTGGGCCCCTGATGTGTGGTGACGACCGTCCCTGTAGCCCCTTGGATAATCCAGCCCTGCTTTATGCTCTAATGTTATTTTGCATGATTGCATAGTGTTTATTGAACAGAAACTGCATATAAATGTATTATAAAAAAATAGGATGCAAGGAGTTTACATTTGTTTATCGGTTACACTTTTATCCACAGACAGCTTTACTATTTTTTCTGAACTTTTTTATCATATTAACAATTTCAACATACAAGGAAAACCCATCAGTCATCATTATAGAAGATGACATGCACAGAACAAGCAGTGGGAAACTGTCATTTTATCTCTCCCGGGCAACTGTGAAATGCTGAATAAGCTTTTGCATTTGATCTTGAATCAGTGCCTTCATCAGCATTTTTTTTAATTGTGCTATTGTTTTTAAATATTTGAACTTAATTAGTTTTATCCATTATTAAAATATTATTTGTGTCTTTACAAGATATTTATAGCACTAATAGATTTCTCAACGCATCTAAATCATTATGAAGCATGTTAGATCTATTTTATTGCTTTATTTGTAGTATAATAAATACCACCTGACGAGCTTATTGACTCCACATATCTCATTTTGGCAGCTCTGCACTGCAAACTATTGTACAGTGTCTCACCTAACAGTGGGTATTCATCAGTAGAGATTTGTTCAGAGTTCTGTTTTACTTGAAATGAGTACTCTGAAGACAAATTCAACTAGCACATGCTGTTCTAAAGAGACAGTGACATACTGTAGACAGGCTGCAGAAGTGTCTGTTTCACTTTTTGTGTATTTTATTATTATTTTATATTTTACTAAAAATAAATATTTGCAGCATTGTACTTTTTTTGCAATAGAATTATAGCTTGTTTTATTATATTATTTTATATAGGATGACATTTATCATTGCTGAATAGCTATAAATGTGTTTTCATTTACTTCTAGTATCATTTTATCAGCACATAACGAGTGATGAATGGTGTGTCTTATACTCACCCCATGACACACCAAGATGCAATATAGCATATTAAGACACGCTATGGTGTACAACCAGTTCTCAAATGGCAAATAGCAACTTTCTGATGTTAAATCTGGCTTTAATAATTGCCTATTGTTAATGTTGGGTGTGGGTCAACTTGTCAACAGTAAAAAGGTCAACAGTCATTAGGTTGACCACTATTTATCGTCAGGCCAAAAAGGTAGACTGCCAAAATGTCAATACAAGCAAAATGTCAACATGCAAAATGTTGATATGAAAAGTGGTAAACATGAGTTTTTTTTTACATTTTTTGTTGTTTGTATGCTGACAGAGACACCGTCTAAGTGTACAGCATCCCTTTGCTTGCAATGCTTTGGGCATGGTGCCTTGTTGCCCCCGGCACAAGATTATATTCCCCCCTCCATGTCCACTGGGATGGTAAAGTATCAAGAAGTCCTTTTTTTTTTTATAAACCTTGAAAAACTCATGTCACCCTTTTTAATGGAGATCTTTTCCAATACAAACTTTTTCTTGTGTAACATTTTGTCTATTTTGATCTAATGCATGTTGATTTTTTGGGTGTTTCGACCTTTGGCTTGTTGAACAATACTGGTTGACCTAATGACTGTCAATCATTTTACTGTTGACCATATGAATACATCCCATTCATGTCTAGGCCTACCCACACTCCTATAAATACTGGTTACCTCTTCAACTATTGGACCCAATGAAGAAAAAGAGGAAAAAATCTTTCTGCTAAACTATTATTGATTCACAATACTGTTAACCTATATGCATGATAACAATATTGTTAATGATATATTGTGCATAATGTCAAGTGTGTGCACATTACATTTTTAATAATTGTTGGATTGTTAATGACCCCCTTGTAGTCTGTGCATGCTGTCAAATCCAGAATATATTGGTGAAGACACCATGTTCGGGGCCATGTCAGGATGACAATATAGTTCAGTGTGTATGGACTATATTGTTTGCCCTGGAGGTTCTTGAAAAACTATAATGATATCATGGAGCCTATCATATAGTGTGTACAGTATGTATTGTAATTTGCCATATATGTTTCTGTCGCTGTTAACAACTGTAGAGGAAGCCTGGCTAAATGTTTGACGTGTTACCTCAATGAAATAAAACATAAACTCTGATCAA
Source organism: Crinia signifera (assembly GCF_055691185.1). Classification (NCBI taxonomy): domain Eukaryota; kingdom Metazoa; phylum Chordata; class Amphibia; order Anura; family Myobatrachidae; genus Crinia; species Crinia signifera. The sequence goes on from NC_139219.1 coordinate 181,917,868, forward strand.
TGCATTTTGACACACTGCGGCGCCTATTTTAAGATTTGTGTTAAGCACAGTGCTTCTATGTATGTCCCCGGGTAAATACCACCTGAGTGGAGTCCGTCATCTCCTCAGATGATTGAAGTTCCTCAGATGATTGAAGATGAAGTACATTTTGAATAACTTTCACATATACTGTAAATTGAGTATTGATTTCTGTTTGATAACCATTCTTTTGTTATGTTAACATCACTTTTATGAACCAATAAACTATATTTGTATTATAAACATAATACTGTCTCAGATTATATGTTTTTACCAATTGACATAAAATAAAAGTGGTGAATGATTACAACTGTGTATTGTACAGGTTGAGTATCCCTTATGCGAAATGCTTGAGACCATGACCATTTTGGACAAGGGATTTTTGCAGATTTTATAATATTTATTTTCATACTATGGTGTCCCCTGGCGTCCATAGCAGCCATCGGAATCTACTTCAGAGGCTCCCAAGGATGCCTCCTTGGGAATGGGGAATGGAGATTAGGTAAGTATTACAAAAGAGGTGGCAGGGGTAAACAACAACAAAAAAAATATTCTGAAAAACCACAGTTTTCCCAATTTTACAGTTTTCGGAATATATGGATCAGGGAGACTCATCCTGTATTTTGTTTTTGCGTTTTAAGTGAAATCAGTAATATCCATCTGCTGTAGATCTATCGAGGTTACCAAATTTTGAGTCTAGAGTAGAAGAATTATATTGCATAATGAGTGTTTTTACTACAGGTTACTACGGCATATTCAGTTATTTGTGATGTGGATGATGTGTTGACAGAATTGTGTGAAACCTTTGAGTACATGTTGTCCATGCTGTGCACAGCTAAGCATTGTGGATAATTGAAAATGCCACAAGGAGTTTTGGTTTATTTAATTTCCTGTATGCAAAGCTGTATTGCTAAAAGTGGAGAGCACTGCTGTGCAGACTAATATATTCTACATATATTCTACAATAATAGAATATGTTGTTATTCCTCCAGGAATACTTAATTCCCGGCATGAAGATGGTCAATGAGATTATCATTGAGCATGAGCAAAGTAGTCTTCCACTTATCTCCAGTGAAACCTGCAATTGCCTGTTGATATATGTGGACAATGTCCCAACATTGTGCACCACTACCCAGTACCTACAATACATACTGTGGCAGGGACAGCATATTTCTACATAAGAGTAATGTGGAAGATCCAGTCCAGGTTCTACAGCAGCAACAGCAAGAAAATTAGATCCAGTCCAGGTTTCCTAAACTGATGTGATCAATGTTTTGCTGGTTAGCAGCACCTGTGGCTTCCTATTATATGTATTTCCAAGGCAGGGGGTCATTGCTTCCAATGCTGAAAAGCAGCTGGGTGATAGGCAGGTAATGTAATATTATGTTAGGTGCTTTGTGTATCCTGACAGTGAAATCTGTGGAAAACCCTGAGATGCTGTAACCTTGCTTGCTGAGCTGTTAACCTGGTAAGCCCTAAGCCACTAGAACATCCACAGCAGCACACATACAGTATGCCATCATGAATACACATACAGCACAGACTGCCATAGAACACAGAGTGAAAAGTACAATATAGTAGTAAAGCAGCAGAGTAAAGCACAGGGGCGGATTGGGATGAAAAACCAGCCCAGGAAATGTATGGAAGCAGCCCTAATGGGGGTGGAGTCTGCTGAGGGGGTGGGGTCTGTGAAAGGGGGCGGGATCCCTACTTATTGGGTAGAATTCCAGGTTGCATGCAGTTGCGGCCTTTCTTGCAACTTTTGCTGCAGTTGCATCTGCAGCTATATGCTAATGCTGTTACACTGCCCTGGTGCATGGCTGTGCACCAAATATATGGACTGGCCCCGCAGGAAAATACAAACACATTTGTACCAGCAGGAAAAAAAAAAACCTGACCCCCAATATGGAAAAAATAATCAATTTGCCCCCCCCCACAGGAATAAACACATTGCCACCACTCTCTCCCCCCCCCCCCCCCCCCCAGATAAAACACTGGCTCAAATAGAAAACAATGATATTTACTGATAGCCCAAACAGGTAAAATAAATACATTGACCCCTGACAGGTCAAACATTAACCATTAGCCCCCACAGGAATAAAATAAAAACACATTGAGCTCCCCACACACAAAAAAGTGTGGAAAGTAGGGGTGACATTCTATGGAATGAGAAAAATAGACTTTTGCGAATTTTCTCGCAAAAACGTCCGAAATCGCATTTTTTTACATTTTTGCATATTTAATGAGGTCCGAAAATGTGAAAAAAAAAGTTGGACACACTGGAAATGCGATGGCTGCTTTTCGCAGCACATCGCATCCAGATGTTTTCACATGGAAAAGTATACAAATCGCATATTTAATGGTATGCGATTTGTATAAAGTGTGACTATAATTCGCCCAAAAATCAGACCAGGTTCTGATGGGCGAATTAGCCAGAAACCTGCACAGATCGCAATGTTCTGTGCAGGTTTCTGGTAAAAAAAAAAAATAAACAGTTAAAAAAAAAAAAAAACGAGCACGGGGTCCCCCGCCCGAGCATAACCAGCCCCGGGCTCATTGAGCCGGTGCTGGTGACATAAAATCAGGGTCCCCGACAAATAGGGGTCCTCTTGATTTAATGAAACCAGCACCAGGCTCAAGGTCCGGCGCTGGTTCCCAAAATACGGGGGACAAAATGACTATGGGTCCCCCGTATTTTAAGAACCAGCACCGGACACAACCAGCCAGCAGGGTAATGCCACAGCCGGGGGACACTTATTATATAAGGTCCCGCGGCCAAAGCATTATCCCCCTGGCTGGTCAGCATGGGCAGGGGTCCTGGGGAAGTGGGGACCCCCCCAATGAAGGGGTCCCCCCCCTCCAGGACTTACCAGCCCATGCTGAAAGTCCGGGGCTGTCCCCAATGCCCCTGGGCGGTGGGCATCGGGCTGATGGATTGTGTAAAAAAAAGAAGATAAACTATTGTTTTCTACTGGCAAACTATGAGTCCCAGCAAGCCTACCCCGCATGCTGGGACTTGGAGAACCACAAGTCCCAGCATGCGGGGCATTAAAGGGCCCGCTGGCACTTGTAGTTCTACAGTACAAAAAATAGTTAACAAAAACACACTGACACCCTGAAAAATAAAAGTTTAATACATACACAGCCCACACACACTGATACTTACCTACCTTGAGCCCATAGGTCGGTCCCTGGATCCTGGGTCCGGGCTCCAGGGCTCCAGGGCAGAAGAGTTTGGTTCCCGGGCCTTGGTCCTGGTTCCGGGGCTGGTCCTGGGGTTCCGGGGCTGTTCCAGGGTCCAGGATCCGATGAAGTCCACAGGGGTACCTGAGGAAGGAAATCCTACTCACCTGGTCCCCGGCGACGACATTGGCATCCTCTCCGGCAGACGCGCTGCTCCCGGCTGCTGTGGTACCCGCTCTCGGACCGCTCTCGGACTCTTCTGCCCTGGAGACCCGGAGCCCGGACCCAGGATCCAGGGACCGACCTACGGGCTCAAGGTAGGTAAGTATCAGTGTGTGTGGGCTGTGTATGTATTAAACTTTTATTTTTCAGGGTGTCAGTGTGTTTTTGTTAACTATTTTTTGTACTGTAGAACTACAAGTGCCAGCGGGCCCTTTAATGCCCCGCATGCTGGGACTTGTGGTTCTCCAAGTCCCAGCATGCGGGGTAGGCTTGCTGGGACTCATAGTTCGCCAGTAGAAAACAATAGTTTATCTTCTTTTTTTTACACAATCCATCAGCCCGATGCCCACCGCCCAGGGGCATCGGGGACAGCCCCGGACTTTCAGCATGGGCTGGTAAGTCCTGGAGGGGGGGGTCCCCACTTCCCCAGGACCCCTGCCCATGCTGACCAGCCAGGGGGATAATGCTTTGGCCGCGGGACCTTATATAATAAGTGTCCCCCGGCTGTGGCATTACCCTGATTTTATGTCACCAGCACCGGCTCAATGAGCCCGGGGCTGGTTATGCTCAGGCGGGGGACCCCGCGCTCATTTTTTTTTTTTTTTTTTTAGTTTGCGCTTCCCTGCAAACGTGCGATTTTCAGACATGAAAATCGCACATTTGCAGGACTAAAGACATCGCACCACCTCGCACCTATTCGCACTATTTGGCCCGTTTTTCGCATCTCATTAAATATGCGAAAAACGGCCCAATCTTGCGATTTGAAAAAGGGCGAAGTGGTGCGATAAAAAAAGCGAATTTATCTCATCCCATAGAATGTCACCCTAGATGTCCCTGGGGTGGTGGTACTGTGGCTAGGAGGACTTGGGGTAGCATGGACAGTGTATGTTCCTGGGGGGCAGGGATATCGCCGGTAATATATGTCCCTGGGGTGGTACGGAGCTACTGTATAAGTCAGAGAGGTATATTCTGGAAGCCAGGGGTTTGAGCGGATAGCGGCTATGGGTGGTTACTGTACAGTGAGGCCTGGAGGGGAGCAGGGGGCAGGCTGGGTGCAGTAGTGGGAAGCAGAGGCAGGCTGGAGTAGTGGTAGTGCAGATAAAGGGACAGGCTAGGAGCAGTAGTGGGAGGCAGGGGCGGGCTGGAGTAGTAATAGAGAAGATAAGGGGACAGGTTAGGAACAGTAGTGGGAAGCAGCGGCAGGCTGGAGTAGTAATAGAGAAGATAAGGGGACAGGCTAGGAGCAGTAGTGGGAGGCAGGGGCGGGCTGGAGTAGTAATAGAGAAGATAAGGGGATAGGCTAGGAGCAGTAGTGGGAAGCAGGGGCAGGCTGGAGTAGTAGTAGTGTGGATAAGGGGACAGGCTAGGAGCAGTAGTGGGAAGCAGAGACGGCTGGAGTAGTGGTAAGCAGCCCATACACGCTGCGATGCGGGCTGTGCATTATGTGCTTTGAGGTGCGCGCTCCCGTGGCACCTCATCGCAGAGTACAAAAAGTATGTGCTTGCAAATACTTTTTGTACTTAGTTTTCATCACATTGCATCGCATTGCATGCACAACGCATGCACAGGCAATGCAATGTGATCCGTGCGTGTTAAGCACGGAACGCACGCCTGTATTGGGACGTGTATGGGCGGCAGTATTGTGGATAAGGGGACATGCGGGGAGCAGTAGTGGGAAGCAGGGGGCAGGCTGGAGTAGTGGTAGTGTGGATAAGGGGACAGGCGGGGAGCAGTAGTGGGAAGCAGGGGTGAAGCTGAGCCAAGCCTAGGCTTAAGGTGCATGCCCCCAGGCATTTGCCTAGTTTTCTGGGTTAGAGATAAGCAGTGGGGTATTTGTATGGTTATAGCTAGGCCGCAGGGAATTATTATTATTAGGGTTAGGCTGAGTTGTGTGTAGAAGTAGGTTTAGGCTGCAGGGGGGCAGGGGGTGTATGGTTAGGCTGTGTTTGTGTGTTTTTTTTTTTGTTAGGGTAAGGCCTGTGAGGAATATGAGTAGGGTTAAGGTTAGGCCGCAGGGGTGCGAGTATGGTTAGGGTTAGACTGTGTGTGTGTGTGTGTGGGGGGGGGTTTCAGTGGCGTAACTAGAAATTTTGATCCCCTCAGTCAAAAACAATTGTACTGTTTCTTGGCAATTCGGCACCCAGTGCAAACAGTAAAAAAAACTGGAACAGTGGACATGGCCTTACATAGTTACATAGTTACATAGTAGGTAAGGCTGAAAAAAGACTTGCGTCCATCTAGTTCAACCTGGTATAGATATCCATTGCTGATTTGGTAGGTTCTGGTATTTTACAGACAAATTATATTTCTTATTTGTACCCATGGATGTTTTTCTCCAGTAAATGTCTGTCCAACTTTGCCTTGAACGCATTTAATGAGCCAGCCGTTACCACCTCTCTGGGAAGAGAGTTCCAGAGTTTGACTGTTCTGACCGTAAAGAAATTCTTTCTACTAGCTGAATGAAATCTTTTTTCTTCTAATCTATACTCATGCCCTCGCGTCCTAGATTCCTTTCTAGTAGAAAATAGGGTGTGTGACAGTTCCTTATATTGGCCCTTGATATACTTGTACATGTTGAGCATGTCCCCCCTTAAACGTCTCTTTTCTAATGTAAATAGTCCCAATTTGCTTAATCTCTCCCCGTAGCTTAAATTTTCCATTCCACTAATAAGCTTTGTTGCTCGCCTTTGGACTTTTTCTAATTCTATGATGTCCTTTTTATAGTGTGGGGCCCAGAACTGTACTCCGTACTCTAGGTGAGGTCTCACCAATGCTTTATATAGTGGCATAATTACCCTTGAGTCCCTAGTTTCCATTCCCCTCTTAATACATGCCAGAATTTTGTTGGCCTTTTTTGTAGCTACATTACAATGGGCACTACATCCTAGATTGCTGTCTATTTGGACTCCTAGATCCTTTTCAAGTTTGGAATTACCCAGTTCCTCTCCGCTTACAATGGTGTGGTCTCAAAGGGAATGATGTAGAGAGGCAGTGGGTGACATTGAAAAGGTAACAGGAAGAGGCAAAGAGTGGGTCTAAAAAAGTCAGAGACCAACAGGAGAGAGAGGGAAATGGGGAGATAGTGACAGTCACACCGGGGAAAGGTAGTGGCCATATCTCCAGAAGGATATAAATACATTAGAGACTGTACAAAGAAGGGCAACTAAAATGGTGCATGGCCTACATCACAAAACGTACCAGGAAAGACTAAAATATCTTAATATGTATACTTTAGAGCAGAGAAGGGAAAGGGGGGACATGATAGAAACTTTCAAATATATCAAGGGTTTTAACAAGGTACAGGTGGGAGACATTCTTCACAGGAAGAGGAGCAGCAGAACACGAGGACATGCACTGAAACTAGAGGGAGGAAGATTCAGGGGAAATTTGAGGAAGAATTACTTCACAGAAAGAGTAGTAGATAAGTGGAATAGCCTCCCATCAGAGGTGGTAGAGGCAAATACAGTAGTACAATTTAAACATGCTTGGGATAGGCATATTGATATCCTTACAAAAAAATAAGGATCAAATATGGTTTGAGGTAACATGTTTAAAAAAGGGGCAGACTAGATGGGCCAAGTGGTTCTTATCTGCCGTCAAATTCTATGTTTCTATGTTTCTATGTTTAGTGGGTGATGTAGTGGACGATATGGGGATGGATAGTGGGAGATAGAGTGGCAGTGGTTTACAGAGACAGACAAAGGGTGATAGAGAGAAGCAGTGGGTGAGAGAGTAAAAGAGGTAGTAAGTGGATGATGCCAGGGGAAGGCAATGTGTGACAGAGGATGGCAGGTAGATGCATTGGATGACAGGAGAGGTGACAGAAATAGATAGTGGGGAAGGAGGAGGGGGGAAAGAGGGGACGGGGGAAAGAAGGGAAGGGGGGTAACATGGGAAGGGTGGAGGGGGGATAGAGGGGAATGGGTAGGGAGAGAGGCAGAGAGAAGGGTAAGAGGGGGAGAGAAAGGAGGGGGATAGAAAGAGAGGGGTAGAGGGAAATGGAGAGACAAAGGAAGAGAGGATGAGAGGGAGGGAGATAGAGAGGCTAAGGATGGAGAGAGAGAGAGAAGGGGGGAGGAGGAGAGGGAGAGGAAGAGAGAGAAGGGAGAGAAGGAGAGGAGAGAGAAATAGAGAGGAGGGAGAAATCAGGTGTAAAGGAAGGGAGAGAAAGGAAAAGAGTGACGGAGGGGTGGATAGAGATAGAAAGGGAGAGTCGGAGAGAGAGAGGAAGTTATGTAACATTGGTGCAAGTGTGGTGTGAAGCAGCTTGTGAGGTAGAGGGCCATACTGCCACATCCTAAGCTGCGCTAGAACCCCCGACTTACCTCCGGCTGTCAGCTCCAGGCTGCTGCATGGCTCCCGCTTCTGGTTGCCAGCTCCAGGCACCTGTGAGGGTCAGATCCCATCTCCATGCTCCTGCTTTTAGATGTCAGCTTCCGGCTAGCACCAGGATCATACCTCAACTCCTGGCTCTTGCTTCTGGTGTCAGCTTCAAGCAACTTTGAGGGTCAGGCTCCCATCTCTAGCTGTCTGCTTCTGGCTCCCGCAAGGTTCAGACCCCGGCTCCCGCAAGGTTCAGACCCCGGCTCCCGCAAGGTTCAGACCCCAGCTCCCGTCTCTGGCGTCAGCTCCCACCTTAAATTAGATTTTTTTAAAATAAGCACCTAAATGACAGGGGGATGTTACGGTAAAGTCCCTTACAGCCCTACCACAGAAGGCATTCTATACGGCATAGTCTACGCTCACAACACAGGACCCCATACTCTCTCCTTACTATGTAGCATCCATCACCCCTCACCCAGCACAGCACCCCTCATTTAAAACCCCTCTTTAAGCACAGCACAGATCACAGCAGAGCACCCATCCCTGTATGCCATCTCGCCACACTCACCACCCCTGTTCCAGCACAACACAGCAACCAACACCTCTCTCAGCATGTCAGCACCCCTAACCCATTACCCTTCTTCCTGCACAGCAACCCTTACCTACCAGCACCGCACAGATCCCAACAGCAGCACCAATCTCCCTACACAGCACTCAGTGGCAGAACTAATGTCTAGTAGGCCCAGGTGCAACATATGTTTTAGGTCCCCACCAACCTGCCTCCCACCACAGGACATCAGCCGCCCACCCAGGTCTAGGACCCGATGTCGCAAGTCTAAGCCAACCAAAATCAGGCCCTATATCTCTACACTGGAATAAATCGCTACATTACAGTGCATTGCCCCACTCCTCTACACTACAGTACATTCCCTCAATATGCAGCACTACAGTATATCACTACATTACACTACATTGCCCCCACTCCTCTACACTACAGTACATTCCCTCAATATGCAGCACTACAGTATATCACTACATTACAGTACATTGCCCCCACTCCTCTACACTACAGTACATTCCCTCAATATGCAGCTGTATATCACTACACTTTAAATGCTACACTACAGTGACATTAAAGCTTGTGCAGGAAATCAATTTTTTTCGCCATCTCCACTCCCTCCAGCGCAGTGGCCAAAGTCTGCAGCATGCTGTGCCCTGACCCTGCCTGTAGCCCACATCTTACATCCCCCGGGAACCCAGCTTCTGCCTGCTGAACCTATACTGTTAGCTGAAATATAACTCACAAAGCATGGAGACGCAGTTGGTTACAGACACATCATCTCACCGCTGGCCATGCCCAGAGACCCATTCTGCCTGTATCAAAGCATATGACAGGTCCGGGATGGGGAAAGGATCAAGCAGATTAAATGGGAAGGTGGGCTGCACTGTGGCAGAGGAAATGCAGGTGGCATGCCTGCCTTGCAGAAACTGTCCCTTAAAGCAGTGGTTCACAACCCTGGTCCTCAAGTACCCCCAACAGTGCACATTTTCCAGGTAACCCGGCAGGTGCACTCATTATTCAGACACATTTTAAAAGATCACAGGTGGAGCTAATTATGTCACCTGTGATTCTGTGTGGAGACCTGGAAAACGTGCACTGTTGGGGGTACTTGAGGACCAGGGTTAGGAACCACTGGCTTAAAGGATGGCCTCCCCTTTTCTCCTCCAGTCTGAAATGCCCCTCCTTCTTTGGCTACTGTACTCTAATGCATGATCCAGATAAAAATGACAGGGGGGGCACTGTAATTAGGGGAGCATGGTTACTAGTGTAGCTAGATACAGGAGTATTGATGTAGTCCCAATGTTTTCGCAATGGTAAGAGAGCAGTAGAGAGGATTAGTGGAAGAAAGGAGAGGAGAAATAGTGGGAGAAACAAGAGGAGAGAGAAGGAATAGTGGGTAAATGGTAGAGCAGGAGAGATGAGGAATAGTGGGTGTATGGTAGAGCAGGAGAGAGGAGGAAGAGTGGGTGGAAGAGCAGGAGAGAGGAGGAATAGTGGGAGAGCAGGAGAGAGGTGGAAGAGTTGGTGGGTGGAAGACCAGGAGAGAGGAGATTTATGGTGTACATTGGGGCAGTGGGGCCAGGGATTGTAATCTCAGAGCAGCTATGTGCCATTTTTGCAGTGTCAGGGTCCTGGCTGAAAGCACCCCATAACAGCTGCTGTCATTGAAATGGGCAGGGGAGGGCAAACTAACATGCACACACAGTGTACAGTGGAAGTGCATTACCTGTCAGTACCCCGATGAATCATGCCATCAGCCACCCCCTTTATAGAACTGGAGCTTCATTCTTCTGTCACAGGAAGTTCAGCAGCATGCAGCAGCAGCCTGTGCAGAGTGTAGAGTGGAGACCCCAGGCATACAAATCAAGTGAGGAACACATTCGATCCCTGCCTGCTCTGCTCGTCACCCAGCTCCTCTGGCTGCTGATCCCCGGAGCCCAGCACCCGACTGCTGCAGCGCTGCTTCTGATCCCCAGCAGTAACCATCGCCCTGAAGTGCGGATTCTTCAGTAATGTCCACAGCTGTGTCTGCTTTCATTGCCGCTTTGAGTGCCCTACTCAAAGCGGCAATGAAAGCAGACACAGCTGTGGACATTACTGAAGAATCCGCACTTCTCTCTCCCTGCAGCCGCTCACATACATTTCATTTTCTGCGCGGCTTCAGAGCTCCGCTGGCGGGGGAAGGGTGGCGCAGTGAAACCCGGAAGTGTGTCAATCGGGCTGTAAGCATCGCGGGAGGTGCTGTGTGCGGCCGCACATGCGCACCAGCCCTCCCATGGCCATTTCAATTTCGGCCACAGCCGCGGCCATGTTTAATCAGGGCATTTTGCTGCGGCCGGTAACCGCGGAGATGGCGGTTTGGTGGGCCGCGGCCCAGCCAGGGTGGGTGGGCGGCCGCTATGACTCTAAAATGTGCCGGCACACCGGGAAACGGCCCGGTTTCCCAGTGGGCCAATCCGCCCCTGGCCACATGTCAAACTAATGCGTTGAGTTTTGTAGTATCAATGTAGGGATCTCTTCATCATCTACTTTCACTCCAACAGACCATACGTTGCTTAGAAACATAATGTATTTTGTAAATATAGTAACTCATATTGCTGCATTCAATCAATTTGGTGGGACATAGCTTGTGAGGTGGAAAAGAGACAATTGCCCATCAAGTTTAACCTATATTAAATATAATTAAGTTAGCTGAGTAATTTTAAGCTAGACAAACCCTTATTTGGTGGTCAATGTGTCACTGATCTGTCACATAACCCTGTGTGACTTTATCCACTAGAAATTTGTCTAGCCCTCTGTTTAAAGTATAATTAATAACAAGACAATGGGGTACAAGATTAGTTTCTAAATGTACAACACACCAAGCGAGAATGTATCTTGCCTTTGGCAACTAGGATGAACTTACGCCACTGAAGTGTTGGTATCCTTAACTTGTTCTCCAAGAGCTCGCATGCTCGCTACGCTCGCCACGCTGCGGGTTCGCGTTGATAGTGGGGGTGGCGTGGGGGTGCATTGAACATTGTAAGTGTAAAATCGCATCGCATGCATCATATGCGGCTATATGCATGCGATGCATGCAATGGCATAAAATGGAAATCTTGGGCGCCGTGTTAGGAAACAAGTAACAGTAATACTGTATGAAGTTTACATCATATACACAGTAAGGTGCATCCATAGTAGTAGTATAGAAAACTACCTTTTCATTAGCAAAAGGCAAACAACAAATGCAAATGCATTTGGAAATATAATGTATTTTTTTCTAAAATAATTTGTATTAGAAATGGTTGGAAACTTATTAGAAATGGTTTAAATACTGTAATTTAAATATCATATAATATGTTGTTTATAATTCATTATTTATTTAATCTGTCTCAAATAATACTAATGTATGCAAGTTATATTTTCAACATTCAACATAAATTCCTTTTGAGTGATAAGAAAACACAGTCGACAATTCCAGCAAGGATGATTCATTTCTTGGATAACATGCTTAAAATGCACGCTCTGCGGACCATTCGGCCCCCTTCAATCAAAAAGATAAATTGGGTGACAATACTGCAAAACTTGAGTGGCATTGAAAGGTTGCATCTAAAATCAGTCATTAACAAAGGAAGACACTTTTTTATTTCTTTTCCCAACTGACGTGTTGATAGATTGCTAAACTACTTTATATTAATTAATTCGAGTACTATAAACTTTGTTTTTATGCATGATTTAAAAAAAAAAAAAAATATGTTATGTTCTTTTAATCTATGAATTAAATGTAATATTATTTGTAATGAAAATATTAAAATAGATTTATTAAATGTGTTTTACGCTGTTGAATTTTACATAATCATTTTAATGCCAAAAATTGTTTTTCTTCTCTTGGTGGAATACAATCTAGGATTAATGGGGAACATTTACAATAATCTTATTTTAGACACATATTAGAGAGAAATTTATAATTTCTTTAAAAAAAGACTCTGTTGTATAAGAATTTTGTCTATGAAAATGATACCCCAAACAATTTAAGAGGATCTGACTTTTGAATACTGTGTACTGGTAATCCAAGTCGCCATCATGTTTTCTTATTATTATTTTTTTCTGCTTTACTCAGTTGGCATTAACTATTTTGAACATATTGTAATTTGTTGAACTTTTTCATTTATAGCATACATTATTTAATGCTTATGGCCATGCAGTTTTAGTATGTAAAGCAAATAAATATAGTTCCACAATACCAATGACCATTTAAATTACTTGCAACACTTGGGATAGCTCAACTAACCATTCTTGGCCCATACTATTATCTATCTTTGAAAATATTTGCCACTTCACATGGAGCCAGATCAACCAGCGGTGCACTCCTTCTCCCTTATCCCATTGTGTGTTCAGCCTTTGAGAAACACCAATAATTGGCAGAAGTAAGAACATAGGGAAACAGTTGCTTTCTGGCCCAGAGCTGGTGAGAATAACTGCTCTGCTTTTAATGGTGTAGATTGTGTCTCGATCACATGAAAGGGATAGCCAGGGATGTTGAGCTATGCCCTATGATGCTGCCTACTTTTGCAACCACATACAGTAAGACACAATGGGGGAGATTCTCTAAGCGAAAAATGCGGTAAAAACCTTGTTAACGGGGTTTTTACCGCATTTTGGGATGCTGTAAGCATCCCCCGCCGGGTTACCGCGGCGGGGGGCATCGCCAGAAAAATCTGCCAATGGGCTTCTACCGCAACCCTCCGCCGCCCCGCGCCGACCCCCCGCCACCCCTCATCGCCCCCTCCCCCCCTCACCTGTGTCCGGGCAGCACAGAGCTGTGCTGCCCGGACCTGTGACCTCCTCCCTGCACTGATCCTCTTCCGGGAGCAGGGAGGAGGAGAGCCCGGCGCAAATGTCTAGTTATGCGTGGAAACATCACTATCTTGGCACTAAGGAAACAGTTACTATTCAATGCATACATTGTGGTCTGATTTCAAATTATAGTATGGAGTCCATTATTATTTTTGAACATCTAAACATTTTATCTATATATTGTGAATTGTTTTTTTTTACATCTACAATTTTTTTTATACTTTTTCTCTTTTCTGGACTATAAATGCTTTTATACATTGTACTGTATGTTTGTGATTTCTTTATTGAGTAATTAAATTGCATATTATTGTTGACTCCTACTGTATATGAATCTTTTCAATTAAGCTGTATATTGTTGTGGAGTATTGAAGAAATACTCAATAAGAGATCATTAAAATAAATAAGAAGATCATGAAATGAGGAGATCATTGTGCACATATTTAGGATCAGTACTTATTTTGTCCCTGATATATATTCCTGTAATAATTTATATTTGTATTTATTATATGAGCCCCTTAGCTTGTCAGGATACACATAAGTGAAAATACATCAACTATAATTTGGAGAGGTATATTTTACAGCTAGTATTTAGTAGGTGTAAGTATACACTGATGATAATCACTAGTAGCATACTAAGCACACAAGCAGATACAGGGGGAGATTCTCTAAGCAAGAAATGCGGTAAAAACCCCGTTATCAGGGTTTTTACCGCATTTTGGGATGCTGTAAGCATCCCCCGCCGGGTTAACGCGGCAGGGGCATCGCCAGAAAAATCTGACGATGCCCCATAGAAGCCAATGTGCTTCTACCGCATCCCACCACCGCCCCGCACCGACCCCCCGCTGCCCCGCATGGACCCCCGCCGCCCCACATCGCCCCCTTCCCCCTCACCTGTGTCCGGGCAGCACAGCTCTGTGCTGCCCGGACCTGTGACCTCCTCCCTGCACTGGTCCTCTTCCGGGTGCAGGGAGGAGGAGAGCCCGGTGCAGCAGCAGCGTCGGGTGTGTGAGGGAGGGGGGAGCCGCTGGGACCTGCTGGGACGCGGCAATTCTCACCGCAAAGGACAGCTCTTAACGCAAGAGCTGTCCTTTGCTATAATTATCGCATATGTTAGAACATATGCGATAATTATGAATGCGATGGGCGGCGAAGGGGGGCGGAGATTCTTAGAGAATCTCCCCCAATCACTTACCGAAATACATACAGTACATCTCTCTATATAAGTGGAAATCACATTTTATATGTGAACACATAATTTTAACAACGTATACCCTATTATATTCCAACTCTGTATCATGAAAAAGGTATTTAATAGAATTTTTTCTTTGGATATAGATGACTTTTAAACTTAAAGCACATTGCTAAATATAATTATTTGATTGACCTTATCCGAACAATAAGGATTGGGTACTTTGCTTTCTAAGTTAAAATAATGTTACAGACAAGCCTGACATACTATATGGAAAAAAAAAAAACTCTTGCCATGATGGAAAAATAAAATAAATGCTATTTGTCTTGTACAATGATTTCTTAGGAACATGGACTAGTTCAATTGCCCGTGTATTATTCACTCCGGTTATCATCTACTTTGCTACACTTCTACCTGGGCACTGGCAGACATTATAATCATTATCAACATTAATTTATAATGTCAGTCTGTAAAATTTGAACTTACAACTATAATCAGTTTATGTTCCACAATAGTGGCAATATTTGTTTGTGTTTTGTAATTGGAGCACCAGGCCTAGACTCTATATAAAAAAATGAAAAATAAAATGACATATATTTTTCACTACACCTGGCATTTCTTTTATAAATTGTTTAGCAGAACCGCTCATAGTAACCATAGAAAGAAAATATCTATTATCATGTTTGTTTGTGTGAATTTCTGATCATTCTGGATATCGGGATTTTAGAGATGGAATACATATAATAATACACTATATAATATCCAAATTTGTAAAAATTATATAAAATATACTTCATGATCATTATGAACACTGGGGATTATTCTGGTCCATTCGCATGAATCATTTGTTCACACTGGAACTGATGTTTGGAGTATGCACATGTGTATATGCCCAGTGTGTGCGGCCACAGTATACAGACTGTTCGCCAGGTGCATGCACCCAACACAGCGGATGAGTGCCGTGGGATTGCCTGATACCCATTGAACACATAAAGCAGCTACAACAAGGATATGGGGAAACATTTTAAATTGAATTTTCACCATTTTGAAGTGACATATTTGGTAGCTGTGATGTAGTAGGTCCTGAACGCTGCTGGTGTTTTAAAATACACAATAATTTTGTTTTAAATTTAGCACTGGAGTGGCTGTTGTAGGACCCATTGTGCAGGGGAAATGTAATCTTCAAAACAATATATGAAAAAGAAGAGGTTACTAGTGACCCTAAACTAGGTTCACAGAACCTTAAGGTAAGTACTGTATTTATGAGTGAATGTAGTAAGTATTAAAGTTGTATTTCTCTAAGGTGACTGTGTTTAATGCCCTGCATGCTGAGTCTTCTGGTTCTCCATGTCTCTGCATGTGGGAGAGGCTTGCTGGGACTTGTAGTTCCACAACTTAACCGAATAGTTATTTCGTCTATTTTTGACACAATTCTGGCTATAAGCCCAGACCCCACCACCCAGGGGCAGCTGAGACAGCCCCGGGCTTCAGCCCAGGCCTGGGGTGGTCTGGAGGGGTGGGACCCCTTTAATGGTGGGTAGCTACTCCCTCAGGATCTGACTAGTAAGGGGTTAATGCTTTTGCTGGGGGAACTTGTGTTCAAATTTCCCCCCAGTTACGGCATTAGCTTGCTGGCTATTTGGGCCCAGTGCTGGTTGTCGAAATACAGGGGATCCCTATGCATGTGTTTCCCAATATTTGACTGACCTGGTGACAATGCCCTATATGTACATAGGAGTTTCTTTAAGCCAGAGGTCAGTCTCCTTTCTCCTCCTAAATCAGGGCTGGGCAACACCGGCCCTCCAGATGTTGATGAACTACACATCCCAGCATGCCTTGCATCAGTTTCAGCATGGCCACATAGCAAAACTAATGCAAAGCATCCTGGGATGTGTAGTTCATTAACATCTGGAGGGCCGGTGTTGCCCAGCCCTGTCCTAAATGGTTCCTGGGGATATGTCAAATGGGCTTTTTCTTGGGTACACAGACACCTTACTGGATACTGATCTCATTCAAAGGCCCTATGTGCACATAAGGGTTTCTTTGTGCCAGAAGTGGATTTAACTGCCGACTTCCCTGTTCCTTCACTCAAAGTGAAAATATGGACAACACCTCATGGGGTAAGTACTGACCTTAAACATGCCCTATTTTCACATCAAGGTTTCTTTATTACAAAACCATCCTTTAAATTTCTGGACAACAGGTGCAAGATAACTTTAACCCAGGTCCATTCAGTGTGCCAACTCACTTTGTCAATGAGGCCCTTTATGCCTCTAAATGTATCTATATATTCCTCCTCCACTGGGATGTCACAGATATTCCATGCACCGAATTCAACCATAAAAAGTAGCAATTTATTCCATTAAAAAAGGGAACAGACATGATATATGAAAAATATATAAAATGTACATAACAAACAATGAAATATAAAAAACCACACCTAGATTGTTGAGACAGTACTGAACTTCCCCCGTATCCAGAATGGGAAAAGACAGTATCAAAAATGCATCGTCACTCTAAATCAATCATAGATGTCCCTCCACTCACCAACACGTTTCAGGCAAAAAATGCCCTTTTTCAAGGGCACTGTTCAGGGTTCTGGTATTTATACCACAGCTGCAAATGCATGTGCTGAATTGCCACACAAAACAGGGTAAGTACCATCAAACATCATATACACAAAATGTCACATTCCTGCCTCATCTAACCTCATCCTGCCCCAGCTCCAATGATGTGCTGGTAAGTGAGTGGGTCAGTGGGACCATGTATAAGTGATAATCGAGGTCACCACATGGGTGTGGGATCTGAGGGGGTAGGAGTTATGGGATGTGTTTTTTGGGGGGACAGTAGGGTGTGTAATGGAGGTACTGTATTCTGGAGCATACCTGGGATGAACATGGGGACGACAGTGTATATGAGAGTAGAGGGTTATAGGTTGTATGTGGGCGGAATAGGGCATGTGTGGTGGGAATAGAGGGTTATGGGGTGTATGTGGGGGGAAAGGAACTGAAGTGCAGGATGTGTTGGGGGAGGCAGCATATGGGGTGTTTGTAGGAGATAGGGAGAGGGGTATGAGGAGTACGTTTGTGGACAGGTGGAGTAGGGTGTGTGGTGGGTATAGGGGTATGGAGATAGGTGTTAAGGGGTGTATGAGGGCCATGCAGGGTGGGCAAGGGTATGGAGAAGTACAGGGGTAACAGAGAGGCATAGAGGTGCAGGAGTGATGAGGATGGAGAGGTAATTTTACCATAGGGCCCCCCTGTTTTAAGTACCGCGGGCCCTCCAGATCCTTAAACCTGTACTGCAGTGAGGAGTAGGGAGCAGCATGTGCTGTAAATAAAAATAATAATACTACAGGGTGGGGGCCATGGCCTCATCAGGCTGAAGCCTAGAGTGCTGGGTCCTGGGTGGGTGGTGGGAGCTATGCATGGCCACTCACCGCCCATGGCTCTGTGTGGTGTGACCTCATCTCCTTGTTTGTTGAGGGGCTCAAACCAGTGCCGACGGACATTTGTAATATGGCTCCTGCCCGCCAGCCTCCCAGAGCTCGCAATGGTATGAGCCGCTCAGCAGCATAGGAGCTGAGCGCACACCAAACAGGGCCAGTATGGCACTAATATGAGAATTTTGTAAGGGGCACTAATGTGGGCAATGTTCAAGAGGCACTACTGGGGGAATTATGTGTAAGGGACATTACTGGGGGCATATTATATAATGGACATTACATGTGTGTTATAATGTGTAATGGGCAATACTGTGTGCGGCAATGTGTAAAGGGCATTACGTGTGTGGCATAATGTGTAATGGCCCTTACGGTGTGCGGCAATATGTAATGGCATTATGGTCTTAAGCAATGTAAAGGTCATTATGGTGTGCAGCATAATGTGTAACGGTTACTGCAGTGTGTGACAATATGTAATAGGCATTACGGTGTGCACAGTCCTGCCGCAGTGTGTCTAAGGGTCTCTTTCAGATCACTATTCCGAGTCAGACCCGGTATTTTGATCACGATTCCATCCCTTTCACACTAAACCTGGGTCAACCATTATACACAGGGCAACCCGGGTTTAACCCTTCTTATAATCCAAATTGAAATGCCAGGTTCGTCGACCCTGGTTATTCAGTTTGGTGCTTTCACATCGTACCTCAACTCGGCAATAACCCGGGTTATAAATGCGGGGGGGCCCAGATATATCAATGTACAGGGCCCCAAGATTTATGTTACCGGCCCTGGTTCCAAGTACCCATGACATTACCCATTTAGAGGAATGCCCACTAGTGATGAGAAGGAGATGAAGGAGAAAGAGAATTATTATTTATATATCTCTCTTTTTCCAATGTGATTCAAGGTGGTACTAAATTGGCAGATCTGAAATTAATGGATTAATTAATGGATTCTTTGGAAATGTCTTAATATAGGTAAACTTGCATAGGTGACACATAGAAAATTCCTGCATGGTGCTTTTTAGAATGTTTAGTCCATGGCAAAAAATTGCCCCTGATAAGTTCATAAACCTCAGCTTGTGGCTGCTTGGTTGGCATAAAAAAAGGAAAGGATGATCACTGATTAAATTATCCCTCATAAAGTATGAAATATTGTGTTTGGGTACCAATATTTTTTTTAAATTAGTGTTTCACTTGCATAGTTTTGTGATTTGTATTGTAGATTTTGATGTCAATGTATGTATATACATTACAAGCAATGATCAGAACATGCCAGAAAAGTATTCTCAAAGTTAAAGTACACTTTTAACTTGGGGTCATAATTATGTATCTTGTGTTGCAGTTATTCCTATACCAAAGTATTTTTGATGTAATCTATGATATTTTAATGGGTTTTTTTGTGATGTTGTGATCATATGTAATAAAAAATGTTTGGAAATGTACATGTGGAACCATTAAAGACACCATTAATTAATTATGTTGTTTAGTCATTGTATAAGTTATGTTATAAAATAAAATCTTTAGGGTGATGTTAATTAGGTTTTATACAAATCTTAGCAACAACTTTTGTTTCAATATTTAATAATGTCCAATTTATTTCATATATAGAAAATCTGAAAAATCTTTCACAACAACTAATTTATTCTGTGGTCCAATTTAATGAGTTCTATTTTACTGGACAATGTTGCTTTTTGCTGAATACATTGGCAGGTATTCAATGCCGGTGCGAGCGGCCCGCGAGGGGGTTAAACTGCGAGGATCACAGAATACCAGTGATCCTCGCAGTTTAACCCCGCCGGCCGCTCGCACTATGCAACTTTCCGGGGGAATCCTCGCTGTCACAGAACGGCGAGGATTCCCCTAAACTGCGAGAGCCGCGGCTAGTGCAGCAAACTCGCTGTAATTAGCCTCGGCTCTCGCAGCTTTTGGAGGCACATTCGCAAATTCCCCCTAGCTCAAAAAACGGAGCGAGGGGGAATTTGCGTATGAGGGGGGTCAGTTGAATACTGACAGGGTGAGCGGGGACTGCGAGCAAAAAGTCCTGCTCGCAGTCACCGCTCGCCCACGGCATTGAATATATGCCATTGTATCTAGAAGAGTACTGTATCTATTGTATAATACGTTATGTTGTACTTTGTTTTCATTCTTGTGTCTTTAGTACATGCCCTAGCAGGTGGCTTAATAGTAAAATACTGATATTTGTAACATTAATGCATTTTATAGTATTGTTCCTTTTTAGTCTTTATTTCTTTTAAAGCTATGCATATTTTTTGTAAATGAAAATGTTAATTTCTATCAACTTTGTGTCTCAAAATATTGCTCACTTTTAAAAAATGTCATTTCTTCCTTTGTTTACTATTAACATGAAATTACCATGAATCAATCACATTTTGTCAAGTTAATAACACAGTATTTTTTTTTTAATCATCCAGACATAAACAATTATCCAGACATAAACAGTTAGGTATTACAATGTTGAATTCATACATGAACTCTGGGAAAAACAAACCTTCTGACTATTGCAATTTATAAATAACCTTTTATGCATTTGGCTAATGGAACACTGACTTCAAGTCTAAGGGCAGTTAAACATTAAGGTTAGGCAGAAAATGACATGGATGCTAGTTTGCAGTGACCCTAGATTGTCAGCATTGTTTTAACTTTAGTTATAGGTAAAAAAATGTGTTATGGGGTGTACACACTGGCCGACATGGCGGCCATCAATACAGATTCGATAGCAACAACTTCCGGGACCCGGCGGTTTGCTGACATCAGCTAGGAGGGTGGGAGGGATGGTGATAGGATGGTGCAATGGGGAAGGGAGGGGGATGCTTACTATCTAGAAGAACAAAGCAGAAACAGACTTGCCTTCCATTTGGACTATATAGTCCAAATGTAAACGGGAATTAAACTGAATCCCACTGTGTGTACACAGTATTGTGAATCCATCAAAAATTATTAAATTAATTTAAGTAAATTGTACTTATTTGTAATCAGGGATGGGTTAGAGAAGTGGTTCCCAAACTGTGTGCCATGGCTACCTGGGGTGCCTCAGATTACTTGTAGGGGTGCCTCAGGTTTGTGGTCTAGATCCAATTCATATTATCACCTTACAGGAACAAAAATCCTATAAGGATTTGAAAAAAGATGATAGTATGATTATTAAAGTAGCCAATAAGGGGGAAGTTTCCTACAGGATGGTTCCACCTACCTTAACTGATTGACAACACAACTACATATGAAAAACTCATACGAAAAACTTAATCCCATAGAGGAATTTGGCAAAACAAAAAAACTGGCAAAACAAAAAAACAATCTACCTGATACCAATACGGATTGAGGATAATCTGAAGGATATGTGTTTACATTCTGTGACTCCTCCCCTGAATAGCACAGTTCATTTATTTATACACCTATAAATCTTAAAAGCAATAATGATTATGGGGGGTATTCAATGATTGTCGTGCTCCCGTTGCCATCTCCCAATGGGGGAGATGGCTGCTTGGCCCTATTCAATGCTGTCTTCCCCGACAGCATTGAACAGGGGTTCTTGGCAGAACGTGCCCAACATCACAAGCTGTCGGGCTCGTTCTGCCAAGAAAAGCCAGAAATAGGCGAGCTCCCGGCCGGATCTCGTCTATTTCTGCCATCAACTCACGGCCATGCCCCTTTCTCACCGCTCAGCGGCCGAGACATTGAATCTTGACCGCCGAGCTCAAGTCGAGCAAAGCGAGAATGGGACAGGGGCACGGCTGTCGAGCTTGCTCGACAGCCGTACTCATGACATTGAATAACCCCCTAATTGTATATAACACATGTATTTAGAACACTACAGTATATAATATAATTTGAACTACATTTATTGAAATAGTTATTCAGTTACACATAGAATGGGACAGGAAGTGATGTCACAATCACTACCCTATATGTACATAGGGTGGCCGGGTGGGTTCTCCAACCCCTTGAGTCTCTGAGTTTGTGGATTCTGCTATAAAACACTATGTACCTGCACTCAACACATATGTAAGAGATTCTACTCATATGTTGCAACTTATCAATGCCATCGTATGGGAGAATGGCTGGAACTGGGCATCTATCGATGTCCAGTCCCTGTATACAGCCATCCCCCATGAAGGTGGAATTGAGACAGTGAGATCAGTACTCACTCAGGATCCATCTGTATCACCCACAGCTAGGGACTTTGTGTGGGATTGCCTGAGGTTTGTGCTTAAGCACAATTATTTTGAATATCTAGGTGACTGGTACATTCAGCTGTGGGGCACACAGATGGGGACGATATGTGCCCCCAGTCTATAAAATCTGTATATGGGGGAGTGGCAATGCAAACTAATTAAAGGTACTTAGGCTCCTAAAATCCATTTTTTTCGTTGCTACAGTACATAGACGATATAATTATGATTTGGAAGGGTGATAAACTGTATACTGTGTACTGAATATCAAGCATTTTAATCTGAAATTTACATCTATGTAAAAATGGAACTCTTGATCTATTACTTAGTGTTGAAAATTATCCACAGGTGCCTTATGTTGAGACCAGTACTTTTTTCAAGAGTGTGGATAGCAATAGCTACCTTCAGTATGAAAGCTGTCACTCGAAGCCCTGGAAAAACAATATTCCTTTTTCCCAGTTCCTGCGTTTACACAGGAACTGTACCAATCTAGAAACCTTTGACGTTCAGGCAGGTATATACACACAAAGGATAGGGGAGAGGGGTTACCCTTTGAAAGTGGTGGAATCAGCACTTCTAAAAGCTAGAGCTTCACCACGAGAAGAAGTTCTCTAATATAAAGTCAAGGATAAAGAGGATGAAAAAACAGATTGCTTGTTTATGACCAAATATAATGATAGTGACAGACAAATTTCTAATATGTTAAAAAAAAACATTGGCATATTCTTAAATGAGACTCAGTCTTGGGGGATAACTTAGGTGATGCCCCAAAAATTGTATTTACAAGGGCTAAGATGATCAGTGCCTGGACTTCCAAGAGTTATTTGGAAGCTATAGCACCTCCAATTACCACTAACTTTCCTTAATCTTTTTTTACTTTAAAGTGCTGTTTTGCATGTGGCAGATGCACAATCTGTTCCTATATTCAGAAAGGTTCCTCTTTTATGTCACTGGATGGTACAACATATAAAATAAGCCAATACATCAACTGTAATACCATCTATGTTGTGTATTTGTTAACTTGTCTGTGCGGCTTTAATTATATTGGAAAAACTAAAAGCTAAAAACTAAACTAAACACATTTAAGGAACATCAAACATGGTGTCCTTAATCATAGTGTTCCTAGGCACTATAAGGACAGCCATAGTTGTAATGCGCTGGAACTAAGATTAAGGCTTTGGAGGTAGTGCCTGTTAATAAGAGAGGTGGTGATAGGGATCGCGCCTTACTCAAACACAAAACCTATTGGATTCTCACCCTAAATAGCCTTACACCATCTGGGCTAAACGAAGGGTATGAGATCACCCCTTTTATCAATTGTTAAGTATTGTGATGTCTTGTGCTATATAATATGAATCAGTCTATATATATATTTTTTCATCCACTTTAACCTATTAACCTATGAATTTTTCTGGCTTAGTTCATTCATTTTGTCTATATTTATTTGTATTTTTATTCATATATATGTATATTTTCATGTCTCTTGACTGATGAAATTTGTTTGTATTGCAATTATGTATATACATAGTGTGTGGATTATTTACTATATCTAGTTCTAATTAACATGCTGCTAGCGTGTTCTCTTTTCCTGGACTTACTGCCGGGCTTGTTATACAGTATTTAAACAAGATGCCTCTTTTTGTCTTATATTGTGTAAAAGGCTTATGCTTTGTTATTTTATTTTTAAAACATTTTTATTGCCTAAGCATGGCCACATTTCTCTGCTTATGTATTGTGCAAAATGTTCTGTATCTTGAATGCCATACCTGCTGTAAAAAATGATAATTATTGTTGCCCCACCTCTAAAAATTCCAATTGGTCACTATACATTTTTAAGCCCAGAGCTGTCCGTCTCCAACCCTCTGAAGAAGTTTGATACGAAACGCATCAGGGCGGGGTTGGTGATGTCAGCTCTACCTGTGCCCGGCTTCTCCTGCTGCGTCCATCCTCGCTTACAGCCTCTGACATGCCGTCTTACCTGGTGGCCAGTTGATGGCTCGTCTGTGGTCCTGCAGTGCCAGGAAGGTGGTAAGAGTTTTGCCTGGGCGTTTCAATATTGAACCTTGTGGTAACCAGCCCACAGCGGTTACCCGCTCGGTACGGGTCTTCATTGATTTTATGTACCTTTACACAGTTTTGTGTTTTATTATTAAAAACTGTTTTACACTATGGAGCACACCTCTGCTTTTTTTCTAACAGATTGTCCAAACTCCCGGAGTCTGGAGTTCCCCCTGGAGGTTGCTGCAGTCTCATTACAGACTTAGTGTTCTGACAATCAGTAGACTTTCTGATTGACTACAGCTGGTTGGTGGATGCTTGTCAGCACAGGTTTACCTACCTTCTTTTTGCATATATATATATTTGTGTGTATGTGTGTGCTGTGAATGTGCAAAAAGTGCTACAAACTTCTGAACCATAATATCTGTGAACAATTAGAATCATAAGGTATAAAGTGCAGATATCATTCCAAAATAAAGTGGCAGCAAAAAATTCTCAGGATGCCTAGTTTTTCCACAGGGTGGTGTGCAATGTTCATAGGTGATAGATATCTTGTGCATTCACTGTTAAAATAAATATTATAAATCTTTAAACAGTGACAAACTTCTTGAATAATTAATGTGCATACCAGATGTTGGTTACGAATCTCAGTTACGTTTTTACATACGATCCTCCTCGCCAAAATCCTCTGGACTCGACAGCTGGACAGTTCATCTATAACATATTGCAGAGGAACAAAGATTAAGGAGGATTTATCAAAAATACACACTTTCTTAAAGTGACTTTTAGTGCTTCTTACTTATAAAGTGCAATAGTGCTTATATATTTCAAAAACAGAGCTCTGCTATCACGGTAAGGTCATGCCATAAATTAGGAAAAACACCATTGTTACCACCCAAGTGATATTAAGTGAGAATTTAAATCACTTCTTTTAGGTACTAGAATTAAAAAAAGTGTGCCAAGTGGGCCGCAGTGTGCCAAGTGCAGCAAGCTTGTAAGAGGCTTTAATACCCTTGCCCCCCTGTTGGGCTTCTGACAGTCAAGATTATGATGTCAGAGATATGTCTGTCTGAATTCCAACTGTTGGAGGGTTATACCATATCCCTGTACTTGTCCTTTGCTCTCGGCATTAAGAACCCATTAACAACCCTAAATGGCTATCTAGCTGAGCTCCAGGAATGGATGAGTACCAGTTGCCTGAGACTGAATCCTGATTAAACAGATGGCCTTATGATAGGGCCTCAACATCATTGGACAAGACTGCATAATAGCCATCAACCTGGACTGTTACTTGGGGGGTAGAAAATTACAAAACTCTGACTATGTGCAGAATCTTGGTGTTAATCTGGATGGGGCTTAATCATCAGATATCAGCCAAAATGATCATCAGATATCAGCCACAATGAATTCTTCATTCTTTCATCTGAGGAACATAGCCAGATTCAAACTATTAATTCCCTCTGAATATCTGCTAAATTCATACATAGTTTTGTATCATCTCAATTAGATCACTGCAATGCCCTCTACCTTGGTCTAATAAAGAATTGCACTGATTATAACTGGTACAAAACACAGATGTCAGGTTTTTACCAACCAGACCTGTTCTAGCCACATAACTCCCATTCTCTACTCCCTTCACTGGCTGCCTATAAGATGGCAAATCATCTTCAAGATTAATTTATGGAGTTTCAAAGCCCTACATGACCAAGGCCCAAGGTACCTGAAGAAGCTTTTGATTCCATACTGTCCAAGCCGATTACTGCGAGCTGTAGATAAAAGGACTTTTAGCAGTACCTAGAATCTCCCGTAATTCATCTGGGGGTCAAGCTTTTAGTCATATGGCTCAGACTCAATGGAACTGTATTTCCCTATACAGTATTGTTCTCGATTTCTGTGTGGGTGAGTTTAAAGAAGAATTCTCTATTATAGTTCTGTATTTGTACATTTTTAAATTTCATAATATAGATTGATATGTTATAGCAACACCCACCCTTACCACCAAAAATGTGACACGTTTTTAATACCCACATGAATTGTAGCTCCACATACAGTATCCACAGCTCCTTCCACCTTTGCCCTTCCATTTTTATGGGGAGAGGAGGCCATAAACATTAAATCATTCCTGGGCAACACAGTTTCTAATGGCAGCCCCCTGGAATAACTGGCAACTGTCTGTTCTTTATTTAAGCAACACTTCTGTAAGAATTAAATAAAATGGATCTTTTTTTAACCGGGCAAATAATTTTTTTCAACCAAGCAATGTGTCATGTTTCTATTCTATTACTTAACTGTTATGGTTGTTTTGTTATGTATTAACATCTGGGTCACAGTCTGCTATCCAACATTGGGCAGCTTAAGATCTTAACAACTCTTGCTGATAGGTTTATATATATATATATATATATATATATATATATATATATATATATATATATATATATATAAGAATTTTAAGCAGCATGCTTCAAACTATTTTCAAACTATTTGATTTTTTTTCTATATTGTAACTGCTTTAAAAGCATAGCAACAATTAAACTTAATTAAATAGAGTTTCTTTGAAATCTATTATGTTTACAACTCTATTTAACTATTTGTTTTAGCTGTTTGTTTAATTATTGAGGTCGACTGTAGAGTTTGACTCTAAAATACATGTGTGATATATCATCACTGCAGAGGGCACTGGAAGCCCAAAGATTCATAAGTAATACTATGTAGAAAGATTTCTCCAGGCACCTGTTATTTTGAAAAAAACAAAACAGCACATACAGTACATTGTTCATCTTCATTGACTTAAGACGTGATGCATTATATAGAGGCATTCTGTCGTGTTCTATGTTTGTATATTGTGTATTTAGAAATAAATAAATAAATGCTGTAACATAACAAGATTTATGAGGAATCTATAAACACAGCACAGAAAACATCAAAGTTATGACCTTTTGGCTTCAAACTCATGGTTGAAGCACAATCTTTGAAGCTACAAATTATATTTAAGGCACAAGTTACGCAAAGAAAGTACTCTGTGCCTTTAATCTTTTCAAAATAAATAGTAATTACATTAGAATAGAAATCTAATCAAAGATAGCTGACTTCATTTAATTTGCTAAATAGACAATTAGTATGCTAAAATCATTTAACCCAATTGTAAAGACAAAATATATGTTTAGATATAAATGATCAATTAAGCGATTGTTAGAACTATTGGTATTCATATAAAGAGATTAAAATGGACAAGAATGGAAGAATTTTAACTTTAGTATAGACAATTTATTAGTGTAAATTAAATACAGAAATACAGAAACAGAAGCAGTACTTCTCCATAAATCATAGGCTGATGGTTGATTGTATGTATGATGACAACTTAACTACAATATCTTGATATTTCTTGGTGTGCTGATAATGGCATAGGGGTTTTACTTGATACATTCTTTAAATGTGATTGATTTCCAAACAGAATCGTATTTTTCCATTTGATAGTTAAAGAATGAATGGCATTGAAATCTTTGAGATACTGTACATGTCACACATATGTTCTGCCATCAAAAAAATTGGAGTTGTGTTATTAAATTGTAGTGACTATATTTCAGAGGTTAAGTGTATGCTCTCTGGCTTAAACTTACTAAAATTGGAGTTCTGTTAAACACTGGATGTTGCCCATAGCAACCAATCAGATTCTACGTCTTATTTATATAGCACCTTCTAGATGAGAATAGATATAGTCTGATTGGTTGCTATGCAACATACCATATTCAACAGAACTACCATTGTAGTAAATGTATCCTCCTGTATGCTTTAAGGTATTAAAATGTGACCAACCTACTCTTGTAAGGAACAGATCATATCTCATTGAGATGAAAGCAAGATGCTTAATTCAGTATCAGCCTAAAATACCTTTTATATACAGGAAATATCACCCACGATTCATTGCCCCAGGAGGCCTACTATATATTAATATGCCTACTGTATGTCAACATTGCACAGGCAATTGATTAAAACAATATTCAAAGTCTTCCCATCTGTAACACACTTTAGTTTCACTTTGTAGCCTTCATTCAGCTCTAAAAACAAGAAACCCTCCACACAGAAGAAGCTTCACAATACCTGACCCTATCTTATAATTGGTGGACATAATAAATAACTTCCTTTTTGTCACAGACACACAGTGTACAATTTATTGTTATTTCTGTTTTCCAGTGCTGTCCTGATTTTATGAGTAAACCAAGCCAATAGTTTTACAAGTTTGGAATTGTTAGAACCACATTCCAGTTTACTTGCACTTCTTGTCAAAGCACAGTGGTCAGTTCCTAACTGCATATACCAAACATCTGGCAGACTTTCCTCACTGGTTTAATCTATATTGCAGTGGGTTGCACTATGCTGTTGTAACAGCCTTGGTTCATGCTCTCTTACTCGGTGCAAGTTACAGACTCTTGATACAGAAAAACTGCCACAAAAGATTGAGTTTTTTTCCATGTTTGAGAGTGGATGTCACATATAGAAAAACTAGGCCACAGTGGAGACAGAGCTGGAAACCTATGATGATTTGGAAGCATGCTGTGATGGGGTATGCCAGGGCTGGATTAAGATGATTGTGACTGGGCACTATGCCTGCACCACTGGCCGGCATGTGCAACAGCTTATCGGGATTTTGTTTCACCTCTGTTAAGCAAAGTGAAGTCCCTAAAAACAGCTCTGTTTTCAATTCAAAATACACTGGATCCGTGTTTTTGGGTGCAAACAGGGTTTTTTCTTTTGACCGTCCAAATTGTATAGCTGGAGGGAAAAAAACTTGGTGAAAATACTATACACCCGATGATTTTTCCACCGGTAATTGAATATAAGCCTAATTGGTTGTTAGAGATGGAGGGGCCACTGCTGATATCAGTGATATATACTGCAATCACTCCATAGTACTTTTGATGGATTCTTGATATTTGCAGGTATCCCACAAAATCATTTAATTTTGGGGAATATGCCAAAAAAATATTATTTCATAAATTGGGTTCTGTGTACACAAAACATCTGCAAATATCCGTGATGCTCAGCAACTGTGCATAATTTCTTTGAATTACATTTTATTTTAGTGCTATTTGTTTTTACTGCCTGTTTTGCTCATTACAGAATGGAATATAGTAAATATATCTTAAATGGCAACACTAATATTCACTTCACTGCGCTAAGAAAAACAACACTCTGTTTGACATCTATTACATACTTCTATTGTTTTGGCTCAGTTCAAATGTAAAGGTTTCTTATTACTTGTAATACAAATCATGAAGGACCTTAGGATGTTTAGATAATCAGATCATACAGTTGACTGAGCAATGCAGCTCTTGTTAGTTTTGGTACAGTGGACATATACAAAATGGAAGCTGATTCTTCCACTCTGCTACACTTTTGTACAAATACAGTATAGTGAATAAAATTAAACATTTTTCTAACACAAGAAACTTTTCATTTTGTTCCCACTGAAATGCTATGATTCTTAAAAAAAGCAATCTTTTTAAAGGCATTGATTTTTAACATTTGTTTTTAGCATTTTGCTCTATTATTTGCATAAAATTATATGGTAATAATGTGATGAAATCTAGGTGGGTGAGTGTGTATGCAGATTAGCTTCCTATTCTGAGTTGTGCATATGCTGATGGAATGATCTCTTGAATTTATCATGGGGCAGCCTTCTAGTGATAATAGCCAAGGCTTGCAGATGGAAACACAGTGGATGGAGAAAGTTTGGGAATTTATGGACCATCTAGTGGCTATTATGTGTCATCTACAACTTTTTGGAAATGCTGTGTTTGAAAACCACTAATAAATATTGTTAATTTTGTGGTAAGTGTTTGCATGAAAAGTGTTCTCAAGCCTTTCACGGAACTGTAAGTGACACTAATTTGGTAGAAGTCATATCAAAATAAAAAATGTGCAAATTCATAAATATGTCATTCATTCCAACAATGTTCCGGAAGTAGAATATACAGTATGTCTGTCTTTCAATAAATGTTGAAATTGTTGCATACATCCTCAGAATCAGTCTAAATTTGCCACATTAACTTATCAAAACAGTCTTATAGTGCAATTACAAATACATCAGAGGGTCCCTTGGTGCTTATATTGATAGAGTTTCTTCTCTCCTTTTATGTATCAGCAAGTTTTCTCTGGAGTGGTGATACTTAAAGAGAGATTGACAAAAGGTGCAATAGTGTCGATTTTCTGATTGTTTGAGTAATTGACAATGATAATGAGACTCGTACCTGAAGAATTAGTTTACAATGTGAAGACAATGGCATGTATTCAATGCCGGTGTGAGCGGCCGGCGAGGGGGTTAAACTGCGAGGATCGCAGAAAACCAGTGATCCTCGCAGTTTAACCCCTGCGCCGGCCGCTCGCACTATGCAACGTTCCAGGGGAATCCTCGCCGTCACAGAATTGCGAGGATTCCCCTAAACTGCGAGAGCCGCGGCTAGTGCAGCAAACTCGCTGTAATTAGCCTCGATTCTCGCAGCTTTTGGAGGCACATACGCCAATTCTCCCTCGCTCAAAAAATGGAGCGAGGGGGAATTTGCGTATGAGGGGGGTCAGTTGAATACTGACAGGGTGCGCGGTGACTGCGAGCAAAAAGTCCTGTTCGCAGTCACCGCTCGCCCACGGCATTGAATATATGCCAATATCGCTTAGTGAAGGACATGTATGTCACCAAAGGTTTTCACTTCCTCTTCCTTCGTCAATTCCAAAACAGTCACGATTAGGAATATAGGACGGAATGTATCATATAAGGTAATACTGTTTTTATTACACAAACTTAAAAAACTTAAAAAGCTGCAGGTATAAAACAGAGGACTCTCGCTCTAAAATTTTGTTCACAAAGGACGATAACTGCAGACAAAAAGAGCATGATGTAATATACCAACAAGCATCCCTGTGGAATTTGTAGTGAAGAGAGTCCACTGGATCCACCTCTAAAATTACAGCCGTTCTCAAGGCATAGGTGTGTATTCAAACAGACCTCATATTTATACCCCTGTTCATTAAGGGAATGGTTAAAACTATCAATAAATGTCCTGAGAACAAACATATCTGCTTCTTGGTGTTTTTGTGCCTTTTCCCACACAGTTGGGTTGATCTGCTTCCTCAAATTGTGGTGGCCATTTTATTGTGGTTTTTTTTCTCTCCAAAGTGTAACATTGGAAAGTTTTCACTGTTCCTCATTAATTATTAAAATACCCTTTCCTTCTATTACACATATTTAGGAAAAATGTTTCATATTCCTCCAGAGGAGGAATATGATTTTGGCTGTAACATAACTCTCATATCATTAAATGTGGTGGACCTGGATAGGAACATCACCAATGCATTCATTTGAATGAAATTTGTTGCCACAAGTTGGCCAAAAATAATGTCAAAATGGAATAATGTTCATGACTCCATGATGTTTGCCATCAAAACATAGTACCGAAAGCAACTTTTTGGTGGGGATTTTTTTAAAGCAATTTTGCCACTATAAGCCTAGAATTTGAGTAATAGTGTTTGTGATTTAGTGTTTTTAACATCTAGACAAGGGCTGGTTCGTGAGTCATACCCAAATTGGCCTTATAAAGGCTATTACTTTTCTATTTTGTTTCCAAATTCTTTATGTTATCATGGCTGCTTCCAAACATGGCTATATTACGTAAGCCTAAGTTGGATGTAACATAGTAACATTGGGGGTTATTCTAGTCCATTCTTTCTGACAAAATCCTTCTTAGATGGACAAAACCATGTGCACTGCGGGTGGGGCAGATGTAACTTGTGCAGAGAGAATTAGATTTGGGTGGGGTTTTTCTTCAAAGTGAGATCTATATTGAAGTGTTAAATCATGCAGTCAGTATTTTCCCTGCACAGAAACAAAATAACTCACCCAAATCTAATTCTCTCTGCACATGTTACATCTGCCCCCCTGCAGTGCACATGGTTTTGTCCATCTAAGAAGGATTTTGTCAGAAAGAATGAACTAGAATAAACCCCATAGTAAGCGAGGCTGAAAAAAGTCGTTTCTCCATCAAGTTCAACCTATCTAACTTTTAACATCTGACTTGAGTAAGTCATATCTATAGGATTCCATTAGTATCCAAATATGCATACAGTTTTGATTTAAATTCATTAACAGTAGTTGTGGTAACCACCCCCACCGGCAATGAGTTCCAGAATTTTACTGCTCTGATGGCGAAGAATCCTCTTCTTAATTCAGTTTGGAATTTATTTTCCTTGAACCTTAGTACATGTCTGCATGTCCTAAGTATAAGCCTGTTAGTGAAAAAATTATCTCACAGTTCCATATGATTCCCAATCCTGTATTTGAACATGCTAATCATATCACCTTTCAACCTCCATTTCTCCAGTGAAAATGTATTCGGCATGGTTAACCTATCTTTGTATTCTAGTAATTCAAGACCTTTTACTAGCTTAGTTGCCCGTCTCTGTAACTGTTTCAATTCATTTATGTCCTTTTCAACGTGCAGTGCCCAGAACTAAACACAATATTCCAAGCGTGGTCTCACCAATGCCTTGTAAAGAGGCACTATCACATTGGTATCCCTTGAATCCATACCCCTTTTAATGCATGCCAGTGTCCGGTTTGCTTTTGCTGCTGCACTTGAGCAGTGTGCACTATTACCCATTTTTTCATCTAGGATGACCCCCAAGTTCTTCTCTACAGCAGAATTGCCTATAATAACTCAATTTAGACTATACTGTAAGTAGTAAAACCCAGGGAGTAGTCTTTGGCGCTCGGGACAAAGGGGGTGTAACTTGTCCCCCTGCAGCCACCACGTTAGAGGATTGCTAGCCTCTAAAATATACAGAAACGACAAAAGAACGTAGGGCGCTTGGGTATGACAAGGAATACACAATTTATTAAAAAACATAAACCACAACAATACATACAATAATACAATTAAAACCAAGGTGTCACTAAGGTGCTATTGAAATAAGCATTAGACGATCTATCCCCTTATGATAGAAAAAAAGGGGGTTAATTTGGATGGTGAAGGTCCAATTAATTTCCAAGGTACAATATCCTTTAGAAACAGGGTAGTTCACATGGGTGATTCACCGCGTTGGGCAAATTAGTGTGCACACTTTTTGTTTTTTGCAGCACAGATATCCTGCTCATAGGAGTAGTAGCAGTCACAGTTTGAACACAGGACTTCTGTCACACAGATAGCAGTGACAGTGTCCGTCCTGTATTTTTAAAAAGAGATCTTACCGCTCTGTAGCGTTGGCAGGTATCGGCAATGATGAGTTAGTGCAACTGCACTGTAGCGCCTGCTTGCTTGTGCCTCTCGGCTGGCTCAGCTGTTAGGTGAGAGCGCACAGCCGGTTGTTTGTATTTGGCCGGTGCCGTCTCCTTGCCGCAATAGATGTTACCTCCGGATTACGCTCTGCCACAGCGTATCTGTTGGAATCAGGGGTCGGCGGCTGGAAAAGGAGGTTTCTCCGGTTATGTAAGGCAGCAGTAGGCAGGTACCTTCAGCAGGGGATCTGGATACTCTGTAGGACGCGTTTCGCCGCACACTGGGCGGCTTTATCAACCAAGTATGGTGCTCAGTCTCCATACCGTGCTTAAATAGCTGTGCTGTTTGCATATACAGGTGTCCTTTATTTGGGTAATCACCAGGGTCTCCATTATTATCTGTCTCATTCAAAGAGCGTTTAGGTTTCTGTAAGTAGCTTGTTCATTTTTGTTACCATAATGAATTACTTTACATTTTTCAATGTTAAACTACACTTTCCACCTTTCTGCCCACCTTTCCAGTTTATTTAAGTCACTTTGTAGTGTGTTCCACATCCTCTCCTGAGTTAATTTCCTTACTCAATTTCGTGTCATATTGCAATTTTACTCACTATGTCACTTCCAATATCATTACTGAATATATTAAACAAGGTGGGTCACAATATTGAACCTTATTTGGACCAATTTGGACCTTATTCCAGCTGGAATGTATGCCAATTACCACCACTCTCTGTCCCAATTCATTGAATGATTCTGATTTCTCTTTTCCTTCTATTACCAGGGTACCCTGCTCATTTTTTTAGTGGGCCAATGTGGATCTCAAGCACTTTAGATGTTACCTTCTCTAACTGAGAGGAGGTGAGTGCAGAGTAGTGGTCTGTTAGACATTTCTGTTAGTGTAGCAACTTGGGGTCCATTGATGGCAAGCATATATATACAGGAGCATGTGCATACATACAGCATAACATTAATAGTTCCAATCAGCTGGTACCATGTTATTACTCCTCTAAATACAGGAGCAAAAGACTCCAACGGTTTGCAAATTTACATGCAGGTTAAATTATTCAAGGGTTTACTGAGCTGCTGGAGCTCTGGGTTTAATTCATAGTGCTATTCAATTGTTACTTTGCTTCACCATGAATTAAGCAATAACTCATATAGTAAGCCCACTGCTGATTGGATCTGCCCCTAAAATATACAATAAATATGCTATGGAATACTCTCAAGCCCCGTATACACGGGGGAGATATATTGCTCAGTTTCTCCTTTTCATCAGCGACCAGAGATGATTGCTGATGAAAGGGAACCTCTGCCGGCGGTGCCGCAGAGGTAATCAGCTGGTTGCAGGATCAAGCTCCTGCGACCAGCGATTAGAACGGGGCTGAAAACGGGAGCACGCACCCGGCAATTTATCGCCGGGGCACACTCCCATCACTAGCAATATGGTTGACAGCGACCATATTTCCAGCGATTTCAGCCCCTATCGCCCCCGTGTGTACACAGCTTTACCTTTTGCTATTTTTTTAAATACCATTGCTTTATACCTTCCCACCAGCTTGTGGCTAAAAGGTTCTATGAATTTTATGTTTTCTTTGTTTCACAGAGATGTTTTACTACCTATCCTGTGAAATCTGTCCCTCTTTATAACCTGAAAACATCAGGTTCTGTAAGTCCTTTTTTGAAACTCCTTTAAGAGTTTTGTCATTGTGGTAGTACCTACTGTGGTGGTACATATTTGAAAAACATTTACTAAAATTATATAATTTTTTGAACATAATGTAGTAAGGTGCAATTTTTTTAACTGTGTAAAAATCGCACCATATCGCACATGTAAAATGTGTGCTTTTTCTGCACAAGTTCCAAATGATTTTGCAATATAGTACATTTTTTATTTGGAAAAAAAATTGCAATTTTTTTTAGACATGTTTGGATTGTAGTAATGATAATGTGCAATTTTTTAGACATGGAAGTGTACAGTATTTTGTAAAAATAAATAAAAAGGGCATGGGTCCCCCCTCCCCCAGCATAACCAGCAAAGGGCACATTGAACCTGTCCTCACTACACAAATAAAAAATCATAAGGATCCCCCTATTTAAGAAACCAGCACCAGAGTCTTGACCTGGTCCTGGTCCCAAACATACAGGGGACAAAAACTTAGGGGTCCCCCATATTTTGGAACCAGCACCAGGCTCCAACAGCCAGCAGTGTCATGCCACAGCCAGGGGACACTTTTTAGGCAAGGATCCCTGGCTACCACATGAGTACCTGGGGGAGTTTGGATCCCCAAATGAAGGGGTCCCCACCAGGCTTCACACATCCAGGGCTGAAGTTGGGGGATGTCCCTGGCATTTTAAGGGTGGTGGATGCTGGGCTGATATGTATAAAAGATAGATAAAATCACATTGCTTTTTACAGAACTACAAGACCCTGCATGGGGGGCATTAATGAGCCCCCTGGGTCTCGTAGTTCACCTGTAAAAATTTTTGATATCACTCCTTTTACATCATCTCATTCACACATACTTGCATGCTTCCAGTGATGCCGTAGTCTCTGCCCCTGCTCACCTGGCACTGTCTGCCGGGTGAGCGGCCCACATTGTAGCGGAGTCCTTGTGACATCTCCACTACAGTGAGGGCCACTCACATGGAAGACAGTGCTGGGTTAGTAGCGGCAGAGACTGGAAGCAAGCAAGTATGTGTGATTGAGATGGTGTAAAAGGGGGGATATTAAAGTTTTTATTCTCATGGTGTTTGCCTCCTAATTTGCACATACTTTTTACAGGTGAACTATGAGATCCAGCGGGCACATTAATTTCCCCCATGCTGGGTCTTGTAGTTCTCCTGTTAAAAAACAATGTGATTTTATCTATCTTGTACACACATTAGCCCAGCGTCAACTACCCTGGGATGCTGGGGACAGCCCCAGGATTCAGCCCTGGATGGGGGAAGCCTGGGGGGACCCCTTTTTTGGGGGTTCCCACTCCCCCAGATACCCCTTCCAGGGCTGACCAGCCACAGCACTCATGTGATGGCCAGGGGACCACACATTAAAATGTCCCCCAACTGGCTGTTGGAACCCAGTGCTGGTTCCAAGATATGGGGGATCCCTACATTTTTTGTCCCCCATATTTTTGGAATAAACAGAAGTATATAAACCTCCTAAATGTGCCACCTTGTGGAGTACAGCTCTAATGACACCCAAATAAAACTTTCACCAAAGTTTTGGAATAGACAGAAAAAGCAAGGTAGGTGTCACACAAAGCGATCCCACATAAATATAGTTCACTAATTCTTACATAAGACACCTTCTGGATAGGTGATATAATTCTGGATAGGTGATATGATTCACAAAGTCCTGATACTGATCTGAAATAACTCAGAGAAAGACAGACATAGTGCAGATGGTTTGGACACCGTAAATATTTGAAATTTTTCTTGATGTCCTACTCACATATTGGATGTTAATTAAAGGCAGAATTGGGACATGTATGTCCTGCATAGATCACTCTGGATTCGGATGGTCAAATTCAGGGATAAACCTAGAACTTAGAAAATATGTATAGTGCAACACTGTATAGATAAAATATCAATTTATTATTACAGGTATATACTCACAATTTATAACTAAAAACAAGCATATAACACCATGGCCGGTGTTTAAGATGATGGATAATAGCCAGGGATAATACTTGCTGCTCGCTCCAAATGGGGGTACCGGTTCCTCCAAAAACAGCGGGTTGTAAAACAGTCAAGCAGAGTCCAAGGACTATTCCAGAGGGTCCAAATGAGATGGTATTGTCAGGCTTAAATGCGTTTTCGGACCTGGTTGGTTCTTCCTCAGAAGCTCTCTTCTCTTCTGAGGAAGGACCACCCAGGTCCGAAAACGTTATTATCGCTATTATCCATCATCTTATACACCCGCCGTGGTGTTATAAATTTGGAAGGTAGGTGACAATAGTAAAATCTAAGTGAGCATGGTGTTATACTCAATCACACTTAGTGGGAATATGGGCTCCATCAACCCAATTAACACAAGAGTAATAAAACAAATGGCCACAGGGTGGAGCTCCAGATGTAAAAAAATTAAGTTCCCTAAGGAATGGCTGAATCAGTGAATTTTCGCACCCAGTGCCCTTATACCAGGTGTGCCTACTCTAACTTACACTGGAAAACATTAAAGGGGACTCAGGTGCAATGGGGGTGAGCTATATCAACTTAATAGAGGTGATACTATTGTAGATGTGTAGCTCAGAGTGCAGCAGGGGATCTGTATAACAGCTGGAGACTCACCCTGTTATATATATTTTCTGTGTGGGCTTTGGAGCGGAGGGGTGCGGGCACTTGCTGCTTATAGGAAACAAAGATGGCCACCGCAGCAGCATAGGAGAAGCAGGGGAGACAGCAATGGCACCCACAGTTCCCACACTGTCCAGCGCCCAGCGCAGCCCCGGCAGGGCAATCCGACAGTTTGTGAGTCTCCAGGAGAAAGACTTTGGCGCTAGTGAGCGCTATACTTGCCGCCCGCAGCTCCGACTGGATGGGCGCATGGCACCTCCGTCCCGGAGCTCAGATCCCGGGCAGCAGCCGCACCAGAGGTCCCGGCTTCAGAGGGGGAGAAGGTCGCAACCTGCAGAGACACAGAACCGTGTCCCCCGGTTCCGCAGCACGTCTCTACCCGCTCCGTGAGCTGGCGTTAAGCAGGGCCAGGTGTCCTGGACACAGATTAGTGGAGGGAAACAGGCTTTTTGTCCAGGAGAAGTGGTTTAGGAGCAGGATTTTATGGCTTAGGCGACTACCTGCGTTCCCAGTCAGGACACCCCCCCAAATCCATACCCCTTTTAATGCATGTCATTTTCTGGTTTGCTTTTGCTGCTGAACTTGAGCAGTGTGCACTATTACCCATTTTTTCATCTAGGATGAAAAAGCGTTTTCGGACCTGGTTGGTCCTTCCTCAGAAGCTCTCTTTTCTTCTGAGGAAGGACCACCCAGGTCCGAAAACGCATTTAAGCCTGACATCACCATCTCATTTGGACCCTCTGGAATAGTCCTTAGACTCTGCTTGACTGTTTTACCACCCGTTGTTTTTGGAGGAACCGGTACCCCCATTTGGACCGAGCAGCAAGTATTATCCCTGGCTATTATCCATCATCTTATAAACCCGCCGTGGTGTTATATGCTTGTTCTTAGTTATTAATTGTAAGTGTATGCCTGTAATAATAATTTGATATATTATCTATACAGTGTTGCACTATACATATTTTCTAAGTTCTAGGTTTATCCCTGAATTTGACCATCCGAATCCAGAGTGATCTATGCAGGACATAAATGTCCCGATTCTGCCTTTAATTAACATCCAATATGTTAGTGGGACATAATAAAAATTTCAAATATTTACGGTGTCCAAACCATCTGCACTATGTCTGTCTTTCTCTGAGTTATTTCAGATCAGTATCAGGACTTTGTGAATCATATCACCTATCCAGAATTATATC
Source organism: Crinia signifera (assembly GCF_055691185.1). Lineage (NCBI taxonomy): Eukaryota > Metazoa > Chordata > Amphibia > Anura > Myobatrachidae > Crinia > Crinia signifera. The sequence goes on from NC_139219.1 coordinate 181,956,593, forward strand.
ACCTATCCAGAAGGTGTCTTATGTAAGAATTAGTGAACTATATTTATGTGGGATCGCTTTGTGTGACACCTACAGTACCTTGCTTTTTCTTCCCATATTTTTGGAACCAGGATTTGTTCAAGAGCCTGCTGATGGTTTCTTAAATATGGGGGATCCCTATGATTTTTTCCCATATTTGTGGGCACCAGGACCAGCCCAATGAGCACAGGGCTGGTTATGTTGGGGCATGGGGGACCCCATATCATTTATTTAAGTTTGGAACAATATTTCTCACAGAACCATGCACAGTTCTCATTGATCTGTGCATGGTTCTAGTAGAGAATTTCTTGTTGTATCTGCGCACTGAGATTGATGTTATGACTAGCTGCGAACACTTATGGATCTGACTGGGATCCAATCTTTTTGAACGTATATAATTTTTGTGGGTTAGTGTCGTGCTCTGTCTTAATTAATAATCAATATGCAGTGAATATACATATATATGGCTGTATACAGTAGAAATTGGTAATTGGTAATAGACTCAGTATCTTTGCAATTATAATTTACTTTAAACAAGGATTCAATTAAATGTACACAATTGGCCACAAAAAAGTGTAAATTGGTCATAAGCATAAATTGGATCGTCTGTATGCTCCGTCCTAACTGTGCGCATCAAAGGTTGGTGATTCCTCCCTAGGAACTTTAGGAACAGTCTGATAAGTCTCAGTATACAGTAGAAATTGGTAATAGACTCAGTATGTTTGCAATTGTAATTTACTTCAAACAAGGATTCAATTAAAATGTACACAATTGGACCAATTTATGACCAATTTACACTTTTTTGTGGCCAATTGTGTACATTTTAATTGAATCCTGAGCATGGTTCTGTCAAATATGCCAGACTGGCCCTTGACTATTTGTTTTGTGATTTTTGTTCTTTGCAGCTTACCGAGTCAACCAAAATCAGGCCCTTAATTTGCTATTTGATGCATACTCTGTGCAGTTTAGGAAAACCACCATCTGGTGGACAGAAAGTTGTATTACACATTCTGGCTTTCCTGGCATCTCAGTACATTACAATGTCACTGAATAGAACATGAGATGACTAAGATCGCCAAACAGCTTCACAGCAGTGTGCAAGTAGCAGGATGTGCTACATGGAATATGGATGTTCAATGTAAGAGCACCAGACTTTTTCTTATCTTTAATTTGAACCCCAATTCAGCCCTACCACAGCAGCAAAACCGGACCAGACCATAACAAAGTAATAAAGCAGTCTCAAAACATCCATTTCCACACAATACATTATCTATCCTAATTCATCCATTGAATGATATTAAATTATTCCTCAAAAATATTTTCTGAAAGGAGCCCTTTCTTGTGATGTGTTTTTTGTGAAGGGACTTTATCAGACTCTTTACTCCTCTATTGAGATTACTTTGATTTTACATTCTACTATTTACATGTGTCTGAGGTTCCCTCTCTTTGTAGTTTTTCCGAGAAATGCAGACCATAAGTTACAGCATCTAATGCCATCATCAGATGGAGTTAGCCACAGGTACTGTACCAAAATCAATACTGCTTCATATTGTGTATCTTGGTAAATCTTGCAGCTTTGCAATCTAGTAGAAACCTATAGGGATTCTGGCTGCTGTTGGATATAGAGGGACTGCAGCAGATATCTTTAATATCTGCTGTGGTCTCTCAATTGTAATTTGAGGTGATACTTTTTCCGAAAACCAAACATACCCAAAGTGAAAAAAAAATTGTTGCTAAAAACTTACTGGTGACATCTGGAACAGCACTACTGAGGACATGATATGTAACTGGCACTACTGAGGACATGATATGTAACTGGCACTACTGAGGACATGATATGTAACTGGCACTACTGAGGACATGATATGTAACTGGCATTACTGAGGACATAATATATAAAAGGCACTACTGAGGACATGATATGTAACTGGCACTATATATGTGCAAAACAATGATTGCTTGACATTCAAAGTCAGTGCCTGAGATAGTAAACAAACTTTGTTTCATGTTTTGATACCTTGTTTTCTGAACAAATAAAATATATTTATGTGCATTTCATGTATTTGATGTGCTTATACAGCATAAATGCAAGATACTTCAAAATACATAATTGAAATATTAAAATATTCAGAAATAAGGAATTATCCGTTATCCAAAATTCCCCTGGTCCCGAGCATTTTGGATAAGGGATACTCAACCTCTACTGTATTTGAAAGTATAGGCAACAAATATCGAAAGAGATGTATTCTCCTTTATCATTTAAATCTCCTTTATGGTTTAAAATTCCAATATGTATCTTTTCTGTAAATATGGAAAAAGAAAAATGTGAATATATAATCACAACTTGACATAGTAAATATAAAATGAATAAAGCAATATGAGCTTAAGATGTAAATCGATTAACTTACAATTTGAAGCAGCTAGCTAGTGCTACCTATAGTCATCATCATCATTGCCCAGCATTGAACTGGCCTTTCAGTACATGCAAAGCCTATCTGCTGCAGCATCCAGGTATTCTTGAGTTGCAGTTGCATGAACATATTTATACTGCACTTTGCATATTGTCCTTCCCTATCCTTTGTTCTTACCACCTCGAGGAGTTATAATTTTCACACCTACTGTAATTTGACAAATTCTCTTGGTACTTAAAGGGTTAATGACATGTAATAAATAATCAGAGATTTGTTTTGAGTAAATCAAAATATGTTCTGATTAAATGTATAATTAATGAAAATATCCATACTTACCTGTAAAAAAAGCAACAACATGCATTAACACAGACACGGAACAGCATGGATGATGTAATGGTTAGCATTACTGCCTCACAGCACTGAGGTCAGGGGTTCTATTCCCACCATGGCCCTAACTGTGCACAGTTTGTATGTTCTCCCCGTACTTGTGAGGATTTCCTCCCGGTACTCTGGTTTCCTCCGACAATCCAAAAATATACTGGTAGGTTATTTGGCTCCCAAAAAATGAACCCTAGAATGTCTGTGTATGTACATTTGGTAGGAAATATAGCTCCACTGCACTCCACTGGGGCAGGGACTGATGTAAATGTTCAAATATTCTCTGTAAAGCGCTATGGAATGTGTATGCGCTATATAAGAAACTATTAATAAATAAATGAATTAAGAACATGGTACTTAAAATACATTATATATGATGGTTATATTTATTAAAATATTGTATTTGTATTTTCATAATTCTTAATTGTCAAATTTTTTTAAGAAGGAAGCACTAAGCTCTAAGGAAGTACTTGCTTGCCTAATAATAAAGAAATACCGTGCTTTTATATTATTGTATGTTCAATCAGTTCTTAGAAAATATAAATTGTATTTTCTTGAAGAAAACGAGGCATAACCAATCACAGTGAACTTTAAAAAAATCCCCAGATAGCTGACTTTTTGCCCTGTGAAAATAAAGCTATGCAGTTGTTGCTGTTTCATGGATTTCATGCATGTAAATCAGATTTTCTGGCCACCAGTGCTGTTCAGTAAATAAATGATCCATCATTATGTCAAAAATGTAGGAGTATTGAGATACTTCCATTTCTAGCTAAGGACACAGTTTATTTGTCTTATTCTACTGAAAATTGTGTTCGTCTGCAATTCTCATGTCTTCATTCAGCATCAAAATACATTTAATCATGCTTTGGAATATTTTCTTTGTATTGTTCATAATATAACCAAAGTGTTCATAGTTTCATCCTCGAAATAACAAAACTCATAAAAAATGTGTATATATGCGTGTGAAAAAGAAATAGAAAGACAGAATGTTTACTGTACAGTATCAGAGGGTTCTAGGTGATAATGTTATAGGTCACTATTTATTTAATGAAAATGGGTTATGGTCACCACAGTTTTTACTCTGAATACTACAGCACTGAATGATTGCAATAGTAACATCTCCAAGGTAGGCCTGTTACACTTCTTGGTGTTGTATGTTCCTGCAGCCTGGTGCTAATGATGTTGTTTTTCTTTTGCACTCCCATTTTGATGCTGCTGGTTTCTGTATATGTATATGTTAGCCAGATACTCAAAAGTCACATATTCTTGAACCTCTAGTGCTATTTTATTCCCTCAGTCAGTGCACAGTAAGTAATGGTGTGCTGCACAGTGCAAAGCTGAAATATCGCACCTACTTAACAAAAACACTGATTGTTTACAAATAAACATTTTCCAGATAGTGAAAATCTATAGCATCATGGAATTAGTTACTCAGTGTTTAAAAAAAAAAACACCTTCACCCTTGCAGACACATTACTCCATAATCAGCACTACTTACATTTTAGGAAGTACTGTAGGTAAGTTTACAGTTGATTCCAGAGTGTGTGTATATCATCCTTATTCATTTTTCAACATGTTTGGGCTACTCCATGCTACACCATAAAGAGTGGATACACATCATTAATAGGCAGTAGGGCATGCAGGGCTGGACTTCGTGTGGCCCTGGGTAGTAAATTTTTACGGCCTTCCACATCTTGTCAGTATCAGGTTACCCCTTATTTATTTATTAACAGTTTCTTATATAGCGCACACAGATTCCGCAGCGCTTTACAGAGCATAGTTATAATCAAAAACACATAACAAATTACAGTACAAGACAGTTTAGGACAAGTACATGGTTAATATGGATAGTTGCACCAGGAGACAGGACACTGAAGCAATTATCAGGGTGGCAGAGGTTTATATATTCTAAGAAAGGCTTACATTCTAAAAGGGGAGGGTTAGACAGACTGGGGTGACACAGAAGGCAAAGAAGTGAGCTTAAACAGGTTAGGTTGAGAGATTGTCAAGTTTTATGCAGGAGGGTGGGAAGAGGTCAGCTTAGTCTTTAATATTTTAAGTCTAAAAAAGCGCTGGGCCATCCAGGAGTAGACAGCAGAGAGACAGTTGGGAATATGAGTGAGGATAGAGGGAGAGAGATCAGGAAAGGATCGGTAGATTTTAGTATTATCAGCATAGAGGTGATAGTGGAAGTTAAGTGAGCAAATAAGCTCACCCAGAGAGGACATGTAGAGATAGAGAAGAGGAGGGCCAAGAATAAAATGTTGGGGGACACCTATTATCAATGGAAGAGCAGGAGAGGTGTGCATTTTCAAAACAGACAGTGCATATGCAAGCAGAAAGAGTAATATTCAAAGTTTTAGCAGTTAAGAGTTGCACTTATGTTGATTGTAGTTTCCTTCAGTTTCTGTCCAGTTTAAATGCAGGCTAAGTCTAGGCGACAGTGTGCGGTTGTATATTCCTACTTAGAATCTTCCTACTTTGAATTCTGACAAAATTTCTAAAGTCAGATTTCTATAGCCAGCTAAGGCTTAGTCAGCCTCCTATACTCTAATAAGTAGGTCTGTAAAAGCTGTTTCTAACTTCAGTAATTAAGACCGCACCCAAAGCCCCTCTCCCACTAGAGAAAGTGAGCAATAAAACTGAGATAAGCAAGTCACTAGTCAATTTTAAGTCACTATCTAATTTTAAATTTACCTAGACAATGCAGTATACTAATCACAGTGATGCTAGTTCAAATGTGACTGTTGCATGAATGATATTTTACCTAGACAATGCAGTATACTAATCACAGTGATGCTAGTTCAAATATGACTGTTGCATGAATGATATTTTACCTAGACAATGCAGTATACTAATCACAGTGATGCTAGTTCAAATGTGACTGTTGCATGAATGATATTTTACCTAGACAATGCAGTATACTAATCACAGTGATGCTAGTTCAAATATGACTGTTGCATGAATGATATTTTACCTAGACAATGCAGTATACTAATCACAGTGATGCTATTTCAAATATGACTGTTGCATGAATAATATTTTACCTAGACAATGCAGTATACTAATCACAGTGATGCTAGTTCAAATATGACTGTTGCATGAATGATATTTTACCTGCAATGAGAAGAGAATAAGACAGGAGTTATGTCACAGCAAGTCCAGGCTAAGTCTCGGCGACAGTGTGCGGTTGTATATTCCTACTTAGAATCTTCCTACTTTGAATTCTGACAAAATTTCTAAAGCCAGATTTCTATAGCCAGCCAAGGCTTAGTCAGCCTCCTATACTCTAATAAGTAGGTCTTATCCATCTAATAAGTAGGTCTCTCCATCTTACGACTTACATCTATTAAGTCATGAATTTGGGGCATATACAGTATAAATTATATACTAGTAAATATGGGCATTATTTATGTCATATAAATTGGGACATTAATGTGTGTCTTATGATTTTGAGGACTGTAAATCTTTTATAAAGAGCAAGAAAAAAGCCACACAATAATATTCAATAAGTAATTACAAATTATTTGAAGACATTTTTCTTCCTTCATCTAATCACATTCTTAATTATGTACCGAGCCGTCCGCCCCCCGCATATGACTAAAGCCACAGAGACGCTGCCGAGGATGAGTGAGTTGCCATGACTGCATGCGGCTGCATTCGGCACCATTTTTCAAGGCTGGTGCGCAGGTGTTTTTTTCAAACTATCTAAAGAGGGGCAGGCGCGTGGCATTACTAATGGGGCAGGTGTGTGGAATAACTAATGGGGAGCTGGTGTTAGGAAATGTGAGGGGCATGTGTGGCATTACTAATGAGGGCAGGTGTGTGGAATTACTAAGGGGGAGCTGGTGTGTGGAATTACTAATGTAAGGGGCAAGTATAGGGGGCCTACTATTGTTTTGCATAATGTGTAAAAGGGGTATGTGGTGTGCTACAATACATGCAAAGACACACCCCATTTTGAGTGACCACACCCCCTACTTCCAGCAGATATCCGTTGAATGTCTGCTGGAAGTATTAAGTGGCCTCCCAGCTGAAATAATTGCCCACCTCTGGTATAGATCAACTGAATAATACAAATAAATAGTTGCATGGTATCTCTTCAATACTTTAACCCAAGAATGTAGACAGAAATTTAATATAAGATTCTAATCATATACTGGCTACTTCACATTGAGCTTGTTTCTCATTGTAAAACATTAAGGTGTAAATGTATGAAGCTTGGAGAAGTGGTATCTATCCCCATAAAGAACGTTAGGTCAACACCATTAAGGACAACATTCATTGGGTTGACCACATAAGGTCGACAGGTATAAGGTCAACAGGGTCAAAAGGTCAACACATGCATTAGGTACACATTAAGAAGGTCAACAGTCAAAAGGTCAACTTTTTTTCAGTTGACGTGCATGCAGGCAGTATTTCATGCCCTGCTATCGACTAGGGCATGGATGGAGAATAGAATAGGTTTCTGGAAGCATGGTTTGAGGACACGGTGCACCAACACATGTCCATGTCAACAATCAGGATGAAAAAACCTGAAAAATCCATGTTGACCTTTTGACAGTCAACCTTCCGAATGTTGAATTAATGCATGTGTCTGCCCTTTGACCTCGTCGATCTTAGGCATGTTGCTCTTTTGTCTATGTTAACCTAAATCCTGTTGACCTTCAGTGGTGGACTCAATGTATACTGACCTTAATTTGGTCGACCCAATACCCACAGTAATAATGAACCAGCCAATCAGTTCCTACTGTAACTGTCAGTTTACATATTTGAGCTGATTGGCTGGAGCATTATCACCTTGCACATAATGTCCTTTATGGGGATAGATACCACTTCCCCAATGCTTCATACATTTACCTCTAAGTGAAACCACGTATGTACTAAATATTAAAAACTAATGCCAGTGCTTAAATGCACAGAGGTTTTATGCTTTCCATGCTCGATGACCTTCAAAACACATCAAATCTCAAAAGTTGCAACAAAGCCAAATTACTCAAGGGTCCATATGTTATGTATTCCCTTTTGTGCAAGAGTGATGGTTGAAGGAATTTCACACAATTTCTCTAGCATCTAATTAGGCATTTGCATGGGAATATAACAATGTGGGATCTATTATCCAGGATTCTTGGAACTTTTTTGGATTTGAGTTTACTGTAATTTAAGGCACTATGCCTTAAATATATTCAATTAGATTTTAAATACTGTACTGTATGACCCGTGTCTTTCTTTGCACTTCACTTCATATTAGTACTGTATTTTTGTTGAATTATTTCCATTTCTCCCGACTATGACTGTAGGTAGAAACACAAGAATTATGCTTGTGTTTATAACAAGACCATAGAATAAAAAAGTGTGGATGCATGTACCGTACTTAAACATATGTGAAAATAAAGTGTTTTAGGTTAATTTAAATGTTTCTTTATACAAAATCTATAATGATGTTACAAACATCTATGTCTGTATATTATAAAGCCTGTAATCTCAGCCTTTCTTACACACTTCTATTCCTTTATTTATTCTTTTGGATGAGTTGATTACATTACTACAGTTTGTTTTTCATGCCTATATTTCATGTCAAGTGAAACCGACAATGTGGAATCAGATATAACACAGACTTGGACAACATAAAGACATCATCATTTATTTATAAGGAATGTACAGATTTAATCCATTCATTATATTTCTATTTATGTTTTATACCACTTAGCACCACTGAATACTTGTGTGTTTTTTCCCCACATTTCTAATTATCATTGTGTTTCACATTGGGTGTGGTGACACCTGGTTTAAACAAATATGGTAATACATAATCACCAATTTAATTCACTTCCCTTACTTTAAATCCTGACATAGATGGAGTTTACACTTAAGGCTCAATCAAATGTATTTATCATGTTTTTATGATTGGTGCTTCTGCAAACAACTGGATTGTCTAAATAAAAAAAGGAATATACTTTGATTTTCAGATACAATTCTGAAATCCACAGTAAACTATCCAAAAATGTATTCCAAAAAAGTTCTGTAACAAAATCTATACAATGACATTACTCTGTGGCATGCGGTTCTCCAACACAGCTGCTAATCAAGAACACAACCACTTCAAGCAAGTTCAAATCTGCTACTGGGAAATTATTTCCCTACAAGAATATGACCATGGACCATTATTAAAGTTGTGTAGTCTATTTAAATTAAAATAAACAAACAGTGAGAAATGCCGGACCCAATATCATATACCATTAAAAGAAAATGTTAAGTCCATTAGTGGTAGTTAGACATCACTCCTGTAGGGCCCTATCATATTCACTGGTGGAAAATTAGGATCAGAGAATGATTTGCAATTCTGTTGTACTCCTGTTGAAGGGAATGAGGATCCATTAAACAGAGAAAAGGATGGTTTGATTTACAACTTTATTTTTCCACAAGAAACTATTATTAAATAAAAAAAACATTAACAATTATCCTGGTGTATATTTAAGCACAAGAAGCAAAAGATCATATATTTTCTAGAAACCTAGAAACATTACTCTAGGAATTTCCAACCTCCAACCTTAAGGAACAGTAACAGTGCAGGATTTAGTGATGTCTAGGCTTCAGCACAGATGAATAAATCAAAATAACTGAGATATAATTAAGTCACCTGTGCTAATGTACACTGGACTGTCGGTGTGCCATGAGGACCAAGGTTGGGAATGCTTGTATTTGTGATTTACCATATATACTCGAGTATAAGCCTACTTTTTCAGAACATTTTTTATGCTGAAAAAGCCCCCCTCGGCTTATACTCGAGTGAGGGTCCCACTTGAGTCAATAAGTTTTCCCAGTTTTTTGTTGTGAAATTAGGTGCCTCGGCTTATATTCGGGTCGATTTATACTCGAGTATATATGGTAAATGCTGAATAACAGTTCTACTGAATGATTTTTTGGAATGTTATTTTAATAAAAAATCATGTTTTTGTTTTGTTTTCGATGCAGAAGGCAGTCCATGTGTTTAATGGTTTTAAAGTAAAATTTTATTTATATTTGCACCTACTTTAATTAGCATTTCTCATGCTCTAAATTACTTGGATACTTATCAGCACTCTATGGCCATCTACTGCACTCTAGATAGAGAGAGGTACATTTGCTACCTACTGTATGAATAGTTGGTCACATTTTATATTTGCAGCCAATTCAGAATAGGTAGCAAAATGCAACATTTTCCAACATTGCATTTTAAAACTCTTTTTTGCATCCAACTCTGAGGGACAGATGTACCAAGCTTCAAAAGTGATAAAAGGGAGAGTGATAAAAGGGAGAGCCAGTCAATCAGCTCCTACCTGTCATGTCACAGGCTGTGTTTGAAAAATAACAGGTAGGAGCTGATTGGTTTGCTGTTTTTCATTTTCCACTTTATCGCTTTTTGAAGCTTGATACATCTGGCCCTTAATGAGGGCCATGCATCTTTACAACAACACATGTTACTGTTTTCCATGCTGTCATTATACACTGTATAAAAGTGTACTTTCCATAGAAACTGATCACAATGTAAAATAATGGGATTTTCTGAAACTGGAGATAATAAACAAATTCTTAAATGAATGAATCCAATGACTACAATAATTGTCTTTAAAAATCAGGGATGCATGAAGTCACTCTTAGCATTGACAGCCTGGAACTGTTTCTTTCTTCTAATGACGCACACATATATATGAAACAACAGATGCAACAGAAGTTCTCTACATAACCATTTTTTCAAGGTCAGACTTGCAGATAATGAGAAAAACGAAATTACTTCCCTAATTATTTTGTTTAGATCTAGTCAAAGAAAATGAATATTTGCAATTAGAAAGAGCTTATCTTATGAAATGCATATACGGAAAGGATTTCAAATTTCTAGGTCATTCACTATGGATTTACATGATTTCATTTCTTCCTCAATATTTTTGTACTTGTATGGTCATTCAAAAGGTGGCGACAGTACAGTATATACGGTTTATTTTTTAACTTCTACAGTAAGAGAGAGACTAGGAGCAAACAGTTGTGTTTTTAAAGTTAATTGGATGGAAGTTATATAAAGTCATGGTAAAGCTTCTGTCAGGTTAAATTTGTTTAAATTTCAGCTAGAATAATCCCTTTCTTAGAAATATCTGCAGTGTCTTTATATTATTTTTATTATTATTATTATTGTTATTATTATTATTTCCAGGCATGACATTATGTACAGTAATATGTTTTTTTTTTTAAATTCTGCATCACTTAAGTAATTTTCTTTTAAATGTACTCTTTGTATATAATTAGTTAGCATATATTTCTTACCATGCATATTAATTATGACAACTTTTGTTAAATGTGTAAGTACTTTTGTCTTTTTTTATCATATTACCTTAATATGTGGACTACAAACTACTAGATCTTATTAAATCACGTTCAGATTTCATTGGGCATGCACAATGTGATTAATCTGGTAGAGCAACAATAACATTGTCATAGTATTGCAGGCAAGTATAAGGCCCTGATCAGGGCAGATGAGAGGTACAGTATGCTCGGCCCCGGTAAAATTTTGGGGGCGTGGCCACCTCCCGCAATTAGGCTACCCCCCAAAATGTTTAGAGTGGGGTTGAAAAAAAATCACTCTAACATTGAGGAGGGGGGGGGGGGGTATTGTCTCCCCCTCAGTAGCAGCACACTCCATTACACTGTCAGTGAGACACTCATGCTGAGCCTGCTGTCAGCTCAGCACATGCTGTAGAGGAGTGTGCTACTAAAACTGCTTAAAAATTTTCATATTTAACTATTTATGCCAAATGCACATATTGTTTGCAAACGTCTATGAAAGCAAATCTTAATATTCACCTCTTCAAAATGTTGAAAAAAAAAAAACTAGATATAATGTTGGAGCCAATTAAACAGCTAGTATATTTTTGGATTGTGGGAAGATATCAAAATACCTGTAAGAATGCACACAAGCACATGGATAATATACAAACTTCAGAGATTGTGTCACTTTTTTTAACAGGTGATGCTGGGTGGGTGTGTGTGTGTGTGTGTGTGAGTCACATCACCACTTTTTCTTGTGTTCCATCTGCCAGTTCTTAGCCCATGCCTGGGTGGTGTTGCTGAAGCTGAACTTGGGTGTTTGCGTGATGCTGACATAACTGAAGAGAGTGTATCATATAATATTTGTAAAAAATTGTGTTCAAATAGATGCTATATTGTTGTGCACCTCCAATATAGCATTAGTATGAGCCTACGAGTATTTTATTTTAGGATTTACTGACTTTTCTAAATGATCTTGCTGAAGGTTGTTGAGATCTAACTATTTAAGAGGCTAATGTTTGTTGTCTTCTAGCAAATTCAGTGTCAAAGAGTTTTTAGTTTCAAGCAAATTCTGGGCTAATGCTTTTTGGCATCTCCTAAAACCTTGCTTTGTGCAAGTTGTGCTATATCTAGGAAAGATGTTTATGCCTATATGGCTGTAGCTAGAAGCAGGAAATTTGGATTCTTGCTAAGTATTGTTTGTGTAATGGGTTTTGAATGACTGTTTTGGTGGCTGTTTTGATGTGTTTTTGTTGCAGAAAAATCCACATGAGCCTGGTCAGCATCAGATGGGTCACTCGCATTTCTGTTGCTAAGTGATAGTTCAGAGTCTGTTTTACTGTGTGTGTTGATGGTTTAAAAAAACAAACAAAAAAACAAAGCAAGTGAAAAACAGCAACTGGTTTAATTTCTTTCTGTATTTCAGTTGCCTGAAGTCGATGGAGCGCACGTTTAACAGGACACTACAGTTGTGTCTAGTCTATATACAGTAATATAGACCCGGACTACCATGGACATTATTTTGTCCATTTTAAAGTACTGTATTCAGGCCCTTTAGTTGAAGCCTTTGCAAGAGCTGGATACACATTTTCCTGGATCTGTGGAAGTTCCTATACGGTAAATGGAAGTGGCCTAGAAGCCGAATGTGCTACTCTCCTTAATCATCCTTATTTTTGTGGTTTAATTTTTTTTTTGCATTCTAATTGCTATTTGTTGACATATTTAAATGTACTTGGTGTAGTTATTGGCTTTCAGTATTCTGTCAGGATATTTTTATTAGATATTTTTTAGCATACCATGTGGCAACCTTCAAAATTAAATTTAATATAAAAAAAATTGTTTGTACACTAATGAAATGTATGGGTAACATACAGTATGTTTGTAGTGTCTGCAGACATTTTGTATAAAACTCGCCTGACTATCTAGGACATGGTGGGGCATATGTGTCATAAAAATTAAAACCAGAAACCACTTCTTGTATAAATTATCACATATTTAAGTGAGTATACCTCCAAGGGTGATGTGCCTCATGTTCTTTATGCCCAATGGCCATTTTAGACTTAACTCAACTTCTTATATCTGAGAAAAGCTTTACAAAATGCAGTTTAGTATGCTTCAATTGACCCACAGCATTTACCCTTTAACTGCTACTCACTTCCTCAGAGTAATGCTTCTCCTCCTGTGCAGGCTCCTCTCTTTCAACCTCCCTCTCCTGCAGTCTACCATTCTTCTTTCACACTCCTTCTCCTCCTTTTTATCCCATCTCTTATCACTTGCCATCTCCAGACTTCATACACATAACATATAAACTACACAAAAAAATCAAACAATGTACAATAACTCTTTGTTAATCACATTCACTCCCCAGTCACACTCAATCAGAAATACTGACAAGTCCGAAATAAAAAAATGACAACAGTTGAAAACAAACTTAAAATGAACAACATACTACACTAAAAGACAAAAGATAACATTTAACTATCAAAGTACCATTCACTAAACACAAACAACTCATGTCTCCTAACACATACAAGCGCATAAATGTAAAAATAAACCCTAACACTGTCCTTTGGTATGTTCCTGTGTGCTTACATTGCATGTGGTATATTTATAGGCCATAGAACAATTAGTAGGGTTTGTCGGTTGTGGACAGTTTTTTTATTATTTGATGTGGATTTTGAATGGAATGGACATAGCCAATAGACTTCACACCAACCAACATTGACATTGGATTTGAGATGGAATCAGTATTACCTGTAAGTAAGCATGTCAATTAGATAGTCAAACAAAACATTAACATATGTAAATTTTAGTTGGATTTAAAAAGTCCAAAATAGATCTTTAGTAAATATGCCCCTTGGAATGGCTCCCAGAGAACTGAATAATACACTATCCTTCACCATTATTGCATCCTTTCTTCTTCTGCCCTGGCTGCAATAATTACACTGCACAAGACATGCTAATGCCTCATCCTGGTAATGAAGAGGTGCTGCATGATTGGAATGTGAAGAAGTAATATAAATATTGGAAGAACACTGGAAAAAGAAGAAGCAAAGGGAAGAACTTGTAAGTAATTATGAAGTAAGAAGGGAATGGGGCAGGTGGTTTTAGCAGTTTTGCACATATTTTAATAGTTTCTGTTGTATGTTCTGCATTTATTATGTGTGCTTGTTTCATCTGTCTATATTGCCTAGGATTGTTGGCATAAAAGGTGTATGTTGAGGGCTTTAGTGGCGGGGCATATATAGTGGTTAGATTGAATAGGACAAAAACTGGCAGTATAATAAGGGCATGTGTACAGTAGTTAAGATACTGGAGAGGGATGAAGAGACATTGAGAAAACTGATTGCACTGCATCCAAGCTCTGTTGCTGAGCAAGATTACAGTACAATGATCATGACATCATTTGCAGTTTTTCACATTTTTCTGTGAAAATCTAGTGAGACCTGACCAATTGCAATGATTTATTTTGAAATTAATATAATTTATTCTGGGCTTTTAAGCAAGTTCTATTATTCAACTGATAACCATGTTAAATGTATAGCCTTTTTACAGATGTAAGCAATTTGGTTTTAATTACAATTTTCTATTGTATAAATATACGCAATATCAGGTGTGGAGTAAATAGCACAAATACTTATACCTCCTAATGAAATATAATTCCGTTAAAGAAATTAATGCATCCAATATTTATATTGGATGCTCGGCCAACATTTTAGAGAAAGTGCTCTTTTATTAAGACCATGAGCACAGGCTCTGAAACGTTGGCTGAGCAGCCCATTGTCTGCATGTCACTTTCTTGTACTTAAGTTGAAAGTCTTCTCGAGTGCTGCCTGCTACACCGATTCGCTCTATCCTGAACTGAAGGAAAGAGGGCACCAGAGCAATGATTTCTATTAGGCTTTTATTGAGTGCCGGACCTTTCCCCCTGATATATATTGTCCTAGATGCAGGATAGATGAAAGGAATCACCAAACCCAACTTTAGCTCTTATATAGTGAAATAAAAACAGAGTGACCTGTATATTTGACTTGTTTTACAGTGGAATACTTTTTTCAGGCTTCATATAGTAAAAATACAATCAATTTATCCATTCCAAATAGTAAATCATATTCATTAGAAAATAATTTGCTCTGCAGACTAAATATTTATTTCTTGTAAGTTTCAAAGAATTTAATTTATGCAAATAAATGTCTGACAGATAGCTCAGCAAATCAAACCACTAGAGATTTACTGATAGCTAATCAATGTTGACAGTAACCTCATGTCATCCTTTTCACAGTTTACCAAAGGCATCATGCCATTCATATTTCATGGATTTCTTGATTATTCCTACAGTATATTCTTTAATAATCATATTAGATTATTAGGCAAAAAAGAACAATCATTTTAAGATCTTAATTGCCTTTTTAATTCTGTACAAAAGTAAATTTTACAATATGTTTTAGGATTGATAGGATTTTTCACATTTTGCTGTCTTACAACATGGATGCAATATGGATTTCGCTGAAATGTATTTCCAATAATAAATAATGTCCAATAAAATGTTTAGTTTAACATTTGATGAAAGCATGTGATTGCACTACTATTCATCATCTTGACCTCATCCATGCTACCGTAGAATCCCTCTGAAGCAAACAACTTTCTTCACAAGTCACATACAGTAGTGTAAATTGTTTATTGGAGTCCACCTGTGTGTAATTATGTGTCTAATGATTGCAGCATAAACACACTTTTGTCTACTCCATGTAGTACATTTCCAAGGTTAAGGTAATTGAGTAGACCCAATCACAAAAATGACATAGAAGTCCTAAGAAAAAACAATTGTCAAAATAGGAAACAACTGTTAATCTACCTAGAACAGGCCGTTCTCCAAAATGATCAGAGTGAGAAGTGCTATAGTAAGAGAACCCTACAAGAAATCAATGGCAGCTCTAAAAAGTTATGGTTATCACTCATATTATGACCTGTTCCCTGTTTCCAAGTCCACTAGTGTCATCTCGCACATTACCTCAAATTCGCACATTTTCATGCTGAAAATTCGCATATTTTCATGCCTAAAAATCACCCATTATCGCACTTAATCGCACTTTTTTTCCGGAATACGCACCTCATTAAATATGTGAATTCGCAGCAAAAAATGCGATCCTATTAAATGTCACCCGTGATCTTCACCAAGGTGGTAGTGCTATATGCTCCAACCAGGTTCCTATCAGTGCTAAAGGTGCCCTATTTAGACCTGGAACTACTATTGTAACTTCACTCCTTAATGATTAGTAGCATGTCCTCATGTTCAATTTGCATTATGTATCTTTTTTAAGCATTGCTAAACAGCATTACGTGCTTGTTCCAGACTCAAGTCTCCATCATTGCTATCAGCATTCACAGGTAGATTTTTTAGAGCATCTTAACCATATTGCTATTGCCAATATCAACTAATCAGATTCTATAATTTTCTAAGATAAAAAAAAATAATAGCATAAATATAATTGGTTTTCCCAGATGTGTCCTGCTATAACTTTGCTATGTAAGAGAAAAATACATTGTCTTCCTCCAGAACACTGAATGGTATTAGTAACCAGTCTTGAACACTACTGTACATACAGTAATAATAGAATTCTAAGATATTGGTTACATATATTTGTGCAAATGTACAGTATGATCAAGCCCCAAGCTGTTGACAAGACTTTTCTGTATATAGAATGCACATTTCATAAATGTGAGTTGTATTGGATGGTGCTAAGAAGAATTATTTATTTATTTACAGAATGCCTTTGTTGAAACAAATTCACATCAAAACCTAGCTATAATTTGCTGAAAGACATGTGGACGACATAACCATGTACAGGAGGATTGTATGGTCTGATGACATCAACATTGGACTCTTTAGTCCCAATGCAAGATACTTTGGGGGAAATTTACTAAGAATACAAATATGATATTTTGTATTCGTATTCTTAATACAAATGAATCCGAATGCATATGGCTGAAACAGCCATATGCAAGTTCGTGTACCGGAGGGTAATTTACAAAGCAGACAAAAACTAGTGCTTTAAAAAACCCCGATGGCGTATTAATTCGTATTAGCGGCCATATATACGGCTGCTAATACAAATTTGTCTAGAAAGTCTGCACAGATCAGTCAGATCCTCGCAGGCTGCAGTGTGAAAAAAAATAGAAAAATAAAAAAAGAAATAAAAAAATGGAGTGAGGGCCCCCCTATGGCCGTAACCAGCACCAGGCTGAAGGAGCCAGCGCTGGTATTAAAAAATCAGGAAACCATTCAAGTAGGGATTGGTGTATTTTTTAAAACCAGCCCCCAGGCCAGGGCTGGTTCCCAAAATACAGGGGACAAAAATCACTAGGGGTCCCCCATATTTTAAGAACCAGTGCCAGGCCCAAACAGCCAGCAGGGTAATGCCACAGCTGGGGGTAGACTTTTTATGCAAGTGCCCCCTGGGCAAAACATTCAGCCCTATCGACCAGTCAGCATGGTCAGGGGTCCTGGGGGAGTGGGGACCCCCCAATAAAGGGGTCCCCTGGGCATTTTATCAGCCCTGGAATGGAGGCCACCGGGCTGATAAAATGGTGTAAAAAATAGAAGTAACTATTGTCTAATATTGTGGAACTATGAGTCACAGCAAGCCTCCCCTGCATGCTGGGACTTGGAGAACCACAACTCCCAGCATGCGGAGCATTAAAGGGCCCACTGGCACTTGTAGTTCCACAGTATTAAAATAAACACATTGACACACATTGAAATTAAAACTTTATTTCATCCAAAGCCCATACATACTGATCCCCGTTTTTTGTTCTCCTGATCAGTCCTAAAGTCCCACTTGATGAGGTCTGCTGCTCACCTTGTGATGGGTCCACCAACGCGTTTCGATCCTATATAAGGATCTTTTTCAAAAAGATTTTTTTCCTATCACCATCTGGACTGCTGGAGATCTTGAACCCATGGGATGAGTACCCTAGCTCCTTTTTTATTGTATACTATCACGCATTTGTAATAAAGGATCATCTTTTTATATATATCTGTAGTGGAGATCTACATTTATTCCGATCAACAGGAGAATTAAAGAACTCTTGATATGCACCTTTCCACACCACTAATGTGAGTACCCTGAAAGGGGAAGCCCCCCCGAATACATATCTGTGTTCACTAGCTATATTATTGAAGTGGTGAAACTTTATCTATAAAGTCATCAGAATTACACAAGGCTGGAAGCCTTCTCTCTCTTGTTTTTCACATATTCAACAAGAGAAATCCAGAAGGACTGCACCAGACCTTAACCCAAACCAGGGAAGTAATGTATTTTTAGCGCTTTGTACTAGGTGAAGGGCATTTTTTTCTCTACAAAAGTATCCTTGGTGGTATACATAGGAACGGATCCCTACAGCCATATAACTTACTCATTACAGTGCCAGAGTGGCCTTGTGTCTTTACATTTAAATTTCCATTGATTTGTGTATTTAATTTTTAAGTGTACCTTATTGTTTTTTATTGTTATTATTATTATTATTATTATTATTATTACATTTAAAGTCTTTTTAATTTTAAATTGTTCAGCGTTACTTTCTTCACCACTGGAAGTACATAAGCAGCTTGGACTACCTGCAATTGAAGCTTACTTAGCAGCATACAGCTAATGGAACAAGCTGTAAAAATTGATTAGTAACACACAGGCGTAGCAGGAATTAGCAAATACTTGCTGAAACGAGTTGCGCAGTAACAGTACAGGATACTGTGGAGCCAATATACTGAGTAATGCTGTAAAGGCATAAAAACAGAATACACAGAAGTTGCACTGGCAATAAATGATGCACCTGGACAGCTTTAAATTAGAAATGTGGGTACTGCTTTCCTAGCACGGCGCCTGTCTCACTGATTGTATGCCTTAAGGTGCCCACACACGCACCGTTCCCGGCATGCGTTGTGGGCTTAACTAGCACACATAGCATTGCATCGTATGCCTTGTGCATACAATGTGCATACGATGCGATGCTATGCTAGAAAAAGCTAGTACAAAAAGTATGTGCAGCACATACTTTTTGTACTGTACGATGAGGTGCCGCGGGAGCGCGCGGTACGCGTCCTCCGACCTTTTCATACCCCCACTATCCATGTCGGCATGGAGTTGAATTTATATAGTGTGGCGAGCGCAGCGAGCCACCAAGCCCGAAGCATGGCGAGCGCAGCGAGCCCCGCGAGGGGACGCGGACTACTTCACATGTATTACGCGTCCCCTCGCGGGGCTCACTGAGCTCGCCACGCTTCAGGCTCTGTGGCTCGCTGCACTCTCCACACTATATAAAATCAACTCCACGCCGACGTGGATAGTGGGGGTATGAAAAGGTCAGAGGATGCGTACCGCTGCCCCTCGCGGGCTTGCTGCGCTCGCCACGCTTCGCGTTGGTGTCAAAAGTGGGTTGGCGTTAACAATGGGGGGGGCATTTCACCCATGAGGGGGGTTAGCAATTAAAATTGGGGTTTTGGGGGCTTTTTACATTGGAATAAATGTAACATTGGGTCTCAGGGACCATTTCACATTGATTCCAATGTAAAAATCTCGTCGATCGCGTCGATTGCATCATCTCATGCATCTTATGCCGCACAAACACATAAGATGCATGAGATGCTTGCAATGTAAAAATCTCGTCAATCTCGTCCATCGCGTCGATTGCATCATCTCATGCATCTTATGCCGCACAAACACATAAGATGCATGAGATGCTTGAGATATCAGCCCCACACATACAATCTAGATCGTGGGCGCCATGCTAGGAAAGCAGTACCGAAATGTGCGGCGGCCACTTTTTCGGGGTTTAGTTTTGGATCTGGATCTCCCTTCGTGTTTTGGATCTGGATTGGTTTTGGCAAAACCACCCTTTAGGTTTTGGTTTTGGATCTGGATTTTTATGAAAAAATGCTAAAAATGGCTAAAATAACAGAATTTGGGCCTGTTTTTGCCCCTAAAGTATTATTGACCTCAATAACATTAGTTTCCAATAATTTTTAGTCAATTTTGATCACTTCACAGCTCAAAAATTGTTTTAATTTACTGTAGTTGGGCCAAAAGGTTATACCGAGGTAGCTGGATGACTAAGCTAAGCGACAGCAGTGGGCATCACATACATGTGGGCCTTATACTTCCAACCTGGCACATCTTGGAAGCAAAGCGGCATTGCAGGGGCAGACAGGGTGGCGGTTTAAAACTACCCCCAAAAAAGAGAAATGCTCCAAAGAGCAAAAAATACAAAGAGGTGCAAGATGAAATTGTGCTTGGGCCCTCCCACCCACCCTTATGTTGTATACAGGACATACACAGTTTAACAAACCAATCATTGTCATGACTGGTGGTAGCAGCTTCAGCACTTCTATCAGGTTGCTGATCTCAGACTATTTCCTCCTCCATCATCCTCCAAAAATTAGTTTTTATTTTGTTTATTACTTTTATTTATTTCTCTTACTTTACACTGGACACAGCCTGTCACACTGGACACAGCCCATGGACACTGGACACTGCCCCTGGACACAGCCCCTGGACAAAGCCCCTGGACACAGCCTGTCACCCTGGACACAGCCCCTGGACACAGCTCCTGTACACTGGACACAGCTGTCACACTAGACACTGCCCCTGGACACAGGACGTCACACTGGACACTGGATACAGGCCGTCACCCTGGACACAGCCCCTGGACAATGGACACTGCCTCTGGAAACCGCTCCTGTACACTGGACACAGCCGTCACACTGGACACTGGATACAGCCCATCACCTTGGACACAGCCCCTGGACAATGGACACAGCCCCTGAGCACAGCTCCTGTACACTGGACACAGTCGTCACACTGGACACAGCCTGTTGCCCTGGACACAGCCCCAGGACAATGGACACAGCCCCTGGGCACAGCTCCTGTACACTGGACACAGCCGTCACACTGGACACTGCCCCTGGACACAGGCCGTCACACTGGACACTGGATACAGCCCGTCACCCTGGACACAGCCCCTGGACAATGGACACAGCCTCTGGACACAGCTCCTGTACACTGAACACAGCCGTCACACTGGACACTGCCCCTGGACACAGGCCATCACCCTGGACACAGCCCCTGGACAATTGACACAGCCCCTGTCACACTGGATACAGCCCCTGTCACACTGGCCAATGCACCCTTTACACAGCCCCTGTACACTGGACACAGCCCCTGTGCACAGCCCCTGTACCACTGTACACAGCCCCTGTACACTGTACACAGCCCCTGTACACTGGACACAACCCCTGTACACAGCCCCTGTACACTGGACACAGTCCCTGTACACAGCCCCTGTACACTGGACACATCCCCTGTACACTGGACACAGCCCATGTGCACAGCCCCTGTGCACTGGACACAACCCCTGTACACTGGACACAGCCCTGTACACAGCCCCTGTAGACTGGACACAACCCCTGTACACTGGACACAGCCCCTGTCACACTGAACACAGCCCCTGCAGCCCCTGTACACTGGACTTGTGTACAGTCAGCAGCCCCTGCGTGCAGACTCTAATCGAGTGAGCACTGCAGCACCAAACAAAAGCGCACAGCACAGAGCACAGATCCCAACCACCCTCTCCTATAATGAAGTGAATATGGCGGGGCGCGTGCGTCTTATATAGAATCCAGATCCTGCCAGTACCCGACAGCGCGATGATGACATTTTGCCTCATTTTCGGTCTGGAATTCAGTCGAGAACTCCTGAGTCGGCTCGGATCCAGCCACGGATCGCAATGTTCGGGTGGGTTCGGATCTCAAAGATCCGGACCCGCTCATCTCTACTTTAAATAGGAGGCCCTGGCTTCTGATTGGTATAAGCAATCAAGTGCAATAAAGCCGGCCACATACTGGAGTGATCACAGCTAACTGAAAGCAATATACTGTAGGTGCACCCATGTCCTTATAAAATACAGATGGAAAACTTGTCCTGCAGAATATGTGAATGATGAATTTGCCATGAAACAGCATCACTTAATGCATGAAACATGAAGGAGATTTTTTTTGTAGTCAAAGCTTCCAACATGACCCATATTAAGAAGGACAAAAAAGTTTCGGTTCCGGACTTCCCTCTTAAAGCATGATTGCCCACACCTGTGTTGAACCAGTTATTTGATAGGAAAGGTGTCTTACCTCAGGTGAATGCAATCATAAATTAAGAGGGAAATGCAGGAACAGGGCATTTAGGGGGTTATTCTAATTTGCTCGGTCCTCCATGCATATGGACATGCGCTGAGTGTGAGCAGGCATGGCAATTTAGGCAGTGATGTGGCTGCCGGGGCGGACAGCTGACATCATCGGATTTCATCTGCCCACAGTGTTCCCATACAGGGAACATGCAAAGTTAAGGCACCTGAGAGTGGGAGACCATCGAATGATTTGGCCCCACACCCAAGGCTGCCAACGGATGTTTATCCATTTGCAGCAATGCGGGAGACTCGGTGAGGGAAGGGGGTAAGATACTGTATTGGTGCATTTTAAACCACACATATCGCTGCAAAATTCGCAGCACTGCATGTGGACTAGACTAGAATATGGTCCTTTAGACTCTCCTGGAATGGAGGGACTAAAAAATGTTTGAAGGTATGTTGTATTTGAGTTACTTTAGACCAGCTTTTTTCTGCTGAGCTATGTACCAGACATGTGTTATAATTGCATTTGCAGAAGATTTTAAACTCAATTATGTACAAACAAACATTATTTTGCAGAAATATATTTCACCAAAGAATGAATATATAAACAAAACTAATGTTTTTCCTATACTAATATCCTAACTGCTTGAAAATTATTGTGAACTGTAAATTGACATATCACATTGACACGGCCTAACTAATAGCATTTTACAGTTCTTAACTAAGCTTTGTGGATTTTTTCTGCGACATCTGTTCTTTTCAATATTTCAGATGCAGTTTTTGTACAGATTGAAGATTACAATGATGTCTAAATTTAGAAATCCCTTAAAAAAAATGTCATGTGTCTGAGTACTACAGATTAAAACAGTCCAGAGTATGTAGAAAATTCACAGGGTTAAAATAGGGTTATAGGAGAATAGGAATTTACCATGGACTCAGAAATTCTTAGACTTTCGGGACCAGTCAGGTTCTAGCACACATAAAAGATTTGGTACATCATGTTTGCAATGTAAATGAGTGAAATACAGTTGAATTCCTCATAAATTCCTCAGCAAATTGAATGTGTTCTAGATTTCCAGTGATTACATTTTTTAGACTTGCTTTGCCTTTTTCCAGAATATTATTATTGTCATTACTTGTAATTTACATTCCGCATTTTGCAGTGCAGGTGGCTGGGACAAAAACAAAGCATTTTGTGTATTAGATTTTTTTTGTATTTTGGTATATATGCAGTGCATAGTACTGAGATTTCTTGAGAATGGCAACTACAGCAAACATAAACACAGAATGCATTGACATTTCATATACACCTCATATTTAAAGAATTAAACAGACAATAAAATCCATTAGTAATGCAGAGGTCTGTAATGGAAGATGGAGTAAACTGTTGCAGAGATGTGTAGGTTTGATATCAAGATATTGAGGGGGAGGGCGCTTTGATATGAGTGTGCCTTGCTGTGAGCAGCAGTTAAGAAAAGGAATAGTCACTCCCAATTTTAGACAAACAAAATACAGGACGGTGGATAACTGCGCTAGATGTATGACAATGGGTACAGTATTATGAGAACTAATTTAATATTACATAAATCATAAATTTTGACAAGGACAATACACATAAAAATCAATGGTAAAAAATGTAATTTAAAATGTCAATGGTGAAATAAATAGGTTCAATGACCTTTACTTGGATAGTCACCCGTTTATCCTCCAGTACTGGGGAAGTCCTTTCCAAATTGTATGGATATGGAATGAAATTGCTAGTATCCTTGTGGAATGGGGTTCCTCTAACTACTTTAGAATTGAAGCTGGGTCCTTGGGAGGTGGCGTTCCTCCAGAAGATCTCTGAGCCACGGCGAGTGATTGAAGGAAGGTGCATCTGGTGCAATGTTGCTGAGTGTGATAACCGCTGGATTGGAGTATGGCAGTAATTCAATGCTGTGGGTGCTGTATCCAAGTATTAAAATTGAAGGTGCAAGGTCCTACGCGTTTCACCGCTAAATATGGCTTTTTCAAGGATAACTGATATGTCAATTTGAAGGAACAGAGAAAAATGGGAGGGGGGGGGGGTTTGGGGGGGAAATTAAGACATGGATGGGGCCTAGTGGTGAAGAAGAGGGAGCATAAGTGTAATTGACATATCAATTATCATCAGATATACTATATATGTGACCTTACACAACTCACTTTTCGTTTATCTCATCCATTATGTATTAATTACTCCTTATTCTTTAACTCTATATTATTAATACTATTATTATTATTATTGTCTGTTAATACTTTGCATCTTCGTATCTGTGAAGATACAAACATAGGGCAGTGTCCTTACATCCATCAGAACCCTAATGGATGAGCACCACCTAGTGGATATAAGCCCCATCTCTAGCCTTAGAATAATACTGTCTATCAATGTTATATTGTATTAATTCAAAATATTATCCAAAATACTATATATTTTAGCTGTATCTTAATATGTATATGTATACCAAACCCTAATCATAGGGATCTGAATGATGTTTAAAGGATTGCGATATATGATATATATTTTTTAGCCACTTTATGTAATTATAATGCTGAAATTATTTCTCCATAATTAATATCTTCCACTATTTCCCGCTTATATATGGGAATGATTAGAGTGACACACATCCCGATATTAGTCTCTGAAAATAGAACCGCATATCAACGTCCTGCGGTCCATTTGTATATAATACTTCCACGTTCCAATACACCCGAAGCACGGCCCAGACCCTCCAGAGTGGTTGGACGGGGACGCTGATGCGCAAAAAGGTAGTGTGCGCCAGCTGTCTGCGTTCCACCGCCCGGATGTCCCATACTAACCGGACTTCCGGTCACGGATATCGGGATTTCCCCGATAAAACCATAAATTATGGCAATACTGCTTAGAAAAGCATGTGGATATAAGGTTTATAAGTAATTCTGTCTCCTATTTTTCTGACTGTGATTATTCTGTATTATTTTTAAATGTATATGTGATTTTGCATGTATGACATCATCCCCATTAAGAGGGTATTTAAACCCCTACCATGCACAAGAGCAAGTTATCCTTGAAAAAGCGGCATTTAGCGGTGAAACGCGTAGGACCTTCAATTTTAATACTTGAATACAGCACCCACAGCATTGAATTACTGTTATACTCCAATCCAGCAGTTATTACCCTCAGCAACATTGCACCAGAGGCACCTTCCTTCAATCACTCGCCGTGGCTCAGAGATCTTCTGGAGGAACGCCACCTCCTAAGGACCCGGCTTCAATTCTAAAGTAGTGAGAGGAACCCCATTCCACAAGGATACTAGCAATTTCATTCCACATCCATACAATTTGGAAAGGACTTCCCCAGTACTGGAGGATAAACGGGTGACTATCCAAGTAAAGGTCATTGAACCTATTTATTTCACCATTGACTTTTTAAAATACATTTTTTACCATTGATTTTTATGTGTATTGTCCTTGTCAAAATTTATGATTTATGTAATATTAAATTAGTTCTCGTAATACTGTACCCATTGTCATACATCTAGCGCAGTTATCCACTGTCCTGTATTTCGTGTTGCAGAGATGTGTAGCAGTATTCAGGTAAATACTTAATTGTAATCTTGCAGAGGTCTATAGTTGACTGCAGACAAAGGCAAGTCATGCAATTTGTATTCAGACAGACTGAAGACAGGATCATATGAACAAGAATAATAGCTTCAGACATGGGAAGTAGCATCAGCATTAGAAAGTTAGTGAAAAATGCTATAAAGAAGCTTGATTGACTTGCCTGACCCATTCCCATAACTCTCACAATCAGATGATAAACTGAGTGTTTCAAAATGTTGTTGCCCATAACAGAAGCTCTTCTTACATTACATCATGAACATACACTGGGGCACCATTGACTTTGCACTGTGTGAATAGTTGCAGTTGGGCACACTGAGTTGCTTCCATAATACATGAGCACATGCATCGCAGGTAAGATGAAGACAGCTATTTCTGTACTTGCAACTTTAAGCACAGTGACCCTCATTCTGGTTGGCTTGTAAAGCAGTGTTAGTTTGCTGCTTTGCGAGCCTTGCAACGCCTGCCCCACTACACGGCAATTTTCCCTGCAGCGCCGCAAATGGATGATTTGCATAAACAGCAAATATTTCTGTTCCATTCACTTATCTAAGTCATTCTCTGGTGAAATAAATTAGTGGTACCCTGCTCCGAGAACAGGGTGGACAGCTGACATCCGGTAATGTCTGCCGCCTGCCCCCGGAAGGCAGGTGGCCACACCCATTCACATTCATTGGGTACATGCAGCATTTTCATGGGTACACCCAGAAAGCACAGAGCGAACGCCCCCTGTCCGCCTCCTGCACACACACCCATTCCCCCCCCCACTGTGAGCACCTGGAAGACTATGCAAGTCTCCGAGGGCTCCTGCAGTGAAGACCTGCACATGTGCATACTGTATATTCACTTATGCACATGCGCAGATTTCACCATCAAGCGTTATGCTCACATGATGATTTTCAATTCAGAAGCATTCGCAGTCTACAATTCAGAAGCTTGAACAGGTGCAGCATCCGTTTCCTTTCTCAAAGCCTCTGATAGTATCACAACCCTGAGAATATTTTTAATTTAATACAAAAATAGCAATGGTAAGAAAATTGCTGTGAAGAAAACTAAACATAAAGTAAAACAGTAATTTATGGTATTGATGATAGAAGATGCTACTGTTTTAAAAAGTAACTTACAAGGTCCTCTTTATCTAGGAATATTTATTTTGCAAAAAAACTTGCACATCTTCCAGTTTTTAAGCCCACATCTGCCTATCCATCCTGCTATTACCACCAAGAAATGCCTTGCATCAAAATCAGGATCAGGATGCATTCAAGGTACGTAACTCGCCGGTCCATTGTGTTGATAGCATGCAAGTGATATTGAGTTGTGTACTTAGCAACAATGAGCAAGTAACTTTAACCCCTTCCCGACATTTGACGTACATTTACGTCATGGCCGGGATGTACTTCCCGACACATGGCATAAATGTACGTCATGACTTTAAACTGTCACTGCGTCTATAGACGCGGTGACAGAGGGACGATGGCTGCTGTCCCTGACAGCAGACATCTTCCCTCGTAGCCCAGGGGGGGCAGCGATGCCCCCCCCATCGGCGATCGCTGCGATTGGCTGTTCAAATGTGAACAGCCAATTGCAGCGTTTTCTGTGTTCTGTGTATAATTTTGTCTCTGCTGCCCCCTAGTGTCCAAAAAAATTAAAAGGAGGTTGAAATAATGATGTTAAAATAAAGTACACATATGGTCTTTGTTAGTTATTAACTATTTTGAGTGGTATGATTATTTGTCTCACAAGCAGAAAATTTAACATTTTGCAAATTGCAAAATGTTCAATTTTTTTACGACATTTTGGTATTTTTCACAAAAAAAACAGACTGTAGCGACCAAAATTTACCACTAACTTAAAGTACAATGTGTAACGAGAAAACAATCTCAAAATCACTGGGATAAGTAAAAGCAATAAAAAGTTATCCCCACATAAAGTGATACATGTCAGATTTGAAAAAAAGGGCTCTGTCAGGAAGGCAAAAACAGGCTGCGGCGGTAAGGGGTTAAACTTGTTAAAATGAGAGGGGTTTGTCCAAGCTGAATTCCTTATTGCAGTTTAAACAAAAAGTGATTCAGTTTATGTGGGCTACACGCAATGTTAGTACAGATAAAT
The DNA here is from genome assembly GCF_055691185.1 of Crinia signifera. Taxonomy (NCBI): domain Eukaryota; kingdom Metazoa; phylum Chordata; class Amphibia; order Anura; family Myobatrachidae; genus Crinia; species Crinia signifera. Next base: position 181,984,600 of record NC_139219.1, read on the forward strand.
ATACCTTGCATGCAAACAAAAAGTAGTTGCATTCCATGTACTGTAGTGCAATATGGTTTGTTCCAGATTCAAAGTTACTTACTTTTTTGCTTTGTCTTTAATTTAGACTCAAACCAATAATGTGGAGGAGGAGAGTATGCAGACACAATTTATGGAGGGCACAGTAGGTTAAGAAGGAGGCAAGGGTTATAATACTGTATGTCTATTATAAGGGTTATGAGACTTCTAACACAAAACCAAGGAGAAGCATACCGTACATTTCCGAAATGTTGAAAATGTTTCTGTTATTACCTCATAGTAGTCAGCAGTAGCGCACGCAGGGGGGGGTTCTGAGTACCCAGAAACCCCCACATAAGTCTAAGGGCCCTTATCTGAAAGCTGAGGGTCCCCTCTTTCCAGGGGTATAAGAATTGTAAAAATCGTCCCTTGGGAACCAGAGATATCGGACTTCAAAGCAGTGGTCCCCATCCAAGCCTGTTAATTGTTATTCCCAGTCAGATATTTCAGGTTCTGTCTCACTTAGAATTTTTCTGAGGATATATTCCAAAAGCTGGGACTCTTCCCCTTTGAGGGACACTAGAAGCTTGTCTCTACTGTTCCCAGAACCAGAGATATTAGTCTTCCAGCAGCTGGTTACTGCTCCAGCTAAACACACCTGGTATGTAGTTTTATATTCTCGTTGGCAGATTGCTCTGCCTCCTGAACTCTGATGCCCTAGTCCCCAATACCATTTGGTAGATGGGATTCTCTCGTTTTTCCATTCCAATCTAAGAAATCTATTTCTGGGAACTGGAGATATCTGCAGTCAAGCAAGCTGTCCTCCCACCAGAAAATTATGAATAATGAGCCCACTCCACTATACACCCCTCCTCTGCATATTACACATCCTCTACCACCCTGGAAGTTATATATCAGAGCCCCTTCATTCAGCCCAATGCCCCCTTCTCCCACTCCATCTCCCACCATCTGTGCAGTAAAGGGGTAATTAGTGGAAATTACTGATCCAGGCCCTACATGCAGAGCGGTTGATATAATACCCCCTACCACCCGCAGGACATCAAATCTTCCCCCACCCCTACCGCTGAAGGATCGGTAGGGGCCAAAATACATTAATATGCCCAGGGGTCATACACTGCTGTTGACGCCCCTGTATGTATGTATGTATGTATATATATATATATATATATATATATATATATATTATTATTTATATACATTTGGTCTATCTATAATACTTTAACTGACCCGGCATAGACTGGGTCACCTAAGTGTCCATCTCTGTGCTTTGCTCCACCCCTCTGGAAACCCCCTTCTGAAAATCCTGCGTTTGCCACTGGTCAGTATGGCTGCCTAACCTTCTCTGACATGCAAGTACAATTTATGGAGATCAGTGGTGAAGGCTGTGAATGTGGTTGTGATTTTTGGATATTAAAAGAACAGGTAGAATTGCTAACCCCTGTCTAAGTGAAGCAACAGGATGAAAATGTTCAGCAGGCAGTTCTATGTGTTGGTATTGTAGGTCAGAATTTGGTTCTAGGTAGAAGAAATTACTTCATAATTTATGCCATGCAATCAGTCAGTCGTTAGCGATATACAGTAAACTTGTCCAAGCGCAGAGATCATCGGGGATCTCAAAAGTTGATCTAATGTACGTGAGCAGTGGGTGCATTCATCAAAACATATTGATCATTAATAAAACATACTTAATTTGCTTATGCCCATATAGTTAAAATTAGTGAGCAGTACCGCAGCACTGACATCATATCACAATGTCCCTTTTTCTGTTTTTGAGCTGATTTCATTAGAGTTATGTTCTCATAGTAATGCTCTGTCACCTCTGCAAAAAGTACTGTGTACTCTATATAACTTGACGGCATATCATCTTATAACACAGGCATGTCCAAACTGTGGCCCTCCAGCTGTTGTGAAACTACACATCCCAGCATGCATTGCCAGAGTTTTAGCATTCCTTAATAGCACATCTGTGGCAAGGCATGCTGGAACTTGTAGTTTCACAAGAGCTGGAGGGCCATAGTTTGGACATGCCTGTTATAACAGGAGTCCCAACTGGCTGGATCTCTATCCTAGAGATGCTTAAAATGCTTTGTTATACAAAATGTTCAATAAACAATTTCAGTGAAGTTCATTTTTACAATAAACATTTCAAACAACACATTCAGATCCAAAAGCATCAAGCTGAGTTTTTACAACAGGTATGACTTAACAGTTATTGAATATTTTGTGATGCTTATACGATTTCGCAATCATTTTGCTTGTCAACAAAATGGATCAAGGTGTTTGATATGATGTATTTGTTCAAATAATGCTTGTAGCAATTTGTCAGAGTACATTTCCTCAGCCAGAATCAAACTGCTGAACTTATTTTACCTTTTAACAAGAACCGACCACACAGATGGAGGAAAACTAAAACTTCAAATCAACAGCAGGGAACATTAAACACAATTTTACACTCTGGTTACTGTTGGAAATAGCAGTGATTAGTGGTCACCATCAACAAAGATTGCCTTGCCACCTGAAGTGTTACTGTTTCACACAGAAAAAGGAAGGAAAGAAAATCTATACCACCTTCTAGGTAAAATTCTGAATCTCTTTACACCAGCACCTTGGTATGGGAATTTCGCAGAAAAGTACAGTATACAGTACAGTTAAATGCTTTTGTTTTTACACTTTGACTGTTTCTATATCATTTTTTTCTAACTACCAATCTGAAAGCACAGTTGGAACTGTCCTCGGGGAAGAGGTAGAGCTGTATTGTTTTTAAAACAAACATTCTAATTGTTTTTTCTTTTCTAATTGCACATTTTGTATTTAGCAATAAATTCACATTGTTAGCCACCAGCAGTGGTTTTCATCAGACTATTATTAATTATAATATGTGCACAGTGAAAATATATTGTGTGCAAATATATTTTCTTACCTAGAAGAAAATAACATAAAATTCAATATTAGAATTGTATATACTATATATATATATATATATATATATATATATATATATATGTGTATATATATATATATATACATGTGTGTGTATATATATATATATATATATATATATATATATAGTGGAAGAGCTGTCACTCCACGTGTGTAGAGGTAGCAGTACCAGGTGCCTTCCCTTGGCAGACAATGTAAGTCTCCACCACGATATATAAATATATATATGTATATGCAGTGGTCGAAGTGGGGCGGTATACGGGGGTATGGCATACCCCCACTTTAATCTGAAGATAAAAAAAAAAAAGTTTTTTTCCCCCTCAGGATGCTCTCTGATCACTCAGCAGCACATATTGTGCTTTTGTAATACCCCTGTACAACGGGGCAGTCTGGCAGGGGACGTTGATGGACAGGGGGGTGTCCGAAGGTGCGCACTATATTCACTCTTTACTTTTCCATACCCCCACTTCAAAATTTCCACTTCGACCACTGTGTATATGTATATATATATATATATATATATATGAATACTTTTCAATAAAAATAGTCACTCTGGAGACTTTGTTAAATACGCTGAAACAGATTTTATTTTATTTTAATCCAACATGTTTTGGGATTTCTGCCTGTCATGATTGACCACGTCCCACAATTACCAAGAGAGGAAGATCGCTTGCAAAAACTGTCACAGTGTGAATCCAAGAAACTCATCAGATTGCAAAACTGGCACCACACAACCACAAAACCACCCAGTTTACTCCAGTTCATAAATTTTACCCCATGTGAAAGAAAGCTGCAGCAAGCATTGAGGCTACAGTATCTATAGGGTTGTGCAAATCGGAAATGAGGCTTTATAGAGAAAATATAATGTTATTAATGTAATATAGAAATGTTCCACAACAAGCTGTTAATCATAGCTAAATCCAGGGGTCCTTTAACAGAGGAAGGTGCCTGTGTACAGACTCGGGATGACCCCCTCCTCTCTGCAGTACCGTACGTGTGCTAGCCTATAGAAACATGGTGCCTGTTATGTTCTGGAGACTAAATTCATTACTGTGCATTCTAGGTGATCAATTTGGCAGCGATTTTTGCTGCAGATGCAGTGTCTTGTACAAGACTAAAGAGGGGTGAGTATTAAAATATGGGTGCAGTGTGTACATTGTAGGCCACCCTTGGCTCAGGGGTCTGTGTGCGTCGCACACATTGTACCCATTATAGAAATGCCTATGGACAACCCATATGTAGAACTTGAACATCCCTTGTGAAGAGTATGACATAAAAAAACAATATTAAAGTTATTAATAAGTATGAATAAAAAATAGCAATTGTTGTCTGAAGGCAAGTAAGTATGAAATGAAGGTATGAAATCTTTTTTTATGCACAGTTTAAAGTAGCATTGTTTGCAAACAGTATTTTTTAATGGGATGGCTAAGGAGTGTACACTAACTTGAATTCAATTAATACTTCCATTTGGTGTTGTGTAATGTTGCATTTGTGATGCATTATGGGCCTTATTCTAGTTCACGCTTTCTGACAAATTCCTTATTAGATGGACAAAACCATATGCACTGCAGGGGGGCAGATGTAAAATGTGCAGAGAGAATTAGATTTGGGTGAGTTATTTTGTTACTGTGCAGGGTAAATACTGGCTGCTTTATTTTTACACTGTAATATAGATCTCCTTTTGAAGTAAAACCCCACCCAAATCTAATTCTCTCTGCACAAGTAACATCTGCCCCACCTGCAGTGCACATGGTTTTGTCCATCTAAGAAGGATTTTGTCAGAAAGAGTGAACTAGAATAAGGCCCTATGTTCTAATATACATGATAAATTAAACTGTATTATGCACTAATAACACTTATGTGCTCATGTATATTACATATTAATTTTGCACTGTATTTTGAGAATCTACTACTACAGGGCTGGGCAACACCGGCCCTCCAGATGTTAATGAACTACACATCCCAGCATGCCTTGCATCAGTTTCAGCAGGGCCACATAGCAAAACTAATGCAAAGCATCCTGGGATGTGTAGTTCATTAACATCTGGAGGGCAGGTGTTGCCCAGCCCTGTACTACTAGGACCGTAGAGACATTGCTCCTGGTTTAAACTAAGGTCCAATGCTACTGTTTTCTGTAGGACTACGCAAGGAACATATTCTCCCCTTGCTGAGATGGCTGCATTTTGCACATAAATACAATATACATCTTGTGTTATTCTGGTTGATTCGAATTCGCAGCACTCAATGTACCTTCACAAGGGCTAAAAATTATTGTTTAACTTACACATCCATTCGCAGGCTGTGGGTGAACTCCCCCATCAATTGATGGTCACTGACCACTGAATGATGTGGAAGGTCCACGCATATCTAAGGTTACTCTCAGGTAACCCTAGATATGCATGAACATTCAGCAGGAAATGAGTGGGCAGCTGACATCCGGTGACGTCAGCTGCCCACCCCTGGCACTCACGTTACATGGGAAGACCCTCCATTTTCATGGGAACACCCATGAAATGCTGGGTGTTCCCATGGTCATGACCAGCCGCCACCCCATGCCCCCACCCACAGTCTGTTCACCATGACCGTATGCACCCAACGTATGCACAGGTGCATAAATGCACCTGTGTATGCCCATGCGCCCAACATCGGTCCCCTGTGCAAAAGCACGGGGGATGCGAAGAGACTAGATTAAAGACCATTGTGTGGACTTCAAATCATGGTGTATGGTAAAATGTTGTGAAAGTAGGAAGTCTGTCTCTCCAATATGTTTCATTCTGAGTCATCAATTGTGGTTGCGAGAAATTGGCAAAGAAAATAAATATATAAAGTAAAGTGATTAACTGCATGATGGTTTCACATATGTGATGAATGTAGCTTAGTTTAGATAGGAATTACAAAATAGAAAGGTTTACAGGGAAGTAAAGACTTTTATATAGTACAAGGCATCTGGTTGGGATAATGTTGTGGACCTCCTTTGCTGCTTGGATACATGGTCCAGAACACAGGGGGGCTCAGTGGTATCAGCAGCTGAATATAAATAGTAAAAAGTTATATAAGTTGAAATCAACTAATGAAGCAGCAGAAGAAATATGGCATTCAAGTTTACTATATGTATGACATTTCCAATTATCCCACAGAGACTGCACAAGGTTCATTCAGGTATGGTTGTTCTTCTCCTTCAAGGCCCAGAACTCAAATACAGTAGTCCCCCCTGATGGTGCCCCTGAGATAATGGGTTTGCAATTACTTTTGGAATCCGTAGTAAATGATGATGTTTCATAGCCTAGAAGATTACAATTGCAATTGCATTTGTATACAAACATGAATTAGGCCCTTAAAGTATGTCTGTGTTTTGATGCTATTTCATTACTTATCTAACTATTGTTTTATACAGTAAGATCTGTTAAAACAATAATTATTTTTATTCATTACATATTGGCAACAAAACATACTGTAGATCTGAATTCTAAAATAAATAGAATAAAATAAAAAATAAATAGTTAAAAATAGAAAAGTAGATAAAATGTTAGATACCTTGGGGAAAATTTAATAGGATGAGAAATTCAGAGAGTGAGAGATTTGGTAAGAAATCTCCAGTTTTTAAAAGCGGCAATCATTTACACTGCAAAATAAAACTGGTTTTGCAGTGTAAACGATTGACGCTTTAAAAAACTGGAGATTTCTTACCAAATCTTTCACTTTCAGAATCTCTCACTATACATAGTATTCCTTGAATAATATACAAATTAAAAATATATTCTGCTCCTGCATAATTTCTCACATTTTCTTATATATTCTTACATTTTTCCTATAGACTGTACAGAAAATAATAATAATAATAATAATAATAATAATAATAATAATAATACTTATAACAAAAATAAAAAATCTAAAAAATAGTGAGTGAACACAGATTTAACATCAGATTTTTTGTACACAGAAAACAAAGGGTGCAATTAATAAAGTATGCAAGAGATCATTTTAGTGTGTATCCAGAGACAAAAGAAAAATTGTCCTTCAGAAATGTGCTTCATTGTTCATCAGAGAAGTAATGAGCAATGAATTATAACAGTTTCATAAGCAACATTCCTTCCTGTTACTAGAGCAATGCATTATTAATAAGCACTATTTTTGAAAACAAATAAACTGTTTGAAAAGCATTAACATAGTCTATTGGCTGTGATTGACACTGACTTCCGTTTCATTTTGCTGTTGGCAACAGACATTTAGGCAGAATTATGTGCATCTGGACATTACTAATAATATTCTTGTTATTCAAGCTGGCCAGGAGTGATATGGAAATTTACCCATATTATATTTGGGAGCTGAAATAGCTGCCAGAGGTTTTTTCAATGTGATCAGTAAGAAAAAGTTATTAAGTAAGAATTGTGAAACTGCAGATTATTTTATATTTGTTCATATTTACATGAGGATGCAAATCCAATTACAATGCAATTAGCATGAAAGTGAGTTATATGTTTAAGTGACAAATTTCGGAAATTAGACTAGGAACTCAAATACTTTATGAAAGAAAACAGCAAATATGATGCGTACAGGCACAACATTGCAAACTTTTTTTAATTACCTACAAATAAACAGTGCTGTTTTTGTTCAAATTGTCAATGTTATAAAGCTCCCCAAAACACAATTCATAAATACGGTGTTATTTTTTTCTTGTCCTTGAGATATTAAAAACATAACAATACAAATGTATAAATTAACGCACATATGAGAATTTAATTGAAACATAAACTTCAGTTAAATTTAATTAAAATATATTTAAGTATGCAGTTTTATCAACTCTAAACATACAGGTACATTGATGCCTGCAGTGTTAATATATATAAATCATCTCTAAGTTTGATAACGACTGGTGCAAACATAAAGATTTAACAAATAAATAATACAAGCAAATGTACCTTTCCCTTAATAAGGCCACAGTTTTCCCAGTCAATTTGATGTACGCTGTATGATGCAATTGATACTTTCATATATAATCATTCACTGATCATAGTCATAGTAATTTACTAACACCATATGCTTGTACATTTATTGCTAAAATCATAAAGCACTGCATCGCTGATAGAAGTTCTTTTCGACATCAGTAATTCCAAGTCTATGGAATGAGCTGTAGTAGACACTGGAAGGGATATTTTATCCCTGGCTTGCCTGGCATCATCGGAAGCAAGCAATGAGTTAGAACTGGAATGAAGTTTTAAAACCATCTCTCATCTCCTCTGTACAGGTACATGAATGCCATTTTCCAAAACCTGATGCTTTTCATTTAAAAGAACAGTCTGCAATGGGAATGTGTTTTGTTACTGGGAGCCTACAACATCCCCCACCTTTAATCAGATAAGCTGAGCAATGTGTGCAAACACCAACCCCTCCCCCTGTACCAGCTGACCCAAACTTTCCTTTAAAATGGGACATTTGGAGAAGCCTGGCCAAGGCTTGCCTGGCATCATCGGAAGCAAGCAATGAGTTAGAACTGGAATGAAGTTTTAAAACCATCTCTCATCTCCTCTGTACAGGTACATGAATGCCATTTTCCAAAACCTGATGCTTTTCATTTAAAAGAACAGTCTGCAATGGGAATGTGTTTTGTTACTGGGAGCCTACAACATCCCCCACCTTTAATCAGATAAGTTGAGCAATGTGTGCAAACACCAACCCCTCCCCCTGTACCAGCTGACCCAAACTTTCCTTTAAAATGGGACATTTGGAGAAGCCTGGCCAAGGCTTGCCTGGCATCATCGGAAGCAAGTCATCGAAAGCAAGCAATGAGTTAGAACTGGAGTTTGGACTGGATTTCGAAACACTGCCATGTTTTATTTTTGCTTTTCCCAAGATACCATCTATCTCAGCCTCTTAGGAAAGCTATGTATTACTCTTTGTTTTACTGTTTCTTTACCATGATCATCATCATATACCTCTGCCCCCACTGTATGCAAAGCCTGTATGCTGTACATTCGCTGGTTGCACACCCCGCCAGCAACAAGCTGGCAGGTTGTGCCAGCTTTGGAAGAAAAGTGCTACATAAATACAAATATTTTTACTGCTGCCTCTGAGCAGCATGATCAAGATGGCGCCGCTGATGGCTGCCTAGGAGCTGTGCAGCTCAGCCAAATATGTTCCCTGTGTGATAACTGTACTGTCTCTGCTTGTATTGTTACCTACCTGGCTGTTTCGGCGACCAGTGGCGCCGCCGATGGCTGCCTAGGCGCTGTGCACCTCGGTGGGTATGTGTTCCCCACATGTAATGTTTTATTGTAATGTATGTAATGCCTTCTCCCCCTGCCCCCCCCCCCTTCATCTCTGCTTGATGCTGCACTGTAAATCCACAAAAAATTCCTAGTGTGCGCAAGCATACATGGCCAATAAAGTTGATTCTATTCTATTCTATTCTATTCTATTATGCATGGCCGTCTTAACAGCATTGTATGCTCTTGGCAAGAAATGTACTGGAAATGTACTGGAGCCCCTGCACACCATTTCAGGTAACCAATAAAAAAAAATCATAACTTGCCCTTTTGGTGGTCAGAGGAGCCCATAGGAGTCTTTTAGGTTCCAAGCTCCTAAAAGTTTTGGTTTCTGGTACTTGATACGGTACTCTTTACCTAGCACGGCACCCATCGCGCGATACCCGATGGTAATGGTTAGCATTACTGCCTCACAGCACTGAGGGTTAAATTAGTTAAATTCCCACCATGGCTCTAACTGTGCAGAGTTTGTATATTCTCCCTATACTTGCGTGGGTTTCCTCCGGGTACTCTGGTTTCCTCCCACAATCCAAAAATATACTGGTAGGCTAATTGGTGCCCAACAAATTAACCCTAGAATGCCTGTGTGTGTACATGTGGTAAGGAATACAGATTGTAAGCTCCACTGGGCAGGGACTGATGTGAATGTTCAAATATTCTCTGTAAAGCGATGTGGAATATGTATGCGCTATATAAGAAACTGTTAATAAATAAATAATAAATAAATAAGTAGTGCTGACAAGCTGTGTTCTGTGAAGTTTGATAACTTTTGTGCTGGGCAATGGGTGCTGTGCTGTGGAGGGGTGCTGACACTCTGAGCTGTGAGAGGAAAATGGATGCTGTGATTAATGAAGGGTCCTGTCTGAAGGTTGAGGAATTCTGTTCTTGGAGTGTAGTGCTTATGTACTGTGTTAGGAGAGAGATTCTGTGTAAGGACTGCTGACGTGCTGTACTGGGAGAGGGGTACTTGGTGAGGGGCTAAGAGTGCTGCTCCTGTGCAAGGAGAGAGGGGAGAATGAGGGGCGGTGTGCTGGGAAATTTGTGTTGGATGCAGAGTAATAACAGGCTGTATTTAAAGATGGTAATGGGTGTTGTGTTGGGAGATGGGTGCTGGTTCAGTGGTGCTGACATGTTGTGCTAGTTATGTGCTGGGAAAGTGTGCTGACATGCTGTGTTGGTAGATGGGTGAGGGGTTCTGTCCTTGGAGAGTAGTGATGGGTGCTGTACTTGGCGATGGATGCTGGTTTTGAGATAATGAGTGCTGTGGGAGATGGGAACTTGGTGAGACATGCTGACATGTTGTGTTGGGAGAAAGGTGATGGGTGAGGAGGGTTGGTGCTGTGCTTAGAGAGAGAAGAGAGACAGATAGAGGGAGAGAGAGAGTATTGAGTATCATTTTAAAAAGGTAAGGAAAGAGTGTCTGTAGAGACACCAATCAGGTATCATTTTGGAGGCTTGAGGACACTACTGTGATAATTATGCATTAGGGGGCACTAGACAAAATCTTTAATAGTCAATCAAATTGGTTAATGACAGTTCTATCTCTAGTTGAGCAACACTCTTTGACCTAAATTTCATATTAACATTCATCAGGTGCCTATTGTTGACCTCATTTGGTGGATTATACATAGAGTCCTGTATTTGGTTCAGCACATCATGTACATACAGTAGCAGCAATATCCAGCATGAGCTTCATCAAATTGAGAGGTTCTGAAAACTGGAAGTTCATTGTGCTGAAGCAATTTAGGTGTTAAGATGCTTTGAAAGACCTGAAGTAATCCAGGTGACAATCCTAATCCTAATGTTGTATATAGAGCCATGGGAACCATAGCCATAAGTATGCAACAACACAGCTTTTCTATCATTCATGGGAAGATGCCAGCATATACAGTAACATGTGAATAGCCCGGCAGACTGTTCATGAACATAAAGATATCATGAGGAGAATAAACTTAAGACAAGTATTGTATAACACTAAATTGAGTTCATATAAAAGTAAGACTTATTATATTACAAGATAATGTCTATATCTTAGAACAAGTTGACGATCAAGAAACATCTATTACAATGCTGCAGCGTTTATCATTGGATTGAGGTGGCTTTAAATACAATATGGCTAAGCTATTGACACAAATTGTATGGTCTCAAATACTGCAATTCCATGAGCACAGGGGCAATGTATGTCATAAAGTTGGACACAAGGTTGTATATTTACTAAAGGTTGATTTTGAATGACATTTTGTATATCCACCAATTATTGGCCTAATTCAGCATGGCTTGCTAATTAGAGAAAAAGCAGTTGCCTGCCATCAAAAAGTCTCTGCCCAGAAAGAAAGAATAAATGCCTATTGTACACTTGTATATGCAGTGGCAGATCCATTCACAAAACTGAAACATCAAAGAGTTTTTTCAATCTGAGTAAGTGTAAATCTTCCACTAATCTGCTACAAAAAAAAATATATACAGATTGGAAGTGGTTATCAGAGCCCAACCAAAAATTGCCTTGGCATACCTGCATTTTCACAAACACACCCAGAACATGCCATGTTTCCATACCTAAACACTGGCTTTCTTTCAATAAAACTGCAACTGTTAGTCAACCGCTAAGCATATGGATATTGATTCATAATGTGCGATGCAAACACTACAATTGCGCTGTCATTTGATAATTGTCCAGACTGATAATTTCTTAAATAGCAATCCATGCTGAATTAGGCCCATTGGTCAATTTTGCTAAATCAGAAATTAACTAAATTGACCATAGATTGGGGAAAAATTTGACTCCCATTGCAAACCAATCATCAGAAAAAACGGTACTTTCTCATAGAACTTAATGCAAATTAGAGATTTACTTATAATCAGTTTGTAAATTTGATGAAAAATCTAACACAAAATTAACCAAATAATAGACTAATAAATGACAGGTGTTTTTTTCATTTTTAAACATATTCTACTCACTAAATCTACTCACATATTCTACTCACATATTCTACTCACATAAGTGATGTCACTTGCAGCAAATACCTTCATATAGAGTGATTGATACTGACTATCAATCACTCTATATGAAGGTATTTGCTTGCACGCTTAAAAGGGGGAGTGGTGATAAAACAAACATTTTGCCACCATGCGTGTGGTGTGTCGTTGGCTGAAAGCTGACCGGAGGACCTGTTTTTGTGCTGTGTATGTCGTTTCTCTATCTTTCTAATGACTTAAGTGGATGTCACTGAACTTTTCAGAGTTTCTAGGTTTTTGCATCATTTCACACATCTTTGGCGTCTACAATTGCAGCTGTGATCTCCATAGCATCTGCCATAAAGGATTTACGTAACAGGTCCATATTACATGATTTTTGATGTTTTCATACTTTCTAAAGAGGCTTATGGTGCCACTGCATGCAATGATGCAAGCTCTGTATTGCGCACATGTGTTTCCCCATTAGGAGATATACACAAACAATTGTAGGTGCCTCATCATCATAGATGTATAAAAATGCATTACAGGCACCCCACTATCGGGGATTTAAACAAAAATTAGCAAGCACCCCTCCTTCGGCGATGAACACAAACCACAATTAAAAGAACTATAGATATACAGATTGTAGACTAGGTTCTTACAGCCATGAAAATCAGGATATCACTGTACTGTATGCCTAAGAAGAGGAGGTGAACCCACAGTCATAGACATTCAAGATATGTTGTTCTTATGAGATTTGGGAACAATATTGCTATAAGTAAAACAGAATAGAAAGGACTCAAAGTAAATGTCACAGAAGCAAATGTGTCTAGGAAAATAAAAGTTGAACTGCAATAGTGACAGCTACCTGATTCTAACAACGTAACATCCTAGACATGGAGGAGAGTTGTGTGATAATTGCTTCTTATTCACAATATAATGCACTGGTGGCTAGGCCACCTTTTGTAAAATAAAGTCCAGAAACTTCTTGATGGGATGGCGATCGGAATAACTATAATGGCACAAATACCGAGATGTAAAAGTTGTTTAATGGGTAGACAAGCCTTTTATCCCTTTCCAAGATTAGCAACCAAGGCAGTGTTAGCATTGGGGTATATAGCTGTGTGTAGACTGATGAAAGTAAAGATGATAAGTGACTATACTGTAGATAGTTGAGTAAGGAAATTAAATCAGGAGAGGATGTGGAAACACTACAAAGTGACTTAAATAAACTGGAAAGGTGGGCGGAAAGGTGGAAAATGCATTTTAACGTTGAAAAATGTAAAGTAATTCATTATGGGAACAAAAATAAACAAGCTACTTATAAACTAAATGGAGTTATTATAGGAAATTCTGCTGTAGAGAAGGACTTGGGGGTCATCATAGATGAAAAATTGGGTAATAGTGCACACTGCTCAAGTGCAGGAGCAAAAGCAAACTGGACACTGGCATGCATTGCAAGGGGAATAAATTCAAGGGATGTCAATGTGATAGTGCCTCTTTACAAGGCATTGGTGAGACCACACTTGGAATATTGTGTTCAATTCTGGGCACCGCACCTTTAAAAAGGACATAAGTAAATGGGAACAGGTACAGAGAAGGTTGACTAAGCTAATAAAAGGTCTCGAATCACTAGAATACAAAGATAGGTAAACCAGGCTGAATATGTTTTCACTGGAGAAATGGAGGTTGAGAGGTGATATGATTAGTATGTTCAAATACAGGATTTGGAATCATATGGAACTGGGAGATGATTTGTTCACTAACAGGCCTATACTTAGGACACGTGGGCATGTACTGAGGCTTGAGGAAAAGAAATTTCATACTGAATTAAGAAGAGGATTCTTTACCTTTAGAGCAGTAAAATTCTGGAACTCATTGCCGGTAGGGGTGATCACAGCAAGTACTGTTAATGAATTTTAATCAAACCTGGATGCATTTTGGGCCACTAAGGGAATCCTATAGATGTGACTTATTCAAGTCAGTAGTTAAAAATTAGATACAGTAGGTTGAACTTGATGGACTAACGTCCCTTTTCAGCATTAATTACTATGTTACTATTACTATGTTACTATGTTACTTTCTGACATGCACTAATAATTTCATAATGATGACATGTGTTTACAGTTCTTTTGTACTTCATCAAAGTAAAATATTAAGTAATAAATAATGTTGCAGTTAACAAGAGATCAGTACATATTTAAAAGTCTTGAATGATGTGACAATGGTGGAGAATACAAGAAAAGAGATCTACTGTAGTAACATATTAAAGAAATATGTACTTGAACATCAACTAACCAATGCATTCATGCCTGAAAAAAGTGGCGTAAATGAACCGACGTGCGTTTCGCTGCGCTTCGTCCTGGGGGAGTCACCCCCAGGATGAAGCACAGTGAAATGTACATATGGGGACTCTGCCGTGTCACGTGGTGCACACAGGTGACCAGCACCCAGGCTGGTGAGAGATGGAAGTAAATGGAGCAGGAAGCCAAGCAGAGTTAACAGACAGCAGGAAGACCGGACAGCACTGATAACTTTCAAGACGCAGCAGTGACCATACCCACTCTTGTCATCCACGTGGGGAGAGGTAACCACTGGATCAGTCCAGTGGTTTTGGCTTTGTACCTCCAATTGCGGCTTTCTTCTTTGGTCATTGCCTATTATAGGATATAAAACCATTTCAGGTTCTTTTTCCTGACTGCATTACACAGCGGATTTCCTTGCTCCAACCTCATATTAGTACACACACATGCTCTATTATCAAATATCTTGCAACCACTGTTTTCATATAATCAGCAGCGTGTGTGTGTTCTCTCACCATTGGAGACTCATGATTGATCTTTTAGAGAAAAGAGTGACCCATTATTTAAACCCTTAATATCACCATTATGGTATTAAAAAAGGAATAAATGAGGCTCACATATTATCTCTCTCCAACTAACCTTCTCCAAAAGCCTACAATGTAACATTATTGTCTGAAATTATACACATATTTTTGCAGCGCTTTTTTAGAAAGTTTATTGTACAAACAACACTATTCAAATTTCATTTTAAGACTATCATTAAAAGTTAATGCATTTTAATAACCGTATTCAACAACCACTGCCTCCTGTGATATAAGGGTGCACCCACAAAGAGTTATCTTTTTTCTTTGCCTCTCTTGGCACCAACAAGTACATTGTTTTTCTCCGGGGTGCACCACTGGGGTGCACCACTAACAGTCAAATACAAAGGAACCTCTAATAAATGTAGCAACAGGGGTAACCCATGATACATATACCTATGGTTTAGGCTTCTGTCAGTCGTCACAGGAGCCATATACTTATTTTCCTTACCAGTGCGGTAATACTCTCTACCATTCCCCATTCCCTTCTCCTTTAAAAATGCATTATTATAAGTCAGTGTTATTGTTTCTTTCTTTCTTTCTTTCTTTTAAATACTACTATTTAGTATCATAGGCCAATTTTGGTTAGTGTCAGGTTATAGTCTATTTATACAATGTGACAGTTTAGAAAATATTTTTTTCTAGCACAATATACATACACAGTATATTTCTATTGTAGCATTTTAGCTACTAGAAAATCATCTATAAAATATAATATTGTAAATAAGACTGTAAAAAGATCTCATTGATTTTTCTTGTTTTTCCTTTCATAGTTTACAGAAGACCTACTACGCGCTTAACCTTTCCATACTGGATATCCACAAAAACAGGTTCCTTTTAATGCAGTACAGTATGTATTTTTGAGTTAAGATTATGGAAAATATTTCACAACAGATGGGACTTAAGATCATGCTGCATCGAGAAAGAATAAATATATACGCACTATGTGTGCTTACAAAAAAAAAGTGACACAGTGAAGATATCACATTGCTTTCTCAAACCCTTAATTTCAGGATAACATATTGTATTATCTTTGTTACTGTAGCAACAGCTAAGAACTCAAAATAAAATGCAAGTTAACCGTATATGGTTGCTGTATAGTCTATTGCCAGAAATGCATGTAGGTAGACAAAATGTTACTGTTGACAAATATTTTCTGTGTATTTTTCTTCGGTTTGTATGGAAGCACTCTTTTCTTTGTTGTGTTGTTGATAATGTTCTTTACAGTCTTAAGTCTAGGAGATGTTCAGAAACTGTAGCCAAATACTGTATACCCTTCAACTTAACACCCACTGAAGGAAAACATAATTGTTATTTTCACGTCTGTTTTCTTATGTGGCCAAGAAATTTACAATCAAAGTGCAGAGACTATAACTAACAGCTTTCTTCTCAGATGTTCATAGTCACGTGTGGTGACCCATCACTTGAACAGAAATTTGGCATTACACATTTGGCATTACACTTTAGAATATTAATAATGCATATTTGACAGTTATGCTTTTTTTCTAGGAGTTTAGCCAGTAATTCAGCTCTACAATGATAGTTTAGTTAAGGCAAAATGCAGATACATTCTTCACAGCCAGCATTGGAAATTTATATAACGTATACAGTATTTATGATAGAAAAATGTGCATTCTAATTTTATGCAGATTATATTGCTCATTGCTACACAGTATTTCAAATTTCAACATTGTATGTTTTTCTCTGATTAATAATGTGTGTTCTACTGTACAGTATGTGTAATACATAAAAAATACCTTAAATTGCATTCCATTCCTTTAACAGTTGTGCTGTATGTACAGCTTTCTCTTTTCTATTGGTTATCTATTAACAGATCTTTTAACTAAGCAGCAGTTTTAGTTTAATGTGCTAAGGATTGCCTTTTAAAGGGGCCTACACATGGGGAAATGTGCTGAGCATTCTCAGTGATGCTAAGAACTCTCAGCAAGATCGCTCAGCACACAGTAATGTGTCAGCACTGGGTGCTGAGCAATCTATCAGGGCTAGTGTTCTCCTGTGAGAACACTGGCCCTGCAGGGTGATTAACAGTGGCGTAACTATAGAGGGTGCAGGGGATGCAACTGCTATGGGGCCCGGCCGCTTGGGGGGGGGGGGCGAGGACCCAGCAGGCAATCCCCTGCATCGATAGTTATGGCACTGACTGCAACATTGTTTTTTACGATTTGAAAGTGTGGTGCCCAGTGTGACACCAGCCTGAGGGTCTGGCACTTTTAGTCCCTCTACGTAGGAGCATAGGACGCCTAGTGCAGGCTGCGTATAGCGCCAGTATAGGCTGCTGCAGCTGCTTCCTACATTTGCTGGGCGTGTGCTGAGATTGTGTAACCAGCTGGCGCCTGGCGGCTCCATCACGTGCAGACTGAGCAGTTTTATACATGCTGCCCTGCTGCAGCACAGTGCAACGGGATTTCAGAGGGAGGATGGCACAGAGCTCCACACCAGTACGCTTAAAGAGGCAGTGCTCACAGTGCAGAGCCCACTAAAACAAAGCTAAGAGCAGGTAACTGGGTGGGTGGGGACGGGACCCGGGATGGAGGGGTGTACGGCTCTGGATCTAGTGGTGCTGTTGCTACTTCTTATCCCTTCCTGTGCATTACATATTTTGCTTTCATCCTGCCTGCCACCCCCTTGCCCCCACCCCACCCCACCCACCCTGGAAGTCAGCCTGCTTTCTCCCTCTCACCTGAACCCCCCCCCCCCCCCAGGACAACCTCTCCCACCTGTTATGCACTTCCCTGCCACTCCCCCCCCACAAGTGACAGCCTACTTACCCTGCCCTTTTGTGTGTGTGCCTGCAATCCTCCCCTCCATGCAAGTAACAACCTGCCCCCCCTTACCTTCCAGTACCCCCATGACAGCCTGCCACCTCTGCCACTTGGACATGCCTTCCCACCCCCGCAAGTAACAGCCTGTCCCAACTATGCTCTCTTGTGTACTGCATGTGCCTGTGACCCCCCACTAATGATAGCCACCCACCCCTGCCCTCTCTTGCTTACAACCCCCCATAAGTGACAGTATGGCCTTTCTTGATCGTGTGCCTGTAACCCCCCCTACAAGCAACAGCTTGCTCTCCCGGCTTTCTCCTGCGTATGACTTTGGGAACCCCCCCTCCCACACACTCCTTGGGGGGATATCAAGATTTTGCTATGGGGCCCTCAAAGTTCTAGTTACACCCCTGGTGGTTAAGTAGATTTATCCAGGCCAGACAATATCGATGAGCAGGTCGTTTTCGCTATGGTACCCTAAACACGGAGCCATGTTGGGGCATTTTATAAGCGATCTAGTGAGATCAAGAAAATACCATGAAATCGCCCAGTGTGTAGGCCCAATTAGTTAGACATTGTATACCTACTGATCAGAGAATGCTAAGGGTTATCGCCCACATTATTTTCTGTTTGGCCAGCTAGCTTTCTTAGATAGGCTGTATTCAGAATTGTGAGAAATAGGGACCCATCCCTGGAATATCGGGAACTACAGTATTCAGGGTTGTTATAAAGAAATTCAAACTTTGGAGTTTTAACTCTAGCTAGAAAAAAAAGTAGCCATTATGCTTCTATGGATCTTTATACTAGAAATGCGTGAGGACTTCATGTTTTGTCTTTGGTTCTAAATCGTCATCATGTTTTGTTTTCAGCAAAAACATTTTATAATGTTTTGGGGTTTGATTTGGATATGGATTTATTTAAAATTTGATAAAAACGGCTAAAATTATATAATTGACATGGTGTTGCAGTTCTGGACAGCCTCTATGAAATTATTTAGAGCAACCCATGGAACCATTAAAAGATTTTACAGATTACTGTTGCAATTTGCTACTATTGTTTATGACCTACATTGATGAGCGATTATGAGCAACACTGAAGTAAAAAGAAGACCATGTATCAAGTACCAAGTATCTTTTATTAACATTGGTTGTAATAATATACTGAGATAAGGTCAGTGAACAAGGGGTAAATAAACAACTTCTTAACAACCATCTGATGTGACCACAATATAGCTTGGCTTTCCCTGTCACAGCTGCAACTTGACAAGTAACTCAAAGCTTAACAATTACCACCAAATATTTTTTATGAAATTAGCATTAATATATCAAATATGTGCACATACATAATAATGTGTGTGATTTTTTTATAATTAGCTATAACTATATATTATGCCATAATAGAAAACATTTGGTAAGTTTTTTCTATTTAATTTTAGAAATCTCCTTGGATGTAATGATAACATATGTATTAAAACCAGGAGAGTATTGCTGGCTATTTAAAGACTAAGATATTCTTCTTCCTGCAGTGAAACACCATTGATGGTATAACAATCAACTTCAGCATCACAGATAACCCTTGAAGTGCTTGCAGGGAAGCAAAATTATAGGCCGCTCTGCTTATGCTCAGCAAGCAATGAGCTGTCACAAAAACTGATTGTCAATGTGCAGAATGTTCCACAGGGATGTAGAATATATGCTTCTTGTCCTCTGAAAGCAGAGGGTGCCAATATATATATATTACATCTATGGTGCTCAAAAAATGAATCAGATTTTTATTGGATTAATATCACTTGTATGGAAAAATAAACTTTTGGAAATAAGACACTTAACTAGAAGAAGGAAAAAGAGTATAGATAGAGAGGGGGATGGGGATCGTTCTTGTTACCTATCTGACGTTTTATCCACGTACCTGATTTTCTCTATTATTTATTTAGTTAGGAATTTGACTCCATGCAATAAAAAATAATTTTTAGCTTAGGGTTTCCAGAGAGTGTAAACGATCACTCTGTCTGTTTTCTTTCCCTACTTTCGAACCTTCAATCTGGGTTATATATTGTTTACCTTGACACTTTTTCCTTTTCATAGGCCGAATGCGAATGGAGGGGGCATCTTATGATAGCTTAGCCATGGGGACCATATCTTCTCAAACCTTCCCGATTTTTCTTCTACGATACTAGCTATATGTTCCATGTGATATATATTCCATAACATTGCCTGAATCGCATTCCTAGATGAATCTCTTGGAGTTTCCAATGTGAGGCGATCTTAATCTTAATCGCACTAAACATATACCATATGAGTTTTTGCGATGTTTTCATTATATATTTGGAATCTCATATGGTAGCAACAAAAACATCGGACAGAACGGAATGTATGTGGTGTATTTCAATGGGGTTTTCACTGGGATTTGCTGATAGTCTATTCAATGCTCAAATGGAGAACTGCTTTCTCCATTGATTTTTGCCATGATTCTCCATTTTAAATTCGTCATCTTTTTTAGGTGAACTGGAATGTGATCTTTTAAAATAAAGCTTTTTTTTGTGTCAAAAAATCAGATTATTTTTTTCTGTGAATGGGACATGCTATTATTATTCATGTGCTTGCAGAATATGAATATATTTTTGATTTTTTAACAATTTTTTTTAGACATTCGCCAGCAGGGGGCCTGGAGCCGCAAATTAATATTCATATATTCACTGCACTCTTGTCCCGATCATTACATATGCAGGATTGGGACCAGTGAGTGCAGAGGCTCCTATCCCAGCACCCTGCCAGCTCTAGGGGGGCTCTCCCTGTGTCCCTGCCAGCCCTCCTTCACCCCCAAAGTGTCCGGTGCAGGCAGGGAGGCTTTGTCTCCGGGTGGTTAAAATTTGCCGCCAGGGTCAGAGAGCCCCTGAAGCGTTGAATAGGGCGGACGGGCGACTGCCGGGCAAATCTCCCTGAAGGGATAATTGCGGCGAAAGTGCAGCGAATCCTACACAGGATTCACTGCCAGATGCGATCCAGACCATTGAATACTGGCCTTAGCCTCCTTTTAGTGAGGCTTTTACAACACAAAACACAAAATACCACCACAGCGCCCAATAATTAACAATATTTAGTTTATCATATATATATATATATATATATATATATATATATATATTCATAGACAAGATTCTTAAATAAAACATTTAGTAAAATACAAACATTAAAACAAGTATTGCATAGTAGTTCCTTGTCAGAGGATTTTTTTTATATGGTAGATATAAACATATACATATATATATATATATATATATATATATATATGTTTTCATCTACCATTTGATAAAATCCACTGACAAGGAATATGCAATACTTGTTTTAATGTTTGTATTTTAATAAACGTTTTATTTAAGAATATTGTCTATGGATATATAAGATTATGAAAGAATAAAAGAAATATTGTTAATTATTGGGCGCTGTATAACACTTTTGTAGTGATATATATATATATATATATATATATATATATATGTGTACAGAAGAGGCGGCACTCGACAGACTTAAAAGCAGGTAAAAGGATTTATTCCTACAGTTTCGGGGTTCCCCCCCTTCGTCAGGGACAGCAGGATTACTTTCCAAATTTAAATTGTATGTGATAATTATGTGCTCATTTTACACGCTGAGTAGACAGCTTGAATTAGTAAACTAAACGTGTTAGGAAAGTATACTTAAGGTGCATACACACAGTGCATTTTGGATATGTATGACTTTGACTATGTGATATCCCTTAAACTCCCCAGAGCAATATTGACTAGATATTTTGACTATATTTACTTAAGATTTTGACTTTGGCCAATTTGACTAGTACAACACTAGACTATTTACAATATAGTTAAAATTGGCTTGCCTGCACAGTCTATTTTTTCTTGCAATGCCAATCCCACTGGGTTGTGCATCGCATCGTAATCTGTATACACACTGTGCCATTTCTCTATCTTTTTTCCAATTTTGCCTATATGGTCAAAATCAAAAGCTCGAATCGCACTGTGTGTATGCACCTTTAGAGGAAATCAACAGGTGAGTAGAAAAACACAGGCAAGAAACACAAAATGAACAGGGAAACATTGAGCTAAATGAACTGAATAAAATATCTAAAAATTATTAATTATTAACTAAACCATTGTTTTGATTGAATTTATTTTTAATACATGTTCATACGTGATTAAACTACCTTTACATTATAATAGAAAAGGACAGATATTCTAAACTTGTTTGCTATAATTCTCACTGTCAGCTCTGTTTTTGGTATACATTAATATGTGACAAAAATGTTCATTTATTGATTTGCATTACTAATGATTTTACAGCATTTCTGTACAACGAAGGTATTAATTGTCTGGACAAATGACTAAAAGATCACACTGTAGTGGTTATTATATCTTTTAATTAAAAACATGTTTTCACAATTAATACAATATATATATATATATATATATATATATATATATATATATATAAAATAAATAAAATAACCACATATAATGTAAGATATTTATATAGGCCGATCTATATTACTGAGTTCCCTCCAGTGTTGATGGATTAATTAAATAATTTGGAAATATAGTCCCACAGAAGAACCTCAATGAGGGTAAGTAAGCGCTATGCTTGACCTCCCTCTTCTGTGTAACCTGCTGTACCTCATTTGGACATTAAAAGTTATCAGTAATGTGAGCAGTTATGTGAGTAACAATATTAATAATGTGTTTCTAAAAGTAGCAAAAGATCCGAAGGTGACAGCAATTATAGAATAACTCAATGTTTAAATGCTTCTATACATTATACATTACCAGTCACACTGTTATAACAGTTCTATTTCCATTATAATGTATTTGTAATGTATAGCATACTGTATTATTTTTATGAATTGTAAGTTTTATTCAGTCATTTCCCTACAAAACGTTTTTGCCCATTCATCCTATTTACAGTGTAATGCTAAGATGTTTAAAATAGATTTTATTTATACTTTCTGTGTATACTGTATGCCATGTAATACATCAAAGTCAGAAGTAATAGAAAACAGTTTTTCTAATTGCATGACACTTTGCTTTTGCTCAAAATTATGGTAAAAATTTGTCTGGCAAAATTACCTCGCAAGAAAAAACTATTGTTCTAAGTGGAGCTATTACTTTGCATCCTGTGAAATCTCTATTTTGCTCTTGGATTAAAAAGGATTTTACTCTGGCAAACAAGCATTCCTTTGTATGACAGTCTTTCTTTTGTTAAGAAATCTTTTCAGGATTTTAGAAATAAAATGTGAAAGCTTGTATACTGCACTACTTCTATTTGATTTAAATTAAAATGCTACACCTTTTTTTTGTAGTATTATAAATACTTATAACAACTTTAAAATATAAAACATAACTTAAAGATGAAGGCACAGTTATTTTGTGTAAAGTATACCATAATGAATTAATCTGTAAATGCTATGTATTTTCTATTTACTCATATGAATGGGACCTGCTGTATTACTTTTTATTTGAGATTGAATTAAAAGCAATGACCCCCATTTGGCAAATTATCAGAAGAGGTGGAACCAGTACCATATTTATGTGACTTTGCCTCCCAATAATTATGTTTCTGTTTCTCCATTATGAGTGTTTGTATTTTTTGAAAAAGGAAAAAAATGTGGAGACTACGAAATTTTGTATAAAGAAAAATAACGTTTCAATATGCTATTTAAAGCAAAGTACAATGTTTGTATTCGTTTTTCATTAAAAAGTAAATTGGACTATTTTCTGTTATTATTTAAGAAGCCTACAAGAATATGTTGTTCTACTTTATAAATGTTGTTTCCCTGTTTAGTTTCATTTATATCAGTAAATTGTGTTGTAATTATTACTCAGCTCAGATGAGACACATTATCATCAAAAGAAAGTCATTTATCAAAGTAATACAATGACCCTAAAGTAGTATGAACTATTTAGTTTATTGTCCTTTTAAATGTGGTATACTGTGATAAAATGCACTTTTTAGTATCTGAAATGAAGCCACATTGTGTTCTCTACAGAAAGTGCAATATGTGTTGACTTACAATAATGTCACATTACATTCCTAATGTTGGGTTCAGTAGCTTAATCCTCTTTAGCAAATCTAATTCTTAATATGTTTTGAAACTCTGTTTCAAGCCTAACCTTCTCTAAAAAAAACATTTATATAAAACATCAAGAAAGATTAGAAGAGTCTATGGAACAAAACAAATGGCAGTTGGCAGTCTGGCTTATCAGTGACTCCTTCACAGTGCATGTTTCTGCAGTTGCGCTATAGGAATGCAATGGGGTTCAAGGGATAATTCTGCCTTTCAACTTATGAAATGTATTTAATGGCTGAACACTGTCATTATGAGACGACAAGATGAAAAGCATTGTTGTACAAAGGACATTAAATGAAAACCTACTTGAGGCAGCAGGATAAGGTATTATGTTTGGCTCAGTAATGATTTCTAGGATAATATATAATCCTTGGAGACAAAATGCATGAGATGACCACCTAGTATAAGTGGCTTTTTCTTAGGTTAGCAAATTACTATGGGTGACTGATTGTAAATCATACAATGAAAAGGATTGTCAGTCTGAAACTAGAAGTAAGACCTTCATCTTTGCCTCCTTTTCTAATATGAAACTAATAAAACCATGTTGAATTAGAGTAAAACATGTCTTAAACAGGCAATGCTGCACATTAAAGTCAATAATAAATGTAAATACTGTACTTTATATATCTTTTGTGTTATATATACTGTATATTGTTTATATTATTAATATAAAGTAGGGATGACCGGGTTTTGATCCTAGAGATCCGAACCCCCCTGAACTTACCTGATCCGAGGCTGGATCCGAGGAGTTCCATGGTCGCTGCCATTTTTCAGAGTCCAAAACGAGGCTGGACGTCATCTTCCCGCTGTCGAATTCTCACGAGACCTGGAGATATATAGTTCCCGGCGGTGGGCGCCATTTTCAAACAGGCTGGTAATTTCAGACAGCACGGATGTGTCTGTGTGTCTGCTGAAGGGGGGTGAGGGGTCCTGTATCAGGGGTGGGGTCCTGGGGTGCACACCAATTGAGAGGTGCGACCCTGCGGAGACCTTTCAGTCGAACTGCATACAAAGTCAAAGATGCAGGTGCACAAATTGAACCTGTATCAGTCCAGGGGTGCCCGCATGTGTGCCCTATAATTGGTGCCTCCATGTGTACATTATCAGTCCAGGGGTGCCCTCATGTGTGCTGTACAAGTCCAGGGGTGCCCGCATGTGTGCTGTACAAGTCCAGGGGTGCCCGAATGTGTACTGTATCAGTCCAGGGGTGCCAGCATGTGTGCTGTATCTGTCCAGGGGTGCCCACATGTGATCTGTATCTGTCCAGGGGTGCCCCATGTGTCCCTTATCAGTGACTGGGTGAGGGGTCCCGTATCAGTTCAGGGGTGCCGGCATGTGTGCCCTATAATTGCTGCCTCCATGTGTCCATTATTAGTCCAGGGGTGCCCTCATGTGTGCTGTTCAAGTCCAGGGGTGCCCGCATGTGTACTGTATCAGTCCAGGGGTGCCCGCATGTGAGCTGTATCTGTCCTGGGGTGCCCGCTGTACAAGTCCAGGGGTGCCCGCATGTGTACTGTATCAGTCCAGGGGTGCCCACATGTGAGCTGTATCTGTCATGGGGTGCCCCATGTGTGCTGTACAAGTCCAGTGGTGCCCGCATGTGTACTGTATCAGTCCAGGGGTGCCTGCATGTGTGCTGTATTTGTCCAAGGGTGCCCGCATGTGTGATGAATCTGTCCAGGGGTGCCCACATGTGAGCTGTATCTGTCCAGGGGTGCCCCATGAGTTCCTTATCAGTCCAAGGGTGAACGCATGTGTGCCATATAATTTCATGGGTGCCCCATGTATCCCTTTTCAGTCCAGGGGTGCCCGCATGTGTCCCATATCATACCAGGGGTGCCCACATGTTTCCAATATCAGTCCAGGGGTGCCCACATGTATCCCGTATCAGTCCATGGGTGCCTCCATGTGTCCCGTATTAGTCCATGGATGCCCCCATGTGTGCCGGATAATTCTATAGGTGCCCCCGTGTGTCCCGTATCAGTCCAGGGGTGCCCGCATGTGTACCATATAATTCCATGGGTGCTCCCATGTGACCTGTATCAGTCCTGGGGTGCCCGCATGTGTGCCGTATAATTCCATGGGTGCTTCCATGTGTCCTGTATCAGTCCAGGGGTGCCCCCATGTCTCCCGTATCAGACCAGGGGAGCTGCCCTTTTTTTAATGAAAATAAAAATAAGGTGTTTTTTTTTACTGCAAGGGCTGTTAAATGTGCTGTAGTCCAGGGGTGAGCCAAGGGTGCTGTATAATTCATGTGGTGTTGCTAAGTCTGCTGTATAATTCCAGGTGTGCTGCTCTTTTTTTTAAATTCAAATAATACACATTTTTATTTTTACTGCGGGAATATGTCTGCCGTATAATTCCATGCCTGCCACCATGTGTGCTGTATCAGTCCAGGGGTACCGCCATCTGTGCCGTATAATTCCATGTGTGCTGTATCAGGTCAGAGGTGCCCACATGTGTGACACATAATTCCTGGGATGAGTCAAGTGTGTCATATAATTCATGGGTTGCTGCAAAGTCTGCTGTATAATTCATGGGGTGCTGCTAAGTGTGCCGTCACAGTCCAGGGGTGATGCTAAGTGTGCTGTATAATTTATGAGGTGCTGCTAAATCTCCTCTATCAATCCAGGGGTGCTGTCATTTTTTTTAATTAAAATAATCACTTTTTACTGAAGGAGTGTCACTATGGGCCTTATTTTAGTTCACTCTTTCTGACAAAATCCTTCTTAGATGGACAAAACCATGTGCACTGCAGGTGGGGCAGATGTTACTTGTGCAGAGAGAATTAGATTTGGGTGGGGTTTTACTTCAAAGTGAGATCTATATTGTAGTGTAAAAATAAAGCAGCCAATATTTACCCTGCACAGAAACAAAATAACTCACCCAAATCTAATTCTCTGTGTGCTGTATTAGTCCAGGGGTGATGCTAGGTGTGCCGTATCAGTACAGAGGTGATGCTAAGTTTGTGATATCAGTCCAGGGGTGAGCCAAGTCTGCCAAATAATTCATGGGGTGCTGCCAAGTGTGCTGTATTAATCCAGGGGTGATGCTAAGTGTGCCATATCAGTCCAGGGGTGCTATTAAGTGTGCCATATTAGTCTAGTGTTTGTGCCGCCCACTTGTGTCGCTTATCATAGTTATCCAACTACTTCAGTGCAACCTTTTGGCCTAAAAACAATATTGTGAGGTGTGAGGTGTTCAGAATAGACTGGAAATGAGTTGAGATGAATGCTATTGAGGTTAATAATAGTAACCTCAATAATAATAATAATAACTCAATACTGTGATTTTAGTGTTTGTTCTGCTTTTTTATTTTTTTTATTTTTTTTTAAATCAGAACCCAAAACCCAAAAACCAAAACGTTGAGGGGGTGTTTTGGCAAAACCCAGTAGAACCCAAAACCTTTAGGTAATCAGAACCCAAAACGCGAAAAGTGTCCAGTGCACATCCCTAATATAAAGTATTATTTGCAGTAATATATTTTTGTTATTTTTTCCAGGGCTATAAATATAATAACCTGGAGCAATTATTACACCTCACTGATTATTTAAAAAAAACAAATGCTGCAGGTGTATAAGTAGTACAACTGTGACAAAACAGATCACACACATTGAACTACTGTACTTAGTTACTCTACTGTACGTCAACTTTTCTCTTTCACAAATAAAAGGGTTATAGAATAATACTGCATACAAAGACAAGGTTGCAGGCATTAATAAACTCCCAATTTATTAATAATAATCATTGCAAAAAATTTTTGCATTTTGAGCGAGGTTGTTCACATAGTTATGGCCATAAGTAATGGCTGGTCCACCGCATCCAGGTGACCTCATTAGTCGGAATAGTCTTGAACATTTTGGGGAGGGTACAAATCTAGGGCACCCCATACCAAAGCAGCTGAGTGACCCCAGGGCAACACAAAAGTGAAAAAGATATATAGTGAAATAAGGGAGGATGGGTTAGTGAGAGAGGCTGCTGAAAATAGCAGTGGTAAATTAGTGAGAGGTAACGAGGTGACAAATAAAGTAGTGAGAGGTAATGTTGTCAGAAGTGAAGGTGGGAAATGAGTTACATTGAAACAAAACACACAAAAGGGATTGAAGTCAATATTTATTTATTATTTATTTACAGTTTCTTATATAGCACAGCATATTCTGTTGCGCTCTACAATTGGAAACAACAGTGATTAAACAAACTGGGTAGATACAAACCGACATGGAGGTAGGAGGGCCCTGCTCGCAAACTTACAATCTATAGGGATAATAGGAGGGAAACATAAAGATAGAATTCCATAGCACGGCAGTCCCATCATGGGACTGCAATTAGATATGAATGCTACTGGAGGTTGTGTGGGGGTCCTGAATATGGTAAGCTAGCCTGAGGAGGTGAGTTTTCAGAGAACGCTTGAAATTTTGGAGGCTAGAGGAGAGTCTTAGTGTGCATGGAAGGGCATTCCATAAGGTGGGTGTTGCCCGAAAAAAATCCTGCAAGTGTAAGTGGGAGCGAGTAATGAGTGTGGATGAGAGACGCAGATCTTGTGCAGAGCGAAGAGGTCGGGTGGGGATATATTTTGAGATAAGCAAAGAGATATAAGTCGGTGTAGTCAGAGTGATGGCTTTGTATGGAGGGACTGGCAGAGTGGATCAGCAGATGATGAACGTCTAGCCAGGAAGATCAGCCTTGCAGCTGCATTCAAAAATGGATTGTAGTGGTAAGAGTATTTTCTTAGGTAGACTGGTAAGGAGGCCATGGTTTAAAGAGCGATTAGATAGGTAGGAAGAGAATAAAGAAAGGGATGTGTTTTGAATACCTAGGGATTGTAGTGTTTGTATGAGAAGAGAGTGGTCGACAGTGTCAAAGGCAGCTGAGAGATCTATAAGAATAAGAAGTGAGAAATGGCCTTTAGATTTAGCAGTGGCCAGATCATTGACTACTTTAGTCAGTACAGTCTCAGTGGAGTGTTGAGAGCGAAAGCCTGACTGAAGTGGTTCCAAAAGGTTGTAGGAGAAAGTGTGTGAGGCGAGTGTAGGCAAGTCTCTCAAGTAGCTTGGAGAGGCATGGGAGCTGAGAGATAGGACGGTAGTTAGAGAGACAGTTTGGATCAGAATTGTGTTTTTTTAGAAGGGGAGTAATAAGTGCATGCTTGAACAGAGAAGGAAAGATACCAGTAGAGAGAGAGAGGCTACACATTTTAGTTAAGCTTAGGATAAGCACAGGAGACAGAGCTTTACTGACTTGTAAGGGTATAGGATCAAGAGGAGAGTTAGTGGAGTAGGAAGATAAGAATAGTGTGGATACGTCATCCTTACTTGTGGGGTCAAATGAGGAGAAATGGGCAAAGGGCTCAGGAAAGGAAATAAGCAAGTCACTGGCTGAGGAAGAGCATGCCATTTCATCTTGGATTTTAGCAATCTTTTCCTTGAAGAAGGAAGCAAGTTCTTGCGCACTGATATTGGCAGGTGGGGAGGGTGAAGGAGGGTAAAGAAGTGATTTAAATGTATTTTAATGAGAAGAGATGAGAGATTGAAAATAAGTTTGTTTAGCAGTGTCCAGAGCATTACAATAGGAGTGATAGGTAGTCTTAGACATGACAAAGGCACTTGGATTTTGAGATCTATGCCACTGACGTACAAATCTACGTGGATTGTGAGGAGTAGCTGGAGCAGCTTCATCAAAGGCAGTTTGTAGAGTCTGGTTTAGGAGGATTACAGCTGTCTCAGGACAGGCATGTGTAGACACGGGTGAGAGCAGTTGCTGCAGAGAGGTTGTTGAAAATCAATAGCATTAGTATTTCTGTGGGTTAAATATGAAAATAAGTGTTTATCTGTGTTGCTCCTGAGGCCAAACAGCCACAGCAGTCCAGGGGGACCTAAAACCCAGAAATGCACCTCCCATTTGATAATCCGATATACATTTGTGCAGGGCTCACCTTGCTCTGCATGCAATCTAAGAAATGTCAGGAACCTAATTAAAACTAATACATAGGACAGGTGGGCATGGGTGCTACCACCAGGCAGAAGGATTCTCTGGCCTTCTATTGTGTATGTAAATACACAGCATTGGGTATACAGGGGTGGGGTCCTGGGGTGCACACCGATAACAAGACGTGCGACCCTGCATAGACCTTTCAGTAATACTGCATACAAAGACAAGTTTGCAGGTTCACAATTCAAACTCCCAATTTATTAATAATAATCATATTATATTGCAACGGGCAAGCCGTTACTTATGGGCATAACTACTAAGAACCTCGTTCAAAATGCAACATTTTATTGTAATGATTATTATTAACAAATTGTGAGTTTGAATTGTGCACCTGCAACCTTGTCTTTGTATGTAGTTTTACTGAAAGGTCTCTGCAGGGTCATACCTCTCATTACCGGTGTGCACCCCAGGACCCCACCCCAGTTATAGAATAATGCTTACAGGTTATTTATTTGCTGTTCTACACTCATATGGTTGACAATTTACTATAAGAAATTTATGAATAATGCTGTGAATAATACATTGCTAGCAATAAAATGTAAATAATATATAGCATAAATTATTTAGACTGTGTGTGTGTGTGTGCTATGCATATGTACAAAGGAACTGACATGAATAAACAATAGTAGATTACTGTACATACTGTAGTGTATAGATCTTTATTTTCTGTTCTCTTTTGCAATTCTAGGTGTTACTGGCTGGCTAGATTCCGTTTTCTGCAAAGGAAGCAGATTGACATTGTTTATAAAAAATATATAACACAATCTCTTTGCAGGGCAGTTTCGAAGTGCAAAGTATTAAATGTTTGTTAGAAGTTTGGCCAGGCTAAAATGTGAATGTATTGTAAAATACAATGTGCATGTATTGTAAAATTGGTCAAGCTCATTCAGCTTCATATTGCAACAATCCCATGCTAGTGCAATTAGGTATCTAGTGCTTGATTCAAAGATGCACACAATACTGATTCAGATGCAGCTGGACAGTGGTTTCGGAATGGCACATGTGTCTTAGTCACATTGTGCTTGTGCCACAATGGTCATGTCAGGGGATCCAACAGCTCTGCTGGCTCCTGACAGTGGGCATAGTCAATGATCAAGGTGTGACCAGCTAGTCTCTATATGTGGCCATGAAGCCAGGGGGGATGGTGGTGTGTGTGCTTATGATACACTTGGTTAACAAAGGGGGGCAGGTGCAATCACCTCCACAGCATGTATAGTCTCTCCCTGGGCAGTGGGACTCTGGCCCCCTGCAATCCCTCCAAAAGTCACAGGCCTGGGTAAAGAGTACCCACCACACTCCCTCTCGGCACCACTGGATCTTGTGGCAGTAGTTATAGGCAGGGTTAAGATGCAGAGTGATTGATAGATGGTGACAGTTTGCGAGAGGTTATAGGTAATGGTGACAAAAATGCTAGTGTGTTGCAACCATTTACAGGGAGCGTGTGTGCCAGCAACTGCATCTTCTGATGCAAATGCATTAGCTCCGGGTGACTAATTTGTGAACAATGTCTCCAATGTTGAGTCTTCTTACGTTAAGATGCAGAACTGAGATGCCAATTGTGGATGTCTTAGTTCATTACCTGGTTGCTGTACATTTGTATATTTCTGCACAGCCAATGTCAAAAAGGAAGCAGCCATGATGGGAATTGCTAACACCCTTGAATCAGTACACTTGTCAGTTAGCACATTAACTGTACCAGAGGGTAAATGTAATCGGGTGCAAGAATCCAGAGGTGCAGTAGTGTGTCCGAGAATGGCTGTTCACTCATTGCACAGCGATGGAGGCTGTAGGGCTTGTCCACAATTTTATGTACGGATTCCGTGGGTTCTGATTGGTGGATTTTCCTTGGAGATGATGTAATCTCTAAGCACCGGCCTTGTGCAGTGTGAATGGTGTCAACTCAAAAATATCTTCTTCAAATTTAGTAAATTCCAGGTCTGACCCGGATTGGAACTGTGTTCCAAATTCTGGGTCAAACCTGGGATTTTTATGTAAAACCGGTATTAATTTGTGCTGGTTCACCCTTGAAAGGATACTGAGGAAGAAACCTTTCCTATGAAAACTTCAACCATTAAAAAAATGTGGCTCTTATAAGTGTATCAAATGTACCACCTAATCACAAGAGAATATAACAACCTAAATTTTAAGATTTAACACTTTAAGATATAACACTATCTAAATTACATCAGCACTCATTCAATAATATTATATATGTCCATTCAATGTAAATTTTTTTTTATAATTTTTATATTTATATTGGCAAAACAGAACAAACAATACCACAAAGGATGGCCCTCATTAATCTCCAATTCATAAAGCAATCAGCGTGGGTATGAATGAACATCCAGTAGCACCCCGTATTGCAGCATCAGTCAAAACGGACTAAATTAACATTGTAATTTCTCATGCTTCCTCTAATAATATTTTTATATGATCATAAATTGACATCTTTATACTCACATGACATGTTTTTTTTAATTGCCATTTTGCCTATGTAACATGCCATCTGATCGCAGTACAAATTTGTTCTCAAAATGGGCAAAACCATGTGCACTGCAGGTGTGGCTGATGTAACACGTGCAGAGAGAGTTAGATTTGTATGAGTTATTTTGTTTCTGTGCAGGGTATATACTGGCTGTATTATTTTTACACTGCAATTTAGATTTCAGTTTCAACACACCCCACCCACATTTTACTCTCTCTGCACATGTTACATCTGCCCCACCTCCAGTGCACATGGTTTTGCGAATTTTGAGAACAAATGTGTACTGCGATCAGATCTGAATAAGGGCCATAGTCTATGCAATCATGACTAGCCTTGTTCTTTTTTTTGTGCACTCTATTCTGTCCCTTATCTTTTCATATACAGCAGTGATGGCTTTCCCACTAGACACATGAGGCAGGTGCATAGGGCTGACACTTGCTGGGGATGGGGCTTTTTTACATTATCACTTAGTTACTGGTAAGGCAGCAGGGGGCTATGGTCAGTAAATTGTGGTGGTTATGAAGTTAATGCTGCTTTGGCAGTCAAGGAGGACCCAACATGAAGGGGCAGAGATGTGCCTATGGGGACAGGCTGACCCGTAAATTTGCCCCTGATGTCCAGCAGTGTTTTATACAGTAAAGTATTATGACTGACTTAGTGCCAGATGCACTAAGCTTCAAACGTGATAAAATGGAGAGTGATAAACAGCCAGCCAATCAGCTCCTACCTGCCATGTCACAGACTGTGTTTGAAAAGTGTCAGGCAGGAGCTGATTGGCTGGCTGTTTATCACTCCCCATTTTATCACTTTTTGAAACTTAGTGCATCTGGTCCTCTATCCTTATAGATCCCTATAACACAATGTGATCCCTGGCTGCTTAGCAATGGGTAGTTGTACACGGTACCCATCCCAGAGGAATCTCTGAGCAGTTACTCCATATAGTTTTTTTTTTCATAACGCAGAGTCCTTTTTTTGTATTTATATTTGTTTGGTGATTCCATTATCCCTCTATGCCTGTGGACACAGAGCTTGATTCAGATTTTGACAGTATTAGCATCACTTCTGCTTCCTTGCATGCTGCAGTGACACTAACATACTAATGCTAATGCAGAAGCAAGTGTGGCATAAATAGAGACCTCAGGCATGGATGTGTTATGCACTGCTGTATCTGAGTATGCAGCATCAAATCAGCAAGACACCTTTGGTTTATGCATACTGGCTGTCACAGCTCCATAAAATCTGTATCAGGAGAAATACCGACCAGCACCATTCCCTACCTGCCCCCAAATGACCACAGCCTATCAAAAAGGCTGCGGCTGTCGGGCACAGCTAGTGTTATGGCAGGACAAAATGGGTCTTACACATAGGCAGATCAGCCACCTATGAATTAGTACATAAACTATCCGGTTAATGTATTAATCTGTATCCAGTCTGTGCAGTTCACTGGTCAAAATGTCACTGTTCATTTCAAATGTAAATAAACACTGTGGGTATTCAAATGCTTACTTTTGGACGCAATTTTTCACCACCTTTCAAATTCACGTATCTGATGTCTTTTGAAGTGATGTTGGGTGTGCTATTCAAATGTTTGTTTTTTAGACGTCTAGTCCAGGGGTCCTCAAACTATTTTGCTCTGGGACCCCATCAGACAATAAAAATAATTACAGGACCCGATAAAGTTACTGCAGAATATCACATAACATGTGTAGTCATCAGAGAGCACCTGTATGGCAGCATTGTGGAGGCATAAAATGATGGGAGGAGTCTAAAATAAACAATTCAACAGATTTTTGAATAGTTGCAACCCCATACTGAGAAGGTCGGGACCCACTTGGGGGTCAGGACCCAAAGTTTGAGAACAGCTGGTCTAGTCTGTTGAAGTTGGTCTTAATTTGGGGTTATTAAAATGTTTACTTTTGGGAGTCAGTTTTTTTTCGCCTTACAGATACACGCACCCGATGTCTTTTGAAGTGATGGTCGGGTGCGCTATTCATTTGTTTTGTTTTTTCTTTGGTGGTTGGTGGGCTGAAATATCACGCACATAATATCCCTTCTATTCATAACACGCAGAGCATTTCCGTGCCATTTGTATATCCTTTGCCCCCCTACTTTGAGCCTCTGTTTCTCTACGGGACTGCACAGTATTGGCAAAGTGGGACTTGGATTCCTATGGGTGGCAGACTCTAGCGCTAGTCTGCTGTAGACTAGCCCTGCAGCCTGCCACCCCCAGGATAGACAACCACCTGCCGTGATGTGCAGGGAGCTGTGCTGCAAGTAATGGGGTACCTGTAAGAAATATGTTGCAGGTATGCCGTACCACATGTTCCCCAATTCGGTATCTTCTTTAATGTTAAAAAAGCTGCATATTGTAATTCCCACACGTGCCTTCTACACATGCATCTGTTTCTACAAACAAAATACACAGTGGAATGATTTTATGGTGCCCATACACTGATGCCATTGGATACGATGACAATGTACTGTCCCATCTCATCTGATCACATGTTATGGTGCCTGAAGTGCCCTCTTCCAGCACCCAATGTTGCACGTCATCTGCAATGCTACATTGGGTGCTGGAAGAGGGCTGGCTGCAGGCAGTGGAGTAGTGTAGCGCTGTGAGGGAGCACTGGCGGGCGGCGGGGTCAATGGAAGAATTTGAAAAACAACAGTTTTTTTTTTTTTAAAAAGGTGTTTTTTTTGCCACCGACACTGACCCCCGCTGCCCGCCAGCGCTTCTTCAAAGCAATATGCTACTCTGGCAGATGCCGCCAGTGCTCCCTCCCGCCCCCACTCCCTGAACCGAAGCCGGCCGAAAGCACTCCCTCCGCCCATCACCCGCTGCATTTGAGCGGTATTAATACATCTTCTGTAAGTCATTCCACAGTCATTATAAATATATTAAATAACACATGTAATTTAATACACTTTTTTTAAATAAAAAAAAGACTTTTTATTTAAAGCTGATTATGGCTATGGATGTTGCTGTTGGCTTCTGATTCCATTGTTGCTTCTCTAGACTTCTGCTGAGCCAATGTAAAAACATACATGCAAATCCGCTATATATGAGATATAGAAAACATCTTTGTGCTAAATTTCAAGTTCAAGCGTCTTTACAAATATAGAAGTGTTTTGTAAATATAATCCCGAAAAATTGTCGAGATTATGCTCTGTAACTGTCTATTGAATACACTGGTATTACATCTACCTAATAAATAATAAAAATAATAATAATAATCTCCATCTCCAACTAGTCACTTTGAAAGTACAGAAAGTAAAAGGCAGGTTAGGCTGATTCTACTTAAAATGTTTTCACTGGTACATATACTTTACACCAGGCATGTCCACAATGTTGGCCCTCCAGATGTTGTGAAACTACACACCCCAGCATGCTTTGCAATGGTTTTAGCATTCTCTAACAGCAAAACTGTGGCAAAGCATGCTGGGATGTGTAGTTTCACAACATCTGGAGGGCCAACATTGAACATGGGTGCTTTCCACCATCAGGGATTGGTAGAAATCCACATCTTGCTGTCATGTTTTTTATGTAAAATCTGCCTATATTTATTGTATTCATGTTACTACAAAATGACCTTTAAATATGGTGTAATATATAAAGAAATGCTTATATAATTTGTGCAAACTCATCGTGCATAATAATAAATGTTACAAATCTACAAACCACCTATTATATGTAGCAATTCTCCTCGTGTAGTTCAATTGTCAGGACCATAACATAGTGTGGCGGTATTTGCATTTACAGTATAAACCACCTTCCATTCCAATATTTGTTTCATATGCACAATGTGAACACATGATTCTTGCAGTCACATACACACTTAAACTATTTAGAAATATGTGTTAAGAAGAGGCAGGTTGTTTATTTTATTTAAGATCTTGAAATAAGAACAGAACAGCATACAGTACTGTCAAAATTATCCAGTGAAATGAAATGACACACATACCTCAATACTTGTATAAATTGTGATATTTGAGTGATGGTTTCATACACTGTAATGTCCATTTGAGTAAAAACATATTTTTACATTGCAATGTTCTGGACTTTATAATACATTCTTTGCATTTTCTTTTACAACTTCAAACAGCGTCATCATGTTTACAATTATAACTATGATTACAAACTGTGATTTCATTTATCACAATTAAATCTGAAAATACATTCTAGACAATAATTCACATTTATTGCATTAAGTGGGAACACAGTTCATGTGATTTAATTTATCTCAATTGAAGAAATCTGTAGAACAACACCAGACGTGGCATTTTTGTTCAGCTCCATTAAAGCAAATACCTGTTAAGATATTTAATTATCTTACACAGCTAAATGTCATTTAGGAACATACTCTGATATTCAGTGAAATGCACGGAAGAACAATGCAGAACATCAGATCTATTGTATTGCAAAGGTAATGCTTTTAATCTCCTTAAAATTTGGAATATGCAAGTAAATAAACTATTCCGTTTTAAGCTGCAATTTCCAAACATCTCTGTCAAATATCATATAATTAACCCACAAATAGGACCTGATGCATTTTACCGGGGCCTGGGTTTGATGGACGAGCTTGGATGCCTCTCCCCTCCCCCACTGCAGAGAGGCAGGCAGTAGAATTAGAGAGAACATGCTGCCACTACAGCACAGCCTCCCTTCCCCACTCAGCTCACGGCACTGAGCAGCATTTGCAAAGCTGGGGAGAGAGACTGTGCTGCAGTGGCAGCCTTTCCTCTCTCTCTTTATGCCCATCTGCACCCCTGCAAAGTTTGTTGTTCTTTTTTACAGGGGTGAGGGAATGCCCCCTCCCGTTGGCCATAACCCCTTTTTTACTGGGACCCAGCACTGCTGTAGGCACCTCTGTCTAAGTGCAGGGCTGGTGCTACCTGTTTGGCAAGACTATGCAGAGCAAGGAGTCATTGAGCTGGAAAGGTGGTCTAAAATAGCATACTTTATCTAAACACAAAACAACATGTTGCTGTTAGCCGCACTTGACTTTGGCGACCCCGGCGGCGGCTTCCCTCCGGCATCTGCATCCCTGCTGTCGGTTGCTTGGCAACCAGCGATGCTGTAGCGCTTCCCCCCAGCAGAATGACTACTTCCTCCTGGCGGTTGCCGGGCTAACGGGAGAGACTGGGCGGACTTTCTCACAGCTGGAAAAGGTTTTTTTTTGTGGGTTGTGGAGGGTTTGAACACACCTCCACTGGCCACACTATATTAATCCATTACTGCTGGATATGTGCCTGACTGGTTACCTGTATGTATGACTAACCTCTCACTAACAAGCTATACTTGCATTATTAAACTGGCTATTCTGCGACTGGCAATACAGGAATGAACTTCTGATTAACCCACAAGCTAAACAGTGTTCTCCACACTAACCCAATTTTTTAAAATTGCTAATTGCTTATACAACGTACTGCTTAGTACTTAGCGTATACGCTGAGATTGTCTGTATATTTTATTGTACTGTATTTTATTTAATGTATTTTTGTCTTATTTTATAAAAATTACCAATAATTGATACAGTGTGTCCAATGTTCTTTTATTCAGCGGAGTTCAATAATCATTCTACTCAGCAGCGCATAGTGTTATAAACACCGTTTTTTCTCACAGCTGGGCTCATCAGACAGGGGGCTGTCTGTTTTTGTCACAGGTGATTCATCACCTGATCTCTTTCAAGGGATTCAATCCAGCCTAGCCCCGTCGGTGATATTTCTTGTATTAGCAGGCACCTGCCCTTCTCTCTGCTTCATTCAGGTTCCCCTGGCTGTTTCCTGATGGTCTTCCATTCAGAGACACTCTGCTTCAGAAAAAAAGAAGAATGGTGGCTCAGCGCTGATTTTGAGGAGGAATAATCACCATGGGATATAAAATGTAAATTTTAATATAAACACACATATAAGTAATAAAATGACACTAGCATGAATTGAATATAAAATGATAATAATGATAATATAATCTCACTGTCAGGATGGATGTTGAAGCCACCGAGGCTTGAGACTGGAATTTTGTTCCAATTGGTAAGTACAATTTACAATTACAAAATACAATATTTTTTAATTCCTCTACTCGGAAAGGTGCCAAAAACGTTCTGTCCTCAGTTTGAGGGATATCCCGTTAGGAGGCCGCGGTGGATGCATGTAGATCCAAGTGTAGCTTGAAGGACCTGTGGCCAATGTGTGGCCTATGGAAGATGGATCCCAATCGATCCCAATCGGATTACCTCCTTTAGATATCTGTGTCTTGGGCCACCTGGAGGTGTCAGGAGGTCGGTGGTGGAGGAATTTGTGGTAGTCCTCAGGGTAGTGCCCGGAGGGACTTGACTGTGACAGGTGGCTTAGATGAATGGGCCACACCTGGAGAAAATTCTCTGTCAATGGTCCCTTACCAGTGGAGGGTCTCGACATGTGGCTGATAGTGGGGGGCTCTGTGAGGGGTCCCAAGTGCGGATGGGCTGGTCCTGTGGAAGGTTTTCCCAGCGGCACTGAATAGGATAGTGGGTGGTGAAGGGTGGCTAAGTCCAATCCTGAGAGTGGAAAGGTATATCACTAACGCGTTTCACCAGTTCAACTGGCTTTATCAAAGGTGATCCTCTAACTGCTGGAGCTCTATATTTATAGTGTGGCCAATATGGCTGCTAATTGCTACCAGCTGTGCGAGTTCGTGACATAGAGATCAATAATTGCAAAAACATACATGATATATATAAATCCCATACATCAACAAGTTAAAATCAGGAGACAGACTAATATAAAAATATATAGTTCTAAGAAAAATGTATGAAAGACAGCTTACAAATATGCGGTCATGTGACTTTACTATAGTCACATGACTCATTATTTACTAACCAATTGAGCATTTAAATAATGAGCGAACCATTGCGAAACTAATGCTGGTGTACTTTGTTTATGAAGTCCCTGGAGTGCTGCCCTCTGCTGTTTTGCTTGGTGTAGAGCAACCCTGTATGTGCACCAAGGCACTAATGGAATCAAGTGGAGTGCTGGTCCCTGACAGTTTCTGTGTTTACTGTATATCTGCCCAGGTCTTTGTAGTGACATAACATAAGGCATATATTTTTAAGATATTTAGGGGCAGATGTATCAATCTGCCTTTAACGTTTGTAATATAACGTTTCCCACTTCTCCAGGCATAACGCTCAGAAGCAGGGACAGTTTTTACCCTAATGTATTATGTTTAAGTTAGTGAGTAAAGATAATCGTTAACTCACCACTTTTCTGTATTTTTTTTTTTTGCGCCTCTCTCATGTGCCCTCTGGAAGCATCTTCCCTTGCATGCAGCAGCTGCCCCCATCCCCCTGGTAGGCGGCATTTTAATCTTTAATTAAAAAGAAAAAAAAAATAAAGTTAAAAATCACCCCACCAGCTATTGGAGCTGGCAGGGAATCCGTCCGCAGCTGCTGTGTGCAGGGGAACGGGCATGCTGTTGTGAGCAGGGGGACGGCCGGCTGACGTGTTAGCTACCGTGTCCGGGGGTGAAAGACAGTAGGACAAGATTCTATAGATGGTGGTGTTATTTGCCTTGCTGCGGGCAAGGGGGGGAGGAGGAGATGCAGCAGCAGTGGCCAGGGAGCTCCGGAAGCTGATAGCAGAGAGACGTCCCTGCGGTGTTGTGTATTAATTCGGCGGGGTCGCTGCACTGCATTGGAAATAACTAGTGCTATCCCCCGGGCGGCGGCGCGGGAAGCGCAGCTGGGTTTGAAACCACTTGCTGCACGATGATTGGCTTGAGATTCAGCCAATCATCTTGTGGCAAGTGGTTTCAAAACCAGCTGCGCTTCCCACGCCGCCGCCTGGGGGGATAGCACTAGTTATTTCCAATGCAGTGCGGCGACCCCGCCGAGTTAATACACATCACCGCAGGGACGTCTCTCTGCTATCAGCTTCCGGAGCTCCCTGGCCGCTGCTGCTGCATCTCCTCCTCCCCTCCTTGCCCGCAGCAAGGCAAGTAACACCACCATCTATAGAATCTTGTCCTACTGTCTTTCCCCCTTGACACGGTAGCTAACACGGCAGCCGGCCGTCCCCCTGCCCACAGCAGCTGCCCCTGTTCCCCTGCCCATGGCAGCCACCCCCATTCCCCTGCCCACGGCAGCCGCCCCCACCCCCATTTAGCTCTTTAATTAAAAAGAAAAAAAAAAACAGTTAAAAACAAATCTAAATCACTGCAACGCCAGCCTGGGGCTGGCGAAAAGGACAGAGTGGGCTTTACGTCTGGGAAGGCAATAATACATTGCACGAGACGTAAAAAGCAATAACTAAAAGCCAGAGTACAGGGCCTGAATGTTAAGTTCAGTGCTGCCTCAGAACGACGTAAACCGCACCATTCATACATGTGCACAAAACGTTAAACAGACCTTTTACTAGCGTTAAATGCTACATAAGCACTTTACGTTGGTTAGTACATCTGCCCATATATACTGTATTTATGTCCAGGTAACATTCTTGTTTTAGATGCCATTTTTGATTAACATATGTCTCAAATATTTAGAATACAGTATGTGAGTGTGGTATGTTAGATCACAATATAGTCACATTAGAGATAGTTAATTTATGCTTGTTTGACAAATGTGGAGATCTAGAATGTCATAGAATTTTTTTTGCTGATAGATTTGTTTGGTTCTTCTTAACCGTAATAGTATTACCATGGTAAGCTGCCATGATACAGTAAGTCC
Source organism: Crinia signifera (assembly GCF_055691185.1). NCBI lineage: Eukaryota > Metazoa > Chordata > Amphibia > Anura > Myobatrachidae > Crinia > Crinia signifera. The sequence goes on from NC_139219.1 coordinate 182,025,732, forward strand.
ACCGGTTGGCTGAGAATGGCTGTAGCAGCTGCTGACTGGTTCAGCTTTCTGGACCAAAACACTGGAGATCATTGAGAGTCGTCTTAGTGTCCACTGTGATGTATATTACTGGTGGCACCTGGTTCCTTTGTAAGACCTGACTACCATAGGCGAATCTAGGGGGTGGTCCGGGGGTGCACACGACCACCCATTAGCCCATTTTGTAGCTGAGGGATGGGGCTTTCCAACGAGCTCAGCCCCGTGTCTCTAGCCCTCTGGGAACCGGACATACGGCCAGGCAAAGCTGGAACGTTTTCCCTATAGGATAACATGGGGCCCGCTAATTCCGACCCCCACGCAGTTCAACGGCTGCCAGTTCCCCCTTCGGCATCACTGAAACTCGAGGTTGATCTCAGTCGAACCCAAATCGCTGGGCCTTCAATCTGATACCAGGCTGGATCCATATGGGTTAATTGGTTCCAGGGATATTGAGGTAAAACCGTTTTTTTTTTTTTTTTTCATTTCTTAAATGTAATTTCATGACTGTTTATGTACTTTGAGGGCAGATTTCTCTGGAACCAGACAGCCCAGTTTCACGGGACCAAAATCATTCGAAGCCAACTCAAAAGTTCTTCAATATGATACTGGTCTCATGTAAATGGGTCAGTTGGTTCCGAAGATATAGCTGGTTGGTTAAAGGGAGGTAGGGAGAGGGGAGTGGTTTTCTCTCCCCCTCACACCAGAAAATGCAGGGACTGGGCTGGTGTATAAGGGGTCAACTTGGGAATGTCCCTGCATGATCCTGGGACCATATTCCCGGGTAAATCCCTGCATTTTCTGTTGTGAAAGGGGTATTATTTCAGCACTTATGTGGCAAATATGTAATGGGCATTATGGTTTGTTATATAGTATGTAATGGGCATCATGATGTGTGGCACAATGTGTAATGGGCATTATGGTGTGTGGCCTTATGTGTAATTGGCATTACGGCGTGTGGCTTTATGTGTAATGGGTAATACGGAGTTTGCTAAAATGTGTAATGGGCATTACTGTGTATGGTCTAAAGTGTAATACCACACCCCTTTTTGTAATGCCACGCCTCCTTCCCATGAGGCCACGCCCCCTTTGCCGCGCGGCTACGCCGCGCAAAGGTCCCCCTGCTATTGGGTCTAGATATGGGACCACCCATTACCATAATTCTAGATTCGCCTATGCTGACTACCAGATATTTCTCCTCTGGCTCCTGATACCACACATCTCTAACTAGCAAGTAGCACTGTTGTTATCTAGCAGCTGCTGCATTACAAGATATCAGGCATCTACATTTCTGCTTATCCAACTATAGCAATTGTGTATGTAGACCCCACAGACCTCTCAACTACAAGGTTTCACTTTTGTATATGTAACTGAACTGTGGATCAGGGTACTGCTTCAGCCTGCTGCAGTGTCATAGTAATATACTGTATGTTCGTCATCATATTTAGTTTACCTTGTTGTTGTTTTTTTTTAAATATGCCAATACTGAGCTATACAAGCTCAATAGGTTTATACAATTTGTTCTATTTTATTTTTTTATTTTACGGTATCTGTAACCTATAACTATTCTACTGTACCTCTAAGCTGCGTTGCCTGGCTCATGTGGGCATGATGATGCTCAGAAGGAGAAATTATGAAGTGGAATAATGATGAGGGGAAGACGCAATAGGGGGAATAATTATGAATGAGTAAGAGTAATTATGATTATGATAAGTAGGGGCATTATTGTAGCATAATGTGTACACCGGGTTCTGCTGTATGGGGCAATGTGTATGATGGGCTCTGCTGTGCAGCATAACCTGCTTAAGGGGCTCTACTGTGTAGTATCATGCGCATGAGGGGTACTTCTGTGGCATAATGTATATAAGGGGTACTACTGTGGAGATTAATGTTAATAAAAGACATGACAGTGCAGTGTATTGTTTGTATTTTATAATAAAATATATTATAGATGTGCTACACTGTATTTTTTTTAACTGCTGAGTGTTTGTTCCATTGCTCCTTCACTTAATTTAGCCAGCTATACTTTGGCCAATAATAGTAAAAAATATTGTCAGCTGAGAGGTGGTGAAAACGGACTGGGAATTAATCTCAATGACAGTAATACTACTGTAAGAACAAAAACAGACCAGAATCACATGACTTTTAGCTGCTTTATCAGTTTCTGTAGAAAAAAATATACAGATACAAAACACGAGGGCTTTTTTGGCAAAACCAAAACTTAAAGTTAATAAGGATCTCAAACAAAAACTAGAACACAGGGCCAGCACACATCTCTAGGTAAAACAGAGGAATACAAAGATATGGTAGTTAGATATTTTCACCACATAATTCCATGTCATTTTTATAAAATAAGAAAAGACATCTGCAGTTTGGATTAGTAATGATTTGAAAGTAAAGACTACCAAAAATAATATAGCTATAATTTAAACCATATTGAAAAATGAGCAAATGGTGACTGCTATTTATTCAATAGTATGTACATTTAAAAAAGTATTTTGGAAAAAGACGGAAGAAAATTATTCTTTGTTAAACACTTATGAAACTTGTTAAGGAATCTATTAAAATTGGTTTTAATGGGAAATTACACATATAGTATACAAAAGTAACATTCTTTAAATGTAATTCACTAAAATAAACAATTCTAAATAATAGCTATCGTATTTAAATAACTGTCAGTTTGTGAGTAGCAGTTAATTTCATCATTGAAGTTCACATCAGTTAAATTAAACCCATACCATCTAATTGTTCTGATTTTAATGGTATAGTGTTGCTATTCATGGACTGTCCCTCTGTCCTACCAACGAGCCACAGTGTTCCACGCATGGTCCGAATGGTTGGGGTACTTAAGCAGTGAAGCCAGCTGGGGAAGGTAATGCATGCCACGCTCATTCAGAGTGGAGGCTGAGTGCAGCCTCCACTCTGCTAGGCCAAAACTACACATCCCTTTTAGGCACATGCCTTTGGCATGCATCAGGGGTCCCAAATCTGCAGCCACTCTTCTTGTAAAAATTATATTATAGCAATATGTGAGAGGAGTGTCCTAACACAATCTAAATTACAGTGTAAAGTTAGGCTGACCAGCATTTGTGGGCTACTGTACATGCAAAAGCAGCCAGTTATTTCCCATGCCAAAATGTATTTGCAAATTTTCATCTCCAGTTCACTTGCAACGGGCTTATGTTTTGCAGTACTCTGAAGTCATTTAATCAGTCCCATCAATTCTGCTGATGGGACTGATTATCTAATAAGCAAAATTAAAGAAACAGTGAAAATGATTAGGGTTCATTTCCACTGGAGGTGCCTATGAGTATATTCTATAACAGAGGTTCCCAAATGCGTTCTTCAAAGATCCTAACAGTCCAGGTTTTAAATATATTCATGCTTAGGGCGAGATGTACTAAAGGGAAAATGCGGTAAAACACCCGTTTTACCGCATTTTCCTATGTACTAAAACCCGTTCGCAGCGGTTTCGCAGGGCAGGGTATCGCCATCTTTGGGTGGCGATACCCTATAGAAGCCTATGGGCTTCTTTTCGCTGCCCGCCGCGTCGCCGCAACCCGCCGCCTCGCCGACCCCCCCTTTCCCCCCTCCCTTGGGCTTACCTTCTTGCAGGTCCTCCTGGACCCCGGAAGGTAAGCCCTTCCTCCCCCTAGCAACGCAGCCGGACGTCCTTCCGGCTGCAGGGGGAGGAGGAAGCGCCGGAGACAGCTTGCTTAGCTGTCCCCGGAGTGGATGCTGCAGAAGCCGGCTGGGAGGTGACGGAGACCCCCCGCAGACCACAGTACAGGTATCGCGGGGGGCCTCCGTCACCGCATCGCGATGCCAGCCGCATATGTTAGTACATATGCGGCGGCATCGCGGCGGGGGGGGGCGCGAAGGGCGGCGATGTATTTTAATACATCCCGCCCTTAGTCACAGGTGACTTAATTAGCTAGTATTTCTTTCGATATGATTTAACCATCTGTGCCGAGCAATAGTTCTCTTTAAAACATAGACCATCAAGGTTCCTTGAGAACTGCATTTTGGTACCTCTGTGCTAAAATGGTGGCTTTATATTTATTTATTTATTTACAGTTTCTTATATAGCGCAGCAGATTCCGTTGCTCTTTACAATTTATATATTTAAAGATACATATGCATTTATGGTGAAGATTACAAAGGGTAAGATGAACTGCACTCCTTAATCTTGCATTTCTATTATAATGCATATATTTTGATTAAATGGTGTAAAACATGGCACATAAAATGGTTTAAAAATGTTTCATTATGTTAGACTACAGTTTTTCATTTAGAATCCTTTCACTGATTGATTAGTTTATTGGTTTCTGTGTACTGTACATGTGATTAAGGCCATAAACAGGTCAAAAGTCAACAAATAAGTTATTGCCAGTTTTGATATTGTATTGAGGTTATTGTATTAACATTTTATATCATACTATACAACAAAGTTTTGTGTCTATGAGAGAGTCATATAATAAAGTGCAAAGGAATTTACTAGTGCTACTGTATATACGTAAGTAAAGGTTAATAATAAATACTGGATTTTAAAAATGCTGCAACTCGTATTTGATGGTTAAATATAATTGCATTAAAAGCACTGAATAACACTGACTGCATTACATTGCATTACTGTACCTTCTAATATATTCTACATATTTTATTTACTATGCTGAGATACATTTCCAGGAATATCTTTGGATACGGTAATCTATTTTCATAGCAATAATCAAATAGTAAGAATGTATTTGTTTTACAATAACTTACGGGTTTCTGTTTATTTGAGGCAGTGTATATGATTCACAAATACAAAGGTACCAAGTCTGGATGGAGCTCATGTATTTGTTTATTATTGGTTGTGTGTTGGGTAGACACACGAGTACTGAGTAGGGCGTGCAGCTCTGAGTGTGCAGAGTTCTGACCCACACAATTTTTAGATTTCTACAGGACGTATGCATCGAAAGACTACTACCAAAAAAATGGGGGCCCCCATTTCCAGAAATGCTAGCCATCTCCGTCCCACTGTCAGTCAAGGCAGAAGTGGGACTGTGTGCTATCACCAGAACCTGTTCTGCACATGCAGCATTTGTCGCCTGTAACAGTGTAATAGCGAGCACTGCAGATAAACTGGTCCTCAGGGGCAGCCCAGCAGTGACCAAAACTGGGATTCGGGTTGCAAGGCCACATCCCATACTGCAAGGTCATGCCCCTATTTGTAAGGTCATGCCCCTTTTCCAATGCATGGCTTTGCTGCGCAGACTACAGTTACTGCCGGAGTGATCATCCAGCCTACAAATCAACTATTATATCAATAACTCACCTGCTTTCACCAGACAGGGCACGGTGCGAGGGCCTCTTCTGTATCCATTTTTGCAGATGACACAAAACTGTGTAGCTTGATTAGAAAGGTCAAGAATGTCATTTTTAAAAGTGGACAGAAAAAAGTAAAAAGGGGTTAATTCAAGATAAATGTAAGGTTAGGCATCTCGGGAGACACAACCTTTGGCAAATTATAACCTAAATGGGGTAGAATTAGGGAAATCAGAATTGATAATTGGTAGTAACTGGATTGCAGTAATTGGTAACAACTGGATGCTACATTTGATTTAAATAAATTTAAAAAGTGGAGAGACAAATGGAATAGTGGGGGAAATTTACTAAAGGAAATTTGTAAAAAATAGGTGTATTTGTATCCAGAAATACACTTATTTTTTACATTCACTATCCCGAAAATACGGCAATTCGTATTCGTATTGATAGCACATCAATACGACTACGAATTGCCGTATTTTCGGGATAGTAAATGTCAAAAATAAGTGTATTTCTGGATACAAATACACCTATTTTTTTTTACAAATTTCCTTTAGTAAATTTTCCCCATTATGTCCAATATAGATAAATGTAAGGTTATGCATCTCATGAGGCATAACCTGGGAACAAAGTATAACCTAAATGGGGTAGAATTAGGGAAATCAGAATTGACAATTGGTAACAACTGGATTCAATACATGGAGCAGCAAGGAAGCCCAACAGGGTCATGGAGCAGCAAGGTAGGCCAACAGAATATACTAGCATGTATTAAAAAGGTATGGAAACTAATAAAAAATGTAATAATACCACTATACAAGGCACTGGTTAGACCGCATATGAAATTTGGAATACAATTCTGCACTTCACATTACAAAAAGGACACGGTAGAACTGGAAAGAGTTCAGAGAAGGGCGACCTTTAAGGGATGGAGTCTATAAGCTACAATGATAAGGACAGACTAGCCAGAATATTGATGATGACACCGTAACACACAGCCCTTATTCTTCATTGATAGTCAGTGTACTGTACATCCCACAGCCCTTTATTAATTACAGACACCAACAAAGTCCAGTCAACAGTCTTATTTCACGAATGACATAGTAGTCCACAGCCCTTATTAACAATCACACTGCTGTCTGCTCAACATAATTTTCCTCTGGCATTCTGTATGAAATAATGAGTTCAATAGGTTTTGGTTCACATCTGCAAGTTTGGTTGCTAAATTAAAAACATGACTCAGTCTATTAGAAATATATGACTGCTTCTTTTTCCACTTAATTAATATATCACTGTTATTTTGAATATTCAGGGCAGGTATTGCCACTTACAGTACAGTAGTTAAGGAAGAAAACCTTCAGCCGAAGTAGAAGGACCTGAATGTATATCCTCTTCCACCCCTTCCCACCTTAAAATATTGTCATCACAGTTGTGGTTAACTAACTCTAAATCTGAATAATTGTAGTAGTATTGCACGGTAAATATATCATACAAAAATACCAGGATAGTTATATTCTTTTTCATTGTAATGTTATTTCCTAAATGGAGACTGTAGATGGGAGGAGGCTACACAGACTGTACCCACTGCAAGAATGCATGTAAAACCTATGATGTTGCCTCATGGAGGTGACACACAGTTGGTACAGCCAGGAGGGTAAAGCAGAAAAGAAAACCTTTAATGTGCACTGGGCCTTTTAAGGCCTAATGTAGCCCTCTCTGTGCTATCTACATGAAACTATTTTAGCAGGAGTCTTTGACGTTGCACAAGATACAAGAAGTTTGTTAAACAAAATGCTAATTAATATAAACATACAAATTTAATACAATGTATAAAGACTTTTAAAGGTGGAAACAATCTTGTATTAGTATACTTCTAAAGCTGGGTACACACTAGTCGTAATATCTGCAGATATCTATACAGATGGATCAGGCAGCTTGTTCTCCATACGTGATGCCCGATCTGTCGGGACAGACACCACAAATGGGCGGGTGCCTGCACACTGAGTTGTCAATCACCAGCGGCTTCTGGAATGACTATACGGGTAGTCTGCGGATCGCTGTACACATAGTACAGGGGTGTCCAAACTTGTTGCGACGAGGGCCAGATTTGGTGGTGTAAATGTGTGGGGGGCCGACCATTCAGCATGACATTCTATGAATCATTAATCACATCAGAATGGTCCCCCACTCTGCCCCCATTCACTCTATGTCCCCCACTTTGCCCCTTCACTGTATTTCCCCCAGCCTGCCCCCATTCACTTTATGTCCCCCAGCCTGCCCCCATTCACTCTATGTCCCCCACTCTGCCCCTTCACTGTATTTCCCCCAGCCTGCCCCATTCACTTTATGTCCCCCAGCCTGCCCCTCCTTCACTGTATGTCCCCAATTCACTGTATATTTCCCACTCTCCACCCATTAACTCTGTCCCCCAGCCTGCCCCCCTTCCCTTAATGTCCATCAGTGCCTCCATTCATTGTATGTCCCCAAGCCTGACCCTCCTTCACTGTATGACCTCCATTCACTGTATGTCCCTGCAACTGCTCCCCCTTCTCTGAATGGCCATCACTGCCTCCATTCACTGTATGTCCCCCAGCCTGACCCTCCTTCTCTGTATGTCCCCCACTCTACCCCCCCCCCCCCCTTCTCTGTATGTTTCCCAGCCCCTTGTGTGAGCCAGAGGAAGGAGTGGCAAAGCAGGATCTGCAAGGACAGGAGATGCTTGGGCTCCCGCTGCCGCCCTCCTCCGCTCTGCATGTTACGGGAGCAAGCTTCCCCCCTCCCCAAACACTGTTGTCACTGTGATTGTGGAGTAGGGTGATATACGATTGCTGCAGCAGGGGTAGGACGCCAAACACATCTGACTGTAGCGGCCGGCACCTCCTCACTGCAGCAGACAGAAAGGTAAAGGCGCGCTCACCAGGGCCCCACCTTTAGTGTCCTGTGCTTCCCACATCTGATGCTCTGCCCGCATCCAGCTGGAGGCTGCAGGCAGCTTGAAATGACAGCACGGGCCACAATTGGCCCCCGGGCCTGACTTTGGACATGCCTGACATAGTACAATGCCCCAATGTGATATATTTGTAAACTATGCAGTTCACAGATATATTGATGGTACACACTTTGGCCCTTATTCTGGTTCACTCGCAAAGGCAAATTACTTCTCAAATGGACAAAACCATGTGCACTGCAGGTGGGGCAGATGTAACATGTGCAGATAGATTTAGATTTGGGTGAGTTATTTTGTTACTGTGCACGGAAACTACAGACTGCTTTATTTTTACACTGCAATATAGATCTCACTATGAAGTAAAATCCCACCCACAACTAATTCTTTCTGCACCTGCAGTGCACATGGTCTTGTCCATTTGAGAAGGAATTTGTCTTTGCGAGTGAACCAGAATAAAGGCTTTTGTGTATGCCCCTTAAGAAAATGTTCATGATCAAAAATGTGAATAACACGTTTAAACATAATTGTTATATAACAAACCTTTGTAAGTGAAAATGTTTTTTGAATAGCTACAAATAGATGCAGAATTAATTTATAGTTGTTTGTGAACTTTGGTGACTCTTTTTAGCAGCTGATTATCTATTCTAAGCACCTTATCCCACACACATATGCCACAATACCAACTTTAAATCCACCTGTTTTAATTTTGACAACAGGCACTTTAAACACAGCATGAACACCCTTGCTAAAGTTCCAAGGAAGTAAACAACTCCCACATACTTCTAACGACTTCCAACAAGTTGCAAACTTTTCCAATCGTCTATAGAGGTTTCCACCTGAAAGTCTGTATCCCACTGTCTTTCACCTCCCATTGTTGTTCATTTTTCTCTCCAGTTCATTATACTGCAGTTGTTCCTGTCACCTACTGCTGTCATGCATTGTAACAATATTTTAAAGCAGTTATAGCAGTGTAATTAGCATGTTTCACATTTACTGAAATTCATTTCTCTGCAAAACTTCACTATGTGTTACTATTATATGAACCATAAAGGCCAGGCTGTCATGGTACTATGTTGCAATATATTTATAACCAACTTAAATAAAATACTATCATGTTTATTAAATTTGTAAATCTTTTGAAACATACTGTAATTCACATTTAGTAAGCACTCCAGAATGCCATAATACAGACACATCCTAGATAGAAAATAAAAGCTTTGCTTAGGACCTATGCTTTACAACAACTGAACTTGTGAAGGGCGTAGCACATTAACGAAGCTTATGAAGCTTTTCAAGCAATAACATTAGGTTGATAAAGCTAAGTGTATTTTCTGCATGTTTAGATATAGGAATGTCTCTAATGGTTAAGAATATAAATTAAATATATTTTTAAGTCTGTGATATCTAGGCATCATATGCATTTTGTACAGCGTATTTACAGTGTGGTAGAATACTTAATTTTAGGTATGTGTTCCCGTATACAAAACCATATACAGTATATTTTCTAGAACAGATTTAATTCATAGCTATATAATGGTCAAAGATGGACTCTAAAGACCCATACACATGGAGCAATTTCAGCAATCGCGGGGGACATGGTCACTGAGCGACCATATCCCCGTGTGTACTGGGCGATGGTTGTCAGGAGCGCCTCCCGCAACCAGCCCAGTAGTGGTCGCTGGTCACAGGAGCATGCTCCTTCAACCAGCAGCTTTCTCCTGCATTGCTGGTCGCTGATGAAAACAGGACACTCCTCAGTTTGGAAGCTTAGTGATTTATCGCTGAGTGATATTACATCAAAATCGCTAAGCGACCAAATTGCTCCATGTGTACAGAGCTCAATGCATAACTACTATATACACAAATATCAAAAGTGCAACTAGATATTTGTAGGCCCCTTAGAAAACGTTTGTATGGGCCCCATTTGTAACAACTAATGGTGATAAATGAATATAATGTAGCACATATAACTTACACAATGAAGATGCCCCCCCCCCCCCCCGCCTCCCTCAGCTCTAAACCCCATAGCATCCCTTGCACTTATGGTACAGTAATTGCGCTCTTGACAAATACACTTTTCTTACAGACACATCAAAAGCCCTTTAAATGACAATAAAAATATAATTTACAGTATCTTACACTATTATTTTTTGAAATTTAGGCTTAACTTTTTTCATGTGTTGATCATGTAATGCACAGTAAGGTGGGATTGCAGCAACTGGGCTGACATTAAGGAGGCCATTCTAGTTGAACCGGTCTGTTGCAAACTTATAGTGCATGCCTGCGCATGCGTATATTCGCTTATGCACATGTCCAGGCCTTATGTGCGGGTGCTTTCAGAGACTTCCATAGTTTACGTAGTGCTCACACCTGGGGTGTTCATGTAGGAGGAGGGCAGGGGACATTTTCATGCAACCGCTCTTCGTTTCCTGGGCATACCCATGAAAACGCTAGGCGTCCCCATGCAAATGCGGGTGGGCACCTGGCTTCGGACATCTTATTAAGTCAGCCTCCCGCCCTGTTCTCATTGCAGGTCACTGCTAATCCATGTCAGCAGAGACTGACTTTGATCTGCGAGCACTATAGAAAACATTCGAAGGTCGGCGACCATTGAATGATTTCAAGCCTGAGAATGGATGTTTATGCAACACATCCATTTGCAGTGTGGTGGGGACATTGTAGTGGATGGCGAGCATTCATACACCTGGTGGGAGGCGTTACATGGCTTGCAAAGCAGCAAAATACCGCTTAGTTTAAAAAACACTGTATAATATTAGTATTAATATTTATGGAGGGTTATGTAAATGTAGAAAAATCGGATTGGATATTTAAGTGTTCAAATCAGATAATGAATTGTTCACAACCACAGTCAATGGCCTACTTATATCTAAACAAAAATAGCACTTGAATTGGCGCAAATATGTGCTGGGGTTAATAAAATCCCCTGATTCCCTGAATCCCTTCTCCTTCTGAGGGGAGGAGAGCACGCATCGCGCATGTGCTGGGATTAATAAAATCCCCTGATTCCCTGAATCCCTTCTCCTTCTGAGGGGAGGAGAGCACGCATCGCGCATCTCTCCTACCCCTTACTGTGCATCCTTGTGACTGGGCCGTCCGCCAATCAGAGCTCGTGGGCCAGCAGCAAATCAGGAGCCGGACAGTGAGCTTTGATTGGTGGGCGGCCCAGTCACAGGGAAGTGAGGGGGAAGGAGACGCGCGGTGTGCTGTGCTCTCCTCCCATTGGTGACATGATAGGAGGACTGCAGGGGGACGCTAGACTGTCCTCTCCCCGCCTGGCAGCAGCAGCAACAACGGTGAGTGCTGCTGCTGGGAAATTTGCACTGTGGGGGCATAGCAGTTTGTGGCACTGTGGGGGCATAGCAGTTTGTGGCACTGTGGGGGCATAGCAGTTTGTGGCACTGTGGGGGCATACCAGATTTTTGGTACTGTTGGGGCATACCCGTCACCGTGTGGTGCATACCTGGCACCGTGGGGGGCATATGTGTATCTGGCACTATTGGGGGCATATGTATATATGGCACTGCACTATTGGAGGCATATTTGTATCACACCCACCCAAGGGGTCAAAATAGACTAAGCCCCTTTTTTTGGCGCATGCGTCTTCGGCGCGCGCATGATGTCGGCTCTTTAGCTTGACTACCGATATTTTTTCGTCTCTTTACCTCTGACCGGTTGGCCACCCCTGGTGTAGACCATCAACCTCCAAAACAATATGGATACTCAAAGAAGACAAAAGATTTGGGAACCACTGGCGCTAAATGAATGTGCAATTCTCAGACCACAATGATAACGGTGTCCGGCCACCTACTAAACTGTGAATCGAGTCGGCAATCACTGTTACTCCTGCACGCGGACAGACACTTACTTCAAAGTTCTGTCCTGCATACACGTAACGGTTTATTTTCAAGCCGGGCTCCACTGCATACATATACTTGAGAATGCTGACACTTACTGTACTTTGTATTTCGGACGCCTAACTCCAGAGACCACGAACCAAGCGGTAACGTCTGCAGCGTCTAACCGCTGGACCATCTATACGGACCTGGGGTCTCGCCTCCTGCCTGCTTTGTACTACCTCCTGTATATACAGCCCTTGTGTGTTTTTATTGTGCATGTGAATAAACCTTCTTGCTTGAACAGAAGAATCCTGTGGTGGATAAAGATCTTGTTACGTGAACGCGTGACTGAAATACAAAGTAAGTGTCAGCGTTCTCAAGTATATGTATTCAGTGGAGCCCGGCTTGAAAAGAAACCGTTACGTGTATGCGGGACAGAACTTTGAAGTAAGTGTCTGTCCGCATGCAGGAGTAACAGTGATTGATTGCCGACTCGATTCACAGTGGAGTAGGTTATCATTGTGCTCTGAGAATTGCACATTCATTTAGCGCCAGTGGTTCCCCAATCTTTTGTTTTCTTTGAGTGGCCTACTTATGCGTGTGGTGGCAGATAACACATGACCACAGCAAGCTCTTCACCTGACCCATAAGAGAGCCACCTATGGACAGAGGACAATGACACCTCTGCCTGTATGAATTTGAGGCCATTCATTCATCTCTGAATCAGGCCCCCTATTCCATGCAGGGCCAGATTAATAATGGGGCGGATGGAGCTGCAGCTCCAGGCCTCCACATAAAATAGGCCCATTATCATAACAGCATGATGGTCACTAGACAGACATCATCTGGCCACATGGTTTGCCATACTGTATATAATAAGTTTTAAAATTGCATATCTTTTTTTCCACATGAAATGATGCAACTTTTTGTACTTCTATATTTAGGTAGACACTGGGGTTTATAGCGTATGGGTTTTACATGACTACACGGCATTGTCCTAATCTTCTCCACTTCTCATAATAGGCCCTTGAACCTTTTCTTTTTTTTTTTTTTTTCAGATCTCTATATTTAAAGTATTCCTTTTTTTTTTTTTCAAATCTGTTTATTAATTTTTCCATCAGTAGTACAAAATGACATATATCTTGGCCTTAAGAGAGAGGTATTTCATAAGTTTACAGCAGGCATTAAACTCATTACATATGACACATTTCCATATACAGTATCTTAAAACCGCAACTTTTCTTCTGATGATTAATCTTCTGCTGTTTTAAAGCTATGGTGTAGTGCCAGATGTATTTTGCTAACCGTTTGCTTTTTATCTCTAAGGCCCATACAGACACAAAGAACAAACAAAAAGACATACTACATTAGACCAGGGGGTTACAAACACATAACAAAGGGTAAAAAAGAGGGGAAGGAGAATAAGGGAGTGAGAGCGTTTTTATCCATGTGGAATCAAAATCACTCTATATTCTTTGGAGCTCTTATTTACTTTATCATACTGTATATGGATATATTGCTCCCTTTCACATTTGAGACATTCATCTACTGTATAACATTGACTTGAACTGGCATGTTGCTTATTCTTTATTGATGATTATTCTCTTTTTTTTTTTTTTCAGATTACAATATATATTATAATCCTATATGGGGGTGTGTTAATTCAATGATTCTATGTCACGTAGATAAGCCGTAGAGTTCTATTCCATTTTCTGTGTTTAACACACGGCTAACATATAGATAAGCAAACCCGACAGAGGGTAGGGGGGGGGGGAGATGAAAGAAAAAGGGGGAGGGGGTGAGCGCCGCCAGCATAGTCTAAGCTTCTTATCCTAGTCTTTTTTTTTTTTTTTTTTTCTATATGGGGATGCAGATATCCCTGTCTTATTCTATTTTTATTCTATTATAGGTCCTCCTGTCCTCCACTAATCTTCCCTGTCAAGGGACCATTACTCATTTGGGATATTATGGTATTCCAACCACGGGGACCAGATTTCCTTAAACATTTCTGTTTTCTCATCTACAATACTTGAGAGGAGTTCCATCTGATATATATGCCAGATGGCCTCTTTTATGTTATTGATAGAGGGGGTTTCCTTTGTTTTCCAGTTAGTGGCTATTTTAATCTTTACTGCTGCCAATGCAAACCATATAAATTTTTGTATTGCGTTATTAACCCCTGGCATTTTTTGAGGGAGAATTAAGTATTCCGGGGCAGTTGGGATATCTATCCCTATTACCCTCTGAATTAGATTTACCACTTTCTTCCAGGTCTCTTGGATTCGTGGGCAGCCCCAATAAATATGGTTTAATGTGCCCTGTTCCCCGCATTCTCGCCAACATTGGTTGGTAGCATCAGGGTAGATATGTTTAAGTCTATTTGGAGTTAGATACCACCGCGTGTAAATCTTATATGTATTTTCTCTATATCGGATCGATTGAGAGAATGAAATCAGGTTCTGTCTGATTCTGTTCCATTCCTCTGGTGTCAGCTGTTTCCCTATCTCCCCTTCCCAGGCTGCTTCATGTGGCAATCTATTCGGTTTTTTATAGTTCAGTAGTAATTTATATATAGTTGATATTAAACCTCTGGATGTTGCCCTCCTCTGACAGAGATCTTCTATTATAGTCTTGGGGTGGGCTTTTTGTTTTTTGCTGACTTTCATAAAGTAACTGCGTATTTGAAGATATTGGTAATAAGCTTTAGATGAAATGTCATATTTACCCTTGATATCCTCAAAGGAGGGAAAACCGCCAGAGGCCTCCATCTCATTAATAAATAATATATCCGTTTTTGTCCAAGTTTTCTTTAAGCTTAATTCTTTACTTACTGGTAGTTGCGGGTTATCCCACATTGGGATCAGCTTGGGGGGTTGGGAGCTCAGATTATATTCCTTATTTAATTTGTCCCATATTGCTAAAGAAAGTGAAATGACAGGAAAACTCTTTATCAATCCTGGCCTTTCGTTTTTAGACTGCCAGAGTAAAGTTGAGACGGTGTGCAGCTGGAGTACTCCTGATTCCAGCTGGACCCATCTCCGAGTTATATTATCGGAGTGCCACAAAATCAGTTGTGCGCATTGTGCTGAATAATAGTAGTTTTTTAAATTTGGAACTCCCAGTCCACCCTCCTTTGTTCCGTATTGTAGGGTCTTGAACCGTACCCTTGCTCTCTTCCCTGACCATAAAAAGCGAGAGAAAACCTTATGTAGGTTTTTAAATAACTCGGCTGGGATTCTAATGGGCAACGCTTGAAATAAGTACAATATTCTTGGCAGAATATTCATTTTCAGAACATTAGCTCTGCCTGTCCATGAGATAAAGAGTTGCATCCATCCCTTTAAATCATTTGTGATCTCATTTATTATCTTCGGGAAGTTTGCGTTATATAACTGATAGTAATTTTTTGTAATATTTATGCCTAAATATTTTAACTGAGAGTTCTTCCAGTTAATTGGATATGCCGACGATATACTTCTTTTCTCATCTATTGAGATATAGAAGTCCAAGACCTCGGTTTTATCTGTATTGATCTTGAAATTCGATATTATACCGAACTCCTGGATCGTCTCAAACGTCTTTCTTATTGATGGTTCAGGTTCCGATATCGTTAGGAGTATATCATCGGCATAAAGAGCCGTTTTATATGTTTCCGTTCCAATTTTTATCCCCTTTATTTCCTTCTCATTTCTTATTTTCGCCGCCAGGGGTTCAACCATGAGGGCGAAAATAAGGGGCGAGAGTGGGCATCCCTGTCTAGTCCCGTTATTAATTTTTAGTGGGCATGACTTAATCCCGTTAACGCTTATGACCGCCGATGGTGTTTTGTATAGTGCTTGAATGCCTGTCAAAAATCTTCCTCTAATTCCATATCTGGGGAGCAGCTGATTCATGTAAGGCGAAGAGACTCTGTCAAAAGCCTTTTCCGCATCTAGGCTCATTACTAGAGCGGGCGTCTCAGAGTTGTGTATGGCCTGAATCGTATCAATAGCTCTCCTGATATTTTCAAAGGCCTGTCTTGATTGTAGGAACCCTACCTGGTCGGGGTGGACTATGGAGGGTGCCACTTTTGATAATCGGTTAGCTAAGATTTTTGCAAATAATTTGAGGTCTGAGTTTAATAAAGAGATTGGCCGGTAGTTACTACAGAGGGTATGATCTCGGTCTGGCTTTGGGATTACTATTATCTCGGCTATTGTGGTGGCCTGGTCTAGAGGTTGTCCTTCCAAGATAGAATCAAACAAAGTTTTTAAATTGGGGGTTAAGATTTTACTAAATTTTTTGTAGTATATGGCTGAGAAGCCGTCTGGGCCGGGTGCTGAGGAGTTTTTTAGGGTTTTGATAGTAAGTTCAATCTCTTCCACTGAGATGGGGGCTTCTAGTGTTAGTATTTGAGCCTCTGATAGGCTTGGTAGATTACATGCTGAAATAAACTGTTCAAACCTGTTTTTAAACTCCTCTTCCGTGATATCGTTTGGGATATTATATAATGCATCATAAAACTCTCTAAACCTCTGAGACATGGCCTTCGGATCGTACACTAAGTTGTTGTTAGAATCCTTGATTGCATAGATTCGATCTCTCTGCCTTCTTTTCCGCAATCGATGAGCCAGTAGCGCATCTGCTTTATCGCCCTTGGCGTAGAATTTATATTGTAACCATTTCATCGTATTTGCCACTTTTTTTTATGTAATTGAAAAAGCTGACTCTTTAAAGCGAGAAGTTTGCTATATATGGTACGTTTAGGATTTTTTTGATGAGTAAACGTTAACGTAGTTATTTGTTGCTCTAATTCTTTTATTGATTTTTCATCTTTAAGTTTTTGGACTTTCGTTAATTTTATTATCTGGCCTCTAATTACTGCTTTGTGGGCTTCCCATATTATGGCAGGCTTCACTTCCTCCGTATTGTTTAATTCAAAGTATTCTATTAAGGAATTTTCTATCTCTGTCCTCTCCTTCTGTTTGGACAGTATTGCAGAGTTTAGTCTCCACCTATATATCGCTGGGTCAGGATGGTTAAGTTGAAGCGTTATTGTGATTGCTAGGTGGTCTGACCAGACTACTGGGGTTGCCCATGCCTTTATTAAGTTTTTAGTTGTGTGGGTATCCACTAAGAAATAGTCCAGTCGAGAATGGACTTTGTGCGGAATTGAAAAATGGGTAAATATACGTTCCTTTGGATGGAGAGTCCTCCATACGTCATATAGATTATTTGCTGTAATAATCTCCTTGAGTCTTTTTGCTTCCTTTATTACTTTTAAACTGGGGGGTGTACTAGCTTCTCTATCCATTTTAGGATCCGCTATGGCATTAAGGTCTCCTCCTATAATAATTTTACCCTTTGAAATTTTATCCAATTTTTTAAAGAAGTCTGTATGAAATTTCTTCTGTTCTAAATTTGGGACATATATTGATGCTATTGTTAATGTGCATTTTGCAATAGAGATTACTATAATATTGAAGCGTCCATTTGGATCTGAATATTGCTGGATGATTTTGTATGTTAAAGAGTTATGTAAAAGAATTGCTGTCCCTTTCTTTTTTTTGACCGAGGTAGAATAAAATATGTCTGGGAACGATCTTGAGGACAGAGAAGGATGTTCGTTTTTAAAGTGGGTTTCTTGCAGTAATAATATTTTTATTTTTTGTTTTTTAAAAAATTGAAGCGCCATTGCCCTTTTACGCGGTGAATTCAGGCCGTTGACATTCAGTGACATAATATTTATCGACATGGGATCTGTTGGGGTGGCTTTCTAGTTATAATCTGCATACCGCTGTACATATGCTCAGTCTGGCGGTGCCCATAGACAACAAGGGGAGGACATGACATACACAACACTGGATCTGTCGACATATAACACATATAACATAAACTATTTGATGCGTCACAGCGCATCATTCTGACCGTTAAATGACAATAAACGGTGACCCTACCCTTCTTTTGAGAGGCTTTTCCCTAACTAAAGGGATGCTTCCCGGGGTGGGGTAGCTTGGGGGGGGGGGGGGCTCCAAAGAGCCAAAAAAAAAAAAAAAAGAAGAATTACACTATACAGTAAAACAGATAACAGGAGTGTGGTTGTACTACCTTTCTTTCTACCACCGTGTGGTGGATCGCTCTAAGGGGTGGGGGTGGAAGGTGGGTTCTCTTATTAGGGTGAGTATATAGGATAATTACGTATAGCGTGAAGAAGTCTCATTACCTTCCTCTCTACCTTTATACCGGCTGCTCTTTCAGTCGTATGAGACTTTCATTTTATCTCCTACACATATCTTTGGGATCTTCTCTTTCCCTTTATTTTTTTTTTTTTTTCTCCCCTCTCCTTTCCCTTTCCTTCTCCCCTCTCCTTTCCCTTTCCTTCTCCTTCTCTTTTTCCCTCCTCTTCCTCCCCTCCTTCTTCCCCTTCTCTTCCCCCTCCCTCCCTCCCTCCCTCCTTCCCTCCCTCCCCTCTTTAATTATCTTAGGTGGTTGTGTTTACCCCCCCATATGGGAGTCACATATTCTCCCCAGAGGGTGATGTACACATATAGGTACTTCTACGTACTTATGTTTAGAGATTACCTTATTTTCCTATATGGATTCTAGCACACTCTTAAGAGTGGTTCGTCAATGTCGCCCCATATAAGGGGAAACCACCATTCTCCATAAAGCTCTTAGGAGGCTTACACCCAGACTTATCTGGATGTTGAAATAGTATTTCTATATAAAAAAGAGAAAAAAAAAAAAAAATTAAAAAAAAAATAATTTAACATAAAATTTAATGATTCTTAAGTGCTACCAATCCCGAACCTCCTTTTACACCCATGCCTCTCCTTCTGTGTCACCTTATATGGGTGATTCTTCAATTTTCAATATGGCTCTCGGGGGGCTTACATGCCTACTGATTTCCCAATTATTTAATACTAATGTAGTTATCTACGATCCTAGTGGAAATTTGTATACCCTACCCTGTCCTAATTCCAGTGACAAAAAAAAAAAAAAAAGTGAATAAGCAAACAAATAAATAAGTGATAAGTAAATTTAAATAGGCTAGAAGTGATTTACCCTATTATTTGTTCTATATCTTAAATAGTGTTCTCAGACCGGATCTGAATCCTCACGCCAGAGCTCTGACGCCTATTCTCATACGTGGTGCCCTAGCCCTGCCATTCAGGAACTCAAAAATAATTATATGTTTACTAATTTTATTGTGTCTAGTTTTACCAAAGTGAGCTTTACTAAAACCCCAGCTAGGGGATTATAAGTGAGTTTGCCCCTTCTCATGGAGGCGTGTCCTAGTGCCATGACTTAATACTCCAATTTTTTTATAAGCACATCTATTACAAAAAAAAAAAAAAAAAATTAATACCCTTAAACACATCAACACAAACACAAGAATAATTATAAGAAAAAAAAAAAAAATAGCGAGGGGAGGAGGGAGCAATTTATGGGCTTTCTTATTTCGATGGAGTGGGGGGGGGGGGCAATGTCCACCCTAAAGGTCACAAAGTTTATTTTTGGGTCCATTCTGTAGTGGGTGGTTTCCTTATTGCTGACATTCCTCTAGTGTCTTTTGGAGTCGGGTACTTAGGGTCGGGGTCTATGCCAAGACCCTTCAATGTTGTTATTCCAGAGTCCGGATCTTTCACCGTATATTTCTTTCCCTCATAAGAGAAGGTTAATGAGAATGGGAATCCCCATCTATATAAAATCTTCTGATCTCGCAGTGCTTTTGTGGTGGCTCCCATCTCTCTCCTTTTTCTCAAAGTAGCTGGAGCAAGGTCTTGGAAAATTAGTAAGGTTGAGTTTTTATATTGAATATTTGGGGAGGATCTACTATAGTCCAAGATTTTTGTTTTTATATAATCATAGTGGACTCGAATGATTATATCTCTGGGAGGTTGCTCGGCAACTGGTTTAGCTCTTAAAGCTCTATGCGCTCTATCCAAAATAAGCTGATCTTCTGTTATGTCCGGCAGTATATGCAGAAGAAACCCTTTTAGGTAACTTGGTAAGGTTTGGTTGTCAATAGATTCGGGCACATTACGGATACGTAGATTCCGCCTCCTGGACCTATTTTCCAGGTCTTCAACTTGATCTTTTAGGAAGCTGATTTCTGTTTTCATCTCAGTGACATCTTGGCAGACATCTGCCTGGAATTTGCATATTTCATCAGATTTATGTTCCAGCGAATCTATCCGTGTCCCTAGTGAAGCTATTTCTGATTTCAGTTCTGTAACTGCGGCTTTTAATTCTGTCTTGAATGAGTTAGTAATTCTTAGTATAAGAGCGTCATATGGATCGGGGTCTGCCAGCTGCGATGAATCTGAGCGGGAGATAGAGCTGGAGGGGCTCATAGCCACCTGTTGGGTTGTTTGCTTGCTCTTTTTAGAGCCAAAGAAGGTGGCTGGTTCCGGGGCATTGTTCTTTCTATTTTTGCCCGACATTTTATTTGTTTTCCCCTTTTTTCTTTTTATTTTTCTTTTTCCTTTCTCTTCTTTTTGGTTTATTTATTTATATTTATATAGATTTTTTTTTTTTTTTTTTACTTTTTCCCCCCCTCTTGTCTTTCCTTTCCCCTTCTCCTTTTTCTTTAGCTTATCCTTTAGTCCCTGATTCTCTCTCTTTTTCAAACGTCTCTCATTGCTTCTCTGGTCGCCTTTCCGACTCTCTCTTCACCCACCTTCCCTTATCCCTGTGTATTATCTATGAGTTGGTAGTACAGTGTTCACACTCTATTCCATCATTCTTCTGTTTTTTTTCCTGGCAAGCCGGGTGTGGATTAGTAATATAGCTGCCAGATCTGGTTTAATACAGTTCTATTATTAGGCTGTGTTGCCTGCATTTTCAATTAAGCCTCCCGCACTGGGGTAAGCACTTTGAGCTTGCTGGGGTGGGGGGGGGGGTGTGGAATGATTCCACCCTGTCTCCTTTTGTGGCCGTTTTAAGCCCACCAGACCTTGCTTTTATACAAGATGGGGATATTAGGGGCTTATTGAATGTGGTGGTGACGTATAACAGAAAAATTTTGCCAGAAGTCTTGGCACTCACCCCTTCAGACTGGCATGTCCCTTTGTGAAAGTCTCCCCTTTTTGCTCGTCCTGAGGCTCCTGCCAGATTCCACATACACTTCGGGGTGCCTTGTGCCTATTCAGGCTGATTTTTAATGCCTTACAGTCTGGCCTTGCTGGCTTATCTGTGGCCTTATATTGAGGTGATGCTGTCCAGTGTTGCTGTTTTGTGGCTACGCCCGGTCCCCTCCTCAACCCGCAGTGTCCTGTCCAAGCCAGACACCCGGCTCCGAGTTGAAGGACCTGCCAGCCCGATCTCCAGCTCGCACACCTGACGTCACTAGGTCAGTCCAGGACAGTCTGCACCAGAGCTCTCGCCAGCGCTTCCCTCTTGTCCGCGTTCTTTGCCTGGACTCCTGCTCCCTGCTTCTGGCCGCCTGTGTGCCCGCCTTCTTGCGTCTCCCACCACTGTGTCCGACACGCTCCGGTATTTCTCCGGGCGAGCGCTAGTTCAGTTCCTTCCCCGCCGGTCGACTCAACCTCAACCTGCGGCTCGTTCCTGAGCCCGGCTCCGAGGTAAGGACCTGCCCGGGGGTGTTAGTAGTCGGATCTTGGGTTATTTTTTAGCTGCGTCTGGTCTCTGGTCTCCGGAGTGGGGATCGTGCACGAGACGCTCCAGTGTACGTCCGTGCGGCTTCCTCTTCCGGTCCCTCCCCCCGTCCACAGGCCCTTGAACCTTTTCAGTTCCAGGCCCCTTAGGCCCTTATTCCAGCTATGGTTCCATGCTTACTGTCTACTTCATCTGTATCACCCCTGTTTGTCTGCCCCTCCCCTTTAATGTAAGCTCTCACGATCAGAGCACTCTTCCTTCATGTGCTTTCCCTTCTCTTACTAAAACCATCTTTGATGGCACCAAATACTATGGTTTTCTGCCACGCAGATACTTATTTCAGTGTCTTCTACTGATGCAGCAATGTTTACGTACCCTGTAATTGTCCTCTATTATATTTAACTGTAAGTCACTGCATGACTTATTTGTTTATGTACTCTGTAATTTGGTGCTGCATATCCCTTGTGGCACTATATAAATAAAGGGTAAATAATAATATTAATAGTAGGGAATACACAAAAGCAGTTGAGTTACAGAGCAAGAAAAAGCAAAGGAGGATATTGAGTTATGGAACCGACTTGCAATAAATTAGTAAGAGATGGAGACCAAAATAATTTGAGAAGTTATAGAAAATGAGTTTCTACAGTATATATAACAGATAAATATATAACAATGGATGCAATAAAAATAAAGAAAAAGAGATATAAATAAGGCACAATGGATCAATCAGCAAGAAAGAGCAAATCATAAGGGATCATAAGGGATACAAATCATAAGGGATACAAATAAGAAGTAGTTTAAGGAAAGAATGTCTCAGAAAGGAATATAAAATGTATAAGGGAAATGTATAATTTGAAATATAGAACTAAGAAAGATATACAAACAGCTAAATCCTATTTCTGCTCCCTGTGTGTACCATTATCTATGTATATATCTGATTGCGTTCTATGTGCATCTGTCTCCATAATCCTCTATTTGTTGGGTTGTTAAGGAGTATTTCAATAGAAAACTTTTTTTGGTGTAGGATTCAAACTATAGGAAGCATGAGCCGTAGATGCACATACTAATTATACTGTATTCAGGGCCGTAACTAGGGGGGGGCTAGGGGGTCGCACGCTCCGGGTGCTGGAGGGTGGGGGCGCTAGTGTGAGGTCCCGGGTATGGGCAGCGGGGGTCCAGGGACTGGTGGGTTAACGCTGGCTCCTACCGGGTTCCTGGGGACGGGCAGCGGGGGTCCGGGGACTGGTGGGTTAACTCCGGCTCCTACTATCGCTGCCGGGCGGTGGGCGGGAAGCAGGTTTTGAAAAGACTTGCCAGACGCTGATTGGCTGAATTCAGCCAATCAGCCTCCGGCAAGTCTTTTTAAAGTCATCGGCGCTTCCTGCCGCCAGGCAGATAGCGCTAGGAGATGGAGTGAGAGAATGCTGCCGCTACACCTGCTGGCTGCACACAGGTATGTTGGCAGCGGGGGTCCAGGGACTGGTGTAGCGGCAGCTTTCACATACACAGCCGCTCGCTATTTGCCTGGCGGCGGGAAGCGCTGCTGATTTTAAAAAGACTTGCCGGACGCTGATTGGTTGAATTCAGCCAATCAGCGTCCGGCAAGTCTTTTCAAAATCTGCTTCCCGCACACCGCCCGGCAGCGGTGGCGGGTTTTTTTTTTTTGGGGGGGGGGGGGGGCGACCAAGTGACTGCCGACCCGGGAGCCGAAACACCTAGGCCCTGCTGTATTCAATATTCTGTACTCATGTACTACAAGTCCAGGGCATCCCTGCAAGTGTCTCAAGTCACCCTAAGTTGCCACGTCACAGTTTTACATCGCATAAATTTAATAAAAACTATTAATGGTAAAAATAAAGGTAATAGCCTTGAAGCATGCTATACTTTAAAAGATCACACTTGCCAAAATAAAATATTTGTATACCTCTCTATTTTATATAGACTTATTCTTATGTACTGTAGAAAGAAGAGTTACTGTACTTTCTGGCAAATACTTGTGTTAGCAGCTTCAAGACAGTAGCCAATGCTATTAGCTGAATGGTATAAGAGTTACTAGAGTAATTGCATAGAATTTATCATTTGGAACTGAAAGGGTTCCTGGACTCTGTTTTTTCAGGATCACAGTACTGTAAATATTTGTTACCGCTCTATGCTGATTAGAGTGTGGTAGTAATTCCCTGTTTCATATACACTTGATGGGGTCCTGTGGCAGAAGCATTAATACCCCTAACTAGGCAGCTCAGGCCAGGGATCCCTGCACCTCAGGCCTGCAGTGAAGTCTGAGCTGTCTCTTTGGCTGTGATGATTTGGTAGCATTCAGTTTGAGTCTGAAAATAATATTTTTTTTTTACAGGATAACTACAGTCCACATTAAGCCTTCCCCACCTGCCAGTACTTGGAGAACAACAAGTACCAACATGCATTTCAATCAAGATCACACTGGCGCCTATTGTCTCCCTGTACAAAAATATAAAAATTACAACAGGACACACACAATAAACCTTTAATACACACAGTTATACTCACAAATACTCACTGTGGTATTCTGTCTACTTGTCCAAGTAGAATCCCTGATTGCTGTAAAAAAAACTCACTTTTGCATCTAAATATATAGTAACTTTATTTCAGAACCAAAAAAATATTTAGCATGTATTAAGTACACAATGCACAAAATCAGGTAGTACTGTACATATGCATAATATTAAAATTATATCATGAAAACTAAATTAATAGAAAAACGAATAAAAAATGAAACTAAAATAAAAATAAAAATAAGGGATAGATATGAAAATAGGAAAAAAATTACCAAAATAAACAAAACCAGATAGCAGCACTTGATTGTCGGCTTAATGATAGACACATAAATACTTATTGCAGTCACCCACATCCAGGTTTTAGTAGTATGTCTTTACGTATGTAGTAAATGAGCTACAGATATCTTAAAATGATGAAACTCTGACTTGGTGTAAAAAGCACATCCAGCGCTTTAGCAATTTAAGCCAATGTGCCCGGCAAACTTCTGTGTATAGTGTCAAAGTGAGCAACGGGTATTGTGTTACTGGTCCTTGATGGATCACTGTTAGGCTAGTTCGTGGAGGGTCTTGAAGTGAACCTTAACACCCGGAGGCTCGCGCCACTTAGGTGCGGGGCGGTGTGGCCACAGTGTGTGTTGAACCTGGCGTGTGAGCTTCTTTCCGGTGTTGGCGTCTGGAATGTCTGGCCTCAATATGTCCCAGCGGCTGATTTCTGTAGTGTGGCAATACTGTCGGGTACTCATCCACAGTTCCAATCGTGTCGCAGTGTGGATATCTCACAGGGTCACTTGCGGTGCTGTTGTACCGGGAGGTCAGCTTCCAGATCACAGACTCCTAGGAAAACGCTTTACTCAGCTCACAGGGCGGCTTTCTCAATTCCAGAGTAGAAGTCTGGTCATTTGGCAGACATTACGGGGGAAATTTACTAATATGGATTCGTAGAAAAAAGGTGTATTCGTAGGGAGAAATACACCTTTTTTTTACGAATTTGTATTTTCGGGATTTACTATCCCGAAAATACAACAATTCGTAGTCCTAGGGATGGAACATTCGTATTTGTATTTACAAATACGAATGTCTACACCATCGATAGGATACGACAGGAATCACCATTCAAAAGAATGGTGGTTCCTGATTTACTAAGCAGCCGTATAGAAAATACGGCTGCTTTTGTCCACGAAAATACGGCAGAAAAATAGAACACTATTTGCGTTTTAGCCTGCATGGATCAGTCAGATCCGTGCAGGCTGCAGTGTAAAAATAAATAAAAATAAAAAAATAAAATAAAAAAATGGCGTGGGGTCCCCCCCACAGCCGAAACCAGCACCAGGCTGACAGAGCCTGGAGCCGGTAATTAAAAATCAGGGAACCCGACAAATAGGGGTTCCCTGATTTTTAACAACCAGCCCCAGGCACCTGCTCTGGGGCTGGTTCCCAAAATACGGGGGACAAAATGACTAGGGGTCCCCCGTATTTTAAGAACCAGCCCCAGGCAAAACCAGCCAGCAGGGTAATGCCACAGCCGGGGGGAGACTTTTTATGCAAGTCCCCCCGGCCAAAGCATTCATCCCTACCGACCAGTCAGCCTGGCCAGGGGCCCTGGGGGAGTGGGGACCCCCCCCCAATAAAGGGGTCCCCCCCCTCCAGGACTTACCTGACCAGGCTGAAGCCTGGTACTGTCCCCGATGCCCCTGGGCTGTGGGCATCGGGCTGATTATGGTGTAAAAAAAAAGATACAACTATTGTTTTTTACTGTGGCACTACAGAACTTGGAGAACCACAAGTCCCAGCCTGCTGGGCATTAAAGGGCCCGCTGGCACTTGTAGTTCCACAGTTAAAAAAATAGTACACAAAACACACTGACACACATTTTAAATAAAAGTTTAATACACACATCACACACACACTGATACTTACCTATCTTGATCCCGTCGGTAGGTCGCTGGCTCCGGTGTCGGCGGCTCCAGTGTCGGCGGCTCCAGTGTCGGCGGCTCCAGGATCGGCGTCCTGTCTGAAGAAAATCCATGTTGGACCTGTGGAAGTAAATCCTACTCACCAGGTCCTCCATGGATGGTCTTCTGTCGTCTCTCTTCTTTTCCAGGGCTTATTTCTTTATGTTGTTTCTTCTGTCTTCTTCTTTCTTCTTCTTTACGCTGCCGGCAGCTCCCGGGACTTTCAGAGCTGGAGAGATGTTGCCTCCTCGACGTCTGCACTAAGAATGAATTCTAGCCAATCAGGACCCACCTAGCGGCCAATCAGGAGCCAGTAAAGTCGGCTCCTGATTGGCTAGAATTCATTCTTAGTCCAGACGTCGAGGAGGCAACATTTCTCCTGCTCTGAAAGTCCCGGCAGCCGGCAGCGTAAAGAAGAAGAAAGAAGAAGACAGAAGACAGAAGAAACAACATAAGAAATAAGCCCTGGAAAAGAAGAGAGAAGACAGAAGACCATCCATGGAGGACCTGGTGAGTAGGATTTACTTCCACAGGTCCAACATGGATTTTCTTCAGACAGGACGCCGACCCCGGAGCCGCCGACACTGGAGCCGCCGACACCGGAGCCGCCGACACCGGAGCCAGCGACCTACCGACGGGATCAAAATAGGTAAGTATCAGTGTGTGTGTGATGTGTGTATTAAACTTTTATTTAAAATGTGTGTCAGTGTGTTTTGTGTACTATTTTTTTAACTGTGGAACTACAAGTGCCAGCGGGCCCTTTAATGCCCAGCAGGCTGGGACTTGTGGTTCTCCAAGTCCCAGCTTGCTGGGGAGGCTTGCTGGCACTTGTAGTGCCACAGTAAAAAACAATAGTTTTATCTTTTTTTTTACACCATAATCAGCCCGATGCCCACCGCCCAGGGGCATCGGGACAGTACCAGGCTTCAGCCTGGTCAGGTAAGTCCTGGAGGGGGGGACCCCTTCATTGGGGGGTCCCCACTCCCCCAGGGCCCCTGGCCAGGCTGACTGGTCGGTAGGGATGAATGCTTTGGCCGGGGGGACTTGCATAAAAAGTCTCCCCCCGGCTGTGGCATTACCCTGCTGGCTGGTTCTGCCTGGGGCTGGTTCTTAAAATACGGGGGACCCCCAGTCATTTTGTCCCCCATATTTTGGGAACCAGCCCCAGAGCAGGAGCCTGGGGCTGGTTGTTAAAAATCGGGGAACCCCTATTTGTCGGGTTCCCTGATTTGTAATTACCGGCTCCAGGCTCCGTCAGCCTGGTGCTGGTTTCGGCTGTGGGGGGGGGGGACCCCACGCCGTTTTTTCCATTTTTTTTTTTTTACACCTTGTAGCCTGCATGGATCTGACTGATCCGTGCAGACTGCTACAAATAATTTGTATTAGCAGCCGTATATATGGCCAGCTAATACGAATTCCTACGACATCAGAGGGTTACAAAGCAGTCGTATATGACTGCTTTGTAATTTCCCCTCCGGAACACGACTTTGCATACGACTGAAACAGTCGTATGCAGCCGTAGGGGAAATACCAATACGAAAAACTAGGTTTTTAATATTGGTAAATGTCCCCCTAAATACCTGCCTTCTCATTTGGGTTAAGTGTTTTAGGTCTCAATTAACCCATCATGGTTTCCTTTTCAGAGCAGGTATATGGTCCCAGTATACTGTAGTTCTATTTGTAATCCATTTTGTTTGGTATTCTGCATTGGCAACTTTGATTCAATCAAAGACTTTTTTATCAAAGTATTTTTTAGCTCTAATTTGTGTCATTATATAGTAAATAAAAATTCACAAAGATAATAAACATGAAAAATATGCTTATGAATAAAAATAATAAAAAATTAAAATAAAGATAAATAAAAATGAAAATAAAAATGAGAGAAATAGAAAATATATAATAAATATAACTAAAAAATGAAAATAATAGTAAAAAGTTAAATGAACAGTAAATGCGAAGAAGAAACCTATTAAATATAGAAACTAATAATGATAATATATAAATAAATATAGATATACAATTCATCGGCAAGCCATCTTGCCGATGTAATATGTCAATACACTTTCATCTATTTATTGCAGAGGAGGCATGAACACTCATAAATATAAATATAAAGAATTTGTAAAAACTGAATAAGTAATAAATTATATCATATATTATTATATATCATGTTGAAATTATGCCGACAGTTTGCAGAAGTTACTTAAGATATATTTAATCTACACAGTTATTACTTTAATATATTTAGTTAATCCACAGATGTTGTTTTTACGCAGTTGGTCCACACATATATGTTAAATTTCTATGCATTTGACATATACCTATTTCCCACTAAATTCTACTGGAGTATAATGGCAAATTACATAGAAAGCTGTTACCGGTACTTGTTTCCTAACACGGCGCCCACGATTTTCATCTTATGCCATCGTTTTGATCGCATGCGATGCGATCAGACCCGATTTTTTAATCCTGATGGGTGATTACTATGTTAAATGCACCCCCATTGTAAATGCCACCCCCACTATGAATGCAAACCCGAAGCGTGGCGAGCACAGCAAGCCCGCGAGGGGCAGCGGTACGCGTCCTCCGACCTTTTCATACCCCCACTATACTTGGCGTGGAGTTGATCTTCTATGGCGCAGCGAGCCCCACGAGGGGACGCGGATTACTTCACATGTATTCCGCATCCGCTCGCCACGCTTTGGGCTCGGTGAAAAAGGTTGGAGGACGCGTACCACCGCCCCTCGCGGGTTTGCTGCATTCGCCACACTTCGAGTTGGCGTTGATAGTGGGGGTGGCATTAACAATGGGGGTACATTTAACATAGTAATCACCCATCAGGGTGCCTGTACAATTAAAAATCGCATTGCATCGCATGCCATTGTAATGGCATGTGATGCAGTATTAAAATTGCACAGTTCGGCTCTTAGGACCCGGAAATCGTGTCCCATCGCATCCCATCGCATACCTTAATTAGTCGTATGCGATGCATACGATGGGCGCCGTGATTGGAAACAAGTACCCTGTTACCCGACTATTGGTATTGCATAGGATGGGAAGGAGGAGAGTATTACAAGAGAGGCATAGATGACAAAAGAAAGGGGGGGGGGGAGGTTTCACGTGCTCAGAAGTCTACTAGAGCATATGAAAAATAAACGGAAATGAAACAGAGTTACATATGCATTATACAGGTTAACCTTTTAAGAAGATCTCACAGAATTTCTAAATAAATTCAAGGTCAATGTTCTAATTTAAACCCTGTGGTTTTAGGGATTGCAGTTTCAGGATCCACGCAGCTTCCTGTTTGCATAGCCTCCTGAACCTGTTTCCCCCTCGGCTAGTAGCTGGAACATGTTCTACCCCAACCACTACCATTCCTTTGGGGTCACCATTATGTGCCTCCAGATAGTGTTCTATCCTACTTTTAAGGGTTTGTGTAGTACATCCAATGTAGTACATTTGACAAGGGCATATCAGCAGATAAATAATGTACTTGGTGTTACAATTAATAAAGGATTCTATGTCATATGATTTTCTAGAGACTGATGCTTCCACTGTATGCCTTTTATTGCTCACAAATGTGCAAGTTGTGCATTTTGAGTGGTTGCATCTAAAAAAAAACCCATGTACTTCAGGTCCTATCATGGGGGGTTATTCTAGTTCACTCTTTCTGACAAAATCCTTCTTAGATGGACAAAAACATGTGCACTGCAGGTGGGGCAGATGTAACATGTGCAGAGAGAATTAGATTTGGGTGGGGTTTTACTTCAAAGTGAGATCTATATTGCAGTGTAAAAATAAAGAAGCCAGTATTTACCCTGCACAGAAACAAAATAACTCACCCAAATCTAATTCTCTCTGCACATTTTACATCTGCCCCCCTGCAGTGCACATGTTTTTGTCCATCTAAGAAGGATTTGGTCAGAAAGAGTGAAGTAGAATAAGGCCCATAGTCCTCTGTGCTATAATATTTTTCAAATTTCGTGCCTTCTTAAAGATTATGGAGGGTTTTGTGTCTAGATTGGTCCTAAGAATTGGATCGTTACCAAGAAGTTTATAGTTCCTCTTAAAGAACATTATTTCAGAAATTGTTGTACAATTTAATATTTATTAGTATTCAGGGCTAAATGCATATTTAAGAAAAATGTTGCCACTGAATTGAAGCAGTGTATTCACCTTGCCTATTTCTGGACATAATTGTTATATATTACGATATACTCTGCAACTACTGAACCGATTATGATGCGGTTTTCACCAATGTGTATGTATTTTTCAGAGGCAGATTTTAGGCAAAGTAGCTATCATCACAATCGGTCATCAAGGAGCTATATGCTCCATGGGGAATCGCCCCATGCACTTCTCTTTGTAGGTTGGAGGAAACAGTCGCTGTGCTTGCCACGCTTCGGGCTCGGTGGCTCGCTGCGCTCGCCACACTATTCTATTCTCAACTCCACGCCGACGTGGATAGTGGGGGTATGAAAAGGTCGTAGGACACGTACCGCCGCCCCTCGCCGGCTCGCTGCGCTCGCCACGCTTCGGGTTCACGTTGATCGTGCTGTGGCGTTAACAATTGTGGGGGCCATTTCACACTTCAGGGTGGCTATTTGGCCTCTGTGGGCCATTTAACATTGTTTCCTATGGAAAAATCGTGTCAATTGAGGCATTGAACAGAAAAATCAGGTCAATTGAGACATTTAAAATTGTTCCCTATGGGAAATTGCGGGCATCGCGTCGGTCGCGTCGCACCCGTTTTTTTTAGTGCATTCAATGCCCGCGATGGCCGCGATTTTTTTACCTGCGATGCCCACGATCAAAATCGTGGGCGCCGTGCTAGGTAAAGAGTACCGCAGTGGTTGCTATTTCCCCTGTCAGAAATAGTGCCCAACATTGAATATCCCCTTAGTGTCTATGTCACCTGATCAATTATTTTATATTGTAACCTAACAAGCCGTTTAAATTCTTTGTATTCTCTATGCTCAAAGTCTAACCTGGTAGCATACACCCCTGATAGTGAGGTTACTTTTATATTTCACTAGCTGCAGTATCTGCCTCTGCTCAAGTGGAAGTCATTGATAATGGCAATCCTTTACCTAGTGTTTTCAGATTTTGATAATACTGTATTATATACTGTACTATAGGTGGGGTAAGTTACATTGCTTACCTATGAATAAGCCTATTACATAATACAGTATTACATGCGCCATGATGTTCTGATCAGTTGCTACTGTTTCCTCCAACCTACAAAGAGAAGTGCATGGGGCGATTCCCCATGGAGCATATAGCTCCTTGATGACCGATTGTGATGATAGCTACTTTGCCTAAAATCTGCCTCTGAAAAATACATACACATTGGTGAAAACCGCATCATAATCGGTTCAGTAGTTGCAGAGTATATCGTAATCAGACAAACCAACAGACATAAGATGTATAAATAAAAAGAAAAACCGCAAAAGATGCAGAAATGTAAACCTCATTTTACAGTATAATGTGTACTTTTGGCTTGATTAATGTTTTTTTATTTCTGTTTACTAATCACATCTATTCATTTTTACATTTGTGCTGTAAATCAATAGAAAACAATTGTGAAATCTTAATTTTAGATTGCCCCATATAATATTGAGGAATTTGATTCAGAACTTCTGCAGTTGTCAGCAGCATCCAACATAATAACACTGATGACTGAATCTAATTTTGTCTTCAAGCCATATAGAGTATAACAAAAGTGTATTTTTTAGACTTTTTTTCTTGAAATGTTAAACATTAAATAAATAAAAGAACACAATGACATTTACTGATTTTGTTCGAACTGCAAAAATATTATATATTATCACAAGCTATGGACAGTGCCATGTTGTAGCTGTACAAACATAAACTATGTAAATGGCCTTTATTAAATGAAGACTCACAGATTAAGGAACCAAAAACCTTTACATTATTTATTATAATCAGCAATAAGTTATATAAAACTTATAATAAAATGTGATAATAAAACACAGGAATGCTAAATCTATAATCTAGTGCCTTAAAATATAGATTCAGGGCCTATGTATTTATATTAATAGCACTCCTGTGATTATTATCAATCTGTATAACCACAGATACTGTATTTGACTGGAGGGTCAATGGCAGCGATAACTGCTTTCCAGGTGCTGAAGTTCTGGAGACAATGTAGTCAGTTGCTGCCAGACTCCTGACCTACTCCATTGTCCAGGCAGGCTGGGGACTTCACCTACAAGGGCATCCCTGTGTACTGGTCATGTCCCTTTGTTGAGGGGGTGCCTGGCACATTCTTGCCTTTTGTTTATACAGCACCATTAGCAAGGCTGGGCACAGAGCAGCATTGTCTGCCTGTGTCCAGATAACAGTCCTATCCTTCACTGTGAACTTCTTCCAACTACACTGTGCAGCAGTTGTGCTTCCTGAGTCCTGGTTCTGGTGTTGCTGCGGGTGCAGAATTATCTGGCTAACATGTAACTCCTCCCCTTCTGTCTTGAGAGCTCCCAGTCTCTGCCCACATCTGCTCTTTCCTGTCTGTAACTTCTACTGAATCTTCCTTCTCCTGTCCCTCACCATTACCCCACCCCTCATTCTAAGTCCCCGTCCCTCCTCTGCACTGTCTAATGGTGCTCACAATGGTGTGTTCTAGGTGCGATTTATGCTATATAATTTGTGCTGTACAATATGGACTGTACACTGGGTTCGATTTGAACTATCCAACTTTTTTGACTACACTACAAAAGTCAATTACAGGGTACATACAATCTAGTTTAAAAATACCTGCCTTAAACAAAACACAGTGGGCAGTATTCAATGTGAATACTGGCGACGTGCAGCGAATCCTGTTTAGGATTCGCTGAACATTTGCCACTGCTCGCTGCGTTCCGGAGCCTCGCCGGCTCCGGTATTCAACGAGTCAGGGGCTCCTGGCGAATTTGAACTCCTGCGGCGATGCCGCAGGGAGCCTGAGGACGGCGGCAGGCAGGGAGATGGAAGTCTCCCTGCCTGCCGCCGGAGATGGAAGTCTCCCTGCCTGCCCGGGGGGCAGCACAGGCTGCCCCCCGGGGGTGCCAGCAGGGGACCGGGTATATTCACTACACCCGATCATGCATATGTAATGATCGGGTGCAGTGAATATATGAATATCTAATGAGCGGCTCGGCTCCGGCCCCCTGCTGGCTGGTCTGTGTAAAAAAATAATAATATTTTTTTTTAAATTAAATATATATTCATGTGCTTACAGCACATGAATAAAAATAGCATGCCCCTCTTCAGAATAAAATTCCTGATTTTTCGACACCAAATGTAAAAAAACAAAACACTTTATTTAAAAAGTTCACATTCCACTTCACCATAAAAAGATAGCGATTGCTACTCGGTGAATCATGGCGAAAAAAACCTTGAAATGTATTCGCCATCTGGTCATTGAATAGGGTGATTCACCGTTTAGTCAAAAATTCGCCTTACAGCACAAAATCGCCATAAAAACATGGCGAATCAGCCTCAATGAATACCACCCAGTGTAGACGCAATGCGATTTGAACTAAAAAGTTAAAATCACACACAATAAAAGCACCATGTGTGGGCACCTTAACCATTCTAAACTACTCCCTTCTGACCCTGGCAAAAACTCCACCCCACATCTTAAGTCTTTGCCCCTTCAGTTTTAAACAAATTTGTATTCTGTTCATGTTTCCCAGAGCTCAGCTGGACGTGGACAAGACAGAGCTTCCTTCTAGACAAGTAAGTGTCCAGTGTGGTGTGCAGTTATTTTGAAGATATAGTTATGCAATAGGGAGGGGTGTATTTCTTCTTTTATGGATGTGTTGGTGGTGGTGGTGGTAGGTGTTTAATCATGTTTGTGCTGGGGGTGGATTATTAATGTGAGTGTGTAGAGGCATATTCATATGCTTTTTATATTTTTATATATATATATATATATATATATATATATATATATATATACTGTATAGGTCACTGAGATGGTCTCTGCATTATTAATTGTGGTCCCAGTAAGACTCTCCACATTATCTGGTGGTCACTGTGGTCGTTCGCACATTCACTGGTCACATTGGCAATTTCTACATTATCTGGCAATCACAGCGGTACTCTCACCAATTCCCGGTGGTCAAAATGGTGCTCCCCATATTATCTTGTCATCATAGCTGCACTCTCAACATTATCTGGAAGTCACCGCAACCAGTCCAAACCAGGATCTGTTGACAGCAATGGGAGAACCCATACCTTCCAACCGCAGCATCCCGCAGTCAGTCTGGAGGTTGGGGGTTGACTGCACTGCTGTCTCCCTTCTATTCATGCAGCAGTTCTGCCGGGGTGAAGGTAAATGGACACTGCGTGTTAAGTGTGGCAACCACAGAGATGGAGGCTGAGGGAAGCCCATCAGCTTCCCCAAGTGTTGTGCTTGCTCAAAACACTGGCCTTAAAGACACTGCAATCGTGGGCAGTGTCAAAGGTGCCAACCTGGGAATAATCTAGATCAGCACCTCAGTGTAAATGAGGTAATATCCTGGGTCTGACCTGGATTGGAACTGTGTTCCAAATACCAGGTTGGATCTGGGATTTTGGTGTAAAAGGGGCTGCTGCTTAGATTGAGTTGAGATTTACTATGGGTGCTGTATCTGCAAAGTTGGTGTGTTGGAGGAGAAGGTGTATCTGCTTGTTGTAGGGGTTGGCTTGTTGTTAGGGAGTTCTAACCATTATTCAGCCTCTTGGAGCCTTTCCACGGGTATAGTATAGCAGGTGGATGATCTCTAGGTTGATGTGAAAATGTCAGCATGAGTTTTCACATTTTTGTGTCAATGTCGACATTATACAAGTCACATCATAATCCACATTGAATATAATGCAACATTGCAATCCGCAACATTAATGAGCCTCTGCGGAAGATTTCTGTGAAATAAATAAAATCATACAATTATGCAGAAACAGCAGTATCTATATCATTTTAAAATAAAACCTCGAGAAACAGGCCCTGCAGTCACGGTTGGGGTAAGGGAGGAGCGGTCTATTGTGAAGGGACCATGTGGGTTTTATCCTTTGTGTGGAGTCTGTCTCCTTCATTCCCTCTCCCCCATTGGCTGCTCCCACCTTGCTCCCTTCTTTAACGTATACCTTTCTACAGGAATCTTCCCCTCACCCTTCAAACATGCTCTGGTCTCACCTATTATTAAAAAACCCAACCTGGACCCTTTATCACCCTCAAGCTACCGCCCTATTTCTCTTCTCCCATTTGGCTCTAAACTACTTAAACGGCTGGTTTACAGGCATCTCACCAGCAACCTCTCTGACCATTCCATCCTTGATCCCCTTCAATCAGGCTTTTACCCACTATACTCCACTCCACTGAGACTGCCCTGGTGAAAGTCACCAATGACTTGCTCTCAGCCAAATTCAGGGGCCACTTCTCTCTGCTTATCCTTTTGGACCTCTCTGCTGCCTTTGACACTGTGGATCACCCTCTCCTCCTCCACACACTCCAAAACATTGGCCTCTCTGGCACGGTCTTCGACTGGTTTTCATCTTACCTCACCAATCATTCCATCTGAGTCTCTGCCTCTGGCAACACCTCACCACCTTCCACCCTTCCTGTCGGTGCCCCTCGGGGTTCCGTCCTTGTTCCCCTTCTGTTTTCCCTATACACCTCTTCTCTGGGTGCACTCATTAACTCCTTTGGCCTCCATCTGTCCCCCACTGTTCTCGCTCAGGTTTCCAACTGCCTCTCCGCTATCTCCTCCTGGATGTCTGAGCACTCTCTGAAGCTCAATATGGACAAAACTGAACTCATTATCTTTCCCCCACCCAGAGCCACACCCCCTACTAATATCTCTATCACTATTAACAACACCATCATCTCCCCCATTCCCCAACTCCTCTGCCTGGGAGTCACTCTTGACTCCTCCCTTTCCTTTGCACCCCATTTCCAAGCTTTGGCCCTTTCTTGTCAGTTCCAGTTACGCAACATTGCTTGCATCAGGCCTTTTCTCTCACAGAGTGCAACTAAGCGACCTAATGGTATGTCGACCTAATAACATGTCGACCTAATGGTATGTCGACCTAAAAGCATGTCGACCTATTGAGTTGTCGAACTAATGGTGTCGACCTAATGGCTGTCTATCTATTTGTTGTCTACAAATGGTCCCACATCCCTTACATCCTGCTATCAAGCCACCTCCCACTTGTGTGCACCTCATGTAATCTGTCTGTCTCCCCTTCCTACTAGATTGTAAGCTCCTCAGAGCAGGGCCCTCTTCCCTCCTGTTTTCAAAACCCTCTTCTCTTCACATTTCACTCACAGCTCTCCCATACTCAAACACTCAGTAACCATCTTTGTCCGCATACTCAACTCCATCATTGGCCACAAGCCTCTAGTAGTACTGTATGTTGATCAAGTCCTCACTACTTATATTTAAGCTGTAATGTGTATTGAACTTTGGCGCTCTTTACCTGTACTCTATTTTTGTTATTTATTCAATGTAATGCTAAGTTTTGTCTCCCTGTTCCTTTGTTTGGCACTGCAAAACACTATAAATAAAATTATAAATAAAATTATAATAATAATAATAATAATAATGCCATATTTTAATGTGCCTGCATTGGTCACTAGGAACATACCACCTGCGGCTATGTATAAACATATGGCTGGGGAAAATGCCAATACACCATTTTCCTAGTGAAACATTGTGGAACTTTAGAGAGGAAAGTATTTAAACATCAGAGCACACCCCACACTCATTATAGATGCATACAGTATGCCAATGCCCTCAATCTAAAGCCCTGTACACACGCTTAGATTTGCTTTAGCTTTGATGTTAGATTCGATTTTCTATTAGATCTGGCATTAGATCATCCCATTCGATTTGGCATTAGATCTGTACTTTTGCATTCAATTTGATTTCGAGATTTCCTTGGCTGCACAGTAGATTTTTCTATTTGATTTTGAGAAAACGGGAGCGCGCATTGAATCAAATGCAGATCGAAAGTGTCCTAAAAACCATTCGATGTGGATTCGATTTTGCTTCTATAAGCAAAATCAAATCGAAAACAGGGAAAAATCTAAGCATGTGTACACAGCTTAAAACATAGGAGGTTATTCAGGTTGGTGCGTAAATTTCCGAATTCTTTCGGAGCGGTCCGCACGCCACACTGTGTGGACATCGTACGAAGAAACGCCCACCGGACCTCCGCATACAGACGGACTCACACTTTAAGAACAGGGCGTGTTTATGGACGACATCCAAACCTTGCGTGTGCGGTGGACACACACATATTCTGCACGGTCTTACAGCGTTTGCACGGTCTTACCGCGTCAGAACGGACGGGAACCTGCATATATTTGTGTGTTTAGTAATGGTCCATTTAAGCTGCAATGGTTCCAATAGAAGCAATGAAAAGAGTGTAATTAATGAGTAATGAGTAAAGGAGTGGATTGTATTGTGTTCAGCTGACATTGGTTCAGGTGCGCCCGTACTGATTGGGCGTTCCGAATGCCTAGCGCATGACCGAGTGGTGTCCACAAAGCAATACTTGCTTATGAAGACCGCATATTTCCTGCCTTTTTGTTCTTGTGCAGTCGGTGTGCTGTCCGAATGCACGCCTACCATAATTAGTGCACTCCCTCGTGTACGCCCATGTTTACGCCCAGTTTAGCCCACTTTGAAACTACGCCCCTGTGTAGTTCCGAATGACGCCCATATTACGCCCATATTTCACGAGTGAATGCGGTGCACATTTCTGTACGGAATTAGTGAGAACGAGTACGGAGACCTTGCGTTGCCCACGCATGCGCAGACGGCTAAAAAACGCCATCCGAAAGAATTCGGAAAATTACGCATCGAACAGAATAAGGCCCATAGTTTGTGGTTTGTTTTCATCTTCAGTTGCAATTTTTATATAACCCACTCTCTTACAAAGCCTACCTTTTCACTTGGAATTAACAATGAAATGACCACCAGAGACTCTTAAATTTAAACTATTTGATGGGTCATGGTAAGGCCCTTGGGTACAAGTAAAGTTGATCATTATAACTGCATTCAATTAGTCACACGTGGGGTTGGGGATAAACCACTCTAAATAAGGCTTCATATTCAGTTGGGGAAGGGGAAATCTGCACATACAGATGCGTTTTGATCTTGCAGATAATTGACTGCTGCATTGTGGCAGGAATTACCCATGGCTTGCCATGATAAGCCCCAGTGTGCATAAACCCATGCATTCCTGTATAATCTACTGCAAATGCACATGGATGCGAACACCCGCATGCATGCTAGTCACAGAAAATGAGTAGCCTTTACTGCAATTAAGTTTTAAAATGAAATATGACACCTCTGCATATTTTTATGATTTGACAGTAGATAAAATTTCCTATTTGCATTTTCTATGCATTTTACAGGATCCAATCAATGTGGGTAATTTTTGGCTGCAGTCAAGAGGTCATCAATAACAGTATTGACATTCATAATGTCGACATCACAATGTCAACAGATATGATGTTGACAATGTTTCAGGCAAAGTGACAGGCAACATGTCAACATTCTCAAAATGTGAAATGTCAGCATAGTTGACAATAGGGTTGGGCTGTATAGGCAGATTAGGCTTAGGCTGTGAATAGGGAGGTTAGGATTATGCACTATAGGGTTAGGGATAAGGGTTAGGGATATGGCAGAAATACTTAACGTACCACCAAAGGATCGGAGGTACGAACAGTAAGTGATGGTTACATGACCACCAGGACTTGGAAGTTATAGCTGGAGCTGCCAAGAGAAGCTAAATTTATCTTGGGCTATCAGGACAAAATGTCTTACATGTCAGCTTCATCACTATCTACATGATAAATGTCGACATGGTCAACATTGATTCATAATCACCATTTTGCCATTTCCTGTTGACAAAATCAATTTTGACATTATGACATTTTATGCAGAACTCTATCTGCACAATGCAGCCATTTACTTTACTGTCATTTATTTCCATTGTGTACGGCAATTTTCAGATTTTGCCAATGCATGCTTACATGCATATTCAATTAAGATAACGTTTCTAAAAAGCCCTGCGGTTGTTTTTTTTTAGCACAGGAGTGTAATTTTTGCTACATTGCATGGATCTGAATATTTTTTTTTAGTGCCAATGATTGGGTCTTACTTCTAGTTCCTTGTGGTTTAAGGTTTAGGTCCAGTGGCGGCTCCAGAGAGGGGGTTATTGTATTGGGCTATCTTGTAAAATTTCAGAACTGATTATAGGACACCATCAGCGGTGGCTCCAGAGAAGGGGTGCAGCACAGTCCAAAATTCACATAGGGGATCCACACTGACTGCCACCAACTGCCATTCCAAACTGACTCACTGGCAGTGGGTGTCGCTAACCTATTTGAATTATGGACTGTGCTGCAGCACCTCTTCTGGAGCCACCACTGATGGTGTCCTATAATCAGTTCTGAAATTTTACAAGATAGCCCAATACGATAACCATGCTCCCTACCAATGCTAAAATTGTATCTATTTTGGAGCCTAATTGTAGTAAAACACAGATGCAGCACAAATATCACAACTGTATCATGCGGTCATGCGGAGTTGAAACATATGGTGAAAAGGGTGACGTAAAAGCAGAAACAAAGAACGTGTCAAATACATGATTACACTGAGATGAAAAATGACAGTTGTATATGTTTGATTGAAAAGTAGAAAATGGTGACATGTCACATCTGAACAATCCTTTGATTGACCATGACCACTGAAAATCTATGATATACTGTATTTTTTCCTTCTATAGTAATTGCCTACATGTTCACTGTGGTAACAAAAATGTCAGGAATAGGAACCAATCACCAAGAAAAGTGTTTTAAAAAAGAATGAAATGTTTATCATTGCCAGAGATGCCATTTGCAATACTGCACATTTACAGTGTTGGCCCATGCATTTATTCCTCTGTATCTCATAAAGGAAAACATACGGTACACTTTTGCTCTTTTAAACTGGTTAAATTAAGACGTGCAGTCATAGTAAATATTACCAGCTTTGGCTTGGCTTACATTTTGATTTGGTTGATAGTCTTACACCATTACTTTTCATTATGTTTCAACCGTGAAGTGAAGTGATAGTTTATGAGAATTTCAGAAATGGATCAGAGACTGCAGATATTTTTTATTAGGTGGACAAGCAGACAATCTAGATGAATGTTACTTGGCACTAAATGACAATATGTTGCCTTATGCTATTTACTAAATGATGGATGACAAACCTTATTGTTATACAGATGCTTAACTCACTCTTGTGCATTGTAATTTTGAAGAAGCTGTCTGATTTATACATATTAGTATTCCAAGCAGCTACAGACATACTGCAGAGAAAGGGGAAAGCAGAATAGGGTTTTTTTTTTAGTTTTGTTGTCTGACAGGTTTGACTCCAAGAGTCATTCATAATGGCAAACATCATTTCTTGAGGTCTGTGCTTTGACTTATCCTATTACAAAAATACTGGCTTTGATTCAGTGGAATTTACATATCATATTAAAGAACATAAAACAGAAGTACTATATATTTTACAAAGCACACAATGTTACAGACTGTTTGTTTTAGACATTATGTAGGTTACGACACATGAGGATAAGTGATGATTTGCAGAAACCCTCAGACTGGAGTAAACAATATCCAGAAAGACTGTAAATGGTTCTAAAATCACATTGCAATTGGGGGGGATTTTCAAACAATGTATACAAGAACATCTGCTGATGGGTTTATGTAATTTTCCAGTCAATTTGCTCTGTCAAGAAGATAAAGTGGTTTACTGCTTTCAAGAGACCAATAATATGGGTGAGAAAAAATAAACTGGCTTTTGACCATAATAGAACAACCTGTTTTAACTTTGTATATGCTCTTGCCCCTGACTTAAATAGAAAGGATATATTTGTCTGTTCCTTCGTAAGATATAGAATTTGGTTTCTACATCACATCTTGTGACAGAGTCTGAATGATGATATATGATGATGTCATCTAGGGCCAATTCTAGTGCAGTTGTAGTTTAATTCAATGCATCCATAAATGTGCTGATGCTTTATCTTTGTTAGATTCCATTAACTGCTTGTTATTTTGCAATGTTTGCTTGGTCATGTCTTTCCCTGCTCCTGTCTGTATTATCATTTATCTCTCAGTTTTATGTGTCTCGTGATTCTAGCACATGCCTGTCTCACTGCTTCTCCCCGCTCCGATCTTTCTCAGCATGGGCCAGATGTATCAAGCTTCAAAAAGTGATAAAATGTAGAGAGATAAGCACCAGTGGATCAGCTCTTAACTGCCATGTCATAGACTGGGTTTGAAAAATGTCAGGTAGGAGCTGATTGGCTTGTTGTTTATCACTCTCCATTTTATGACTTTTAAAGCGTGATACATCTGGCTCAATATATGTTCCACTGTTGTTGTAATTCCTACTTACCAACTTTCCTGTCTATAGCAACAGAACTCTCTCACAATATAAATAATGACAGT
This sequence comes from Crinia signifera, assembly GCF_055691185.1. Lineage (NCBI taxonomy): Eukaryota > Metazoa > Chordata > Amphibia > Anura > Myobatrachidae > Crinia > Crinia signifera. The sequence continues at coordinate 182,067,437 of NC_139219.1, forward strand.
ATAACGTATCCATTGCTGCTATAAGTGATCAACGATCACTATCACTACCACTAACTGGTCCTGTTATTTCTCCTAAATAAATATTTAAATTATAATGTTGCATCTATATTGTCTGTTGGGGTTGTTGTCTGGGTGTGGGGTCCCCTTGAGCTTGTCTGGCTGGACCACTCCAGGGCATCACTACTTTACACATAGTATCACATAAACATATCATTTTTCTATGTATGTCTTTTTTTATATGTATTCTTTCACATTTTTTCACATTTTTTTCTTTTTTGACACACCCTTTATCACTATTAGTTGCTTACACATACCCTACATTCTATGACACTATACACTTCACAGCTATATTTTATTTATGTGATGCCCTGGGGTGGTTTTGCTGGGCTGTCTTGGGGGTGCCCTGCACCCCAGGAATGAAACCCATAGTGCTAGGGACCTGCTCTATTGAGGAGACCTTAACGTGGTGAGCAGCAGTGTTCCCTCTAAGCTGTGCGCACGCACACAACTTGACGAGCGTGCGCACAGACATTACAACAAAGCGCACAAAGCAGCAGTGGTCCCCTTTTTGCAGTTGTGGACTAAATTAATGTGTGTTTCACCCATTAACTACATTGTGTGCTGTGTTTTGAATGTTTAAATGTTTAATATCATTTTGAAGTAAAGTTAACACAAATGCTAAACGTAATTTTCCAGTTATATATAAGTGACGCACAAAAATTTAAAATTTCCTTTCAAAGTTGCACAGTCAAAATTGTTTGCCGCACACAGCCTTCGTAAAATTAGAGGGAACATTGGTGAGCAGGTAGATATATTTGGCCAAATGTATGCTAACATCCTCAGAAATGAATTATAAAAGGAATATATGTTAGCAGTAATGATTGCTTAGTGCACCTGCAAACCCCCTCTGTTTTGCATATAACTAAAAATCTCAGCAAGGTAGCACCTCTCATTACAGGGTGTGCAGTCTAGGACCCCCTCTTTCCACTGCATCTATATTGTGACTGAAATACCTGAGACAACTCTTACCTCTATGGCTTGAAATATTATACATATATTAGAACAAGGGAAATCCCAAATATATCATTTGAAATAGTTCAATGTGAATTTCAGAGGTTGTATCAGTATTTTGGAGATAAACAGATTGAAACAATGGCTTTTGTTATACAGTACCTACTGTACATAATGTAAGGAACAGTACTGTAAATAGAGCAGCACAAAGGTCCAAATGTCTACATCTTACAGAACTACCCCCCCCCCAAGTGCCCATCAGTAACCACCTTACAGCAATTAACCTTTCAATAACCACCATGCAGAACCCCCACTTCATTAATCCCCCCCAGCACTGTTTTACCCCACCCTATTCAATAAACACCTGACAGCATACACCGCTCCCTTTCTCCTTTCATTGCTCCTAGCCTCTTTTTTAGGATGAACCATCTCAGGCTCCACCATTCCTGGGAAGAAGTTCTTCAGGCTATCAGGAATTGTAGTTTAACACCGATAAAGGTTTCACGCTTTTTATAAATCACAGAGCTACAGTATATTACAACTCCCAGTAGCACCTGTGGTACAAAGCAAGGCACACATACAAGCTGTCAAATCAGCTATGCTGTACTAGAAGCTTGGTTTTCAAGGCATTATTGGTGATGAGCTATAACCATACAGTACATACAGTACATAAAAAGGGCTTAGGTCGACACCTGAAATAGGTTGACATGGCTATGGTTGACAGGGTTGGAAGGTCGAGACAAGCATTAGGTCGACAATGGTAAGGTCGACAGTCAAAAGGTTGTCATGAGTTTTTCACGTTTTTTTTTAAGCCGACATGCGAGGGGACGCTGTACACTTAGACGTTGTCCATGTCAAGTATGTCGACATCCGGGTTAAAAAAAATGAAAGCTCATGTCAACCTTTTGACTGTCGACATTCCCATTGTTGACCTAATGCTTGTGTCAACCTTCCAACCTGTCGACCTTTGCCATGTCAACCTATTTCAGGTGTTGTCCTAAGCCCTGTTGACCTTTAATGGTCGACCCAATGCATGTCGACCCAATGACCCATACACACTATGGGCAACCAATCTCTATATATTATCTTCTTGAACAGGGCTGGGCAAGAAGTGGCCCTCCAGCTGTTGGTGAACTACACTTCCCAGCATGCCTTGCATCAGTTTTAGGATGGGCAAATACCAAAACTAAGGCAAGGCATGCTGGGATGTGTACTTCATCAACAGCTGGAGGGCCACTTATTGCCCTGTTCTAGAAGGTGCTAAATAAATAAGAAGTAGGTTCTAATTGATTGCTGTGCAACATCTCATTTTCGATAGAACTCCCATCATAGTAAATAAGCCCCTATGTGTTGCATTTGTATTATTTCCCTCTTTATGTTCTATCATCATCAAGACATGCTGTATGTACTGTATATGGTTAATTCAAAGTTAGAGCAAAAAGAAAAGCAGTTGATTAGGCATTGTCTGTCATTCCAGTACACGTTTCAGAGAGCACACAACACTGGCATGATGAGGGGGAAGTAATTCCGTTCTTAATGAGCAGCTATATTCAGTAAGAATAGTGCAGTTTTAAGAGACAAATCTAGATCAACCAATGATTGCTGTCATTGGACGCATACAGTAGAAGCATTTATTGTAAAGGATCTTGCTTAATGTGTGTAATATTTTAAAACTTTGTCAAATTTCCTAAAAACAAATCAAAGAGACAAATCCTGAACCAAGAAAATGCAGTGATACTGAAAGTCTGTGAGATTATACTACTACTTCTACTGTTGTTCACCTAATCCCATCATTCTTTTTCAGTATAGATTCTAGGGGGTAAATTTACTAAAGCTTCTTAGAATTAAGTGATGTGATGTTGCCCATAGCAACCAATAAGATTCTATCTATCATTTATCTATTGCAGTGTTTTTCAACCACGGTGCCGTGGCACACTAGTGTGCCTTGAGCTGTTCTCAGGTGTGCCTTCAGATCTAGAGATGCCCAAACCATTTTACAGCCACCACCAGTTCAACTGTTATTTACTGGTCTCTTCTTTTCATGTAAAGGGCCAATGTATTTTATTTGTGTTACCTGTGGGGACCAGTGTGATTGTTTTTTATATGGGGGCCTATAGGTTTGTTTTTTTCCTGTGGGGGCCAATTTGTTTTGTCCTGTGGGGATCTAATGGTGTGCCTTGGCAATTTTAGAATCTTATTTAGTGTGCCGCAAGGTAAAAAGGTTGAAAATCACTGATCTATTGCATCCTAGAAAATGTTAGACAGAATCTGATTGGTTGCTATGGACAACATCACCTCTTTTTATTTTAGTAGCTTGGTACTTATGTAATAACTGGGCTCCCATTTTTCTTATGAGACTGCGTCCCCTCGCTGCGCTCGCCATGCTTCGGGCACGGTGGCTCGCTGCGCTCGCCACACTATATAAAATCAACTCCATGCGTAGTTGGATAGTAGGGGTATGAAAAAATGGGGTGCATTTAACATGGGAGCCCAGATAATACATAAGTACCAGTAGCTTTAGTAAATTTACCTCTGGGTTTACTATAGGAACAAACTGAGATATTGCCTACACATGTTGTAGAAATGAAGCACCCAAGGAACGATTCTAGATCACAGGTAGTGATCAGATTCGGCCACTGCCCCGATGGTCGCGGCTTAGGCATGGGCATTTCTGCATGTCTTCGTCTCGGCAACTGCAAATATAAATCAGTTGAGACTGACTTATATTTGTGAAGGCAGAAGAAGTCATTTGATGGTCGGCGATCATCAAATGATTTCTCCTGCACCGGGGCGGAGGGGGGGGGTATTCATGTGGGTGGCTTTACATAGCTCACTAAGCAGAACATTTTAACACTTGGCAAGTCAATTAGAATCACCCCCTTACTGTAGTAGAACTCTTGGATAATATATAGATACATACTTCCCTAATTTTTGGCCTGGAAAACAAGAAGTGGGAGAGGCTGATGTGTGGTACTATGAATCACATCATCCGGTACAGAAATTATTTCCTGACATGACCTGACATGGGGCAAGTATTTCAAGCTATTCTAGAAGAATCTAGGGTCTCCAAGAAATTCCAAGAAAGTTAGCAAGCATGCCTAGATATGCTGTAATACTTATAAATCTTTGGAGAAATGCACTGTCACTTGACTAATATGTACCCCATGATACCAATCCATTGCCAGTCACATTTTCTAGAGTAAATCAAATGTAAACTTAATAACGTAAGTACCAGCATTACATTTAGTTTACATTATGGTGATCAAAATACACTGGGGAAAATTAGAGTGAGTGATCGAGCCAATGTGCATAGGTGAGAAATGCAAAACAATGCATGTGGGGCCACTCCACACTCTTTCACAGGAAAAATGTAAACAAGAAAAATATCATAACATGCCCACCTGTAGTCCTGTGCCATCTCTCCACTTGCTTCCCTACAGTGAATGATTGTCAGCACTCTGATTGGTGGCTAGCTCCAGCCATCCACCAATCAGCATGCTGACAGACATTCACTTTCTAGCTGCATGCTGGGAGGCAGGCAGAGAAAGCTCCAAACATCCACCAATCAGAATGGTGACAGTCATGCACTGTCTGGCTGCAGGTTTGGAGGGCAGGTAGAGAATGCTGTAATTTACAATTAGAGTGACCAGACTGCATTCTCCACTGTCTCACAAGAAGCTCAAGAGGCAGGTGCCAAAAACCCAATACTTTCCAGATGCATTGTATGTGAATCAAGTGGGTTAGATGCCCTACAACATACACAAGTTGTGCACAAATAAATGATGCACATCTCAGTGCAAAATCACAGTTCTTATATTTATGTAAACATAGTGGGTTTACAACGCCTACATTTACTTTTTTTTTACTTCTCTTTTGCTGGAACCAACTTGCAATGTGCACAAAAAAAGGTCAATGTTTTCCTCTTATAATGGGAGCTTTGGACTGCAATGTATACTAGGCAGTGGATAAGGGATACTGAACCTGTACTTATCCATAATGTATCCAAAACATGCAAGTTCCAACTTCAGGAAGATGACATTTGCCTCATCTTGGAATCCCCCAAAACCTGGGCCATGGCTGAAAGTTTGGGTGGACTCAGTAAATTGAGTACATGTTTTTAAGAGGATATAGTAGACTAAAGTTATACCATACATCAGTGTTTTGTGTTTTAGTGCATCCTTGTATAAGTAACTGTGTATAATATTGGGACTATCCATTGTTTCTGTGTAAGTGCCTCCTTCACTTTCTTTGAAATGAGGCCCACTGATACTACACTTATTAAGATATTATCTAATTCCCTGTTGTAAACTCCAGTAGGATCACTGACCAGCAAACTAAATATTTTGTTATTGGCAAGCTGGTTATCAGTATCTTTCTGATACCTCTAAATACCCTGTATCATGTTGTTAGTTTGTCTGAATGGCAGTTTATAATATCCTTATCATTGGACAAATTACAAAGAGCCTCTTGTTCATGACAGCTTGCCATACGCTTTGCATGGGGCATTTGCACAATTGTATAAAGAACCATCTAATAAGCATACTGTATACGTGATTTAAAGGAGGAATTGTTAGATAGTTGATAAAAATCAGACCTCAATCTTTGCAATTAAAATGTGTCAAATGAAGGAAACTATTCTGTTGAGTAGAATGTTGGAGAGATTTGCGAAAATATTCTTTAAGATGTTAATTACATCCAAGCCTATCTAGGTTCATATTTCACTGCAATTCGTTGATTCTTAGTGGGTATATATGATAAATCTATATTTAGTATCTTCCACTAAATCGTAGTAAGAGTTCTAGATAATAACCCTCTGTGGTTTGGGGTGGGTTTTTCTATTTTAGTCTTGTTTGCATCCCTTAAGTCAGGCATGTCCAAACTATGGCCCTCCAGCTGTTGTGAAAATACACATCCCAGCATGCCTTGCCATAGTTTTAGCATTCCCTAATAGCAAAACTGTGGCAAGGCATGATGGGACTTGTAGTTTCACAACAGCTGGAGGGCCATCACTTGGACATGCCTGCCTTAAGTGGATGTACTGTACGTGGGTTATCGGAGTCAATCAGTTTAAAGGTACTGTCACTATTGAAACCGTATGTAACTTTGCTGTTTCCTTTATTCCTTTGTCTCCAATTTGGGTGACATAAATTATCAATATTTGTTTCATTGCCAGATAACCATCTGTATACATTATAATCATCATAATCAGATTGTACTGTTTGGGATTTGTTTCTTTTAAATCTCACTAATTCTTCATGATATATTTCACATTGTATGTTTTGATTTTTTGAATCACACTGTGAAATTTTCATCTTCAAACACCTATATCTGGCAAATATTAAAGCTATTAATTTTTGTTGAAGTAGTCTCTAGCTCTTTTTCAATTACCGATAACATTAATACGTTTAAGTATAGCTATCCACAGATGGCAGTAGTCCACATTGTGCTTGTCTATATCTGGCACATTTTTAACATTAAATTTCCTACCTTTCTTGCATGTAATTTTAAAATGTTGCATTTAACAGTTTTTAGTAATTATATCATTATTCAGAATGCCAAAGCAGAATGTCGACATGGTTGAATGTCAAAATATTCAAAATGTTTGCATCCAGCACATCAATAATAACAATGTTGACGCTGAAATAATGTCAACATTGTCAGAATGTCAATATTGTCAATATCAACAACCAGAGGATAATGTCTCCAAGTACAGTGGACCTACAGTATCTCATTCCCATGATAAGAATATTGTCATTTTACCTTGCCAAAATCCACCAAAAAAGACACCCTTCCAGGTGTATCTGGTTTTACCCCAACTCAGACAAGGTGTTTCAAGCCATTGTATGCTTTGTGACACCGAAATATGTCAAGGTAGGAACCATCTGGACACCTCCTTGCTTAAACTTGATATGTAATATAATCACGCAAGTGATCAAATCATATGCATAAATAAACATTTTAATAACAGCTACAAGCAGCATGGTTAAATGAATGCACTCTTCATGGCAAATACCTTCATCATTGGACTCCACAGGAATGGAGGTTACTACCAATGCAGAAAATAGGTGTTCATCACAAATATATATATATATATATATATATATATATATATATATATATATCTTCTTGGACGGCCTGGCACTCCTGCCTTCATATGATGTAACTTGGCCCGGTGCCCTCTCTTTGCAAATAATAATACAGCAGATAAATGAGCGTCATCCCACCCCACTGACGAAGTCTCTGACGAAACGGGTAGGGGCGTGGCTAACGTGACGTGTTTCAAGCTCCTGGCATCCAGTACACGCTGACAGCCTGCTTGCAGTGATCGGAGACGCCGGCAATTCCCGTCCTGCCCAGCTGCCCAGCTGAAGAGGTCCCGTGAGTTATTCAACCACACTGTAATGGTGACCGAATTACATCCTGTGTATGCTGTATTGCCAGAGGGGATTGTTTTTGAATCTAGTGGTACCCAGCCCACTCCAGATGACTAACTTGGTAGGAGTTATAAAAATCTGAGCGTCTTTGTTTTATATATCTTTAAAAAAAATAAAAAACGATATTGCACTATTGGGCGCCCCCCTGTCCCTCTCTTCTTATATATATATATATATATATATATATATATATATATATATATATATATATATATATATATATATGTAGAAGCAGGGGGTTAGCACTCCGATGAGCCCAAGCGTAGTAACAAGCTTGATAAGTAAATATTCAATAAATCCGGTGCCTACCAGGTCCGAGAGAGCCAGAGGGGGTCTCTCGGTGCAATATCGGAGGTGGGGGGCGGCGGCACTCAAAAGAAGAAAAACACACGAGCAGGCGGTGTTAAACCAACGTTTCAAAACCCGGAGGTTTTTTTATCAAGGTGTAGCGTGAGAACGTTCTCACGCTACACCTTGATAAAAAAACCTCTGGGTTTTGAAACGTTGGTTTAACACCGCCTGCTCGTGTGTTTTTCTTCATCTGAGTGCCGCCGCCCCCCACCTCCGATATATATATATATATATATATATATATATATATAACAATCCAGAATGTCCGGCACAGCCTCCTCCACTCAATTACTGCATGGGTGCCCGCAAAAAAATGTAGACAGACTTGTAGATAATATGCGGCACACCATTCACCAAAAAAGGTACAAATTTATTCGCTCTAAGGCCTTAGATTGAATAAATTTGTACCTTTTTTGGTGAATGGTGTGCCGCATCTTATCTATATATATATAGATATATATATATATATATCTATATATATATATATATATATCTATATATATATATAACTACCACAGTCATTGATAACAAAATGTTGTGCACATCTACAGTATATTCTAGTGGGAATGTACTAATATGAAAACTGAAGATCTCCTTAACTTTACTGATGAGAAAGATGATGTCTGTCTTAATGCTAGATTGTCAATCACCCCTGATAAATATAAAGAGAAATAAAAAAATACAATTAAAATACATCAATAATTATATTATTTTAATTTTGGTCCACCATGCGGCACAAATGAAAATTGTATTTTTGTTTGGTATTCATTTTTTTATTTAAAAATCATGGGTAATAGGGCCCAAAGGCTAATCCAATCCATATTGTTTATTTTATAAATATGCTTGTTTACTGTCAGAAAAGTGAGTATCCATTTCTCAGTTATAAACTTAAGCTCCTTGTTGATGGTGATGATAAAGATGATGTTATTCAGCTGTCACCTCACTAACCCTTTGCTTGGCGAATACAGTCCTAGAGCTAAACATTTCCAAAAAGTCTTCTTGCTGAACATAAATACTCTCCAGAGCCCATACTGTCAGCACTCTGACCTTGCTATTTATGGGCCACAATGGAGAGGGTGCTCCAGCTGCTGACAATCAAAGCTGTTTATAGCATTGCATAAGCAGCATGCAGCCATCATTTTTAAGAAAAGAAGAGGGGAACCACAAGGTGACCAAGCTCTTCCCACCAGGGCCGGCGCCACCACTAGGCAGGTTTAGGCATTTGCCTAGGGCGCCAGCCACTGGAGGGCGGTAGTGAGCTGCAGCCGGCCAGCAGCAGCAGCAGGAAGGAAGCTACCGCAGAGGAGAGCCGGAGGAAGGATCTGGAAGCTGCCTGCAGCGATCAACAAGCGGTGAGTGATTTCCCAAATCCCTCTTCTCCCCCTCCGCTGGAGCCCGCCCATAAACTTGCTGTCTCACTGACAGTCGCAGTCCCTATCCAGCAGCAATGTCCGGTGGCGTGTGGCGACCACCCCAGCCCCCGCCAGCTAAGTCAGCCGCAATCCGCTCCCCCCTGGTGTGCTGGATTGACACCAGCCGGGCACACACGGCAATCTCCGGCAGGTGGAGGAGCTGCCACCCGCCCCCCTCCAAGCCACCCGCCCGCCCAGCAATCCGCTCCCCCCCCGGTGTGCTGGACTGACACCAGCCGGGCACACACGGCAATCTCCGGTGGGTGGAGGAGCCGCCGCCCGCCCCCCTCCAAGCCACCCGCCCGCCCAGCAATCCGCTGTCCTGGCTCCAGTCAGTGCTGCCTGGCTGCTGAGCCTGGCTGTACAGTACTGTACACACAATTTATAATAACATAATAACCCAGTCACTGTGTCATATCTTCACACTATATATATATATATATATATATATATATATATATATATATATATATATATATAGCCTATACAAACCTTGTATTTATAGACTGTTATTTTTAATTTCACAAAAGGATGTAAGAATCAGGACAATCCCCATAGCCTATATGATATAGGCTATGGGAATTGTCCTGATTCTTACACACTTTTGTGTAATTAAAAATAACAGTCTATAAATGTAAGGTTAGTCACACAGAGCATCCTAGTTTGCTCTGTGGCAGGGGAAGTGTTGTGGTGCAAGTTTTTTTTTATTTTTATTTTTTTGTGGGGGGGGGGGGGGGGGCGGTATCCTGTAGGTTTGCCTAGGGCGCCTAGATGCCTTGCACCGGCCCTGCTTCCCACTAGTCTAAATAAAAATCTTCAAATGTTGGTTAGTACCCAAGTTAAGGGTATATACAGTATCTACTGAATGCTGCAGTCAGAAAATAGGTATTGTGAACCTCGCATAAAACATAAAATATTGAATAGAGACTAAGAGCAACCCAAATGAATAATATTGAGCCTTCAGATTTAAAAAAAATGAGAACAAGTTATTCACAAAAACAGCACACACTACTAAAATGTATGTATAAAATTGTGCACACAATATTTATGTTAAGGCAACCATGGAAACGTAACTTCTGTTGCGATGTAAGTTAATTCAAAAAGTAGGTACTTTTTGTGCTGTGTGATGTGCATGGGAGCACACATTGCATCGCACTCGTGCATCGCACCTTGTATGGGCACCTTGAAATACTGCAACGTTGCATGGGCAGTTGCCCACAAACTATATCAGCATCTTTAAATAACACTATTGTTTATTTTGGAACCAATCGGAGCCAAATAAATTCAAATCTTTATGAGTTGTAGTGAATACAATTCATTTTATATATTTGTAGGTATAGTGTGTCATTTTTATCTTGGCTGGAAATGCTTTATAACTTGACTTTTTAACCACAGTAACAATTCAACTGTGACTGCAGTATAGCTGGGTACACACACAAAAATGTATCTGTCCAATCTGTCTGGTGGGAACAAAAACTTGGCAATGTACTGGAGCAAATGACAATCAACCATTTTCCCCTAAAATGCTTGAAAATGGATAAAAATGATTGTTCAAATAAATGTGTTAATTCAAATGATTTTAACCAATTTGTCTGAAAGAATCACAAATGCTGAATAAGCAATGAGAGAGCATAAACCCCTGATGGGTTCCCAGGTTACACTTGGAAGGTCAGCTGATATGTAAATCAGGATGGGCATAAGGCCTATCAGAGCAGTGGGAGGGTTATAGACAGGGTAAGAAAAGTCACATGCTATCATGTGAAGCTTCCTCTGTCCGGAAAAGCTGCTGCTGGAACAGGCAAGAGCTGCTCTGCAGCAAACTGTAATCTGCACGTGCACTTACATTCACTATAACATCTATTTCTTTCTCTCTGTCTTTATAGCTCTGTCCCCTCTTTCTTTCTCTCTGTCTCACTATGGGCTCCAGGCCACGTAGGGTCACCCGCCCGCCCGCCTTACTGAATATGCAGACTCGGCCGGGGAGGCCGCGGGGCCTAGCGCTGAGATCCCTGGTGGTTCCAGTGGGGACCAGAGAGGATTGTGGCGGGGTCCGGCGGCTCCTGGGCTGGCTGCGTCTCCCGACGCAATGGTCGCGGCGCCGGCTGATGACGCGGCCCGCCGCCGGACCTCGTGTAATGCGGGAGTAGGCCGCGACGCTCAGCGCAGGCAGCAGGGGGGTCCGGGCATGGGTAGAGCCCGTGCCGCAAGTAATCGCGGGAGAGGGCTAGGCCCCCCGCACACCCGCGGCGCGCACTGATGACGCCGGTAGGCCTGGATCGCGGCCTTCTGCCCGGTCCAGCACCAGGGTCGCAAGGGGGGGCTTGACACCAGCTGCGCAGGGCACCCCCTCACCTTACAACAATGTAGTGGGGGGCCAAACCCAGATGCGCCCATCTGCCATCCCCATTCTCGCCTCTAGGTTGCCTCAAAGGGGTCTCCCCTCCGGAGCTCCCCCCCACACCACTACTAGACAGGTTAGGGGCCAAGGAACGGGTCAGGGGTGCGGGCCAAGGGCCGACTAGGGCCAGCATGGTGCCACTAGCCCCGGCTGGGCTTCCAGACACCCCTAGGGGACCAAGGGCCATGGGGATGATGTCACCCTTACGCTTGGCTAGGCATCAATTGCTTAGGAGATCCAGGCTAGTCCCACAGTGCAGTGCTCAGGTCCCTGCTCCTCCTGCGGCTGTACCCACAGCAACTCCCCCGCCCTCTACGGCTGCAGATGGGGGGGTGCAGCAGTTTCTATCCCTGCTGTCCAACATTATGAGACAGACCCCGGCTCTCAGTGGGGTGGCTCCGGACGGTGGTCAGGCCCCTTCTGCTCCCCCTGAGACTCCTACCCCATCCCACTCAGGGGGGGCTGGGGCGGCATCATCTTCAAGGACTACGGCCCCCCTCAGCGCGATGGCTATCGTCGCTTCCGGAGCTCCGCCGGTGGGACTCGTGGACGGCACAGGCGCCGTCGGCACTCCAGTTCCAGTTGTAGCTCGGGGTCCCCTTTGTTCCCTAGGGGGAAGGTGGTCCAGTGCGAAAACACGGCCGTGCACAGGGGACCTAGGCGCAGCGTGCAAGAGCGCATTAGGGATGGGAAGTACGTCAGCTTCTTTGCTATGATGGCGCAGGCTGAAAAAGAGTATCGCGCAGCAAAGCGGCGAGGAGGTATTGGGGAGGAGGCCTACTGCACCTATCACCGGTGGCAGGTGGGCATGTTTATGTTCGCGGCTTGTTACTTAGAAACAAGACCGCAGGAACACATAAACATGGTGTGCTACATGCACATGATTCATGAAATGTTACTTTCCGAAGCTGACTCCTCTTGGCGCTCCTACGACGAGAACTTCCGGCGCAAGCAGTCAGGTTTGGCCGTAATGGCTTTCGGGTGTAAGGACGTGGAGATCTGGATGGGGCCGAAGCCAGCAGCCGCTCCGGTTGCCACGCCAGCCTCCACCCCTGCCCCACGCAAAAAACAGCATTCCTTTCGCGGGAGGGCGGGGGGAACCCCCGCAGGGTGTTGTTTCGCCTTCAATGGAGCCGGTTGCGCTCTGGGGGCTTCCTGCAAATTCAAGCATGCTTGCTCCAAATGCTGGGGCAACCACCCCTTTAAGGATTGCAGGAAGGAAAAGCAAGGAGGTGCCCCTCAGGCTGCAGCTCACCTCAGTAAGGCCCCTTCTCCTGTTCGGGTCGACTGCTTGGGAGGAGGCCGAATTTTTAGAGTCAGGCTTCCGCATGGGCTTCCGCCTCCCTGTACAGGGAAAAATTGTAGCCCATGCCCCCCGTAATTTGAAATCCGCGAAACAGATGCCCGGGGTTGTCTTAGAGAAAGTGGCCAAGGAGGTGAGCTTGGGTAGAATGGTGGGTCCTTTCCCGTCGCCCCCTATCGAGAATCTGGTCCTCTCCCCAGTAGGGGTGGTCCCCAAGAAGGCTAGCAGCAAGTTTAGGCTTATCCAACACTTGTCGCACCCCCGGGCAGCTCAGTTAATGACGCCATCCCCGAGGACTTGTGCCGCGTGCGGTATCAGTCCTTCGAACAGGCGCTAGATATAGTGTGCGGCCACGGACACGAGGCATTGTTGGCCAAGGTGGACATCGAGTCCGCCTTTCGCCTGCTCCCACTGCACCCGGAATCGTTTCAGTTCATGGGCTTTCGCCTCCCCACGGGCTTTTACGTGGACAGGTGTTTGCCTATGTGCTGCTCGATTTCTTGCGCCTATTTTGAGCGCTTTACTACCTATTACTACCTATTTTGGCCCACTACTTAGATGACTTCTTGTGCGTGGGCCCAGCCGGTTCCCAGCGATGCAGTTTTCTACTGTCATACCTGCAGGATCTTTTCCAGCATTTTGGGGTCCCCATAGCGGTGGACAAGACGGAAGGGCCCGTATCGTGCCTTTCCTTCTTGGGCATCGAAATAGATACTGTGGCGGCCAGCTGCCGCCTCCCCCTCGACAAGCTGTCTCGGCTGCGGAGAGCGGTCAGCCTGGCATTGGCCACGGGGAAGCTCCAGTTGCGCCAGCTCCAGTCACTCCTCGGACTGCTACACTTTGCCTGTAGGGTCATACCCATGGGTAGAGTGTTTTGCAGGAAGCAAGAGAGGTCCATGGCAGGCGTCAGGCACCCCCTCCACTATGTTCGGCTGCCCGCAGAGATTAAGAGGGACTTACGTATTTGGCTTTCCTTCCTGGAGCAATTTAACGGAGTCCTTATTTGGCCTTCAACCCCCTGCACAAATGCGCAGTTGCAATTGTATACCGATGCAGCGGGCGGGGTGGGCTTTGGAGCCTTCCTGCACGGCTCATGGTGCGCCGCACCATGGCCCGTGGACTGGGTGACAGAGGGACTCACAAAAAACCTATTGCTGCTGGAGTTGTTTCCCATCATAGTCGCATTGGAGCTATGGGCAGACAGACTTCGCGACTCCAGTATCATATTCTGGTGCGACAATTTGGGAGTGGTCCACTCGGTTAACCTTCAGAGTTCAGCCTCCATGCCGGTGGTTCGCCTACTTGCGCGGCTGGTGTTAAGATGCCTGCTGTTTAATATACAGTTTGTGGCACAACATGTTCCCGGAGTGGAGAACTCCGTGGCAGACGCATTGTCCAGGGCCGACTGGGATAAGTTCCGGGCCCTGGCTCCTGATGCATCCCCCGTTGGTGAACACTGTCCCTCTTATATTTGGCAGATGATCAGGCCGGAATGGAGGGGCTAGCCATGCGGGCTATCGCACCACGGACGCTCCATTGCTATCAGGCAGGATGGCAGGAGTGGGAGCAGTTCCGGCTGTCCGCCTCACAGACAGGTAAGACACCTGAAGCGGCCATGGCGGCCTTTGTTTGGAGTTTGTACTCCGCTGGTCGCTCAGTCGCCTCCGTGCGCAGGTCTTTGGCAGGGGTGTCTTTTTTCTCCTCGCTGCAGGGTAGGGCGGACCTGTCCCGGTCATTCTTGTTGTCCAGGGTGTTGCACGGTTGGCGGAGGGCTACGCCGGCTCTCCCGGACTGCGGGCGCCCTATTGATATGTCGTTGCTTCCAGCATTGCTGGGCGCCCTGGGGGACATTTGCTGGCCTTATTATGAGGTCCTTTTGTTCCGCACGGCATACGCGATGGCCTATCATGGGGCCTTGAGGATTGGGGAGCTGGTGGCTCCGTCAAAGCGAACTCCCTCACCACTGGCTGTGGATGATCTGGTGGTCCAAGCTGACTCGGTGCTATGTCACCTGCGACGCTCTAAGACGGACCAGACTGGGAGGGGGCGGTGACTGTCCCTGCTCCCGTGCACGGTGGAAGGGGCGTGCCCTGTGATGTTGGTCTCGGCCTTCGCTCAGGTGCGCCCGGACCTACCCGGCACATGGCTGATGCATGAGGATGGGTCTCCGCTCACCAAGTACCAATTTTGTCACGTCTTGGGGCGGGCGCTGGAGGCCACGGGCCTCGATCCAAAGGAATTTGGGTCTCATTCCTTTAGGATTGGGGCTGCTACCTCGGCAGCTGCGGAGGGCCGCTCCGACGCAGAGATTCAGTCTCTGGGTCGATGGCGCTCGGCAGCACTCCGAAGGTACATTCGGCCTACTCTATCTGTCACTTTTCACCATGGCAGACTGGACGCATAAGCGCTCGCCAACTTCCCGTGGGGGCCTTGAGGTGTTTTTTCACATCCGTCTGGGGGCACAATTTGGCTTAATTTCAATCTGGCATGGCGTACTTGTTAGTTTACTCCAGGCGGTGTGTTTTGTGCCTCAAGAGCTGGTCGGCCACGGTTTTTTCATTCCTCTCTCCTAACACGTGTGATGTGTGTGTGGTGTGTCAGTTTGTCGACAGCTCCCTAACCTCTCTATACATATTTCAGGTCGACAGGACGTTAAGTCCGTATGGATGATGGGACATTCGTTTGTCTTTTGGGCTTCGCGGGCGTCCATCGCCTCTGATGTATGTGTGTTCCGTCAGGCTGGGGAGGTTAGGTGGCTGGGTGAGAGAGGTATGTTATGGAAGGGACTCTCGGGACCCCAAAATTCCGCTGGGCTCGAATCAGCCCAGTTTGGGGTCCCGAGAGTCATCATATTCCACCTGGGTGGCAATGACTTAGGGCGGGTATCCGCTCTGGAGCTACGCTCTGTGATTGTCCGGGACCTCTATCTCATTTCGCAGTGTTTGCCAACATGTAAGTTGGTGTGGTCCTCCATTATACCTAGGATTGTGTGGAGAAATGCTCTTTCCTGCCCCCGCCTGGAGCGTTCACGGAAGAAGGTGAACGCTGCAGTTGAGAAGTATCTGCTGACCAATGGCGGGGGTGTTATTCGCCATGACGCCATCGACTTTCAGCGGAGTGTGCTGTATAGAAGCGATGGTGTTCATTTGAGCCCGGAGGGCGTGGCTCTGTTTTTGGGCGATGTTTTTAGTTGGTTAGATACACAGTGCTGAGCATTTTTGTTAGTGGTGGCGGTGCTGCGGCTTAGGGCCTAGCTGTGGCGGTAAAGAACGGTCATCCTTGTAAGATCTTGATGTGTGTGTGTAGATAGTGGGGTGTCGCTCTCCCCTGACATCTTTGGTCATCGGCCATGCTTCTGCCCGGGGGATGGTCACCACTAGCACGAGTGGATGACCGGGGAGAGTGATCACCAGCGATGGTGTGTATGGTAGACATCTTTAACCCCACTTTCCTATTGTGACCGTTCTTTGGTGCCGCCACCATTTTATAGTTTAGTTAATTGTCAAAATAAATTTTGACATTCATTTTGAAACGCCAGCATTTTGTGTCTGTGTCTTTTTTATTAGATAAGTTTAGTTGTTAAGGTTTAAGTTAAGGTTATGGTGAGTTGAAAAGTGTGGACCTGGGGGATACCTGATGGGGGGTTTAAGAATCACGAATGCTGAATAAGCAATGAGAGAGCATAAACCCCTGATGGGTTCCCAGGTTACACTTGGAAGGTCAGCTGATATGTAAATCAGGATGGGCATAAGGCCTATCAGAGCAGTGGGAGGGTTATAGACAGGGTAAGAAAAGTCACATGCTATCATGTGAAGCTTCCTCTGTCCGTAAAAGCCCCACCCACCCTTCCCTATTTTCTTCTCTCTTAGGCGGCGGTAAAGAATGGTCATCCTTGTAAGATCTTGATGTGTGTGTGTAGATAGTGGGGTGTCGCTCTCCCCTGACATCTATGGTCATCGGCCATGCTTCTGCCCGGGGGATGGTCACCACTAGCACGAGTGGATGACCGGGGAGAGTGATCACCAGCGATGGTGTGTATGGTAGACATCTTTAACCCCACTTTCCTATAGTGACCGTTCTTTGGTGCCGCCACCATTTTATAGTTTAGTTAATTGTCAAAATAAATTTTGACATTCATTTTGAAACGCCAGCACTTGTGTCTGTGTCTTTTTTATTAGATAAGTTTAGTTGTTAAGGTTTAAGTTAAGGTTATGGTGAGTTGAAAAGTGTGGACCTGGGGGATACCTGATGGGGAGTTTATGACTATTGTCTCTTTTCCAGTGTTTGGGAGCAAATGGTAAATTATCATATGCCTCCATACATTTTCGATTTTTGTTCCCACTAGACAGATTGGACAGATACATCTTTGTGTGTGTGCCCAGCTTTCCAGCAGAAATCCCATATGCGTTTGTAATGCTAGTAGATCAAAAGGTGCATACACCCAATCACCACACCCTGGTCAGATTGCTTTTTGTCATGGATTGCAGCTACAGTAAGTATAGGCAATGGGTGGTAACGGTTGAGGTCTGAAGCAGCTTCCCCGTGCCTTTATTGCTACGTATGATTTGGCTGTTATTAATATTGAAAGTGGTGGAGATGGGCAGGTTTGAGGCATTGTATATCCTAATAGGTGCTGTCATAGTGAAAATAATAGGCAACTCCAATAAGAGCAACTATGGTGCTTTCTTTGAATTTAGGCAGACTGTACACATATAGTATGTCTCCAAAGTATGATAGAAATACAATTGCAACTTTTTAAAGTTATAATTTTTCCAAAACACAGGGAGGGGTGTGTGTACCTCTCTAGTTAAAACTCATTGTTCCAAACATATTCCAATGGCCTGGATCAGAGGCATTTTCATTTTTAAATAACTAGAGTAAGTGGGCCTACACACGGGGAGATGTGCTGAGCCTCCTGAGTGATGCTAGATTGCTAGGAAAGCTCAGCAAGATCGCTCAGCACACAGCGATGTGCCAGCACTGTTCTGTTATCTGTCATGGTCCAGTGTTCTCCTGTGAGAACACTGCCCCTGACCGGTGATTAAACAGATTTATCCAGCATGCTGGATATTAATTGGCAGGCTATAGTGACATGCGGGTCTGCGCATCATTATGGTCCCTGCACTTAAGTGATGTAGATGCATTTTCTAAGCAATTGAGTGAGATCGCTTAAAAAGTGCCCTAAAATCTCCCCGTGTGTAGGCCCTGTAAGACAAATTGCACTAAATAGCAATTGCAAAAAAAAAAGTGCAATGATAGGAGTTAGAAATAACTATAATGGTAGCCAGTCACTTAATATCCTGTCTTCAGATATATAAAGAGTACTAGAAAAATGCTGCAACTAAGAATAATTGTCAATTGAAACATTACCTGTTCCTTGACTCATACTGTGAAAGTTAATGAATATGATCCATAAGGCAGACACTTTTAGAAAAGAAGTAGATTACTATGATTTCCCATATTTTTTTTAGTTGTCACCAGACACCTTGAGCCCAGGACATCCCCTGGGGACAACTGCACAGGATCTGGAGAAATTGCTCAAATTGTATGAAGTTTGTACAACAGGCCTAAGCTTTAGTTAAAGCCATTAAAGAGAAAACATAGTCTATCAAAATGCCACAGCAGCCCCGGGATGTCTCTAAATAGTGACATATTCTAAAAACAAAAATAACCTTGAAAATAAAAAAAGAATGACCTCCATTTAATTTAAGAAATGTAAAAACTCAATATGTCATCGTGGTCAGTGCTAACCCCCCTGCCAACCCCGCTGACCGCACTGCCCCGGCAGCAGTGCAGTCTGTAAAACATAAGCTACAGTACATACTGTAATGGCGGTAGCCCAGGGATCCAAAGCAATGCTGCCAGATGTTGATACAGTCTTTCTGTATTCACACCCATAGGTCTCTGAGCCCACTAGGGGTGAATTAAACTACTGTACAGAAATCCGTTTATAACATCATAAGCAGCAAGCTTTGTTAGTGCCCAAACTACTTTGTAATAATCTTACAGATTGCACCCTGTTAGTAAATGTCAGCCTTTTTCAGTTATATTTGAGCTGCAGTCTAGGGGGTATACACACAGGGCAATTTTTCTGTCTAGATTGCTTAGAAAATAAGCATGCCATCATCCGATGCAGTCAAGCTCTAGATAGATCACCTGAATGTGTATATAATGAATACTGAGTTAACACAAATCACCAATGCACACATCACACTTTTTAGAGCGCTTGAAAATAATGTTTGGCACAAAAAAGGTACATACTGTAATCATTATTTTCAAGTGCTCCTAAAAAAAAAAAAACACATCCAATATCACATATAGGGCCATATGCACTAAGCTTTAAAAGTGATAAAATGGAGAGTGATAAACAGCCAGCCAATCAGCTCCTACCTGCTGATTGGTTGATTGTTTATCATTCTCCATTTTATTACTTTTGAAGCTTAATGCATCTGGCCCAAAGTATTGCAAATGCAGCAATTCTAGTAGATGCACAAAGTAGCATAGAATGGTACTTTGCTGCGCATTCTTCATTTTGTCGTACTTGAGACAAACTCCTTTATTCCGTCAAATCTTAGACACTTTTTTTGACAGAGCATCAGGATCATCAAGGTGGGACAGGTGGGTGTTTATTGTTTATTGATTAAATGCCTGATTTTTTACTAATTTCCTGCATTATATCACTTTTAACGTGATTCATAGTGAACAACCTCACCATGCCACTTGTCCTGCTCACATTATAAAAAAAAAGTGGATGCAGGATATTTTTCTATATATTCAGGAGTCTCCTGGAAGTTAGAGAATAGTAGGTAAGTATACACCAGACAACTCCCCTATGTGCAAATGTCTGATTATCCACCAGCAAAATACTACTTGTCCACCGATATAGTCATTCCTCTCAGTTCAATTTCAAATAAAACATCAGCTCATAGTAATGTGACCGGCAGCCAGGGCCGGTGCAAGGCGCCCTAGGCAAACCTACAGGATACTGCCGCCCCTGTTTCCCCCAACCCCTCCCCCCACAATGTGGAAGTGACATCATCTGTGACATAAACAAGGTAACCGTGACAATGGTACACAAATGAGACATACGTACATACACCGCCGCGATGCAAGCGATAGAGCAGTAGAGAATTGCCGTGACTAATGATGACCATCCGGGGGGCCCAAGTTTACTACTGGGAGTCCGATGACCACATGGGGGGAGCTTTCAGATATGTCCCAATGGGGGAGGGGGGTTTGGTGGTCCGCTAACCAGCCGGGGGTGTTTACTCACCTGACTGGATAACTTGGCAGGTTGGCAGGTCAGGTGCACTTTCTTCCTCCTGCTCTCCTCGGTGCTGGCGGGACCATTCCTGTGCTGCTGCTCCTCCTGCAGCTCATTACCACCCTCCAGTGGCCGGCGCCCTAGGCAAATGACTACAGCTGCCTAGTGGTGGTGCCGTCCCTGTTGGCAGCAGTGGAAATGTCATTGATGATTAATCTAGTTGTATAAGCAAAAGCAGCTAAAAATAGAAAAAAAGCTAAAAATACATACCACCCTTAATAGCAAAGTAAGGATCATAGCATGTGCACTTTTGGACATAAACATCAGAAGTGCTGGGTTTTACATCCAAACACTAAATAAACTTAAACCCCCTTAGTGTAGTAGTAGAAATACACTTTTTCTATAATACAAAAGTATTAACAAAATGAAGAATTCAGAGGAGAGTCCAATGTTGCTCCATGTCTGTGTGTGTGTGTGTGTGTGTGTGTGTGTGTGTGTGTGTGTGTGTGTGTGTGTGTGTGTGTAAGTGTCAGACAGATCACATTTTTAAACTGTCACAAGTTCTGAGCAGCATCCTTCCATACTTTCTAAATAATCTGAAAATGTTAGGATGAGTAATACTGAGGAAGATTTAGAAATATCATGTCTGCTGGTCAATAATCCTAATTTCCCATTTGGATTGTAAATATAACATGAAATTAGCTCTGCACCAACTGGGATAAAAGCAATGTGAGGTGGTCAATTTGAATCCTGGTCAGGTTTTGTGGTTGGGGTCCCAGCAGACCTACCATTGGTGTATGCTGGGCAGAAGTTTGACACAGGAAGCCTGTTCTCGGCCTCTGACTGGATGGATTGGATGAAAATTTTAATAAACTGCTATAACTAACAGAAATAAACATAATTGATTAACCTGAAATAACTGACAGCAAAAAATCATAAATAAAAAAATGAAAATAATCAACAGAAATTGGGCAGTATTTAATGAGGCTGATTCGCCATGTTCTACGGCGAATGTGTGCTATTTTCATGCTCTAAGGTGAATCTTTTTACTGAAAAAGGGAATAACCCTATTCAACGTGCAATATTCGCCGATGGCGAACAGTGAATGATGGACAATTTACCGTCTGATAGTCTAAGCAAATCGCTGTGGTTTTTCAATGGGTTTTTCAATGTGATTCGCCGTGAGTGTATTCAATGTTCAGATGGAATATTGCTTTCTAAGTAATTTTCGTCGTGTGTCACCGTGTAGCATATGGTGTAAAAAAATCAGGAATTTAATTATGTATTCATGTATTTAATATATATTTAATTTTAAATATTTTTTTTTACACATACAGTAACAGCCAGCAGGGGGCCGAGATCCGAGAGCCGCTCATTAGATATTCATATATTCACTGCTCCCGATCATTACATATGCACGATAGGGAGCAGTGCAAGCGGCTCCCTACCTGCGTGCCCTGCTAGCTCTCCTGGGGGGCAGCTTGTGCTGCCTGGGTCCTGGGGAGCCCTCCTCCCCCCCACATACATCTACCTGCCTGCGGCTGTCCCCCGGTTAAGAATCGCCGTGAGGGGCAGCGAGCCCCTGCTGCATTGAATACTGTGACAGCGAGGGCTGGCAGCGAAGGCTCCAGCCCTCCGGAACACGGCGACTCTGCAGCGAATCCTAAACAGGAAAAATGTTGAAACCATCCTTTTTCCTCCCCTTGTGCAGAAATAAATTACAGTATACTAGGCATGTCCAAACTATGGCCTTCCAGCTGTTGTGAAACTACAAGTCCCATCATGCCTTGCCACAGTTTTGCTATTAGGGAATGCAAGGCATGCTGGGATGTGTGGTTTCACAACAGCTGGAGGGCCACAGTTTGGATATGCCTGCAGTATACAAATGATACAAAGATACAGAGGCAACACTACCATTACCAAAACTAGGATGTCTAGGGTGCATACATTCCTACTCTTCAAAAATATCGTCACCTCACAATTTTTGTGAGCTGGAGTGGACTTCTGAAAGAGTGGGCTATATCCCTAATAATGCTGGTAGTCCAAGACTTGATTTTCTCTGAATCCTGTTTTCGTGGCCCTATCTGTTACTGTATAATGCATTGAATGTTGACAATTATACTTAGTAGCCTTGAGTGCAATACTGTAATGTTACTCATGTGATGTTTCTGATGCTACCACAGCTCAGTTGGATAGATTATTAGCCATTGATGGAAAAGCATTAATCTTCTTCAGATATGTAGAGTTGCTAGCTGAAATTCCTTTCTGTAATTTCAATACTGGGAGTATAGTGCTTAGTAAACAAGTCAAACCCCAAACACCACACTTCCAGTCAGAAGATGTGAGGATTTCTCCCCCCACTTTCTGCCTGCTAAGGTAAGCAACAGGCATGATGAGAGGGGTACATGATTTTGATAAACCCTGCATCTGCATTATGCACATATTTTTTGTTACATACAAAATGTGGTTTCTTTTTTTGTTGACAAGATTATTTTAAGAAGTGCAGATGTTCAGAAAGTTCAAAAAACATTTCAGGCTATTACTGGCTAATGTTCTGCAGATTATGAGACAATTTGGAGACTTTTAGATATTTTGGTAGAAACAGTATTTAAATGAGAAACTGTGAGGTTCTGCATGATCCAAGTTTAATAGTTCAACAATTTTCACTTCTGGCTGTTTATAGGGCTATAATGACATGACAGTCTTGCTTCACTAGTAATAAATGAAGCCTACATCCAAGGGAAGCCAGGAGAATTCCCTTGTTTAGATACTTCGAAGTTATAACAATAACAAAGGGTAATGTCATTTGGAGGAAATATGTTTTATTTACCTATATAGATAGAGCAATATATTTAAATGCAAAATGTACAGAAATGCAATTATGTTTAATAATGCTCATCTGGCATTAAGTAAATGCAAGTAGGAGGCACTAAAAGGCAATTGTGTGACTGAAACCTTGGTATGTATGTGAAATCTGAAACATTTTGATTACATATTTTCACTGCAAGCCTCTTAATTGCACTTGTTTATATGTCCAGAGAAGCATTGTATCAGTAGTGGCATACAGAGCATGCTTGTCTACTCTTTTGGAATGTCCAGGAGCCTCGCAATTTGGGGGATATTCTCTCCTACTCCCAAAACTTTAGATCAGCATCCTAGATTTCCCCACTTTGCTTCAATGGCATGCTTCATGACACAATAGCATTCATTTTCGATATTTGACAATAGTTGTGGGGTTAGGTAATTTTACAGTGCTCCAACAATCTACTGTATGATCTGATCTGAAAACATTATATACAGTACATATACAAGAGGCGTTGTTGCACAAGAGGGAATACTTCTTCCATTCAATTGATGAAAAGGTAAAACATACTTGAAGACATTACTCCAACAAAAGCAGCATTCATAAATCGTGAATGCTACATTTGCTGGAGTAATGGCACAATGTCATGAAATGCATGTTACAAGTGATCCATGTATACATGATTGGGCATAGGCTTATCTTCTAAAATTCAATACTTATTACTACTTCCAGTTGGGCTTCCTGTGGAAAAGTCATTGTTCCAGTAAAAAGTGCCACATGTAGATATATTTTGGACATTTTTGCCTATATATTTTAACTACTCTTCAGAAGTTTGTCATGAAGAGGATGGCAATCTGATAGAATGGTGTCAAATTGCACCCCATCCACTCTCCAAAGAAGCCTAGAGTACGGAGTACAGTTCTGGGCCCCACACTATAAAAAGGACATCATAGAATTAGAAAAAGTCCAAAGGCGAGCAACAAAGCTTATTAGGGGAATGGAGAATTTAAGCTACGGGGAGAGATTAAGCAATTTGGGACTATTTACATTAGAAAAGAGACATTTAAGGGGGGACATGCTCAACATGTACAAGTATATCAAGGGCCAATATAAGGAACTGTCACACACCCTATTTTCTACTAGAAAGGAATCTAGGACACGAGGGCATGAGTATAGATTAGAAGAAAAAAGATTTCATTCAGCTAGTAGAAAGAATTTCTTTACGGTCAGAACAGTCAAACTCTGGAACTCTCTTCCCAGAGAGGTGGTAATGGCTGGCTCATTAAATGCGTTCAAGGCAAAGTTGGACAAACATTTACTGGAGAAAAACATCCATGGGTACAAATAAGAAATATAATTTGTCTGTAAAATACCAGAACCTACCAAATCAGCAATGGATATCTATACCAGGTTGAACTAGATGGACGAAAGTCTTTTTTCAGCCTTACCTACTATGTAACTATGTAACTATGTAACCTTTGCTGGCTGCCGATATTAGGCTCCCTTCACCAATGTACAGGTCCATCAGGAGCCGCAAGGTCATTGCCACAGCACACCCCTGATACTGCAGTGTGGCTCCCTGCGTGATCTAATACAACTATATGCACCATCTGGAATGCAGGTATTGACTTGTTTAACATTACCTGCTAAATATACTAACAACGTGCATCCAGGCTAAAGCACCTTATCCTATGCTGGACCATTGTTGGGACATCTATTCTCAGGCTGCTTAGCCAAGTGATTGTTCCTCTGGACACTCTATCTCTGTGATGAGTCTGATGGCAGCAGGTTAAACAAGACATAGCCAGGATTAAGCTGGTCTGTAACTATCTTCACTGCCCACTTCTTTGCTCTGGTCAGATACAAGTCCTGAACAGAGGGAAGGTCAGCCCTATTGATCTTTTCTGATGACCCCACCACCCTTTGCAACCTGCGTTTATCACTCTTGCTGGCAGATCCATACCAGACTAGTATTAAGGAGCACAATACAAACTCAACAATCTCAGAATAGAAGAGGAGCAGAAGCAACTTCCTAAATTGCCTTAAGAACAACCTCTGCTGCATATTATTGACAATGGCATCTGTGCTGGACCCTCATTTAAGGTCCTGGGTGATTATGGACCGCAGGAACTTAAAGGAATCATCTGGCGATACCACATTGTAGGCAGTCGCTAGTGGAGGTACACCAGCTGACTTCTTCTTAAAGTCCACTACCACCTACACTGTTTTATGTGGATTGAGCTCAAGATTGTTACTGCTGCACCACAGGGCCAGACGGTCCAACTGTCATCTGTATGAAGACTCATGCCTATCCTTGAGGTTGGTGCAGTCAACAAATGTTATAGTTTTAACTCAACTTAACTCTGAGGTACAATCATTGGTGTACAGGGAGAAGAGAAGGGTTGAGAGGACTCAGCCATGAGGGGCCCCTGTACTTATGGACCGCACACTCGGGGTCAATCATTTATAATTACTTAACATTTTATAACAAAATACCTCTATATCAGTATTCTATGACACGTATTCCTCAACATAATAGATACAAATGACACTATTAAAATACTTACATAATTTTTTTTTATGGAATAATGCTGTTTTTTTTTATCTTTATACTGCAATATAAAACAACCCTAGTAGTAGATAAGTTTCTCGGGGACATCATTCGTTCTGGAGATGATTGTCACAATTAATCTTTAAAAATTGATTGGGATTGCTGAATCAGATTTTTAAACATGTTTAAAAATCTGGTTTTATTGGAGTTTAATTTTTGTATGTGTGGGCATTTGTGGGTAAATTGTGCTTACCTGTCATCCTTTGGCATGGGGAATGTGCGGTGGCAGGGCTTCGAGTGGCCTGCGATCCACAGCATTCATGAGTGGGGTCGGCGGCTGGGCTCAGGAGCACAGAACACGTGGCGTGTCTCCTGTGTTTCTAATTTCCCCCATTGGCGGCTGCATGGCTCAGGGTGGCCTGAGGTCAGTAAGGGGAGGGTGTGGTGGCTGGGCTCCGGGACTCTCCATTTATTAATTTTTTTTGGTAAATGGGCAGGCGGCGGCTCCTCCTTTCCCCCAATGTAGGCGGCGGGGCTCTGGGTGGCCTATAGTCTGTTAAGGTGTCAGTGGGGCTCTGAAGGGGTCCTCCATTTGTCCCATCTAGCATCCCTGGCGAGAATGTGCGGTGTCGGGGATCTGACATTTTCTATGTCCATTGTGGCATTTTATGTCCAAGCTGCAGCACCTTTTTTATTATTATTACTTTTTGTTTAATAACTACACAGCCAATAGGATCTTGCCCCGTCATAACCATGCCCCCAGGCTGATATATAAATACATCAGCGCAAGACCTGGGCAGGCATTTCAGCAGGAGAGGAGCTGTCAAGTGCTCCTGAAGTTCAGTATCTCAGGTGGTCGGCAGGCCAATGCAAAAGAGCTTAGCTGGCTGCCGCCCCCTGGGTGAAGACACCTGGATGAAGACTACAAAAGTCCCAGTAGAGGGCAGCAGCCATGCTCCCCTAGGTGAAGAGAGACTGCTGTTTAATAGAATGATTTTTAAAAACATGTCTCGTGTGTTTAATGTTTAAATTTTCATTACAGGGGGCTTATATGTTCCTGCAGGAATTTAAAGTCCTGGCAAGGTGGCATTTGTGGTGCTCCAAATGCCACCATGCAGGGACTAAACTGCTAGGACTTGTTGTCCTCCTGTAATGAGCAATATTATTTCAGCTGTCAACCGTGCACCTACCGCCCAGGGGTCCGGGGGATAGCACATGCCTGGGGTACACTCTATTTGAGGAGGTCTCCACCTACCCAGGAATCCCCAGCATCGGCTGACTAACTAGGGTGGCTGAATGCTTTGGTCACGGGACCAATGACGTGTCCCATGACTGTGGCATTTCCTCCTTGGCTAGTGGAGCCTGGTTCTATTTTGTCCCCGTATTTTGAGACCCAGCACTTACTCCAAGAGCCCAGTGCTGGTTCCTAAAATACAGGGGACCCCTAATCATTTTGTCTCCCATATTTTGGGAACCAGCACCTGCTCCAAGAGCCCGGTGCTGGTTCCTGAAATATGGGGGAACACTAGTTGTTTTGTTCCCCATATTTTGGGAACCTGCACCAGCTCAAGAACACAGTATTGGTACGTAAAACATGGAAGACCCCTAGCTGTGTTGTTTTTCCCCCTTATAGTTTTATAGCATTGCCCATTATTTAAATTATGACAAGAAGTGACAGGTGAAAAGACAATTGATTGAGGTGATGTATGGTCCCTTTCCAGATATGAAGATGCAATCTTATAACAGGAAAAATCTGCGGATCACTGAAACAAATCTGTAGTGTTTCGGCAAATTAAATAGATTGAAAAAACAATTTATCTGGGGAAAAAAATCACTGGATCTAAGAAGCAATTAATTGTGATCGCAGGTGTATGGGGCACTTAACCCTACACCTTTTAGGGTGGAATTCAAGTGTTGTGTGCACCAGAGGCCACTAGATGGCACCCTACAAAGCAATTCAAGTCTTAATCCATTTGGGCGTGCATAGTCATTTTGACAGGATGGTAATTTGTATGTTTCTAAATGAACTCACTATGCAGACTAGTCAGCCAAAAATGGTGCCCATACATCAGAAATCACAATTAATTGCGTCTCAGATCCAGTGATTTTTTTCCCCAGAAAAATTGTGTCTCGTCTATCTGACTTGCCCACACACTACAGATTTGTTTTAGTGATCGGCAGATTTTTACTGTCATAAGATTGCATCTTCAAATTTGGAAAGTGCCCATACATCACCTCAATCGATTGTCTTTTCAACTGTCACTTCTTGTCATAATTTAAATAATGGGTGGGGCTATATAACTACAAGGGAAAAAAACAAAAAGCTAGGGGTTCTCCAAATTTTAGGAACCAGCACCGGCGCTGTTTCCCAAAATATGGGAGCCAAAAAGAAAAGGCTATATATATTTTGGGAACCAGCACCAGGCTCCAATAGCCAGGGAGGTAATGCCACAATCAGGGGATATGCGTCATTGGTCACGTGACCAAAGCATTTAGGCTAGTCAGCTCAGACCAGGGATTCCTGTGGATGTGGGCAGGGCTATTTTTGTGCAGGTTCCAGCAGGAACTGAGGCCCTTATTCTAGTTTACTGTTTCTGACAAAATATTCCTCAGATGGACAAAACCGTGTGCACTGCAGGTGAGGCAGGTGTAAAACCCCACCCAAATCTAATTATCTCTGCACAAGTAACACCTGCCTCACCTGCAGTGCACATGGTTTTGTCCATCTGAGGAATATTTTGTCAGAAACAGTGAACTAGAATAAGGGCCAAAGTTCCTGCTGGAGCCTGCACAAAAATAGCCCTGGATGTGGGTACCCTCTAAAATAGACATGGGATGAAGCCCGGGGCGATCCCCCACACCCCTGGGTGGTGGGTGCAGGGTTGATAGCTGAAATAATATTGTTCAGTACAGGAGGACTACAGGTCCCAGCAGTTTAGTCCCAGCATGGTGGTATTTGAAAAACCACAAGTGCCACCTTGCCAGGACTTTTAAGTCCTGCAGGAACCTGTAAGCCCATTGTAATGAAAATATTAAAATAATACACACAGAAATGTTTAGCTCTTTTGCATGGCTGCTGCCCGATACTAGGAAATTTGTAGTCTTCAACTAGGAATCTTCCCCCCAGGGGGGTGGGGGGGGGGGGATATAATCTTTTGGGTACTTGTTTCCTATCACGGCCACAATCGCGGGCATCGTGTGCCTTAACTTTAAGGCACACGATGCCTGCGATGCCTGCGATTTCCTTTGAAAAAAGCAGTACTCGGGTACATCGCGTCGGTCGTGTGCCTTAAGAAGGCACACAACACGACCGACGCGATGCCCACGATTTCCCCATAGGCTTCAATGTTAAAATATTTTAACATTGAAGCCTATGCGCACCCGACGCAATGCCCCCGATTTCTCCATAGGCTTCAATGTTAAAATATTTAACATTGAAGCCTATGCGATGGACACGATTTGTCCATAGGCTTCAATGTTAAATTATTTTAACATTGAAACTGAGTCCATTTAACATAGGAAAAAATGGGAAAAGGCCGAATAAGGGCCATTTCTCATTGGGTATGGCCCCGTCATGTGTGTAAAAAATAACTGTCCCCCATTGTGGCCGCCACCCCCACGATGGACGCGAACATGAAGCGTGGCGAGCGCAGCGAGCCCGCGAGGGTCGGCGGTGCGCGTCCTCCGACCTTTTCATTCCCCTACTATCCACGTTGGCTTGGAGTTGAGAATAGATTAGTGTGGCGAGCGCAGCAAGCCACCGAGCCCGAAGCGTGGCGAGCGGACGCTGATACCTGTGAAGCCCGCGAGGGGACGCAGGGATCTGTGAAGGTATCAGCGTCCCCTCGCGGGGCTCGCTGCGCTCGCCACGCTTCGGGCTCGGTGGCTCGCTGCGCTCGCCACGCTAATCTATTCTCAGCTCCACGCCGACGTGGATAGTAGGGGAATGAAAAGGTCGGAGGACGCGCACCGCCGCCCCTCGCGGGCTCGCTGCGCACGCCACGCTTCGGGTTCGCGTCGATCGTGGGGGTGGTGCCCACAATGGGGGGCCATTATTTTTTACACACATGACGGGGCCATACCCAATGAGAAATGGGGATGCGGTCATTTGGTCGAATGCATTATGGTCGAATGTCATTACATCGAATCCATTAGGTCGAATTGCTAAAAGGTCGACATGATTCTAGGTCGACATGGGAAAAGGTCGAAATGATTCTAGGTCGAAAGGTCATTAGTTCGACAGGTCATTAGGTCGACAAGGTCATTAGTTCGACATTGTCTAGGTCGACATTCACAAAGTCGACATGGGGTTTTTCACTGTTTTTTGAGCCGACATGTGCTGACAGGCGGTATTTCATGCCCTACCATCCACTAGGGCGTGGTGGGAGAATAAAATAGTGTGCCGAGCGTAGCGAGGCACCGTGCCCGACGCATTGCGAGCGCAGCGAGCGATGCGAGGGGATGCAGTGCACTTTAAACTGTGTCCATGTCGACTGTGTTGACATTTAGGTAAAAAAACAGTGAAAAACCCCATGTCGACTTTGTGAATGTCGACCTAGACAATGTCGAACTAATGACCTTGTCGACCTAATGACCTGTCGAACTAATGACCTTTCGACCTAGAATCATTTCGACCTTTTCCCATGTCGACCTAGAATCATGTCGACCTTTTAGCAATTCGACCTAATGGATTCGATGTAATGACATTCGACCATAATGCATTCGACCAAACGATCCCAACCCGAGAAATGGCCCATATTGGCCCTTTTACCATTTTTTCCTATGTTAAATGGACTCAGTTTCAATGTTAAAATAATTTAACATTGAAGCCTATGGACACGATGGACCCGATTTCTCCATAGGCTTCAATGTTAAAATAATTTAACATTGAAGCCTATGGACACGATGGACCCGATTTCTCCATAGGCTTCAATGTTAAATTATTTTAACATTGAAGCCTATGGAGAAATCAGGTACATCGCGTCGGTCGCGTCGTGTGCGTTTTGGTATGCACCCGACGCGACCGAAACGATTTTTTCCGACACGACCACCACGATAGAAATCGTGGTGGCCGTGCTAGGAAACAAGTACCATCTTTTGCATTGGCCTGCCGGACACCACTGTTAGGGGAAACAAGGAGCACAATATACCAACCCCTCAGTTCAGAAGAACATTATATATTACAAAGGTCTCTTTGGGGTAGAATATCATAACTATTTCAGTAAAGAGAAATTTGTTAAACAAGTGAGCTAAATTAAGCCATTGAGAAAAGAGGAAGTGGATAAATGAAAAACTGTCAAATTAATTAAAGATAGGTTGTAGGTTACCACATGAAATTATGAGATTAGTGCAGGGACATTATCCTCATTTACAGTATGGTGGACATTAAACTACTGTAAGAGAGTCCTGGAGATGTAGGAGAAAGTACTGGAGGGGAGATCTGTAATTTTCACAGGAGATTTTTGCTGAATGCTGTTGGTTCTGTGGCAAAGTCATGCAGGTAAACAGAGAGCAGCGCTTAAAGTGTCAAACCCTACAGAGACTAAAGAACTGGGTGAATATTGGAGAGTTGAAGTAGGTTTGCTTGACAAGGAAACTACAATGTTGTTGAGAAGTACAGTATATAGGGGCAGATTTAGTAAGCTTGGAGAAGAGATAAGCTGGAGATAAAGCGGAGAAAAGGTAAAAGGAGATAAAGCAGCAGCCAATCAACTCCCAACTGTCTTTTTCAAACCCAGCTGATTGGCTGTGCTTTATCTCCTTTTACTTTTTCTCCGCTTTATCTCCAAGCTTAATAAATCTGCCCCTCAGTAATAGACAAAAACGTTACTGTGCTTGAAATCTACCCACAATGGCCATTCAAGGCAGGACAGAGTAGCTATTAAAGAGATGAGAAGTTTCACTGAAGACAAGTTGAGCATTTAGAAGTCAAGGTGTGCATGTGGATTTAGATGCAGAGATGGACCATTTGTTAGACTGAAACTGAAATAAAGGTAGTTTGTTGGAAAGCTAAATAAGAGAAAGGAGATATAGAGTAGAAGCCAGAGAAGACAAGGCAGTGATTTCTCTAATCCATACCTCTAAAGCGTCTTAGCATCTGTTGTAAGCAGATTTTAGAGAAATCATACAGCTGTGACATATCAGGACTAACAATTTGAAGGCTCAAATAATGAATTGCTGGGATCTCTCCGAGGTTATGACACTGATATGAACTGGAATCTTTTATTTTAAGTGTTGATACTGTAGTTCAATGCCTGCATTTCATCTAAGTTCATAGAGGTTTATTGAGTTTCACAGCACAAATAAGTTGCTAACATCTCAGCCAATTTCTCCAGTGGCCATTTAGCCCATTTAGTGATCCTATGAAATGCTATTAGCTTTGCCTCAATGTCATCCGCTGGCATCATTTTCTGCAGAGTCTGCTGTATCACCTTATTCTTCTTTTGTCCGTATTGACAGGTTTATCTGTGCATGTAACAGAATTGCAGTCTACTCCTGGGCATTAGCTAAATAGAAATGCCAGTTCATGTCGGATAGCTGGGACTTCCAAAATGATTTTTACCATCTCCTCTATTTAGTCAGGAAGCAGAATCTGATTTCCCTAAACATGTAATGATGACAGAACGTGTGGCACTAACATCTCAGACATATAGCACATGATCCACAGTATAGTCTGTTTAACAAGCCTGTGATTTATTGTCAGAATGTCAGGCATCATTTAAACACACATCCAAGTTTCCATTGTCATCACCTTTCACCTGGTTCATCACAAGCTTTAAAAGTGTTTTTTACCAAAAGTCAATGTAAAGCGTATATGATCTCTCAATGATTCCAGAATATTAATATCTGTATTGACTGTCTTGATTCATGGCAGGGCTAATATTGTTATGTGTAAAAAAAAGATGGGTGGAAGAAACTTGGAGGTCTGAGCAGGTTTTCCTTCATAAATGAATGGGCTTGGTCATAAAATATAAATATTAGGACACAACAGCAGTCTCTGATTCCCAGCAGGGATGCTGAATGTGATCAGTACAGTGACTATGGAGTGTCTGATGACGTATGAAATAAGAGTTCCAGAAAAAATATTTGCTGTGAGAGCAGTACTGTAGCAAGAAATAGGAGTGGTCTTATGCTATGGAAAGGATGCCATTGAAAGATCTCCGGAAGATATGCTCAGGGTGTAGGAGCCTCACTAAGTGGAACAGAGAATAAGGAAGGCTCTCATGAACTGTGGTACACACTGCATATATATGTAATGCTTAGAAGACAAGTACATCAGGATTACTGTATGTCATAATGTCATAAGAACAGTAGCACTGCAAAGTGGATGATTCAGTAGAGTTCTGGTATCCAGGAGCAAGGAACAGTGCTTAGAATAATGAATGGCACTTCTGGAATTGGCATAATGGAGAGATTACAATAATGGAGACTGTATAATGTAAGAGTCTGCTTATGCGGATACCCACACACAGGGATTAACTCGGAGCAGCACACAGTAGCAGACAAACTGTGGATACTGCTCTGCTGTGGAATATCAATTGATTAATACTGCAGGAAATTTGGGCTAGTAATACAACATGAACAGTCTGGGATTTGTAGTGCACAACTACAAACGGGAACCTATGCAAACTAAGTAGAGCCAATGCAATATAGATTACTCAAAACTCAGCTAGTAAGCATAGGATTGAGAAGATAATGCAGTGCAATGTATTGGAACTAAATGTAAACACTGCAGCAGATGGAAACTGTGGCTTAAACTCAATAATCTGCAGTCAGGAACAACAGGCAGGTATCAGCACAAACTCCACTAGTAGTGAGAGGTGATAAAGAAGATACTAGGGTATCCTGGCTGTGGATTGGAAACAGGAGTCGTGCTAGAGATTAGAGCTGACATTTCAGGAACAACAGACTGGATAAGGTGGTGGTACCCATGCCCCAGCAGTGCTATGTTTGGATGAAACAAGCAATCTAAACAATGCTAATAAAATGCAATTTCTGCAAAAAAAAAAGGCCCAATGCTAATACGGTTGCATGGGACCTGTCAGCTCATTTGCACCATGCATCTCCACTGGATGATGTATTGAGGGTAGATGTATGAGGACACCTGTATGTAGCATTGCTCCTCCTGTGACAAGGAATCACATACACTGGATAAGATGAAGCTGTGGTCTTTATTTTGTAGAAGTTACAGATGGAGCCCCTGCCATCCTTGTTCGGGGCTCGCCAGACCCTCCCCGCTGGGGAGCGCTGGCGGCAGAGGCTTCACTGAACTCGGACGCGCATGCGTCTCACACGCACGCGCCTCCCAGTCTCTCGGCAGGGACGCTGCATGTCCCTGCCTGTCTCCGCTTCAGGGGGACCGGAGGAAGGCTTCATTTCCCAGGGGGCACGCGAGCATCTCGTGCGCACGTGCCCCCTGGTTCGGCTGGCATTTTAAATTCAAATAAACTATGTTGTGTAAAAAGCTTATATTTCCTACAGTATATAAGGTAAATATTACAGGTCATTATGATAAATACAAATGTTTGCTTGCCAATTTTCTAACCAATTTTGACAAATTGACTTAAAGGGTTAAATCCAATTATTGCCATTAAATATTACATAACTTACTAAGTCTGTATAGATTGTAGCATTCAGAATGTTTTACTTTTTTTATATGCTAAACATTTGTTGTCCAAATGTATGGATATTTCATAACTATACACTCTTCAAGATGATACATTTAACTAAAGAAAAAGGGTAAAATAAAATAGTGTATACAGTATTAACTATACGCTGCTACAAGCAAACACCGAACGCCTTCAATTGGAGCCACAGGCAGTTTTAATGGTACTTGGAGTCTAATCAAGGTAGGACTTTCTTTATTAGAATACATTATATTATAAAAGTGCAGTACATACACGTACGAGTTTAACTACAATTCCTGTGCAAAGATGCCTATTACCTACCTTTCACAACCCATATTTGGATATTATCTCTGCTCTGACCACTACCACCTTAATGCCATCCCTTACTAAATTTTATTTTTTCTGTATTTTATTTTAAGAAACATTTCTAACATCTGAAAAGAAGTTAAAATATGTTTTCACGCCAAAATATTAAATAGGTGTAAAGTATCTCTTTTAACAAAAAATCAGAAATTGTGAGATTTTTTTAATCTAAAGTTAACAAATGCAGGTTATTTAAAGAGTGTGTATTGCAGTATTGTAATGACTTTACAATGTGTGATGGGATGAACTGTACTTAAATTAACAATTTTGTTTTTATTATTTTAGAAAGACATAATATCCATGCCCCATATGGATTTAATCATATATTCAGCCAACAGTTCACGTTATAATGTGAGTTTCAATACTAAAAGCACAAAAAAAATGTAGCTGATAATATAATTTAGCATAGCCTGTGGTGTGTTGAACATTTCAGCGGGTGGAATACTAATCATAGAAAGAAAACTCAAGTCATCACTAATTAGTATTAATCTTCTAAGAAATGTTTGCAATACTCATCGAGGGCCAAATGCACAAAGCTTCAAAAGTGATAAAATGGAGAGTGATAAAAGCAACCAACCAATCAGCTCCTGCCTGACATTTTTCAAACAGTCTGTGGCACGGCAGTTAAGAGCTGATTGGCTGGCTGTTTATCAATCTGAATTTTATATCTTTTGAAGCTTTTAGTGCATCTGTCCCCAAGTCTTTTTTCAAATGTGACCCTTTAAATCATGGGTCTTCAAACTGTGGCCCTCCAGATGTTGTGAAACTACAAATCCCAGCATGCCTTGCCACAGTTTTAACACTCTCTTATAGCAAAACTGTGGCAAGGCATGCTGGGATTTGTAGTTTCACAACATCTGGGTGGTCACAGTTTGAAGACCCATGCTTTATATAGTTTCAAAATGAGTCAATCTTGCATGTGTGCTTCTTATTGCAATATTAATGAGAGATAAACAGTAGTCCTGCTTTAAATTCGAGTCCTCCCATGGAGGATAATAATTAGGCAAACTTTGTGACTTTCTTTTTACGGAAATTTCGAATTTTCACGTTGAAATGTTCTCCCATGTCTGCAAAATGGAATATACTAAACGAAAATGCACTTTTTCTAAATTGTAGAAATGTAGCAATGATTCAGATCCCATAATTTATCCTTTCATAAGCATGCTTTCATGAATCTATATTATGAATCAATTTCATGTTACATACCTCATTGCTTATGTGCTAAATTATTTTAATGTCTATTCTCATCAGATCAATGCATTTAAAAAAAAAAAAAAACAATGTTCATCTGGACTTTCGGTTCCAGCTTGATGCGGTGAGCACCTCAGAGACAGAACTCCGGGAGTGACCCGCCAACCTCAGCATAACAAGGCTTCTATTAGCCTCCTGTTACCTCAGCATCTCCATCCCGCATGGCAGTGTGGCGTATGGAGAGTTATCTCAAGCCGGCGACTCCTTCTCAGCCCTCTCTGCCTTTTCCCCAGAGACAGGAGAAGAGATGTGCCAAACCTAATATGGTGCCCGGCACTGACATGCCACCCTCCTTCCCCGGCCTCCAAGAAAGCTGCAGCCAGCTCCAAACATTCGGACAGACCACAGGTATGCAAATCCTTGGACTCCCCCCTCACATACACTGATATGGTCAACGCTATAAAGTCGACTGTGGGGCCATTAGACACAGGCAGTAAATTATATTACTACCCAGCTGCAGCAACTGACCCACAGAGTGGGGGATGCAGAGCATCACATAGGCAGCCTCTTACATGATATGGCCACAATGCAGACTGACATCATAAAACTTCAAAAAGACAACCATCAATGTTGAAAATAGATCTCTCAGAAACAACATTAGAATAGTGGGTATTCCTGAGTCAATTAAAGACCAAGCTTTACTCCAATTTTGCTAGGTCATGCTTCCGTCCATTCGGGGAATATCAGACCATTGTACTGATCTGGTCATCGAACTAATACACAGAATAGGTCCTATTAAAGCCTCGGACACCCCCGTCCTCGTGTTGTGATCTTTAATTACCTGCACAAGCTGGCATTTTGGACTGCCTCTAGGAAACACAGACCCTTAATGTGGGAAAACAACAAGCTGATTTTGTTCCAAGATTTCTCAGTGGAACGCACAAGGGCCAGGAAAGTCTTTTCCCCTGTGTGCACTAAATTGGTACACGAAAAAAAAAAAAAATTGCTTTATTATACACTGCCAGATTACGTATTTACCAAGGAGATACGTTCTTTGATTTCTCGGATCCACAAGATGCTGAAGCCTTTTTTAAATGACCAAGCAAAGGAAGACATACAAGATATAGCAGACCCTTGAATCTAAACCTTGTGTAATGGTCTATACATGTCAGTTAGTTGTTTCTTCACTCAGTTACCATAACGGAATTTCTTCCCTCTATGTTTGCATATGAAAGTAATGTGCACTGTGTTTCTTCCTCTATCCTATGTCTAATGTTGTTTATATATCTATGTTGAATTATTACTATGCTACCTTAGCAGCATTATGTGGCAAAACTGTTTACTGTTTAATTTACAGTTTATCTCTCCAGATTATCTGAAGTATTTGTTATGAGGTATTAAACTCACAAAATGTAATCTAGGGTCATCCCCTATGAGCACCTTCTCCCACTTCAGGTTGAACTCATCGTAGTGCTTCCCTGGCTAGTGCTTATACAAGCGGTATGTTCTACAACCGCTTCCACACCTGGTACTCAACCCTGAAGTCTCCTAACATACTTCTTGATCCCCCTGACTTTATGTTATTAACCTATATGTCTATGCTCAACCTCTACACCTTTCCCCTACCCTTATCCCATCCTACCCACTGTGGTGTCCACTCAAGGTTCTGCATAGTGTACATATTTTTCAGTTAACTAAGATTATACCTCACTACTACTTATTATGGCCCCCTTGACTTATCTTATAGGTACGCTTAATGTAGGAGGTATCCACTTGCCTGCAAAGAGGCAAAGGATTCTACAATATTTGCAGATGCAGGGGATGGACGTAGTTTTTCTCCAGGAAACACACCTGACCCTAAAAGAGACTCTCAAACTTAATTTGTTTGGATGGGAGGTACTCCCCATACAATTCTTTATAAAAACTATGTAACATTTACACACATAATACTTATGATAAAGCCTTTTTTAGAAAACTTCTCATTTTGCTACTTCCCCATTCTAATAATAATATCATTCTCTGTGGTGACCTTAACCTAATATCTTCAATATTTTTAGATCGTTTGCGCCAGATCCATTCACCTCCCTAAACTGGGTA
The DNA here is from genome assembly GCF_055691185.1 of Crinia signifera. Taxonomy (NCBI): domain Eukaryota; kingdom Metazoa; phylum Chordata; class Amphibia; order Anura; family Myobatrachidae; genus Crinia; species Crinia signifera. The sequence continues at coordinate 182,105,242 of NC_139219.1, forward strand.
TTCCTTCCCTTACTTCACAGCTATAAACAATAGATATATGGAGAGCTATGAACCCTACTGCAAGGGAATATTCATTTCTCTCAACTGCCCATGCGACTCTATCAAGGATAGACTATACCTTTATTTCCACACACCTACTTCCAAAAATTACTGACTTCAATATGGAAACAATTGCAATGTCAGACCACGCATTGTTATGGTTTTCCTCCATCTCCTGCTCATAAAATTTGGCGCTTCCCCACTAATCTCTCTAAATCACCTCAATTCTTTTCTATGTTAACTAAAGCTTGACAGACCTATGCTAATGATAACTCCCCACATAGTGAAAGCGACCCCTCCCTGTTTTGGCAATCTGCCAAATCAGTACTGAGAGGAGATATCATTTGTAATGCTGCCTCCACTAGACGCAAGCATGCCCAAACATACATCTCACTACAATCCACCTTAACAGATGCATTTGTTTTATTCAAACAGTACCCTAATCTCACTTCTAAATTGGAATATCTTTCCGCTAAAACCACATTTGAAGACTTTCTACAAGTTATAGGTGATAAGCATCTATTTTCCGTTGATTACCGCTTTCACAAATTCGGTAACCAGACAGGAAAATTGCTCACTAACTTACTTAGAGGCCTTCGCCCTCCATGTTAGTCCATCCCCTTAAATTGGATGATGGCACATACAGTAATGATGCAACACCTAAAAAACCCAGTACATCAGCTAAAGCTCACAACTCTTTTAATGCGATCTCCTCCTTAGCTACAGTGGGAGCCACTGCCATCTATCTCTATAATAGGATTAAGTGGGTAATTGGATTACTATGCTAATCCCCTACTCTATTGTTCTATGTATTGTATTGCAGCTGAGAACAATAGGATAGCCACGGTGAGCCATGGTGAGCCGTGGCTTAAGGTAGACAGATGAGATAGACTCCAACTGTACCTTTCCCCAATTTTTTCTCTGCATTCTGCCTCTCTTCTAGACCCAATTACCCCGAAATAAGTCTCTTCTGCAATCCGACATATGAACCAAATGAAAGCACCAGGCCCAGATGGTTTTACCATATAATTCTACAAAATTGTAATACCTCACATCACTGATCACTTAACGGCAGCCTTTAATCATATGATTACCCATAATTAATTCGCTCTTTACTTTAACTCCACGATAATTAAACTTATTCTGAAACCGGACAGGGTTCTCACCTCACCAAGTTCCTATCGTCTCATCTTATTATTGAACCTGGATTATAAAATCCTCACAAAAATTCTGGCGGAACGTCTTAAACATCTCTTACCCGGAATCATCCATTCTGACCAAACTGGGTTCATAATGGGACGCCACTCAGTGATCAATGTTTGTAGGCTTATCGGTAATACAACACATCTTCACTTCCTTTCCTTCTTCCTGTAAATTAATTATGGCTTTTGATATGATTTTATGACCCCACTTATTCCACACACTAGCCCGTTTTGGTTTCCCCTCTCAATTTATATTAACCATCAAAGCAATGTATTCTGGTTCATCATCACAGGTCTACTGTAATAACCTACTTTCTGACTCCTTTGCTATAGCCAGGGGAACTAGGCAAGGGTGCCCATTGTCCCCACTTCTTTTTGCTTCAGCAAATGAACCCCTGGCTATAGCGATACGTAATAATCCATGCATACAAGTAATTAGTGTCAGAAACTGTGATCATGGACCTGATACATAAATTTGGAAAAGCTTCAGGTTATAAGATTAATGTTGATAAATCTGAAATACTCCCACTAATGCCAATACCCGCTTCACTCCTTAACTCTTCTGTCCTTTCTTCTTTAAAAATTGTTAAGGACAAGATAAAGTATTTAGGCATCTATATCCCAGCCTCTCTGTCCAACTTATATAAATTTAACTTCTCCACAGTCCTACAAAAAATCTCTAACTCTATTAATAATTGGATAACCCGTATTCCGTAGGACTTCCACTAAAGGCCTTATTTCAACTCTCTACCTTAATCTATTACCCCAAACTCCAAATATTAGGGTAGCGTTTGAAAAAGCCTGGATATCTGACCTGGGAGTTATGCTTGAAGATGACAAATGGGCCAACATCTACTCTAATGTCGCCTCCAGCTCGATTTGTGTTAGATTTAAGGAAAGTGCATATAAATTACTCTACAGATGTTACTATGTCCCAACTAGGCTCAATAAAATGAACCCAGAGATTTCACCCTTATGCTGGAGATGCAAAAACTCGTACGGCATCTGGTGGGACTGCCCGATTTTAGCCCCTCTTTGGCGGGGGATGGCGGCCCTAGCTAACTCTGTCTTATATCTAAATATTCCCTTTAAGGCTGGCATTTTTCTCCTTTCAATGGATATCCCAGATGCTACCTGGACCCAAAATAAACTGTTCAACCATATGGTCTTGGCGACCAGAAACTGTATAGCGGGCCACTGGAAATCTCTAACAATTCCTTCTATGGCTGAAAGTATCACTAAGATCTGGCAAGTCCATTCCATGGAGTACATTACTAGCATTCTAAGATGCTCTTCCCAGAAAATGTATTAGGATCTGGAAGCCCTGGACTAAATACTTTAACATACTTCCAGCCTTTCCTTAGGAACATGGGCCTTGTTCCAATAACCCCTTATCAAACACTTACTCGAGATAATAGTGGCCAGTTGGACGGGACCTTACTCTTCTTTCCCCCTTCCTTTCCTCACTCTCCTTGTTTTCCTACCCTCCTATTTTTCCTTTTCCTCTTTCGTTCCACCATTAATCTTCTTTTCCTAGATTTTATTTTGATTTCTGAAGGGCACTTTTCTCCTCTTAAATTCCCCTGTTTTTTCTGTTCTCCTCTGTACTATTTTTCTGGTATTTCGCACGCTTTTCTATTTATTTTTCTTCTTAATGTTATATATAAAAATTGTGATGCCATTGTATCATGCATGATGTGCATATGTGTATATTCACTCACAAACCTCTGCACAGGTTCTTTATATTGTCTTTCATTCTTGTGATTTCAGCATTACATTAATAAAATGTATATTTAAAAAAAAAATTGGATAACCCTCCCCTTATCACTAATAGGACGCATAGCTGTGATCAAAAGCATAATATTTCCTAAAATATTTTACGCTATACAAATGCTCCCCATTAGCCTCTCTTTATTAGATTTTGCACAATTTGACAAATTGCTATCCCGATTCCTCTGGGCTGGCAAAAAAAAAAAAGATTCTCCTTGAATAAATTGCAATTGCCTAGAGAAAATGGGGGTATGAAAACATTATCACCTGCACCTTGACAAAGGGGCTCAGCCCCAAAACGTTGGAGCCTAATACAAGCTGTTTTTTGCACAAAGTCCTCGGAGTGCCAGCCTCTTTTCTTTCACGTATATATATACATACATATATATAAAACATGTTCTCTATATAAGACAATATTGCACCATGTCTTCTTATGTTTGAGTTTTTTAGATAAAAGGGCTCTAGGATCCAGTTACACTAAATATTGTACGAGTTGTTGCATTTTTTATAGTTTTTCCAATGGGTTGTACTATTATCTGTTATTTGGAGAAGGCCGGCCAGTATGCCTACAGTACTGCATGTGCTAAAAAATGTGTGGTGTAAGCCTGTGTGCATTGTAACCCTATGAGTGTGCTGGTGCAGTTTATGTAACACTGTATGTTTGCTGGTGCAATACACTGTTCAATGTTTATGTGCTCATGCAGTGTGATGCAAGACAGTGTGTGCAGGTGCACTGTTTGGAAGAGAAGAAGGAATGATGATGAAGAATGAGGAGGAGGGGATCTGCCATGGTATAATGTGTATACGGGGCTCTTCTGTGGCATACTGTTTAAAAGTGGGTGTACTGCGGTATAAAACTTATAATACCTGTAGGTACAACTGTGTAGTGTAAAATGTATAAGTACTCTTCTGTAGTGTAATGCGTATAAGTGGCTTTCTTTGTTTTAAAATATAAGAAGAACTACTGCGTGGTATAATGTATATGTTGGACACTACTGTGTGCTGTAAGGTTAATGTATACTAAGGTGTGGTATAGTGGGGCAGATGTACTAACCCCCCCCCCCTTTTGCGCTTCAGACATAACGTCCCGCTTCTCCTGCATAACGAGGAGAAGCGGGCACTCGTTACTGGGGAGATGTATTAACATCCCCCATGCCGATAAGGAGAGCCGTTATCCCCAGCGTTAACGGCTCTCCTTATCGGCTCCCTCGCTGCCCCGCACATGCGCACTCGCCGTCGCCCCCCCTGCCCGGCTTACTGGGCATGCGCGAGATCTTGCAAAAAACGCGAGATCTCCAGCGCAGCCGGAGCCAGAAGCAGGGCTAGCGTTGTCCCCACAGTGGGGGATAGGACAACGCTAGCCCTGAGCTGGCGAAGCGGCCGGGGCGAATTAACGCCTTGAAGGCTGTTAATACATCGCCCCGGCTGCTAATCCCTGGGGGGGATTGCAGGGACAGCCCCGCCGAGTGTAACTCGGCGGGCTGTCACTAGCGCACGTTAGGTGCGCTAGTAATACATTAGGGATAGATGTAATCCCCCCCAGTTAACCAGCGTTAAGTGCATTTTTGCACTTAAAGCTGGTTGATACATCTGCCCCAGTGTGACTAATAAACACTGTTGTGCAGCATTATGTCTAATATGTACTTGTGCTGCTGCTCTTTCACTGAGTTTAAACAGCCATACTGGTGAAAAGTTTAAAACAATACTGTGAGTTGTGAGGTGGTCAAAATATTGCTGGGAATGATTGGAAATGAATGTTAATGAGGCTAGAATACTGTAGGAGCAAATAATTGCCCATGTTATGTAATTTGATATGGTTTTTATCAATTAAAAAAAAAATGCAGATCCAAAACCAAAACACCTAGGGTTAAATGTAATAGGATGAGAGATTTGGTAAGAAATCTCCAGTTTTTTCAAAGCGCAATTGTTTACACTTCAAAGTCAAACTGGTTTGCTGCTTTAAAAAACTGGAGATTTCTTACCAAATCTCTCACTTTTTGAATCTCTTATTCTATTAAATTTCACCTCTAGAGTCGTTTTGGCAATACCGAATCCAAAAACCAAAGCTATTGACAAATTAGAAACAATATGGCAGCACAAAATAATTATGAGTTGACCCAACAAAATTGGTGTAATTACCTTTGTTTGATTAAAAAATCCAGAAAGAATAACCTGTAGGGAAACTTGAGCATTGGAGTTGAAAATGACTGGATTATAGTGTAATTTTGTTACATTCAGTACATTTTTTAAATGTTAAAATCTGATTAAATAAGAATTTGATTAAGCTGAAGGACAATTGATCACTTTGACAGAGTGATAAAACTAATGAGGTATTTAATATTAAATGCCTCATTAGCAGAGATATTCCAGCTGTAAGCAGTAAGGCCCAAAGAATCATACAGCATCATTGCCAGGTTGATCCATGTAGCAACTATGACAGGAAGTTATAATGTAAACATAAATACATAAATATCAAATTGATAATAACATGCAACCCACTAAAATATAGAATAAAAAAAAATGCTATATTGTAAAAAATTGTATTTGATATCATACAATAATTATGTTTTTCTATTTATTGTTGTTCTGCAAAATATATTTGTGATTTGAAACAAAAATTTATATTACTGTAATATTTTCATTACCATTAAATGAAAGCATATAATTATAATTTGCAGCATGGGTGTTACTGCTATTCAAAGTGTACTACAAAGAAACAAATTCATCATATGACTTAGCACAGATTTTGTTATCACCTCAATATCTACTGTATAGTACAGTAGCAATGATTTTTTTTTTAGATAAAAACTAAACATATAGTTAATATTTCTCATGGTATCATCTATATTGTAAATATTCTTTTTACTTATCTTTCATAATAAGATTTGCAGTCAGACATTGATTTTATTTTACCCTTCATTACACACCCTCTAATAACTCAATTATGCGTAGCTTATATATGAGTAATAGCACTTTTTCACAGAGGATAAAAACTCTATAACATTCAATCTTTACCAGCAAGGTACATAAATAGTAGATTCAGTTTGACATTTTGGTCATTATGGCCCTCAGGAGTTGTGCTATAAATGTCAGTAGTTGTTGTCAGACAGTAACAGGCTTTAGATTCCACAATCTGCTATGGCTAGACCTTATTTAATATAGCAGTTTACACCAATAGCAGTAAAAATAGCCTATACATTTTAGAACAAGATTAGTGTAGGCACATATAATGTCTCCCCAAGGCTAATAATACATAATTTAGACGCACACCAATACTAAACAGAGTAGATCAATTGTATCCAAGTAATGTACTGTGTAAGGGTAATGTGAATTATATATCCATTTATTTTCTGCTGGGGAAAAACTATTCAGAATATACAACTGAACAGTATATAAACTTTTAAATCAAGTTTTATATTTTAGTTGTGGAGCATTTATTCCAAAGCCTTGTCTTCTGGAAAGCACATTTGAAATGTCAAGAAGTAAATTCTTTAGTGTCTAGGGTGGTGTCTGAGATAGGGATTAAGGGTTTTTGATATGCAGTTATGTAATTTTATACCTGCACATGAAGATGTCACTGTGTTGTGGTGAGATGCTGTAAAGGGATACCTTTCCAAAATGTTTCAGTTTAGTTTGACCTATAGGGGTGGGGGGTTGACCTATGTCCTCAGCTTGTATGCCTTGTTTTGTAGCCAAAATTTAACCATAGATGAAATGATACATTTAAAAAAAATCATACACAGCTAATAGATAAACGCTGACCCATCTATTTGGTAAATTTGTCTAGTGATCAATGTACTCCCAAAATACACAATTTATCCTCCATGTTTACAAATGTCTCTGGATGTTGTTGGAAGACTTCTTATAGTCTGTACTACTTTTATACATTATATATTATGTATTACGCCTTAGCCCACCTAAATTGCCCCAAGCTTGCCCAGCTAATGATATTTGAATTGTTGCGATAAATATTATTAGAATTATTTATGTTCCGGTGTAAGCCTCAAGTAATAAAATGTTAATTTTCCCTGCTCTAAACTATATATATTTTATGTAAGATATTTAGCTACACACAAGAATATGGTACCTACTAATAGTCATAATTAAAGTGAGGTTACCTGATTTATGGCTGTTAAAAGAATGGTACTTACTGGATTATAGTGTACTCTTGCTCCAGCATTTACAGCATTCTCAGCCTCTCTTGTGACCTCAACTTGTGACTTGTATTCTGCCTTCTTTGTCCTCCGGATCTATGGGAAGTACATCATGCATTCAACTCATACAGTACCGCTAAATTGTCTATGCTATGGCCTGTTTCTTTCCTGCATTCCATTATTGAATAGAGTATATTCATTTCCAGTGGTGCTACACCAAGGTCTCCATAATGGGACCTTGGAATTGTAATTGCAGATCAGTTAATTGCATAAGCTAGTATCTACCTCCTGATAAACTACACCTGATAAATTATTGCAACTTGGATTTTAAGTCCTTGGGGCAAGCAATTACCAGTGAATGGCAGTGTTTTACGGAAAGAGTTGCTATAGATTTAAACATATTCAAGATTAGTTGGGATATGTTAACCTGTGCATGAAAATGGCAACACTACCTAATGATTACTGATAATTACAGGGCTGTGAGTTTAAATCAATTAGTAAATACCTATGTGATAAGCAATAATGGGCCAGATGCAATAAGCTTTAAAAGTGATAAAATGGAGAGTGATATACTACCAGCGAATCAGCTCATACCTGACATTTTTAAAACACAGTCTGTGATGTGGAAGGTAGGAGCTGATTGAGTGGCTGTTTATCACTCTCCATTTTAACACTTATGAAGCTTATTGCATCTGGCCCAATATGAGCTGTGAGATATGATAATGTTTGTTAACAGGATGTGAAAGTTCGGCGTGGGGGAATCCGGTCACACCCGAACACCCCCAATCCGAAAGTGTGCTCTGAGCCTGTTTTGGAATTCCTGCACAGACTTGGAGCATAGGTCTCCAGACCTCGCAAAATCCGGACATATTAAAAGGGCAGGAGGCCAGTCGCCATCTTCACTCCAGTCTCCACGTCCTGGCCACCTGTCTGCCTGACTGCCTGCCTGCTCACCTGCTGTCCGGTCCAGTGATAGTGTTGTCTTGTCCAGTGATTGTTGTCTGCTGTATATTCTAGTCCAGTCCAGGGAAAGTGCTGTATTTTCCAGTCCAGTGCCAGTGGTACTGCTGTATAGTCCAGTCCAGTGATACTGTGTGTATAGTCCAGTTCAGTGCAAGTGCTGTAAAGTATCACGGATGGTGTAATGGTTAGCATTACTGCCTCGCAGTGCCGAGGTCATGGGTTCGAAAACCATCATGGGCCTAACCAGGGCTATTTTTCAGCAGGCTCCAGCAGGAACTGAGGCCCTTATTCTAGTTCACTCTTTCTGACAAAATATTTCTTAGATGGACAAAACCATGTGCACTGCAGGGAGAGGCAGGTGTAAAACCCCACCCAAATCTAATTATCTCTGCACAAGTAACACCTGCCTCACCTGCAGTGCACATGGTTTTGTCCATCTAAGAAATATTTTGTCAGAAAGAGTGAACTAGAATAAGGGCCTCAGTTCCTGCTGGAGCCTGCTAAAAAATAGCCCTGGGCCTAACTGTGCAGAGTTTGTATATTCCCCCCGTGTTTGCGTGGGTTTACGCCGGGTACTCAGGTTTCCTCCCAAAATCCAAAAATATACTGGTAGGCTAATTGGCTTCCAACAAAAATTAACCCTAGAATGTCTGCGTGTGCATGTACATGTGATAGGGAATATAGATTGTAAGATCCACTAGGGCAGGGACTGATGTGAATGTTCAACTATACTCTGTAAAGCACTGTGGAATATGTGTGCGCTATATAAGAAACTGTTAATAAATAAATAATAAATAGTACAGTCTAGTGATACTGTGTATAGACCAGTCCAGTGATATTGCTGTATAAGTCCAGTCCAGTGGCACTGACATTAAATTCCATTGGTACTGCTAAATAAGTCCAGTAATACTGCTACATAAGTCCAGTCCAGGGATACTGCCTTTAAAGATTATGGAGAACCAAAATTTGGAGTATAAACTAGTGAAAGTACAAGAGCCACAAGTGCTGAAGCTACTTCCACTAGTCATGATGACATAGAACGTGAAATGTCATCAATGTCATCACAGAGGAACATTTTGGATTATAATCCAAAATGCCAAAATTCAGTAACTTGAAGAAAAAAAATCTATCATTTGAGGACAAGCATAATGCAAATAGGCCATTTACGACATGGAGTGGCAATGAACGGCTAAGGCCCCGGATTTATGTTCATCATGAATAGTGGTTCAGCTTCACATGATGATCTAAGCCCTCCTCCATATGCTAAAACATTTAAGAGAGTAAAGCTGTCATCAAAAGCACAGCAAACAACAGTGCCTTCTAATGACATGGTATCACAAATCAATAAGGAGAGTCCAAGGGTGTTGGTTCTTGTGATGCCTTACCTTCCCATCATTATATGGGAAAAGGTGGCTCCTTCCACCATTTGCACGCCCTCTGCATATGCTGGAAGGATCACCCACAGTCCAGTTCCTGATTTTGAGATTAAAGGTGTGACTTTTGTATACTAGGAGGAGGATATTGCTGTAGCTGGTGCTGAGGAGGAAGTTGACAAGGAGGATGCTGCTGATGGTGATGTGGCTTGCTTAAATAAGGTGCCTTAAATAAGGCACCGGGCGAGACAGCTGTTGTCCGTAGGATGCAAAAGGCCATCTGGGCAGAAGACCAAAAAATCCACCACTTTGGTCTACAAGTATTTTTATCCAGATCTGAACAACAATTGTATTGCCATATGTAGATTAAGCTCATTCATAAGTCACTGTTTAGTTCAGAAACTGTGGCTAGGATCATAAGCAGTCTAGGGACACCAAATTCCTTGATCCTGTTGTATTCAAGCACCATAAAACCATGCCGGAGTCCTGCAGGCCATATCACCAGCATGACTGACTCCTCTAACTGGGATTCCTCCAGGGGATCCTGCAGCACTGCACCTACTGCTGCCACTGCTGCTGTTACTGCTGGGTGTCGTTCATCATCCAAGAGGGGAAGTCAGAACACTGCTATGTCTTTCACTAAGCAATTCACTGTCCAACAGTCGTTTGCGATGAGGATGAAGTACGACATCGGTCATCCTGTGGCAAAGCAGATAACTTTGGCTTTGACAGCTATGTTGGTGATAGATGTGCATCTGGTATCCACCATTAGTGGAGTGGTATTTAAATGATGGATGCAGGTACCCCAGTACCAAATCCCATCTAGATTCGACACTGACACAAGAAATAACAGGAAATTGGCCTGGGAGCCAATATAGGTGATGTTTGATTTCCATCACCTCTGGGGAAACACCTTTCTTATCAATTAACTAGCTCACCAATCATACATTACCACGGAAGTCCAGGAACAGAGCATTTTCTCCCTCATGGAGAGGGTCAAGTAGGCAAGTATGTGTAAAGTTATTCAAGTATTTTTTAAACAACAGCAAGTGTTTATGAGAAATGATTCAGCAGAGAAAGGGTTAGTTGGAAAAATGTGGTTTCCTGCTGGAATCGCAAGTCTTTTATTCTGGCTCCTTAAAGCACTTAAAGAGACAGATCTTGATTAATACAATTTTTGTGGGTTAGTGTCTCTTAATTATTAATCAATATGCAGTGAATATACATATATATGGGTGCATATGACTGTATACAGTAGAAATTGGAAATCGACTCAGTATGTTTGCAATTGTAATTTACTGTAAACAAGGATTAAATTAAAAGTGTACACAATTGGCCACAAAAAAGTGTAAATTGGTCATAAGCATAAGTTAAGATAGTCTGTATGCTCAGTCCTAACTGTGCACACCAAAGGTTGGTGATTCCTCCCTAGGATTGCGTAAACTTTAGGAACAGTCTGAACAGTCTGATAAATCTCAGTGAATATACATATATATGGATGCATATGCCTGTATACAGTAGAAATTGGTATTAGACTCAGTATGTTTGCAATTGTAATTTACTTCAAACAAGGATTCAATTAAAATGTACACAATTGGCCACAAAAAAGTGTAAATTGGTGTAACATTAAGATCTTGATTAATGTTGTTTGCTGTAGTGGTAGTGCCACATCAAGAAGAATGTTTTGCTGGGTTAAAAATACTCTTAAAAAACAAAAGTGATTCATGTAAAAAAAAAAAAAATATTTATGTACAATGAAACAAAGTTTCACTTTGTTACACACCCATAAGATGGAAGATATTTTGAAGGCTTTTTGATGTGCAACAGAACCAGCTGTTGCAGGTCACAGAGGCCCAGTTAGAAAGTACTAAGCTGTTACATGAAGAGCAAGCAAGGTACAGTAGTTAAATGGCTGCCAGACATCCGGACAGAAATGCTGGCACTGTATTTGAGTGGTTAAGCTCAGCAGGCCTACAGTATGTTGATTTTCTAATGATCAGGCTTCTTTTTATTGTGTTTTTTAGGTTTGAAAATGTGATTCATTGTTGACATTGATATCCGGTCCATAGGAAAATAGTGTCTAGGTTAACCACTTTTAGTTGAGAGGCAATTGGTCGAGACATAAAAAAGGTGGACAAGCAAAAGGTACAAGCAAGCATAAGGTAGACAACACTAATACAGTGTCCATGTTGACTTATTTCGACATACTGTAGATACCAAAATGTGAAAACCCTGTGACAACTTTTTCCTGTGTTGACCATTTACATGTCGGCATTTTCATTGTGTTGACATTTTGCCTATGTCGACCTACGCCATGTCAACTTTTGCAAGCGTCGACCCATTTCCTGTCTACCAATAGTGGTTGAGATATTGACTGTGACAGCTAGACAATGTTGACACAATCTACATTCTTTTATATATTAATGTTTTCAGCCTGCCAATTCTCATGAACTCTTTAAATAAAGAATAAAAAAACATATACATACTGTATAGGGGCTGATTCAGTTCAGGTTGCATTTTTCTGTATATTACAATAGGCAGATTCTGGTCTCTCCTCTGTAGGCTGCAGACAGAGTCAGCCTTCCGAAGTTAACACATGGAATTCACCAGGAATTATTCCCTGTGCGTTTGTACATAATTGAATCCGCCTAGAAGAATTAAATTAAATAAAAAACCTGATCAGACGTCACTAAAATGCATTTTTGAAAACTATAACAAATAGCACTATGAACATGTTCGGTTATGTTCCAAGGGTTTTGTTTCTGAAGTGGTAATATGGGGGGGTTATTCTGATTCACTCGGAAAAGCACAATCACTCTCTAATGGAAAAACCCATGTGCACTGCAGGTTAGGCTGATGTAATGTGCAGAGAGAGTTAGATTTGGGTGGGGTTTTACTTCAAACTGATATCTATATTGCAGTGTAAAAATAAAGCATTCAGTATTTACCCTGCACAGAAACAATAAAACACCCAAATCTAACTCTCTCTGCACATGTATCAACCCCACCTGCATTGCTTATGCTTTTGTCCATTAGAGAGTAATTGTGCCTTCCGAGTGAATCAGAATAACCCCATAGTCATATGCAAACAATACACATGCCAAAAAAAAAAATCTCACTGGCTGAAAGTTACATATAATCAGCATAGTAAATACAAGCATACTTACTGTTTTAAAGTCCTACTGTATGTTGACAAAGCAGCAAGAATAAATAATATGTGCTTATGGGTTGTGAGTTGTATATATAAAAATATCAGAATTAATAGGAGTAGAAACTTCTAGCTGGGAATGTTGATGAATGCAGCTTAGCGCAGCCAGCATCCGCTTTCCAATTACCTGCAGCTTGTTAGAGACTTAATTTTCCCAACATGAATACAGTGTTTAGCAGCAGTAGAAAGATGGCTTCTACTTAAATCAACACATCATCTCTCTATTAGTAAATACAAGCAGAAGTTAGTGTAATAGTGTAATCTTTAGTGGTGGGTGACTTGACCTGCAAAAGATTAGCTTTGAATCCTCATGCTATACATCGCATATATTTGCCGTTTGAGGCTTTACTATTAGTAGTACAATAAATTCTAAAATCAAAGTAATGTAGTTGTTTAAATTATTTTTAAATATTTTTAAGTATAAGAAAACAGGACAAAATAATTTGGCTAATCTGTATAGTATTTTGTCCGGTTTTCTTATACTGTACAGTACTTTAATACCCCTTTCACACTGCACTTGTTAAACGGTATATTGCCATTTTTTTCCCCTTTCAAAACGTTTAAGGCTGCAGTGGGAAAGCACCAGAGTTGATTTACCGGTTAAAGATAACCGGTATTTCAAAACGTTTAAAAAGCAGAGTCCTACAGTACATGTTTCAGAGCCATTTTTTATGCAGTGAGAATTGCTCTGAAATGGTATTTAGTAAAAAAAAAATATTACAGACCTGTGATAGGCTGTCCCCTGCATTCTGTCTTGAAACGTGTTCAGGGGATTAAATGGGTTGACTGATATGAATGGTACTTAAACGGTATTTAAAACAGTAATCTACTGCAATGTGAAGGCTCAGACCCATTTTAAATACCGTTTAAAAATACAGTTTTTTTTTAAAGTTTTGGCAGTGTAAAAGCGGTATAAGATGCAGTTGATTTCATTAAAAAGTTTGGTACTTGTTTCCTAGCACAGCCACAAATCTTGGCCATCGGGGGTAATTTTAGTGGCTTGCGACGCGACCGACGCTATGCCCCCGATTTTTCCATTGAAATGCATTGAAAACAGTGAAAAATCGGGTCGGTCGCGTCGTGTGCACCTAAAAATGCTTAAATGGTCCACCCGCGATGGCCGCGATTTCCCCATAGGGAACAATGTTAAATGCCTCAATTTACCCGCGATGACCCCGATTTCCCATAGGAAACAATGTTAAATGGGTCAATTTCCCCAAATCATCATAGGGAACAATGGTAAATGGGCCAGAAAGCCCAAAAAATCCCCCTGACCGTGAAATGTCCCCCCAAAAGTAGTTCACGCCACCCCGCGATGAACGTGAACCCGAAGCGTGGCGAGCGCAGCGAGCCCGCGAAGGGCGGCGGTACGCGTCCTTTGACCTTTTCATACCCCCACTATCCACTAGGGCGTGGAGTGTGAATAGAATAGTGTGGCGAGCGCAGCGAGCCACCGAGCCCAAAGCGTGGCGAGCGCAGCGGATACCTTCACAGGTAAACGCGTCCCTTCGCGGGCTTCACAGGTATCCGCGTCCCCTCGCGGGGCTCGCTGCGCTCGCCACGCTTCGGGCTCGGTGGCTCGCTGCGCTCGACACACTATTCTATTCTCACTCCACGCCCTAGTGGATAGTGGGGGTATGAAAAGGTCGGAGGACGCGTACCGCCGCCCCTCGCGGGCTCGCTGCGCTCGCCACGCTTCGGGTTCACGTTGATCACGTGGTGGCGTCAAATGCTTTTGGGGGGACATTTCAATGTTCAGGGTTGTTTTTGGCCCATTTACCATTGTTCCTATGATAATTTGGGTAAATTGAGCCATTTAACATTGTTTCCTATGGGAAATCGTGGTCATCGCGGGTAAATTGAGGCATTTAACATTGTTCTCTATGGGGAAATCACGGGCATCGCGTCTGGCCCATCGCACCCGATTTTTTTGCGCATGCGATGCCCGCGATGGCCCCGATTTTACCCCCCGATGACCGCGATTATGATCGTTGTGGCCGTGCTAGGAAACAAGTACCAAAAGTTTTTAATGTACTTTGCCTGTTATGTTTTACTTTTGTACACATTCCTTTGTGTCATATAAATAAGGGATAATAATAATAGTAGTAATAATAATAATAATAATAATAATAATAATAATAATATAATGCAAACAACAAAAAAGCTTACTTGTTGGAGCTATATTTTTTACAACATCCTTAAATTAGTCCCCCAAACATTCCTAGTTATCAGTACTTTAACAGGTTAACAATGGATCTAGAGAAGCCATTGTGCAGCCCTTGAGTTCATGCCATTATAAAGCTGCCCCCATTGGTGGTATCACCAATACATTGCTCGGAGCATCCTAAGGCTGTAGAGTCAACAGTAAACCTGGCTGCTCCAGGAATTCTGCTAGCTAAATGTAGGGGCCATAGGTCAGTGATAATGCTGCCTCCACATGTCCGTGGTTAAGTGGACAGCATTTTTGAGGACACACTTTTCTTAGTGTCCCAGAACACTCTGGGAATTGCTTGCATAATGAAGGGGAATCTTGACGGGATTTGGTACCAGGGACACAGTACATCAATCATCTGTCTAAATCCCACTGCACTAACAGCGGACACTGGATTCAGGACTAACTCCAGAATAGTTGTTATGTGCTCAGTAATCTGCTTCCCAACAGGTTGACTACTGTTATACTTCATCTTCCTCACAAAGGAATGTTGGACAGTGAGCTGTTTACTTAAATTAGTAAAAGTGGTCTTCTGACTTCCTCTCTGGGATGATGGTTGGCACGCAGCAGCAACAGCAGTAGCAGTACATGTAGAACTCAAGGATTCTCTGGAGTAATCCTGGATAGGAGAGGAGTCAGTCATGCCAGTGGCATGGCTGTAGGACTACTTCCAATCCTGATTGAGGAGGAAATTGACGATGAGGGAGATGGTGTTGTGGATAGGAGGTGATTGGATACAACAGGAAAAAAAATATTTTGGTGTCACTGAACTGCTTACGCTCTTAGCACAAGTTTCTGTACTTGACAATGACTTACAATGAATGTGCTGCAGTTGATGTATAAGAATGAAAATCTTCCTCATCATCCTTCCTCCTCATTGCCCAGTACACCTATATCCTTCTACACCACATCCTCAATCTCATTGTCAGCAACTGGACTGGCGGTGCTCCTCCCAGCACTTGCACAGAACATGCAAATGGTGGACGGAGCCTCCTCTACAGTGTTAGGAAGATCTGGCTTAGACATCACACCCATGGACACACTAAGACTCTCCTTGCAGATTTGTGATATCTGTGCTTTAACTAGTTTTATTTATTTTTTTTAGAGGGGGGGAGGGCTTCCATCTTCATGAAAAGCTGAACCACCAGTTTTGAACATAGGCCAAGGTCTTAGCCTTTCCTTGCCACTTTGTTCGCTAAATGGCATATTGCCAATTTTACTTTCTCAGATAGTTAAAAAAAAAATGGTTATTAACATTAGCTTCTCAGATTTTACCTGGCCATTATGAATTGGGCATTGGCCGTAACAGATGACATTGATTGAGTTGCATTGTCAATGTCATGACTAGTGGCAGCAGCTTTAGCGTAATATATACTGTATAATATATATATACAGTGTCTCACACTAATACCTTGATAAAGGGGCCACTCATCTCTGAAACGTTGGCGCATCATTATGCCTGGTGTCTTGGTATTTGTGAGTGCCATCATCCCATATAACTTCTACATTGACACAGTTGTTAATGTCTATTGGAGTGCACTGCGTTATTTGATTTTTGAGGCTCCATTACTTGGAGTGCTGCCTCCACAGACTTGTATGTATACACACACACACATGTATATATATATATATATATATATATATATATATATATATATATATCGTAGACAGTTGCAGTCTGGCACTCTCCTTTACATTGGCAGCTGCCCTGGTGCCCTCAAAGGTGTCAGGTAGTAGGCAGAAAGAAGGCGGCACTTAGAGGTCTTTTCAGCAATATATATTTTTAAATAAGTGACTGACGTTTCGGAGCTTGCGCTCCTTTATCAAAGTGAATAGGTGAGACAGTGCAATAAGGTGCAATCCTACCTTAAATAGGGTGTCCTCCATCCTGTAGCGTGTCCGGTCCCCGCCCGCTGGAAACGCCTGGACCCAGAAGTCAGATGTCGGCCATAGCCAGAAATGACATGTAGGGGAACGATCTCTCTAGCTTGCTTGGAACGCAAGCAGCCCGGTCAACATGGTGATCTCCCCCGAAATAACTTGGTATGCGTCTCAGCTGGTTGGTGGACCTGGGGCATAAACAGGATGCAATGGACACTATTACATGTGCATTACAAAATCATAGCAGTGTAAACAGAATAAAATATGACATTATTAAAATCTGACAATGCATTCTCCTGAAACAATGTGATTAAAAATGTGCTTGTACAAACTCAACGTAAGTGAACTGTGGTGGAAAATGTGGGAGAATGACTCATGTGTGGTGCCTGTATATATATATATATATATTATTTTGCCGAAAAGCACTGTGAATTTGTATGTGCTATGTACTAAAATAATTAAAAAGCCGGAATTTATGGTGTCTTTTGCTCTACCAAATATCATAATTATGTGATTTTTCGCAGAGAACTATATGTTACCTGCGTTCTGGTATTCATTCTATCACACCTGTAATACATGGTGCGTGAATTAAGTATTCAATTATCGACACCTACTGTAAGTACAGTCAGTACTGGGCAGCAGCCCCTGAGGAGTGGATGTATCAAGCCTTTGCTGTTAGTAAGAAACATAATTGCTGCATTGTATACAATACTCATAGATAGATTTGAATTACTACTTGGAGAAGTTGGACCATGTTATTCTTTACATGTGCAGTCTCCCAAAAATGTCCATCATAATAAGGTTCCCAGTGACAGCCATTCATTAAGGCTATTTGGTTTAGTGGCATTCAGGCAGAATATCCATTTAGTTTCTGATCTCAACAGATGTCCTCCTCTGTCTCCTCCTCTGATCGAATCTGGGACATGGTCTATAGCCGTATGTCTCAAATCACTCAACTTGTGTTTAGAAGTTGCAAAATGTTTTGCAATCGGCTGGTCATTGTCCTTGCCATCCAAGGCTGCCTTTATGGCCGACCGGTGCATGGCCATTCTTTCTCTCATTGTTCTCACCGTTTTCCCTACATATATTTTGCTGCAGGGGCACTGGATCGCATACACTACGTGTGTTGATCTGCACGTGAGGACATGTTTAATCGGGTGGGATTTCTTGGTTATCGGGTGTATGTAAGCACCTCCTGTTACCATGTTCTCACAGGTTGTGCACTTGAGGCACTTGTAGCAGCCATGGGCCTTAGTTAGGAAGTGCGTTTTTGGTTTTGTATCAGAGAACCCAGTAATATCGCTATGGACAATGATGTATTTGATACTCTGTCCTTTTGTATAGCATAGCATGAGTCTCTTTTTATTGAGACCATGCAAGCTCTTGTCAGTCTTGATAATGGGCCATAACGCCCTAGTTGTCCTGGGTAATACTGCACTGCTAACATTCAATTTGGTTACAAAGGGAATGGTATCCTCTCTCTTGTTCTTAGCAATGTTGGATTTTAGTAGATATTCCCTATCCAATTGTAATATCTCCATCTTCTGTTGCTTGAGTAGTGTTTCATTATAACCTCTCTGTGTGAACTTGGTAATCAACTCGTCCAGAATACCTGGGAGTAGTGTTGGCTCACTTACAATTCAAGCTGCCCTCAACATCTGGGACTTGGGTAGCGCTTTCTTAAGAGTGATGGGGTGGTGACTATTCGCTTTCAGTGTGGTGTTCCTGTCCGTTGTTTTTACACTCTCCTTTCCTGTCCCATCCCTCCCTAACTCTATCCTATTCTACCTCTCCTTATCCCCGCACAACACCTACCCCGAGTGCGCTATTTACACCAAAATATAGCATGAAAATGCTGAGCATTCCCATGGCAATCGCCCGGTGATGCAGGTTTTGGGTGATGGGCAGCTGACGGCAGTGGAAATCAGCTACCTGCTTGCCTCCCGCAAAGGGCGTTGCAGATGAGAGACACCATAGAGGTGTTTCTGATCTGCGAGCACTGGAGAAATCATTCAATGGTCGCATTATGCAAATCATTCATTCGCATCCCTGCAGGGGATCGCAAGGGAATACGATGTGCGAAGGGGGGGCGGGCAGCCATGGATGGATGGCAGCCAGCCTTTGTTGGACTCGCAAGGCTGCAAAATTCGCAGCTTTGTGAGTCAACCCGAATAAGGCCCTAAATACAGTAGCAGACAGAGTGTGTTGGTACAGAGAAAACCCAACACTAACAAACACCTAGCATTGGATTAGACAAACAAAAAATGTAGCAAGAAACATCTGTTGCTGTATTATATTCTATTAATATAAATTTGTATATAAAAGACAGCAAAATAAAAATATGTAAAAGACAGAATGAAAAAACAGACAACATAATGACATTATATTCTTTAGCTTATAAAGAGCATTACTGTTGTTTACAATAACAAGCAGATCATAACCATGGACGGCAGTGAGTGTTGTTAAGGATAATAAGTAGGGAAGTTCCAGATTTTGGTTAAAGTTAGACCTTTTGGATAAGTTGCATACAATAGCACCAACATGTTTCGAGCTTTAAGAGCTCTTTTTCAAGGATACCTGTATGCTGGACTGGTTTTCTTATAAAGGTAATGTCGATTGCATCACTGGAATTGACTTAGCTGGACAAGGATTTGAGGGGTATATATTGTTTTGACCTCCCCATTGATTAGGGCATATTCAGGCATATTCTTTTTTGAAGTCCCCACTTGCTTAGGCCATTAGGAGGTTCTGGTCATGCTATTTGGAGCACTATGGGGCGGTTGCTCTAGGTAGGCTGCTCTTAGTTTATGTATATTTAAGTAAGGACCATTATCATTTGGCTCTCCACTAGTCAATTATACGTCCTGGATGGGGGTTAGCATGGATTTGGGGTGCGGTGCCCTTGGATTGGTGTGGCTGGGTTGCTCTGAGGTGGCACACTATTATTTTCTATTTAACACTTTTTTCTCACTAATAATCTCATCACTAACACTATTCCTTAATATTTTAATTACATCCATCACTTATTTACTGGGGTGCTTCACCCCGTACTTATATATAGCAAAAGGAACCCCTAATACTCAGAGAATACTTGACCTTGGGGGCTTATCCATATATTTTCAAATATTGCACTTTATGAGGAGAGAGTGGGGGCCTTGAAAAAAGTCTGGAGTCAGACCGAAACGTCGGCCCTTGGCCCACTGTCTTGCACTATTTGCACTTTATTGTTGGGATGATGGAATAAATATACCTGCTTAAGAAGAAGACTGGTGAGTGTCCTCTATGCCTTCTACAATATATATATATATATATATATATATATATATATGTATATATATATATATATATATATATATATAAAATAAATGAATATAAAAACAATATAATATACACTTGAAGCTTCTTGTTTCTTGTGGAATAAATTTTCTTTATTTTCACAGAGCTTTAAGACAGAACCCAACGCGTTTCATCTCTCTTGGAGACTTCATCAGGGGTTTTTTCTAAAAATATACAGTATAAAATTCTCTTAGACATCACATAATATATACATCATACATTTCTAATTTAAAAAATATATAATTAAAAATATAAATATAAAGCAGTTCATATATATTAAATAAATGGTTTCCTTGGAGGGGGAGGGGGAACGGAAACAGATTGATATCCAGAATAAAGTTCAGTACATACCTTATAGACATTAAATGAATATGTAAAAAGATGTACTGGAATTGTATATATAGGAACCTTGTTGTGAAGTTCAAGTCAATTTTCACAATTGCACAATTATGATTAAACATTTACATCCATAACACACATTAAAAAATTTAAATAAATTAAAAAAATCAAAAATTAAAAATTATACACGTTATGAATAATTAAACACATTAAAACACTTTAAAAAAATTAATATCACTTAATAAGATGGTTCTCATAAGAACTTATATGTAATAACAATTTAAACCACTTAATAACACAGCACCAAGTAAAATATTATATTATATATATATATATTTATTTATTTTTAGAATAAAAGGGACTTAATTAATTTATTATTTACTATTAGTAATATTTTTTAATTTTCTTATTAAATGGGTAAATTTTGTAATTTATGAAAATATTATATATACCAACACAAATAGATATTTAAAATGCGTGGTAATAGATTAGATAATATACACTTTGGTAAGAAGTTCGCTACAATAAAATCATTCTAATTGGTAGATTATCCTTAGTATTATCTTTTTAGTGTCCAGACTGACATCCGGGTAAGCTACGCTGCGCTCCATAGTGAGTGGAATGAGACGCATGACGTTTCACTCAGTAAGAACCAGGCACATTCCTGGTAAGATGGCCGTGCGTTCCACAGCGGCTCCAGTGGAACGCACGCCGCTATTAAAGAGCTTTTCTCTTTCTAAGCTCCCAGTTAAGTTATAAAAACATTAACCAAGACTAATCGAACCCCGCTCTTCAAGTGGAGCTTATCTGACAGGTTCATATTACACTCAGAACCTGTTAAATCCCACGAATAAACCAGAGACATAGCGCAATGCATTATGGGGCGATTAAGCAATTTACATGAAGTTATATATATTCCCCACTTGTATCATCCCCACAATTAATTTGGTATAATTCTAAATAGATATAGAACCTTATAGGTTAAACAATACATTTAATTTGTGGACATTATGATTAATAAATTAATTATAAAATATCTATAGAGGATATTAATCCAACAGGATATGATGTCATATCAGTTTCCCTATATATAGAGATCAGCCACTAGGTTCATTCACTTGCTGGCTGAATCCCAGAGAGCACACACACTCAGGAGCTATACAGGGTAAGCTAAATTTTGTATTGATCTAAGTGATGATTGTTAAGGTTGACTTGAGCTAAAATAATTGGACTCTGTAATTTTGATTATTAGGAATATTTCCTAATTCCTTTGGGCCCTAACGGGAATTTATACACTGAAAAGGTGGTTGAATGAACTTATGTGTATACTGGAACTCTTGACCTATATGTTAAGTGTTAATCCCCAATTATACATTAACATATAGATATTTATAATAGAAGAAAAACTAAAAATCAAAATAAAACTTTTTTCAATAACTAGGTACTAAGACGGTTATAAGATACCTTTTTTGGGCTTTCTATGCACAGGTGTGATAACACCTAAAGACGTTTGTGCCGTATCTTAATAGCACAAGGTATGTGTATATCATAAACAATCTATATTCTAATAAATAGTATAAATACTATAAAGGAATTATTTGTCGGTAGTGGAGTACAAATATTCTCTTTATGGTCCTACTAGGTACTCACCACTGTAGAGGACTAAATCCAGTTCTTTATCCGATCAGTAGAACAACACCAATTGTTTCAGAGCCTTAAAAGGCATTTAATGTCTATAAGGTATGTACTGAACTTTATTCTGGATATCAATCTGTTTCCGTTCCCCCTCCCCCTCCAAGGAAACCATTTATTTAATATATATGAACTGCTTTATATTTATATTTATATTTTTAATTATATATTTTTTTAATTAGAAATGTATGATGTATATATTATGTGATGTCTAAGAGAATTGTATACTGTATATTTTTAGAAAAAACCCCTGATGAAGTCTCCAAGAGAGATGAAACGCGTTGGATTCTGTCTTAAAGCTCTGTGAAAATAAAGAAAATGTATTCCACAAGAAACAAGAAGCTTCAAGTGTATATTATATTGTTTTTATATTCATTTATTTTATATATCAGTTAAGACCATTTAAGACATCCATTACTATAGGGCGCTGAAGACACTATTGTTGGTGTTTATGTGTAATAGTAGTTCCTACTAGTGGGGAACTAAGTGTCTAAGCGACCGACTAGTTTATTCTATTTAGCGCATATTGGAGAACTTGTTCTGTATATATATATAGATAGATAGATAGATATAGATATATATAGATATATATCCAAGATCCCTGAATCCTACTACCATGTAGCTTTTAAATCTGGTTACTTCTATTATTCAGTGTGCCGGGGAAAACTCTTTTTTTTTTCTTACTCAGTATTACCCCTCACTTTCACGCACAGTAAACTGATTGAGCATCTGCAAGTATGTATTTCTAGATGTTTCTGTTTGCTTAATTCATTGGGTGTAGGGAACACTCCAACAAATACAATTGTCAGCAGTATTTCTCAGTGGTTCGCAACTCAGAGTCTCAGATTTTTACTTTTGCATTATAACCTAGCACTAAATACTACATATAATTCTGCTATATAGCACTAGGGATTGGAGTATATGAGACTTGAAATAACTGTTGATGATTCATGCAAGCACAATATGAATGTAGCCAGACCTGCAACCAGACAGATCCCCATTATCTCAGCCTGTGGACAAGTGCTGCGCATGAAGTTAAATGACTTATAATGATGGACCAGCCCCTCTTAGCAAGCAATAATGTGCTGGAAAGGAATGCTGTGTCATCATTATTTTAATTAAGCACATTCATGAAGGATATTGTAGAAAAATGCTTCAAAATTATTTCCAGTATACTGTCATACCATAACCTCTACATCATTCTACCAAGGCAGATTAGACTACACTACACTGACATAATATCTAATGATCCTGTATTGGGAATGCCAGATTTTGCTCATTCATTGTTTTGCCATAAGAATGGAAGCATGTTGTATGGGGTGGGTACAAAATGTACAAATTGTCATCTGGTTGACCGAAGTGTATCTTCTTTGAACAGCAGGCATGTATTCACCACTTTTGGCCAGATCTCCAATTTCTTACCTTAATATCTACCCATACCTCCCAACATGACCCTCTCCAGGAGGGACACATTGCTCTGCTCCTGCACTTCCCCCTTAATGCATGATTACCTTCATCTGTGTTGAACAGGTAAATTGCTAAGAAAGTTCTTTCAACACAGGTGATGGTAATCATACATTAAGAGGGAAGTGCAGAGCATTGTGTCCGTCCTGGAGAGGGTGATGGAGAGGGTGATGTTGGGAGGTATGCCTACCTCTAACCAGACCTCAAATGCCTAACCCTCACACCCACCACCACAGCCTAATCCTAACTTTACCCAGCAGCCCAGCTCTCCCAAATGAAGTCTAAACCTAATGTCGACATATGACATGTTGACAGTATGAGAATGTCAAAATGTTACATGCCCACATTTAAAAAATTAGGATATCATAAATGGCAACATTGGGATGTCCTCATTATGAATGTTGCTATTGTTATTGTTGATACTTGGTACTTTTGACTAAATCCCCTACAGGTGCCCTCACTTAGATGCATGAATGTAGATGCCTGAATGTGTGCAAATATCTGTCACATAAATTAAATGCAGCACCCTAGTGGCTCAAGGCTGTAGCTGCAATGGCTGTGCATATTAACCAAAATTTTGATGGACCACATTCTGCTACTTCCCTTTACCTCACAGCAAAAACATAACACACATTGGCATAACTACTGTGTGTATTGGGTCCATACCATCTCCATGGTCCACCTCCATCTGCATCTTGTCACACTGCCAAATAGAAAACAGGAGACTGCTAGGACAAGCGCCACCATCACCCCTGGTGATGCTTGCTTTGCGGCTTTGAGGCTACAGGATGAAGGCATCTGGCTATGTCACTGGCACACTTGGTCATGCTCAGGTAGGCTGTGGGATTATGTCCTGAAATCTCCAACTGTGGAAAATTGACAGGTGCAGTGCTCATAACAGAAGGATGCTGTCAGATTTGTAGCCTGCAGCACAGTATTGTAACTGTTGTGGCAGGAGCTTTGGGTTCATCTGCACGGGCTCCTGGGTTTCTGCTGTATTATTCTGGTGGAATACTAAGAGGGGTTTAGTGTGTTTTTGGGGGGTGGGGTCATTGGGTCATTGAGTACTGGGAAGGGGTCACTTTGTGCTGGGTAGGGGCTGGGGCATGCTGAAAGAGGTCAGCACATACTAGGAGGGGATTGGTAAATTAGTTAGTCCCTTGGGTTATAATAAGCTACTGTATGTGCATCAACGAATAACTCCAAAATTCAGTAGGTATATCTTAATGATTGTATTACAAATGATAGCCAGCTGTAACTACAGAAGACATGTCCACTACAGAAGTGAGCTGCAAAGAGGTGTCTCTAGAATGTTTGGGGGAGGACATCAAAATCTTGTTATGGGGCCCACAAAGTCACCCCTGATAGCACATCCTCACAGTAACTCACCAGATACGAGGGGTGACATTTAATAGAATGCGATTTTATCGCATTTTTAGAAATCGCACTATATTGCCGCAAATCACACTTTTAGAATTCACATTTTTCCCTTGTAATCCGCATATTTAACGAAATGTGAATTTGCAGGGAAAAATAGCAATATGGTGCGATTTGTGGCGATTTTAAGTCATGGAAATGTGCACATTTCAAAACTTGCGATTTTTGGTAAAAAAAAAAAGAAATCGCGCAAAAAACGGCGTGGGGGTCCCCCCTCCTGAGCATAACCAGCCCCGGGCTCAAAGAGCCGGTTCTGGTTTCATAAAATCACGCCAGCAAACCAAATAGGGGTCCCCTGGAATTTATAAACCAGCACCAGGCTCAAGGGCCGGTCCTGGTTCCCAAAATACGGGGGGCAAAATGAGTAGGAGTCCCCGTATTTTAAGAACCAGCATCGGGCCCTACCAGCCAGCAGGGTCATGCCACAGCCAGGGGGAGACTTTTTATACAAGTCACCCCGGCCACAGCATTCATCCCCCCTGACCGGTCAGCATAGGCAGGGGTCCTGGGGGGAGTGGGGACCCCCCCAAAGAAGGGGTCCCCCCCTCCAGAACTTACCTGCCCATGCTGAAGCCCGGGGCTGTCCTCGATGCCCTTGGGCTGTGGGCATCAAGCTGTTTTTTTTGTAAAAAATAGCTGAAAAACGATTCTCTTATACTGTGGAACTATGAGTCCCATTGCAAAATGGGGAAAGGGACAAGGGAAAGAGGCCTAGGGCACAGGACTAATTTGAAATAGGGTGAGAGGGTATTCTCCAATCAACAAAATTAATAATAAATATATAACATTATACAGTTGTGGAGGTGCTCCCAGGGAGTATGTTAAGTAGTACGAGAAAAGGGAGATATCCAAGGAAGGATATCAAAGAAGTCTCCCGGGTGGGGCACAACCCTCTATTAGCAGAATATTAACTGTTAAGATTAAACTTTATTATCTAAAAATCGACCCATTAGGATCAGAACAAGACAGACAAAAGACAGACAACATTAAACATGAATGAATTGGAGAAAGCAGTGAAAATATAACTTTCTAAAAGTGTCTGTGGATCTATAGAGGGACAATAATTGTAAATACTACCTCGGTAGATCCTTTAAGAGTTTATGAATATCATTCAAAGATATTACAGACACAAACTACAGACACTTTTAGAAAGTTATATTTTCACTGCTTTCTCCAATTCATTCATGTTTAATGTTGTCTGTCTTTTGTCTGTCTTGTTCTAATGAACTATGAGTCCCAGCAAGCCTCCCACGCATGCTGGTACTTGGAGAACCACTAGTCCCAGCATGCGGAGCATTAAAGGGCCCGCTGGAACATGTAGTTCCACAGTAAAAAAATAGTTAAATAAACACACTGACACCCATTACAAATAAAACTTTAATACATGTAAAGCCCACACATACTGATACTTACCTATCTTGAGCCCCTAGGTAGGTCCCTGACTCTGGGGTCCAGTGCTCCGGGGTCCAGGGCTCCGGGACTGTAGAGTCCGGGGTGCAGGATCCGAAGAAATCCATAGGGGGACCTGTGGAAGAAAATCCTACTCACCAAGGTCCTCAGGCAAAGCTCTGTCCTCTTGATCCGACGTAGTATAGGTCTTCTGCCCTGCGTCAGGTCTTCTGCGTCTACTCCCGCTGGTATCCGTCTAACGAACTAGCTGGAGAGACGCTGATGCTCCATCTTCAGCGTCTCTCCTCCGATTGATTCTAGTGACCGCCATCGGCCAATCGGGAGCCGAGTTTGGCGGCCAATAGAATCATGTACGCAGAAGACCTGATGCAGGGAAGAAGACCTGGACTATGTCGGATCAAGAGAACAGAGCTTCGCCTGAGGACCTTGGTGAGTAGGCTCAAGATAGGTAAGTATCAGTATGTGTGGGCTTTGGATGTATTAAAGTTTTATTTTTAATGAGTGTCAGTGTGTTTTTTTAACTATTTCTTTTACTGTGGAACTACAAGTGCCAGCGGGCCCTTTAATGCCCCGCATGCTGGGATTTGTGGTTCTCCAAGTCCCAGTATGCAGGGAAGGCTTGCTGGGACTCATAGTTCCACGGTATAAGAGAATAGTTTTTCATCTATTTTTTACACAAAATCAGCTCGATGCCCACAAGCCCAGGGGCATCGAGGACAGCCCCGGGCTTCAGCATGGAAAGGTAAGTTCTGGAGAGGGGGGGCCTTCTTTGGGGGGTCCCCACTCCCCCAGGACCCCTGCCCATGCTGACTGGTCAGCGGGATGAATGCTTTGGCTGGGGGGACTTGTATAAAAAGTCTCCCCCGGCTGTGGCATTACCCTGCTGGTTGGTTGGGCCCGGTGCTGGTTCTTGAAATACGGGGGACCCCTACTCATTTTGTCCCCGTATTTTGGGAACCAGGACCAGCCCTTGAGCCTGGTGCTGGTTTTATAAAATCCAGGGGACCCCTATTTGGTTTGCCCTGTGATTTTATTAAATCAGGACCGTCTCTTTGAGCCCGGGGCTGGTTATGCTCCGGAGGGGGGACCCACGCCGTTTTTTTTCTTCAAATTTTTTATTTAACTCTATTTTTACACCAGAAACATGCACAGATCACAATGATCTGTGCATGTCTCTGACCAATTCGCACATCAGAACCTGGTCTGAAAAAAGTGCGATTTATAGACACCTCAAAAGTGCGATTTCCGTTTGCGCATCCCATTAAATATGAGTTTTGTATACTTTTCTGTGCGAAAACATCTGGATGCGCTAATAATGCAAATTTTTCCCACACATTGAGAAAGTGTCAGTTTTCAAAAAAATAATGCGATTTACGGGACTATTAAATGGACGATTTGAGGAAGAAATGCGATAACACCATTTTGTTTCCTAATTATTTAAAAAAAACAAAATCGGACTCTATTAAATGTCACCCGAGGTGTTCAGATACCAAAGATGCAGAAAGTTTGTTTAGCTGCATAAATGACATAACTTGTTAATCCCCTAAGAGCATGTAAGATATTTTAACAGTCTCAAACTTCAAATAACTACACAGAATTAAAGTATGACATTTTGTCGTTGATCTATCCCTGCTATTGCTGTACTGGGACAAAGATAGTGATACGGATTGCAATGATATATGTTCAGCTGCAATCCACTTAAATAAGCTTCCAGCAATAAACTGTGTATATTAGTTGAAGAACTCTGGAGTATTTTTTAAATAATATTATACATTCATTGTGTTTTTAGATTCACACGAGACAAATAAAACATGAGATTGACAAACAGGTTTTGTGGCTTATGAGGAAGCTATTTAATAGGTTTCTTTTATCATATCCAATATTTTTCCTTAGCGTAGCTGTACGTTATTTTGGCATGTGTCTGGCAATAGACAAATGTTTCCCTTTGCAGCCAGTTATTATTACTGTTCTGTTTTATTGACTGAAAATTGCATCAAATATCAGTAGGTATATAATACAGCCCTCAGTCTATTTCAGAAATAATGAAAGACAAAACTCCTTCATTCATGACCTCGCATTTCAAGGTTCTTAAACTGTGGATATAGCTACACATTGTTTTCTGAATAAGCTCACTAGTGTGGAAAGACAGAACAAAGTGTTATGCTTTTGGTAACATATTTTACTGCTGCTGTAAGCAGAATACATTTGCTGTGCCACTCGGTTAATAGCAAACAGTAAAGAACTAGGGTCTACAATAACTTAAGTGTTTAAATGTACTGTAAATATTCCGAGAGAATCATTTTATTCTACAGTTACTGTTCCCTTGTGCTTTAAAAGAAATTTGCTGTCAGCTATTAGACATACAGTTATATTAGTTATTCACACGTATAAATTCTAGATTAAAAGTGTTCCCCACAAGCAATAAATGTGACTACCTTTATTTTAATGATAATATAAAGTGCATTATGTGTCATATTTCTCTGGCCTTATAGAGTAATCTCAGATTTCCTTTACTGCAATTTATCTCAGATTGACCCCATATATTTCAAGTACATAGTGCACTCTAAAGCAGGGCTGGGCAACACCGACCCTCCAGATGTTGTTGAACTACACATCCCAGCATGCCTTGCATCAGTTTTTGCATGGCCACATAGCAAAACTAATGCAAAGCATCCTGGGATGTCTAGTTCATTAACATCTGGAGGGCCGGTGTTGCCCCGCCCTGCTCTAAAGGCTTGTTCATAGATAAGCAAATAATTGAATGGACATATTAAACAAATAGGGACTAATTCAGACTGGATTGCAAAGCAAATGTTTTTTTTCTAAGAGACAAAGCCATGCTGCACTGCAGGTGGGGCAAATCATACCTGCCAACATTTGTGTTGTCCAAGTCGGAACTTTCTGAATTTTGGGGCATGGTCTACTGTCAGGGGGCATGGCCTCATGCCCATGAGGCCATGCCCAATTTTGCTGCTATGGGAGCATGGCCAGCAACTCTATGAGCTTCTGGCCATGCCCCTGGCCTCTCTGTCTTCGGGAATAAATTTTATGCGCATACAATGGGTAACAGAAGGACTCCCAACTGCCCACCACACTGAGGGACACTGCTGGCCCCAGGCGGGACCATCCCAAAAACCAGGACAGTCCCGCAAAAATAGGGACAGTTGGGAGGTATGGACAAATGTATCATGTGCAGAAAGAGTTAGATTTGGGTGAGTTTTTTGTTCCTGTGCAGTGTAAATTCTAGCTGCTTTATTTTTCCACAGCAAATTAGATTTCAGTTTGATCATAAGGTTATCTACCAAAACACACATATTTGATGTCATAGGGCCAAAGCTCTTTGAAATGGTATGTGCCTATATTTGATAAATGTGCACATTTGTAAGAGGAGCTTATAATTTAGCTTTGAAAGTGGCAAATTATGTAAGGGTTCAATGTTGTTACCCTTCTGATGGAAAAAGTTGTCAAAATGGAGGTACTGTATTAACCCTTTGAGTGCCAACATATCTGTGAAAGATGTTAAAGATATCTGCTAAAGATCCCATAAATATATATATAAAAAACAAATAAAAAATGTTGAGTAAAAAAAGATTAGATTCCTTACATACTGTAAGGCAAACATTACAGGTCGTTATCATGAATAAAAATGTTTACTTGCCAATTTTTACACCTATTTTGACAAATTCACTTGACACTCAAAGGGTGAATGTATCCTAATTGACCATTTTTTGGGTCAAAATTTTTCATCATCAAAATGCCAATTTTTTTTTTTTTAACAGTACAAATCACAAATTATAACTTTTTTTTCTAGTAAGATGTTGCGCTTTCAAAAAATACCATTTCTCTCACATCAATTAAATGTAGGCAAAATGATCACGAGTGTTTTCAACACAATAGCTTAATTTACTATTAGCACAGCAGAGACATACTTTGAACTTTTTTCCACCTTTCAAAAAAGGCAAATTTTATGTGAAGTTTTCACTTGAAAAAGTAAAATTTTTGTTTTTCACTATATATTTTCCTATCTTGATTTAAAAACGAATGTGTTGGAATAATATGGTTACATGATAAGGCTGACTATTTTAAAACTAAAGAAATTAAATATTAAAATTTTGTGCACAACAGTGTTTTAAGTAATTTTCTTGTGATTACCAGGCAATAAGTATTAAGGATGCACATTGATTGAAAGAGTGAACTCTTTTAAACAAGCACACCAGGCACAGTGGAGTCCAATGAGCAGTATCTATCTACTACCTCATCAAATTGTAACTCACAGGCAGGGCCGGTAACAGGAATCTTGGACCAAGTACACTTATGTCCCGTCCCGTCCCCCCCCATAATATTCTTTTGTTGCCCCTCCTGAACTTGGACCCAGGAAAGACGTTGGTGATGGCTATGAGATAGTGTCACATTTAATTTTGTAACGTATGTAAAGAGGCGGGATTACTGCACTAAATGTAGAGAAGCAGCTTAAAAATTTAAGAGTGGTATCAATAAAAGAATAAATGAGCACTAAAGGAAAAAGTAAAGCTATGGGCAACTGTAAAAAGTGGATTAATACAATATATACAGTTCTCTTGTGAGAATGTGAAGTCTGCAGATAATGTAATTACACCTACCCTACCTCTTAACAGCTCCATTGGCAGGTGGAGGAAGCAGCTATAATTCAGTGCTGCTGTTATTGTTTTCACCACTGTCCAATTGATGAAAATAAGTGTAAGAGTGTCCCATACCTGTATTCAATAAGGGATCCATCGGGCCAATTTAAATCATCCTGAGAATTGCAATGGCTCTCTGTAGGTCTGCAGCCAATCTAAGTTATGGTGGGAAAATGACAGTTGGTGGCTTAAAGTGACACCAATGCAAAAGTTATTTGTAAATATATAGCCGTGAAATAGGAGAACCTGGTCTCTAAAGGTGTGCACACACTTGTACAATTTAGACTATATTACAATTTAGACTATGTATACAATTTAGAGTATATAGTGCAGATCTGCACTATATAGTCTATACAGCCAAGACTTTCTGGCTGCGATACGGGAGCGCGCATCGGGATCGCAAGGGTTAAACCCCATACAATCTGCATGAGATCCAGATGAGATTTTGACTATATAGTCAAAATTTAATCTGGATCTAATACAGATTGCACAAGTGTGTACACACCATAAGTAAACATTTATTTAAAAAATAGAAAATAGAAAAAAAAAACGTTCTAAAAATTTGACATTTGCTTTTTACACTGAACAAATGAATGAAGCATATTGGTGTGTCACCATACTCCAGCACTAAGGTAGCCAACTCCTGTCCTCGAGAGCTACCAACAGTTAATGTTTTCCAGATCTCCTCACAGAATCACAAGTGAAGTAATTAGCTCCACCTGTGGATTTTTGAAAATGTTTCAGTAATGCTGTGTACACACGGGTGAGATATATTGCTCAGCCATATATGGCTGAGCAATATATGGCTGAGCAATATATTGCTCAGTTTCTACTTTACATCAGCGACCAGAGATGGTCGCTGATGAAAAATAAACTGCCGGGGGGAGCCCGGCAGTGGTAATCAGCTGGTCGCAGGAGCATGTTCCTGCGACCAGCGATCACCACAGGGGCAAAAACGGGAGCGCGCACCAAGCGATATATCGCCGGTGCACACTCCCACTGCGGGCAATATGGTCGATCAGCGACCATATTTCCCGCGATTTTGCACAAAATCGCCCCTGTGTGTACGCACCTTCAGTAATGAGTGCACCTTTGCAGCAGCTAGGTTGTCTGAAAAATGTGAACTGTTGGTAGCTCTCAAGGACTGTAGTTGCTCTAGCAACTTGATGGCTAACCTTGACACTCCAGCTGTTGTTGAACTACACATCCCAGAATGCTCTGCTACAGTTTTGCTATTTGGTCATGCTAAATCTGATGCAGAGCATGCTGGGATGTATAGTTCAACAACAGCTGTGTGTCAAGGTTAGCCATCAAGGCTCTAGGAAGAGAGACATATGAGGGCTGAATTTGGATAACCTCAGAGCGATAACGCATTGCCATGGAACATTATATTGGGATTTCTGTACTGCTAAATGATATTACCGTTCATCAATATCCCTGTAGAAACCAAAATGTAAAACATACTATAACGAAAATTTAATTTGAAGCTACATTAGTACAGACCTGTATAGGGAGAGTGCCCTTGCTTGGAACTTCCCCTTCTGTTGATAGCAGGACTGCAGTCGACTTTATCTGACTTGCACTGGGACATTACTGTTTCTAATTTGGATATTCTATATTTGCACAGTACTTTGCCCTCTGATTGTACAGACATTATAGTGAATGTGAAAGGACTTGTGTGGCACCCCACTGCAGGTTGGTTGCAAGAGCTGCCCAGTAAAACCCCTTCCCTGTAATCAGGGCTGCAAGGGGTTAAACTAACCTGGCCAGCACTAGGACCCTGCTGGCTGCTCTGATCATGTCCTGCAGAGAGAAGCCTGCTGGGATGCAGGAAGGAGAGGTGAGAGGTCAGCCAGGCAGGCAGCACGTGTAGGAGAGAGAGAGAAGCAGCAGCATGGTGTGACAGAGAGCCCATGTGAGATACTGGAAGGATCACAGAAGCCAGGACTGGTGATGCATGTGGGGTCAGTGTTGAGACATCCCCAGACAGAGTGCTGATAGCAGTGTCACTGCAGCCATCTGCTTACAGCCCTAAAGAAGCATGGAAAGCTATTCGGGAGAAACCCCTGTCACGGCGTGTATCTAACAGCCAGTGCAGAGTGGGAAGTCCTGTTCACAGAGAGGAATCCTGCAGCCGGACACAGTGTTGTGTGGGAGACTGAGTGAGTACTATCAATAGATGTCTGTGATCCCTGATCAAGCCATTTAAAGGGAGTGTTTGGGCCAGCTACCAACCTATCTCAAACTAAAAGAACACTTGCACAAGTTTGTGGAGGGGAGATTGCTATTCAGAGAGAAAAGTGTGTGACTATTGCCCAAGATTCTAAATGACATTGTTTATTTCTACACGTGACCTTAAACTTTGGATGCATATATATATATATATTTCTTCAGCCACTTTCTACACTCATTGGTGAGAGCTGTTGTTGCAAAGCGCCCTCAATTGGTAGGAACTGTCATTGCCTACACTCAATGCGCCCTCTATTGGTGACTCTGATATGGCATGCATGATCTACAGCGCCCCCTATTTGTGGATTACAAACAATCGTGCACAGTTCCAATTAAACTCTTCATTATCCTTGGAGGACATTTAAGAGCAGGACAGTTCATGCTCTGAATAACTTTAATGGTATAGATAGCATAGTAGTATAGTGACTGTTTGCCTGAATGATTAATTGTTATCATATTTACCACCAAAGCCTTATTAATTGCATTGCCTTTAATTGTATATCTTGTAACGTGATGCTTGTTGCATTTACCTAACTTTTAACCTAAATTGACTTGCAGCGGCGACCAGTTCCCTAGTTAATAAATATTATTGTCACCGCCTTTGTGTATGTTAGTTATTGTGTGTATTGCTTGAGGTGCTCATCCTTCTGCCACAGGCGCCTGCTAAGGAAGAAGAAGTTACGGAGTGCTGAACCCACCCATCATCTGGAAACCAGGTACAACACCACACCGTGTCAGTCAGCCTGTCACAATTGGCGTCATACCGAACAGGATCGGACATGGAAGTGCATAAAGGCAACCCCACCGCATATGACAAGTCCATCAGTGAAATGTCTGTCGCACTGGATGGAATCATCAAGATGATGACTGAGATGAGGAAAACCCTAGCTGACCAGAGACTAGAACAGGAGGAAGATGAATATAGAAGATGGCGACGCGAATGTGGCAGAAGGCGCAGACAACAGTGGGATCCCCCATGGAGGTCAGAACGACAACCCACCGACCGAGTCAATGTATGCCCACAGACCGTGAGAAGACACGTAAGAGGAGGTCCACCGGCAGTGTTTCAGAACACGATGAGAGCATCCGGTGTGATACAGTCAAGTGATAGACCGCGAACCGGCCCAAGAAGAATGTCAGGTCGTGTCCTGTGGTTCAACGTACCACGAGGGTATGGCTTCATTCAATGCACAGATACCGGGCGAAGCGTGTATGTGCATTACACCGCCATTCAGCATGCCGACCCTGAACAGAACTTCCGGAGCCTGAGAAATGGCGAAGCCGTGGAATTCGAACTGGCGAACGGGAAGAGAGGCACCAAAGCCACCAACGTGACTGGTCCGAATGGAACACTGGTGCAAAGCAACAGACACGCTGCAGAGCAACGCCAACATTGGCACTATCCACGCTATAGAGAGCCTCCACTGTACTACCAGCAAGAGTACAGCCACAGCAGAAGTAGAGCCGGACCAAGAGAGGTCAAGATTGAGAGTGAAAGGCTTAGCAACAACCCTCTTCGACCAGAACCTGACATCACGAGGCAACGCAAACTGCTGAGAGAAAGCAAGAAACCGTTTGTGCGGAGTGAGGCAGTCCACCAGAACTGGCAAGAAACGACCAGGCCTCAACTTTCCCCTGAGCCGACGCTGGAGTATATACCCAAGATGGACGATGCCGACTACCGAGTGGCAAACCTCAGGCCGGGAAATGCCAGGGTGATCGACCCGAAGAGAAGCCCTGAAATTGTGGTCCACATGGCTGTGACACAGAGAGTGGAGCCATCAAAAGCCGAACAGTCGGAACCAGCGATGCCACCACCTGAACCCAAGGCTGAGAAAGTAACGCTGAAGAGAGATGAGAAGGCCGAGACCTGTCCCACCGGAGTGAAGCCTGTAATGAATGGCGAGTACTCGACCATATCTGGAGAGGAATGTGCCTTCAGGATTCGGCAGGCGATACAGAGATCCAAGTGGCGAGACCGAGAGGCGAGATGTGCTTAGAGCGATCGCACACCGTGAGAGTGGGCACCATCCATGGACGTCGTTGAAGCACCTGGACCACAGAGGGATGGGAGTCCTGTGGCAGGGGGATGGTTGACCCAGGGAGCCCACTTTAGATAGCCAGGTGACAGCAGAAAGGTAGTAATGCGTACTTGTTATGGAATGTATAATTGTTTGTACCTGTTTTATTCGACTATTTAAAATGTTTGTCATGGACATTGAAAGGACTTTGTGCAGGACTTAATGTCCATTTGGTTGCCTGCGGACAGGCATATTTCCAGCATGGGGGTATGTGGCACCCCACTGCAGGTTGGTTGCAAGAGCTGCCCAGTAAAACCCCTTCCCTGTAATCAGGGCTGCAAGGGGTTAAACTAACCTGGCCAGCACTAGGACCCTGCTGGCTGCTCTGATCATGTCCTGCAGAGAGAAGCCTGCTGGGATGCAGGAAGGAGAGGTGAGAGGTCAGCCAGGCAGGCAGCACGTGTAGGAGAGAGAGAGAAGCAGCAGCATGGTGTGACAGAGAGCCCATGTGAGATACTGGAAGGATCACAGAAGCCAGGACTGGTGATGCATGTGGGGTCAGTGTTGAGACATCCCCAGACAGAGTGCTGATAGCAGTGTCACTGCAGCCATCTGCTTACAGCCCTAAAGAAGCATGGAAAGCTATTCGGGAGAAACCCCTGTCACGGCGTGTATCTAACAGCCAGTGCAGAGTGGGAAGTCCTGTTCACAGAGAGGAATCCTGCAGCCGGACACAGTGTTGTGTGGGAGACTGAGTGAGTACTATCAATAGATGTCTGTGATCCCTGATCAAGCCATTTAAAGGGAGTGTTTGGGCCAGCTACCAACCTATCTCAAACTAAAAGAACACTTGCACAAGTTTGTGGAGGGGAGATTGCTATTCAGAGAGAAAAGTGTGTGACTATTGCCCAAGATTCTAAATGACATTGTTTATTTCTACACGTGACCTTAAACTTTGGATGCATATATATATATATATTTCTTCAGCCACTTTCTACACTCATTGGTGAGAGCTGTTGTTGCAAAGCGCCCTCAATTGGTAGGAACTGTCATTGCCTACACTCAATGCGCCCTCTATTGGTGACTCTGATATGGCATGCATGATCTACAGCGCCCCCTATTTGTGGATTACAAACAATCGTGCACAGTTCCAATTAAACTCTTCATTATCCTTGGAGGACATTTAAGAGCAGGACAGTTCATGCTCTGAATAACTTTAATGGTATAGATAGCATAGTAGTATAGTGACTGTTTGCCTGAATGATTAATTGTTATCATATTTACCACCAAAGCCTTATTAATTGCATTGCCTTTAATTGTATATCTTGTAACGTGATGCTTGTTGCATTTACCTAACTTTTAACCTAAATTGACTTGCAGCGGCGACCAGTTCCCTAGTTAATAAATATTATTGTCACCGCCTTTGTGTATGTTAGTTATTGTGTGTATTGCTTGAGGTGCTCATCCTTCTGCCACAGGCGCCTGCTAAGGAAGAAGAAGTTACGGAGTGCTGAACCCACCCATCATCTGGAAACCAGGTACAACACCACACCGTGTCAGTCAGCCTGTCACACTTGCACTGGAATGTTACTGATTTGATAATTGTGGCTGGAAAATATTATTAATATTGTATGCACTCTATCAT
This sequence comes from Crinia signifera, assembly GCF_055691185.1. Taxonomy (NCBI): domain Eukaryota; kingdom Metazoa; phylum Chordata; class Amphibia; order Anura; family Myobatrachidae; genus Crinia; species Crinia signifera. The sequence goes on from NC_139219.1 coordinate 182,142,275, forward strand.
ATAGTACTTTGCAGATGACTGTGTGGTTTTCTTGGACTTTTTTTTTTTACCTTTCATTACTGAATGCTGTACTGTACATTATTGTAATCAAACTTTAATTTAGTTTCAAGTGTTTTTCTGTCAGATTGATAAAGAGCAGTAGCTGGCATACTTTTATAACTCTAAAGGCCCATACACACTGGGCGACTTTGAGCTGAAACCTGTTTGAGTGGCTTTCAGCTCAAAGCCGCCCAGTGTGTATGCCCCAGCGATAAGCGGTGATCGCTGCTGCGCGCTCCTGCAACATCGCCGGGAAAGCCGCTCATCTGCTGGTTATACCAGCAGATGAGCGGCGTTGAGGACGGCTTTGCATAGCTCTGCACTATGCAACACCTTCCTTTCCCCTCCGTTGGCACCAGGCAGGGAAAAAGCTGCTCAGCTGAGCGGCTTTCCCTGTATCACTGTCCATACACGCTGGGCATAGTAGCCCAGTGTGTATGGACCTTTATTTTAAAACATGACCTGTATTTTTCAAATTGCACATTATCAGTGCTAAATATAAGATGTGTCATTTCTACATTGAAAAAAACATTAACAAAAATAATAATTATTCTAATTATAGTTATAAGGATACACATATTTGCACAAAAATATACAGATGTGCCCTCATGCCTCTTTGCTGCAGTCACGCCAAACAGATCCCATGACACACTGCTAGTGTTGGTTGTCTCTTTTGATGACAAAGCAACACAATATAAAGTACCAAGCGACTGTGCTGATAAATTCAATATGTGACACTTGTACTGTATATCTGTGTGAGTCTTTGGGTATGAGTGAATGTGCTGCGAGTACGTCAGCCATGTTGGATGCTGGACGAATCCAAGGCATGGTTTTGCGTTGAAAATAACTGCCCATTTCAAAAAATCTCTGAGTTTGGCCTGCATCCTACCCCTAGCAATCTGTAATGGGCTGCATCTGAGACTGTCTCTGTGAAAGGTTGCTTGCACGGCACAATGGGTGCTGCAAGCTGCCCAATGGTGGGTGCTTTGATCCGATGCTGCGTTTCATGTGCAGTCAGATCACTAGTTCAGAAGGACGCATCTGCATATAATAGATGCCTCCTGCTGCATTACAAAACAGCGATATCAGTGATCGCAAATGCAGCCGCATCTGAATTTTGATCATTTTGACTATTATTATATAGTATGGCAGGGACAGTGTAGTTTTACATGAGGTTAATGTAGAACCGCAAGATCTCGGTTGGTAGAGTAGCAGCAGCAGGACTGGTTAGATCCAGTTCAGGGTTTTCCTAAGATCTGATTTATATCATTATTTGGCTAATTGACAACATCTGTGCTTTGCTGTTAAATATCTGTTCAGGGCAGACGGTAAGGGTTCCCATTGCCTGTTAGTGGCTGGGCAATAGGCTTGGGTGTGTGGACTATGCTAGCGACTCTGGATTGTTTTACACACTTGAGAAGCTTGTGTATTGAATGCTGTAAAACCTGCTAAACTGTGATGTGAATTGCCAAACTGTAATCCCCTTTATGGTGTGTACCTGCTGGAAATAAAGAAGACGATAATTTTTTTTTTTAATCCATTGTATGTGATCCTTTTCACAATACCAATAAAATATATATAATATGTGTGTGTATATTTAATGGACAAAAGTATTTGGGTGCCTGACCATTACACCAACAAAGTCTGTAATAACATTGTATGAATAACGTAATGTCTGCAATAGGCATGGAGTGGGTTAAACATCCAAGACTGTTGTGTGACCTAGGGAAGCATGTGACTCGGTGGTCCAATAAGGACTTAGGGAAGGGCAGTGTTAGCTGGGATATCAGGGCAGGAAAGGGAGGAGTATTTCTCTCTTTCCTGAAAGTTTTCTGGTGAGTGGACCTGTGCCCCTGAGCTCCCCAGTTAGTGTATTCAGTTGAGTGCTGATATAACTGTATTCAGTTGAGTGCTGATACATTGCTTTGCTGCCTCAGTAGTGCTTTCCCTGACTATTACCATGCCATGCATACCTCCCAATTTCTGAAGATTGCAAATAGGGACTCTCACAGCGCCCGCAAGGGGCATGGACTATGCTAATTAGGTCGCGGTGTATGCTAATTAGGTCGCGGTATATGCTAATTAGGTCGCGGCATATGCTAATTAGGTCGCTGTATATGCTAATTAGGTTGCGGCATATGCTAATTAGGTCGCTGCATATGCTAATTAGGTCGCGGTATATGCTAATTAGGTTGCGGCATGTGCTAATTAGGTCGCAGCATATGCTAATTAGCCGCGATTAGGCCCCCCACCCCTCTGCGATGCTGAGTAGATGCTGTGCGAAGTCAAGGAGGCCTGAACAGACGCTGTGGCATCATCCCTATCTCTGGTTCGCGGATGGGCTTTTGCAGTGGCGGAACTTGTGAGTGGTGGGCCCAGGTGCAAAAGTATAATTTAGGCCCCGCACCAGTGGGTGACAGGGGTATAAGCTGCTTGTCTGTGCAGCAATGTGCCCCTTTGTCCTCGGAAGCCCCGGTGCAATGCACCTGTTGCACCAATGGTAGTTCCGCCTCTGGGCTTGTGGTAGACGCCCGGCTGCAGGTGAAGCCTTGGAGGCTCCTGCGCTGCGGCCTGCTTCCGGCCTCTGGCCCCGGGCGGCTAGAGCCAAGGGGCGGGACGCCGTGGGGCAGCAAGGCCCGGTGTTGTAGGTGAGCGCTACAGTAGCTGCGAACATTAGGGGTCGGGCAGCGTGGGCCAGGTTAGTGCTGGCAGCATTTACATGCCCTCATCGGCCCGCTGTGAGGCGCTGCCACCTAGGGGACATACTACTGCACGGGCTTCTGGGGGGTGGAGTCAGGGGGGATGGCAGGCTTCCACCGGTGGGGTGCGCTCTGGATCCAAGGCAGGGTCTGGGGGTGCAACCACGGCTGGAGTCTCCACTACCTCCTTTGACCCCTCTCTGCTGTCCGCAGCAGTGTCCTCCGTTGCTGGGGCTCTGTTGCCCATTGTTAATGCTCTGCCCCGGGAGACGGTGGGGTCCCAGACAGTTAGAGGATTGGTCTCAGGGGGCACAAAGGAGGCCCATTCCAGGGTGCTCAGAATTCTTGCAGGCTTTCAGGGATATGGGGTCAGCTGTTGCCATGATGGAGAGGGAGACACTCTGAGCTGATGGTTCTGCACAGAGCCGCATACGTGACCGAGGCCTACAGTCCTCGGGGTCCCCCCCCCCTTTTTTGCATGTTCCCACAGATGTTGAGGCACAGCTGGACTACAGCGAAGAGGATTCGTTCGCTGCTGGCAAAGTCCGGGAGGACGATGCAGATGATGACACATGGGCTGCTCAGCCTGAATCTTCAGACGTCAAGTCCCCACGGATTTTCGGGCAGTGGAGTCGGCTATGGAAGCGGGCATGGATAGTGATGCTGATGTTGGTACATGGGCGGCGCGGCCTGGATTTTCAGGTGAGGGGGCTGAGCCTGTGTCGGGCGGCTTATCTGGCATTTCTCACTCGTCCCCCCCCCTCCCCATGGGGTTGACATTGGTTGGGCTCTGCGAATGCACAGCAGTCCTTCAGGTATCGAGGCATTAAGTGAGAGCGTAGGGGGTAAATTTAGAAGGATGACTTTATGTGCTTGTTCAGCCTAACCGACGAGTCCATGTAAGCCTCCCAGGCTCGGTGTTCCTATGTCTCAATTAGATCAGCCTCAACCCCTAGATCAGTGGTTCCCAAACTATGGGCCTAGGCTCCCTGGGGTGCCTCAGGATACTGGCAGGGGTGCCTCGGGTTGGTGGTCCGGGACCAATTCAAACTATTTACGTTCAATTATTTCTGGATAAAACCAGTGCTGGTGGCTGCCAATCATAAAATGTGTACATCAGAAGCAAATCCTGCCCTTTACCACATAACTGACCCTAAGAGAAATATATCAACAGAATCTACTTGATTTGATATATTTTTGGGGCCTGGGGGTGCCTTAATAAAAATTCTGATACTCTAGGTTGTCGCAATTAGAAAAAGATTGGGAACCCCTGCCCCAGATACAGCGTTCCTAATAAAGTAGTTCAGCTCAGGGTCCATCCTTCTCCAGGGTATTTCTCCTGAAGGGTGTATTATTACTGCAGAATAAATAGATTATATAACATGGCGGTGGAAGCGCAGTACCAGCTAATGAGTTATTTAGGAGCATCAGCCTCTAAAGCTTGGATTAGCTGTATTCTAAGGTACAAGACCTGTCATTTGCTTTTCAATGCTAAAATTACGATGAGTGAGGGAAAGGTGACATGATTGGCGGTAGAACACATCAGGTAAGCGCATGGGCAACGCTGTGTTCTCGCACAGTAATATTCCCTTCTAAAAATTTCCAGCGCTCCAGGCTATGCTACGGACGCATATCTGGATTAGGGGTCATTCAAATCAAAATATTTGCTTCTCGAATGTGTCACAAGCAGCAAAATAAAGAAAGGCAAAATCTCTAGCATTGCAGTAATAATCATTATTTTCGATAATAATATTCCACAATAATACTTCTAAAATTTATTGGATGCCAAGAACGAAATGAGTTGGTGGGCATACGTGTCCAGGTGAATTAAAATATAGACTTTAAGTTCAAGGCAGCAATCTATGGGTGCATACGTCCCCTGTAACGCACTACGTAGTATGGGAACAATGTACATCACCACTACCAATTAAATAGCAGCAATGCCATGAATAAATAAATCAGGATTATAACACCTTTAGCCTGTTATTCACTAGCCTTAGTGAACGGATCTGCTGTGGAGAGGCGAGGAATAGTTCATCGTCAAGTGTTGCCGATGGGGTGTTCCATTTCTCGCGCATAATTTAAGGGGTTACACACCTTTACACTGGGGCGTTGAAGTGTCCCCGTGTCAGGGCTGGATCTCTCACTACCTTTAGGAATTGCTTTTTGTTGGCCCTGCTTATTCTGAACACTGCGCTAGGCTCCTGGGTGGTTTCCGTTCGCTATTCGGACATTTTGGTGTGCTAATTGCTGAGGTTTGAATGGAGGAGCGGTTACTTACCTGTCCTTTCTGGGAATCCAGATTGCCGCTGTGTATGACCTCTGTTACCTGAAGTCATTTGTACCCATGGGTCACTTGTCTGCCGCTCACTAATAAGGGCCGCTGCGGGCGTGGCCAGATCCCATCATCTGGTTCGCTTGTCTACCATAATTGGGCAGGATGGGATCCAGCTGGCTCTAGTAGTTGTCAATGCAGGGCTGCAGCCATCTACCCAGTAGGCGGGGTCTCCTTGGTTGCGTGGGCTAGGGGCAGCTCACCCTGCAATGTTTGCACTTCGCAATTCTATTTAGGGAACGTATGTTCCGGGCATTGGGTTGGCTGATCTGCGCAGTCAGGTTGGCGGGGGTTGGGGTTAATGTTGTCTATTCTAGGAGATGTTTAGTGCCGGGAACTTCAGGGTGGTACTGGCGCATTACCTAATGGGTATTTTCTTTTTGATTTTTCCCAAAAATGCCCTCCCCCCCCACCACCCCATCACCTTTTGCTCACTGCGGGTTTAGGTTTATGCGCAGACTCTGCTTTCGATACGCTATTGTCCGGGAGGAGTCTATCCTTGCTGTTTTTCTACAGCTGCATGGTGCCCCTCGGGTGTCTTATCTGGTAGTGCTTTCTAGGACCCGCGCTGCGTTTTTTGCTAACACAGATATCCGACTAGTCCCCGGGGTTCAGGGGTTTAAGATTAGGCGGCCGAGATGGATCTGACGGCTGGGGGCGGAAGTGTGTCCTTGGTTCCTGTGGTGCCCTAGGTCATCCTCCCAGTGGCCTTGGCAAACATTTATACACTGGTCAGGCTTTCCTTTGCAGGCTCTGGCTCCTGCAGTTTGGTGACTCTCTGATGACCTGATGTCAGTTTGCTGGGTCGAGGTGGCGTTGTCCAGCAAGTTTCCATTAGGAATTTGGAATCCATTCCCACTGCCTTAGGGCTGCCACGTCGGCTATAGCCGCTAAATTGGCCTTGTCGAGCTTTAAATCGCTAGGAAGATGGCGCTCCGCAATTTAAATAGTACATTAGGCCTCACCTACTGCGCTGTAGGTCCTTGCGCTTTGTATGTATGTGTTTGATTGAGGTCATTTGTTTATTCCCCCATCCTTGTCCATCCTACTCGGGGATTAGCTACGCTCTGTTGTTGGGCCAGCGTCCGGAGTTTTCTCGCTTTTTGCCTGAACTGATGGACTGAATTTGATCACTCTGATTCGGCTATAGTCTCAATTAAGAGTCCCTCAGCAGGTCCAGTCGTTTTTTCTCCGGCCGAGTACACCCGTTTTTTCCTTATACCCTTCCATTACCTTGCCCTCCCCGTTTGTCTCTTTCCATCTTTGTTTCCTGGTATGGCTTCAATTGGTATTGGAGCTTGTCTTAAGCACCTAAAATTGTGCTTCAACAGAACAAATTTATTTTCTTTTTGGCAGATCCTCCTATTATACTTAGGTCAACCCTTTAATATAAATACTACTAGTCTTCTCTTATAGCTTCTCCTTTAGAGGTATGGGGAAGGATAGGCTCAGAGTGTGCATAGTTGAACATTCATTTGTGTATTGGGCAGCCGGCTGGGCCTCATCTGGGATTAGGCCGGTTGCGAATTCTCTGTTAGTCTGGTGGCTTGGAGTTTGAGGGCCGTACTGGCTTGAGTTTAGAGGCGTTCCTTGAGGTGAACGTCCGCCAGTGTCTGAGGTCTTTGGTACTTCAGCTGGAGGCAACAATTTGGGAAAATGTCCCGATTGAAGCTGTCGGCCTTGATCTTGAGTGATCTTGCAGCCATTAATACAGCTTGGTTTTTCTGCACCTTGGTTGGTCTCCAATTGTTTCCCCGACTCCGTTTTGAGAGATGTTAGAAATGGTAAGGCTTCAAATGAGGCTCGGAAGCAGCTATATCGGCGGTGGCACAGTGGGTTCTAGCTGCCAGAGGTGCTGTTGACCCACAGGAGAGGATTAGGTTTTGGTGCCATCAGGTCTTCCTGCCTAACGGGGTGCATTTGGTTAGGGATGGTTCTTTAATTTTGGAGGATCTATCTCTGGTTGTAGCTCAGTGCATTAGGTTGGTGGCCGGGCGGGGATTCTGGGCTCAGAGTCCCCGTTTTGGCGGGAAAGAACGGCAGGTGAATAAAATTAGTTCTTATTCAAATGATGATGCTACGTATATGTTTGCTTTTCGGTGCGCTCGCCTCTCATTGGCTTAGGCCTTCGCTCGATCTCCCGCTCGGGGGGGCAGCGAACCCATCAGATGGGTGGGTAGTCAATGCAGTAGGTCGAGCGGATACCGCTTGTTAGGGTAGGCTTGATTACGTATGCAGATTGTGTGGGTGGAGCTTAGTTAATTAGCCGTTCTTTCTGGGCCACCATTAATTAATTAATTATTAATAAATTAATCTAGCTTAAAAGTGCTAAAATAAATCAGCTAACAATTTCTGCCAAACCTAAGTCTCCTAGTCTTTATTTCAGGTTTAGTTTGTAAGTTTTGAAATGTGATGTATATACATACTAGAGGTCACACACATCAGATGCTAGGATGTTTATAAAATATTGTTGGAAGACTTTCCACAAGATTTTGGAGGGTTTCTGTGGGAATTTGTGTCCATTACTGTAGAGTATTTATGAGGTCAGGTACTGATGTCGGATGTGAAGGCCTAGCTTGCAATCTCCATTCCAGCCCACCCCAAAGGTGCTCAGTAGAGGTCAGGGCTCTCTGCAGGCCAGTCAGGTTCTTCCACACCAAACTTATTGAATCATGCCTTTACATGCTTTGTGAACTGGGGCGCAGTAATGGTGGAATGGAATAGGGCATGGGTCCTCAAACTGCGGCCCTCCAGATGTTGTGAAACTACAAATCCCAGCATGCCTTGCCACAGTTTTTCTATAAGGGAGTGTTAAAACTGTGGCAAGGCGTGCTGGGATTTGTAGATTCACAACATCTGGAGGGCCGCAGTTTGAGGACCCATGGATTAGGGCATTCCTGAAACTGCTGTCACAAAGTTTGAAGCATAGGGGGAGGGGGTTCCCGTGTACCAAAAACCATTCCCCTCCTCTTGACTAGCAACTTAAAAATCATAACAATAGCAACAGTACATAATATGATTACTAGAGCTGCCGATACAAAATACAGTTTAACCCTTTGAGTGTCCTTATATCTGTGAGAGATGTGCAAAATATCCACTAAAAATGTTGCATAGCCCACACTTGTTATATAAATTCAACTAAAAAATATTGTGTAAAAAAAAAGATAATATTTCCTATATACAGTAAGGTAAACATTACAGGTCAATATGATGAATAACATTTTATTATCAATCTTCACACTTATTTTGACAAATTTACTTTGTATACGGAATAGAGAAAATATGCTGCACATGCACATGGGTAGCAACTCCCTCCACAAAGTTTGCTGTGGATCTGTTCTCTGAGCAAGTGCACATGACCAGAGAGTAGCTGCCAAAAAGAAGAGACAGGTGCCTTACAATAAGTTGTAATGAAAGCATGAGTGCTTATACAGCTCAGTTCTGTCTCCTACAGCTACTTTTATCTGTGTGTAATTATATAATATGGAATATTAAACCTTTTCCTGCTCACTCATGTTAATTATATTAAATATATTTTCTACAGCCTAAAATGTAGATATTGGCTGTATATACTGTACAGTCTATATATAATTTATAGAAAATATACGGTATATTCAGTGTATTTTTTATACAATGTGTACATATACTGTATCCTTAGTACTAGGTTCGTCTACTACTTCCCCAGACTTCTGAACTTGCTCCAGTGTTCTGCAAAGTGAAAGATTGTGGAATGCATTTGGAAATCGCCTCTAGAAATATTTCAATTGCCCCTGAGGGGCTAGCCCACACCTGAAAAAACGCCCCATTCCTTATCAATCCTCCACCAAACTTCACAGTTGGCATAATGCAATCAGGTATGTAACGATCTCCCAGCATCCACCAAAACTGGATTCACTCATCTGACTGCAAAAGAGAAACCTGGTTCATCACAGAACACATTTCCACTGCTCCACAGTTCAGTGATGAGGTGCTTTACACCACTCCATCCAATGCTTGTCATTGGATTTGGTGATGTTAAGCTTGCATGGAACTGCTCGACCAAGGAAACCCATCGCATTAAGCTCCCACTGCACAATTTTTGTGGTTACATTAATGACAGTGGCATTTTGGAACACTTCAGCTATGGAATCAGCAGAGCATTGGTAACTTTTACACACCAGGCACCTTAGAAAGTGGAAGCATTTAGGAACAGCAGTAGCCATGAAGTGGAAGACCATGTAAATTCACAGAGTGGGGTCTACTACTGCTAATAAAATCACTTGCCATTTATCACCGCTCCATGCTCACTGAGGTCTACAGGATTACCCATTTTGTATTACAAATGTTTGTAAATAGAGACTGCATGGCTAAGTGCTTAATTTTTTGCATCTATGGCAAAGGGTTTGATTAAAACATCAGAATTCAATAATTCACAGGTGTGGACACATAAACACAAACACACACACACACACACATCTAGTTACCTTGGGCTCCCAAGTATTGAAAGGGTTACTTGCTCTAGTGCCCTCTAAGGGGTTTTGAAACACCCTATTATAATTCCAAAAGAAGCAGATATTTTATTATATCCACTCATTTAAAAGTGTATTTGTGTAAGCCCTGTTACTGTATATACTTTTATTTTAAATATTGGAATAAAGGACAATTGTATTATATGGTAATACTGTACTTAGCTTGAGTGCCTCCTTATTTTGGAAACACTCATTAGTACTACCATCATGCCGCTCCAGGGGCTGTAACACTGGAGATCCGTTACAAATTGAAATCAGGATGAGGAGCAGGGGGGCCACCCCTCTCCTCTTTTCTTAGCTTCTACCCCCTACATCTTGAGTAACTACTGGGACTGGCTGACTGATGCTGAATAGGAGGCCAAGCCATGCAGATAGAAGTAACAGCCTCGACTGCAGATAGAGCCAACCCATCTGACACCTGGCATAAGAAGCAAGTAATCTTATGATTGTTACTGCCTGTAGTTACCTCAGAGCTTTCATGCACTGACTCCACATTCACCCATTATCTCCTTCCTGTTGCCCACTATCTCCCTGTCACCCTCTACCACCCATTGTATCCGCTACTGCATCTCCATTTACACTGTCCCTTTCATCACCTATCTCCTCATCACCCTTTAGTCCCCTGTCACCCTCTGCCAGTCACACTCACCCTCTGCCAGAGAGTAACTATCTCTGTGTGGTCAGAGATTGTTAAATTAGTCAGGGCTCGCTCATCTCAGTTACCTACTTTTGAAAACATACAGTATGGTAAGCTACCTGCTTTGCCAATGCTTTTCTGTTTTGGTGGCCCTATGATACATGAAAATAACAATTATTATAGGTCTGTAGACAGATCCTCCCAGCACGCTAGATCCCAAGGACATGGGTACTGCAATATTTTTATGAAAATGCATCTTAGTCACCTTAATACACAGTAGCTAATACACACCAAGAGACTGTGTTGATTCATTTGACATGCAACACATACATATATGTGTGTAACATAGTCTCCGTATCTGCATACAAAATGTTACATTGTTGCATATCATATTATATATCACATTTTCTTGTTGCTTCCAAGCTCAATTGTGTTGCAACTAAAGTGCTTTTTCCTCACAAAAAGATGCCCTATGCTTGTGGAGTTGCATGGGACGCAGTGAAAGTGCTGAGGCTACAAGTTTGAGGACACATCTGGAACTTGACTTATTCCATGCAGCACATTATTATTTGTTCCTGGGCATAACTAGGCAATGTTCTATTATAGTTCTATAGTTATATATTATAGTTATAATTCTGAATTAATGAAATGATTGACATTAAAGTTATTTCAAATATCAACTAATTATATCCATCATCTGTCAAACTGAAAAATATAATTCTGTACATTTAAATAGATTTTAGATGCTCACAATACAATACATAACTACACAGTAAGGCAGGACATGTCAATGGAAGGTTTAAAGTATAGTAGCTTTATTTGAGAGTTACCATTGCTATGGGCCCCAGAGGTTTATAGAGTCCCTGACCATGCGTATAGGTGTATATGACTATCCATGGAAAAAGAAGAAAGAAGAACTCTTCATTTTAAAATGTAAAATTCCTTGATCTTACCAAAAACCAAAGAGGATTGCATAATCATTAAGACATATCCAATAGATTGTTTTTTTATGTACCAAGTTTCAGGAAGCTTCTGCTTCGCAAAGAGTCCTGCCAGTTGCCTGGCTTGAAGGGATGGACATTCCATTTCACTGAATGGCCCATGTAAAGGATGGTACAATGTTAAGGGAGCACTTTAATGTTACATAATATAAACTGGAGGCATGGTAGCATTGCACAGTATAACATTTAAACACTACAATGAAGCATAATATGAACTGGGGGCAATACCATGTGGTACAATATGAAATGTGAGTACTTTAATATGAAATATATTAAGTGGGGCCATTACAATGTGGCATAATATGTACTTGGGCAATACTAGGGTGGCCAATCCTCTGATCAGAATCAGCAGGATTTCGGGATTTGGTCCTCAAATTGCCAGGGTTTGAATCATGGGACTGGAGTTTCCATTCCTGGAGTTCTGGGATTAGACTAATGCTGCCTGGCTGCTACCATCTCCGGCTGTGTGGCTGTGCACAGTGTGACATGGTTAGAGGTCATGCTGTGCACCAGGCTGGCCGCACTGCTCCACCCCAGCACCGCCACTCTGCCACTCCCAGACACACTGCCTGTTGGAGGCATTTTTTTATCCTGGGATTGAGCATTTTTCAATCCTGTATTCAGGTATTTCAAAAATGCCCCAGATTTGCATCCCAAGGCGATAAAATGTGTGTGACACCCAGTGCGGAGGGGGGGACCATGTTCATGTTATAGACTAACTGATGTAAAAAATACTGTGCATTTACTGTTGTGGGCATGACCCCAGAGATGTGGGCTACCCTGCTCCTGCACTGTGACAGGACCTGGGTGCTGCGCATAATATTACAGTGCAGCACCTGACTCCTGTCATTGAGCATGAGCCAGTATTTTGTTTTCACCCAATCAGGTGTGAATTGCAAGCCCTGCATCCTGATTGTAATGCCACCTTGGTTGTGTGCAGAACTGCCTGCACTGACTTCAGCACACTACCCACATTAGCTGACAGAATGCACTAACGCCACACACCCCTGATACACAGAGCTTTTGCATTTGCCTAACAACTAACGCAGGCTCAGTGACTGTCTAACTAGCCATGCTGGCTGTAGGAAAGAGGGGAGGGCCACATGGTGGGTTGTGTGGCCAGACCAATACCTCAGCCTACCCACCATGCTGTGCTGTTGTTACGACCAACACATTGATTTGCTCCTGTTTTAAAACTCTGTAATTTTGACAATCTAGTGATGGACTGCCATGGCCTCAGCTGCACCTGAATCCCTGCATCTCTCTGTCCCTGGCTGGTGCTGCATCCTGCACTCTGCTACCTGAAGCAACCTCCTGCACTCCTTGAAGAACTGCTCCAAGCTACAGCCAACTAAAGGTGCATTAAAAGAGTGAGTGGCAGTGTAGATGGGTAAACATTATATAAGGGGAGGGTGAAGAACTGACGTGCTAAAGGTATATAACAGGTGGGGGGTGATGGGCATAAAATATATTAGGTGTGGGTTTTGGTGTTGATGGGCTTGAGTATTAATGAGCATACTGTAAAACTTAGTCAGCATTTTTTTTATTTATTTTTTATTTATATGAGCGAAGTGGGATGCTGGGCACCAAATCACTAAATATATTATATAGCATAGTTATTCCAATTCCATATTCCTTTTTATCAGACTATGCTGAAAAATGCAATATGCAAACTTGTGCAAAAGTAAAGAAAGACGTCCTCTGTCTTCCCTGTTATAATGTATTGTAATGTGAATTAGATTGTGTTACTGTGTGGCATCATTTTAATTGGCTAATGCATTGTGGATTGGCTTGGACTAACAGGATGCCAGGTAACCGGACGTTTTCTGGGTGTCATTAAATAGACAGATGTGTCCAAGTGTTTTAAGGGAGGGTCTGTGATGTCAGCAGCCTCTATCGGCCTGTCTGTCCTAGATAAGTGGAAGGGTCAAAGCACTCACATTTGCACAGAATGCAAAACCCTTTTGATGGTTCGTAAATTTCTATGCCGGTTTGCAATCAATTCCAATTCTTTGGCAGATTTCTTCTTGTCTGAGCGGCTGTTTCCTACACACAGTTAACTGCAACTTTGCACATTAGCGATCCCAGTTGAATTAGCCCCTATATCAGGCTAAAGTAATTAGTGTGAAATGATGCAAGAGACTATTGTAATTTGCGTATTAATTACAGACCCCAGTTCTGGTATTGTAATCTATTTAATTGACCATATATATTTTTGAGTGTTTCTTTCTGTTGTTGTTTTGTACACGTAAAGAAGCTATAACAATGTTACCAAAGATACAATTGTACACATACAAAAATAAAGAGCAGAATGGTTGAATGCGTTGGGTGTTTGTTATACTGTAGCTTGATTTTTTTATTTTACTAACATTTTATTTCATAGCCTATACTTTTAGATAACAATAAGGAGGCTAGATTACTGTGCCTTGTGCATGAACTTCTGAAAACAAATATCTCTCAAGAACCTTCAAAGACAATATGAACAACCAGGCCCATTCATAGGCTCACTTGTGTCAACCATAGGTGGTAGAGGAACGATGACAATATGTTGTATCTATTGATAATATGAAATGAAATAATGTATAAACTCTGCTAAATAAAACCCTTTACTCAAAGAAGCATAATCCAGCTTCATGAAAATTTAATTGCCAAGAGACTATTAAATGGGGTTGATTGTGTTGCTTTACTGCAGGCTGTTTATAAATATCTTACATGCATGAAAGGTTCAAAGACATTTCGGTTGTAAATGGGTGAATATATCAGCACATATTGTTAGCAAAAGTAATCCTCCTTTAAAGAACTAATGACATTTCTAATCCCTTCCTTCAAATTCCCTTTTTGTCTTACTGGGAAGCGGAAGTGACAGGAAAGTACAATGATTTCTTTTTTTTTTTTTTTTAATACTTTGTAAGTACACTGCCTGTTGAAATGTGATGTAATATTGCAAGCAATTCTCTAAAAAATAGTATTCTAAATTAGTGTGTAATAAGTAAAGAAAACTTTAGTAAGCAAAATATTTTAATGATATGCCATCCTGTTTAAAGCACATTAACAAAAATATATAGTGGTAAAATATAAATACCTATATATTGTATTTCCTTTAAGTTGTTTAGATGAGTATTGTGAAGACCTACATACTGTACAGTATGCTATGTTGCTACTTTTTTCTCTCTTATTATGTAAGTTATTTTACCAAAGGTAAGTAATACTGTGTGTTTTGTAGTATATTGGCTAAATACTGTAAGTGCACTCAGTTCCTGTATTGATAATATTATCTTAAGTTAGGGTATATAATCATGGGTACTTCTTTACTTTCAAGGCGCCAGCATGGCGCCGCGCGTCAGTCCCCTTGCGGGGCTCGCTTCGCTCGCCCACGCTGCGGGCTCGGTGGCTCGCTACGCTCGCCACGCTAATTAAAATCAACTCCATGCCAACATGGATAGTGGAGGTATGAACTATCCATGTTGGCATGGCGTTAACTTAGTTTATTTTACTTAATTAGTGGCGAGCGTAACCCGGAAGTACGCGCGGCGCCATGCTGGCGCCGTGAAAGTAAAGAAGTACCTAATCATGTTATATTAATTTGCACAAATCAAGGACACTAATTGATTCCTTTAAAAATATCAACTTTCAAATGTAGCATGATAAATGGTATGATATACCTGTACAAATATTTTTCCAGCATTATTACTTTTTTCCCCCATTTTCTATCATATGGATGGAATATACATATTACATTATTACACACGTGTTATACATCATAGTAAATATATAGCCATATTCCAAAGATTTTTAATAAAACCTCTAAATCTGTAACAATTCTATTGAAAAATGATTCCTATTCAGGAAGACATAAATTTACCAGTTGACCAAATGAGATTTACTGTCACAGTATACAAGCAGATTACTGTACCTACCCAAAACATTCCAGACATACTTCTTTAGTATAGACTTTAGCAAATATGACAGCAAAAAAGAATAACCAAAAATAATTTTATGACAGTATCTACGGAGTAACTTGGTATACACTATATGTATCATTTACAAATGTAGCACTGTTTTGGACTGAAAAAGGAATTCACCTGAATAGAGGAAGATAACATAAGATAATCGACACACTGTTTTGAAGATTGATGCTACATGCTACCACCCCCTCCCCCCACCCCAAATGACATAGCATGGGGGGGGGGGCGCTATGAGCCATATAGCGAGACCCATTCTGCAATTCTGCACAATGGGTCTTGTTATTGCATAGAACCCACACCATTGGATTTGTTCATAAACCATTGGGTTTATTTGCAAATATGAATACGGCCTATTAAGAGACAGTCTAGGCAATATAATGGTAGACAAGAATAAGGCAAACTCATGCTAAGGTTTGGTTCTGAAGTCATAAATGTATGCAGATCAGGATTGGGTAATCTTGTGGTAAGTCCAGTTCCAAAAGGTCTTTTGTATGGGTTCATTAAGTATCAAGAAGCAAAGTCAGTACAAACACAAAGCATGGCTAGCAATCATGTAGCACAGACTGCTTTTATTATTGTTATATAGCAGCACGAGAAGCCCACCCAGTTCACATAGAAAGGATATCTTAAAACTGGATACTAGCTATTATTTTATGGAATGTTCTGGATAAATTAATTATAGCTATATATTGATTGTAATGGGTAACATCTCTAGTTTTCCTCTTTAGAAGTTTTGCTAAATCCCCCATTGACTGGCAGGCTTTTCATAAAAGACTCCAGACACAGGAAAGGAGCAGCAGGGCACCACATATCCTTATTTTGCTATGAGTGTATTTTCATTGTGTATTAAAGCTGTATTTTGTATCACCTTTAGTATATAAATATATATATATATATATATATATATATATATATAGCGTTCTGGTGGCCTGGCACTCTGGACGATAGGCCGTATGATCGGGGTGCCTTCCCAAAGATAAGTACAATGGTAGCATTGGATTACAGTGAGTGATCATGAGGCGGCACTCTCCGGAGTTTTGTGCAAAATCTTGTATTCAAATCACGGCAAACATATCAATTGTGGGTCATATTATCAACAGTTTCGGGGTATATTCCCCTTCATCAGGATGACCTCTGTCTCAAAAGTTCTAAGTGCATAAAACAACCAAAAAGATATATATATATATATATATATATATATATATATATATATAATATATAAACCATCAGTAGTGGCAAGTCATGTTGAAGAAATTTCCAATGGGGACAGGGGTTTTGGGTTCTGCACACTACAGATGAATTATGCCCTTAATTATTTGCCAGGCTTGTTTGAGAAAGCTTAGATGCGAAACACGTGTCACAAACCCGTGTTAGGCAGATAGCAGGATGTATTGATGTTAGCTAACATGATATAATGTGTTTGGTCCATTACGTGTGCTAGATAGGGTCATTGTATTCACATCAGCTTCACCACCCACCACATTGGTGTGGGAGGAACAGCATTCAGCATTCAACGACTGCATTTGTTAAAATTGTGGTTACACCATATAGTACTTGTGGGTAATCCACTAACCCCACACTATAATGGCTATCCATGCTAAAAATTGGCAGTGTACCACTAACCACCAGCAGAGGTCCCCATAAGCCTGAATAACAGGAGACCCTGCTAGTCCAGCTGAATAGCAGATGACTTCACACTAAACATAGTTGCAATTCCTGCGCAGTGTGTTGTTACAATATGTACTAAGCATTGAATGACTGTATCTGTCAAAATTGTGGTTACACTATATATTGCTTGTGGGTGACTCACTAACCCCACGTTATAACGGCTATCTATGCTAAAAACCAGCAGTGTACAACTAACCACCAGCAGAGGTCCCCATAAGCCTGAATAACAGGGAACTCTGCCAATTCAGCTGAATAGCAGATGATTTCACACTAAACATAGTTGCAATTCTATACAGAAAAGGATAAGGATATATTCCAAGCGCTGTTTGTATAGGAACTTTCTCCTTCTCCCGTTCTCACAGATGGTGAATGTGAAACAAAGAGAAGGGTTAAATGTGTAGGACTATTTATTCGTCTTGAAACATGAATATATGACAGGGGTAAGACGTACCACACTCACAAAGAGAGTGTGTTTTTGAAGCTCAAAAAGGTATCTTTTCTGGTGATATAATGCGACCTTCACCAGACTTCACCACAGTGTCCAAATTATTAAATTAAGCGTACATTTCCATTTACTAGAGTTTAATGCTGTAACACATGTAAAGGTTTCTTTTTAGGTAAGCGTACCAATAACTCACAATTCGCAGGGATTTTTAAAGCACATCTGTTTGGCAATAAAATACTTTTATTGCCAAACAGAAAAACAGTAAAAAAAGAACCACAAGTACACTGAAGAAATGGATCCAAGGGTGAGTGAGTGATGTTTTGTAGGATATTGATGGTCCAATATAAAAGGAAAAAACTCTTTGTGCAAGTCCAGAAAGCCAGACTGGCTTTCTGGACTTGCACAAAGAGTTTTTTCCTTTTATATTGGACCATCTTGTCACTGTTGGACATTGAACCAAGGTACTGGGTGTTCACTCACCAAACATTTCAGACTTATCCGGAAAGTTTACGATGTATTGCTAATGTGAATCCTACAAAACATCACTCACTCACCCTTGGATCCATTTCTTCAGTGTACTTGTGGTTCTTTTTTTACTGTTTTTCTGTTTGGCAATAAAAGTATTTTCCAAGTGAAAGAAACCCAGATGTGCTTTACAAATCCCTGCGAATTGTGGGTTATTGGTACGCTTACCTAAAAAGAAACCTTTACATGTGTTACAGCATTAAACTCTAGTGAGTGGAAATGTACGCTTAATTTAATAATTTGGACACTGTGGTGAAGTCTGGTGAAGGTCGCATTATATCACCAGAAAAGATACCTTTTTGAGCTTCAAAAACACACTCTCTTTGTGAGTGTGGTACGTCTTACCCCTGTCATATATTCATGTTTCAAGACGAATAAATAGTCCTACACATTTAACCCTTCTCTTTGTTTCACATATTCACCATCTGTGAGAACGGGAGAAGGAGAAAGTTCCTATACAGACAGCACTTGGAATATATCCTTATCCTTTTCTGTTTATCATTGTTTTACTTGTTTTGGTTGAACAAGCTTTTTTGGTTATATCGAGCTGCTCCTCTGTCCTTGCGCCTTGGAAACCTCCAGTGTTTTATATTTCATAGTTGCAATTCTGCACAGTGTGTCATCATAATATGTATCAAAAACATGTATAAGCTATGTGCAATGTAACACCCTCAGGAGTAAAATTGATATAAAAGCAATTGCTTAAACAGTGTTGAGCCTATTAAGGCCAATGTAAATATATCAGCTCCACAAACAGCACAGTAGTTTGATGCATATACACAGTGATACAAATCATAAGGGAATTATCCCCGTCAATAGAAGCTACATCCTCCCAATAAAATCTGCCAAAACATTTTAATTCTATCAACACCCTCTTTATTTTCCAGCACAATTGATGTCATTGTTTGTCCTAAAAAATTTTAACCTCTTCAAATTTCGCATATTTATGGGCATCTCCTTATCAGAAACAGAATAATAAAGATAATTGGAGTTACCATTTTTTAAAGAAAATTGTGTATACAAATGTAATACATTTCAATCCTCCAGATAGGAGTGCTCCTGCTCAAAACTGCCTTTTTCTCTCTTTTGTTCTTTTTTTCACCTTAGAGAAATGAAACGTCGTTAGACTACATCTGACTTGTGTCGTTATTTTTGGAATACCCGAGTGCCACTACTGATGGTTTATATTGATCCCAACGGATGTTGTGATCTGTAGGCATATGTATATATATATATATATATATATATATATATATATATATATATATATACACACTCCAACAAATGGCACTCGGGAAGCAAAGATAGTGAAAAACACGCTGAATTGTATTCACATAGGTCAAGCTTTCGGGGTGTTACCCCCTTCGTCAGGACACAATTCCTACAGCCTAAGTCCAAGTCCAAGTCCTAAAGAAAGCTGTATCCATGAAAAGGAATTGACATGAAAAACCTGTTTTTTATTATATTTTAATAAATGTTTTATGTAGAAAAGGTGAATCCTTTGTTCATGGATCTGTGATTAAAGAGAGACAAATAGGAATCACCATCCATATTTGTAGGGCGCCGAAATAACACTATTGTTGGTATTTTGTTGTGTGGAGACTCCACTAGTAGGGGGTTGAGTGTTATTGGCGACCACCTGATAGAATTTACTAATAGCGCGGTCCAAGGCATTTTGTGTGTTGTGTGTGTAGATATATATATATATATATATATATATATATATATATATATAAAAACAAATAAGTGCACAAAAAACCTTGGGTGATACAAGTGGCAGTCCACAGATAAGCAGGGGTTAATAGTCCTGATCAGTTCACTGAAGTGCACTTTGTGTTTGAAAGTTAACCCGGCTGCTCTTGGTTGCCTGGATTCCACAGGTGGATTGATTCTAAAAGAATGAATAAGAGCGCTACATAGTGCGATATCAAACAGGTATAAAGTTTTATTTAAAACACATTTCAGGTACAGACAGATGCCGGGTAACGTACTGAGATGAGCGGTTCAACAACCGCAACGTAACAGCGTGTATCTCTGTGTATCCTACACAGGTTAGGTTGGAGCGGTTACACTCACATTCGGCAAACAGACCGCAAACGCCAGGCCACGCCCCAATGCATTTCGTATCCACGTACTTCGTCAGAGGGCTGGCCTGGCATTGGACAGATTCCTCTCATATTGTCCGCCTCGCTGGCACAGCTGTTAATTAACACTTTGAGCCATCACAATTACAGAGGGCGGTTACATTTATATATGTCCACTGCAAGACTATCCTTTTCGTTAAAACATTACATCACCATAAAAATATATATATAAAGTACAATTGCACATACATATAAACAGATAATATACAAAAAATATATGAAATATACAATCATTCAGTAAATACATTAAAAAAAAAACACCATAGGCTTTCCATATGATATACTAAAAGAGGCTTTCCATATGATATACTAAAAGAGAGACAATCTCCCACTTATAGTGAATGACAGCATCATAATATTTATTACAACATAGAATAAAAATTTCTTAATTAATTTGATATTTTATTTTCTGCTATATTTATATTATTTATAAGTAGACATTATTGCAAATGTTTTAATGTAAAATATATGAAATGTGTTTCTAATATTGTGCACCTTTATTTGTTAATTGTTATTATACATTATTGTAAATGTTTTTTTTATGTAAAATATATGAAATGTGTTTCTAATATTGTGCACGATTTACTAGATATATGAAAAGTTTGTTGAATTTTTAAGAAATGATCTAAAACACTGTTCTGCTCATCAATATAGACTTAGCCATTAGGCTTTCAAAATATGATTGATGCTTCTGACAGTGTCATCAACATAATCTATATCACTGAACTGCAGATGTACATAGGTTCCTGGACTGAGTAATGATACTGAAATCATTGTAACATTATATCCAGAATGATTTTCTACCTCATATTGTTTAATAGAAAGAAAATGTGAATGTTAAAATATGATGAATACACTCCAGCCTCTACTACGGACAGTGTACATTTTATCTCACCTCTAATTATGTTGCATTGTTAACTTTAGATAGATTTCATTAATTACTTTTATAGTGCATTCATAATTAAACATACAGAAAGTTCTTAAAAATATTTAGTGCGTTCAACTTCAGTAGTCACATTTTATATCTTTGAATATATTATATAAAGACCTATCAATTTCCAAGGCATTATTTAAATAAAGTAGCTGTTAATTAAAAAAAAAGTATTCACAAACATATGAGGCACAGTTTGATTCCTTAAAACAATTCACATAAATTATAAAAAGCATCACATTTCTCCACATAGTTTAATATCCTTGAAATCTTTATAGCAGCTGTTTTTTTTTTGTTAGAAGCAATTAAAATAAAGTATTATAATATATATAAAAAGTAGTAATAACAGTGTGATCTATCTATCTATCTATCAAACTATATTTAATATAAAATAAAATCATAAATATAGGTGCACTAAAAAGCCTTGAAATAGCAAACAAGGGGTGAATTTATTGACTTATACCAGCATATCACAGATTTATTTATTTACAGTTTCTTATATAGCGCAGCAGATTCCGTTGCGCTTTACAATAGTAGATGGGAGTCATTGGGGTCGATCCTATTAGGTGCGTATGATTCGTGCTCGCGAATCATCACGGCACCGGGAGCATTTTCCGGCCGACTGAATTCAAAAGTGCTCGCACCTACAAAGGGTGTGAGCAATTTTAAGTGAATTCGGCTCAGCGAAGGGTGCGACATTGGCTTAATTCGGGTGCCATTTTCAGCATTTAAATGGCACCAAACCGGTATATCACACCCTTCGGCACTAATAGGATTGACCCCATTGTTTTGTTATACTTTAAGATCTTTCCAGTGTTAAATGCAAATAGCACAACTGTAAACATTATGATCTGTAAGTACCCTCCACTACTAAGTACGTGAGTCATGTGTGACACCACCGGAATTTATGTCACTAGACGCCTTCTGTCTTAAAACTGTGCTTTTTATTCAATCTATTAAAACACAACATTATGCATCATGGCAACGTGGCCATTAAACAATTACAGTTCATTTTGCCCACTGACCAGTGGATCTTAGCTCTGCAAAGCTAAGGGAATTTTATTAGGGCCAACTAGTGGTCTGTGTTCCAGCATGCAATGCAAACCTGAAGTGTCCATCACCTTGCATACAAGGCTATCTGCAGAGGCGTAACTAGATATTCGTAGGCCCCATAGCAAAACTTTGTAAGGGCCCCTATGTACCATCTAATGATGCTAAATGTATATAGAAAATATAACTTATGCAGTAAATATGGGCCACTTCAGCCCTGGGCCCTATATCAGCTGCACCTCTTGCACATATGGTAGTTTAGCCCTTGGCTATCTGCAGGGCTGCCACTAGATATTGTGGGGCCCGGGATATTGAGGGGTAAGTCTTCTTATACATTTTTTACACATAGTTCAATTTTATCATCTTGACGAAGGGGACAAGAGCCCTGAAATGTAGATGTCGCCATTAAAGCACTTTATACTTCACCTAACAAGTCTCCGAGTGCCGCCTGTCTGCAGTATATATATATATATATATATATATATATATATATATACATATATAGGAAAACAAGCAGGCTGCGCTAGTCCTTAGTAAATCACTTCTTTCAAGTTTTTAGTACGGTGCAGCTCTCCTCCGAAATGACCGATTCCACGGTCCCAAGGTACATGCGAAGAAACAGGAGACAAGCGCACAATGAGCGGTAAAATTCAATTCACTTTTATAAAATATAGCAGCTCACGTACAAGGGGGACACTACAAGGTATTAACTCTGCAGGGTGCCCAAAACCAACGTAGCCGCAGAGCTCCCAGCGTCTCGTCGGTCAGATTTCCCGGCTCCACCAATGCGTCACAGCAGTAACTCGCCCAACCGGTTTCGTCGCTTATTGGACTTCGTCACCCCCTGACGAAGTCCAATAAGCGACGAAACCAGTTGGGCGAGTTACTGCTGTGACGCATTGGTGGAGCCGGGAAATCTGACCGACGAGACGCTGGGAGCTCTGCGGCTACGGTGGTTTTGCGTGAGATGACGACCCGCTCTTTATTATGATATGCTGGCAAGCTGTTATCTTTAAACTTACATGTACGTGAGCTGCTATATTTTATAAAAGTGAGTTGAATTTTACCGCTCATTGTGCGCTTGTCTCCTGTTTCTTCGCATATATACATATATATATATATATATATATATATATATTTATATAACACAATTGTGACAAGTGACACAATAAATGTGATAACTCACCAATGAGGCTGTCCCAGCCAATGCCACATGGGCAGAGAGGAATGAGACCCTGCATTGTGACTGGCATTCTGCTCGCTATCCAACATCACAAGGAGCAAATCAGTAATGACATTTTTCTGTGTGTGTGTGTTTTTTTGTGACTATGTACTATATATATATATATATATATATATATATAAATATATATATATATATATATATATATATATATATATATATATATATATATATATATATATATATAGTGGGGATCGAAAGTTTGGGCACCGCAGGCAAAAATTAATTTTAATGTGCAAAAAGAAGCAAAGGAAGAATGGAAAATCTCCAAAAGGCTTTAAATTGCAGATTAGATATCCTTATGTCAAAAAAAGTTTGATTTTATTTCAATCATTTACACTTTCAAAATAAGAGAAAACAAAAAAATGGAGTCTGCAAAAGCTTGGGCACCCTGCAGAGTTAATACCTTGTAGTGTCCCCTTGTAGTGTCTGGCTTTTTGTAGCCATCCTAGAGTCTTTCAACTCTTGTTTGAGGTATCTTCGCCCATTCTTCCTTACAAAAGTCTTCCCGTCCTTTGAGACCATATTTATACAAGTATCTCTTTATAGTGGAGTAGTGTACCACAACTCCAGTGTCTGCCAGATCTTCCTGGAGGGATCGTGCAGTCAAAGGTGGATTTTGTGTTTCAGTTTCAGTGTTCGACACAACTGCTTAAAGGAACCCATGGTGCTGATTGTTGGGGCAAGGTCAGATGAGTCTGGGCTTTTAAAACTTTTGAGATTGACATCACCTGGTCTTTCCAGACGATGATTGAGAACAATCCATGACACTGCCAGGTCTCAGCTGTCCAAAGGGGGTGGTGCATGCTATCAACTCTGCAGGGTGCCCAAACGTTTGCAGATGCCATTTTTTGTTTTCTGTTATTTTGAATGTGTAAATGATGGAAATAAAATCAAACTTTTTTTACATTATAAGAATGTCTAATCTGTAATTTGATGCCTTTTGGAAGTTTTTCCATCTTTCCTTGGCTTCTTTTCTCACAATCCTGCAAGCTGTTCTGTCTTATAATTTTCTTGGTCTTCCAGATCTTGCTTTAACTTCCACTATTCCTGGTGACTGCCATTTCTTAATTACATTCTGAACAGAGGATTTGGGCATCTGATAACGCTTTGCCATCTTCTTATAGCCTTCTCCTGCTTTATTAGCGTCAATTATTCTCAGTTTCAGTGTTCGACACAACTGCTTAAAGGAACCCATGGTGCTGATTGTTGGGGCAAGGTCAGATGAGTCTGGGCTTTTAAAACTTTTGAGATTGACATCACCTGGTCTTTCCAGACGATGATTGAGAACAATCCATGACACTGCCAGGTCTCAGCTGTCCAAAGGGGGTGGTGCATGCTATCAACTCTGCAGGGTGCCCAAACGTTTGCAGATGCCATTTTTTGTTTTCTGTTATTTTGAATGTGTAAATGATGGAAATAAAATCAAACTTTTTTTACATTATAAGAATGTCTAATCTGTAATTTGATGCCTTTTGGAAGTTTTTCCATCTTTCCTTGGCTTCTTTTTGCACATTAAAATGAATTTTTGCCTGGGGTGCCCAAACGTTCGATCCCCACTGTATATATCTAAAAGAATACAGAAAAATCAATATGAATGTGTGTGGATCATTGGGTTGACCATAGGAAGGTCGACATTCATTAGGTCGACCACTGAAGGTTGACACACTCAAAAGGTTTAGGTAGACAGGGTCATTACGTCAACACAAGCATTAGGTCGACATGGAGAAGGTTGACAGTCAAATGTCTACATGGGTTTTTCAAATTTTTTGTCCCAAATGTCAACATAGTCATCATGGAAATCACATTGGTGCACCGTGTCCCCTCGCATGGCTTGCTGTGCTTGCCATGTTTCGGCCACACTATTTTATTCTCCCTCCATGCCCTAGTTGATGGTAGGGCATGAAATACCGCCTGTCAGCATGTCAGCAAAAAACACATGTCAACCTTTTGACTGTTGACCTTCCCCATGTCTACCTAATGCTTGTGTCGACCTAATGACCATGTTGACCTAAAGACATGTCAGCCATTTGAGTGTGTCGACATAAGGCCTGTCGACCTTCAGTGGTCGACCTAATGAATGTTGACATTCCTGTGGTCGAATTAGTCACCATATATAGCGTCTGAATATGGTGGTGGTTTCCCTGTGCACATGCATCCGAGCCTGCTGATAGCTCTCCTGGGCCCTGGTACTGGCAGGGCACATGTCCTGGACTGGGAAAAGAGGCTGTTGCAGCACCTGCTTCTTCTCTCTCTGTCCCAATTGTCACTGAAGGTTATGGGAAGGAGGAGAAGCATATGCTGGAAAGTGGATAAAGGCTGCTGTAAGGGCAGTCCTTTCTCCAAGTCCGAACTGCCACTGAAGGTTACAGGAAGGAGGGCAGGTGGACATGGGCACCCCCAACAGGCCCAGGTAAAGAGAACCTGCACTCTCGCACACACCTTTTGGCATCCCTACATGTGTCAAGGCTGTACTAAGCATGCGCCACAATGGTTACTGCACAGAGGAGCATATTGAAATTGCATGGCAAAATATGTGATGTGATGGTGGTAACTGATAACATTTCCAGAAAGAGACATATTGTGTGCATGTCGATATCATTAATAATGATGTCCATGTGCACTTGGACATTCAGTGTTCAGTTGTGCAGCCAGTGGTGTACCAATTATGCATTTTTGTTCGCACATCGGTGGATTTGTTCCCTGGCATCTCAATATTATGCCCATTGGCTGTAGAATTAACAGAAAGATGCATTTTTAGCTGTGATCCTTCTTAGAATCACCCTTTGTGTAAAAAAAGGAGTTATAAGCCCTATATAATTTATCCAATGCGAAATTGTCAGTGTTTTTTTTTTCCGTAATAATGGATAATGACTTAATATTGCACAGTTTATGCCATATTTTTTTAATTGCACAGGCTAGAATTGGTGCGGTTAGCATGGGCCAGATCTCGCATCCTTCAAAAAGTGATAAAATGGAGAGTGATAAACAACCATCTAATCAGCTCCTACCTGTAATTTTTCAAACCCAGCATGTAACCTGGCAGTTAGGAGCTGGTTGTCTGTTGGTTATCACTCTCTTTATTTTATCACTTTTTGAAGCTTGATAAATCTGGCCCTATGGGAGAATCCACTAAACCTTAGAGATACACAGTACTGGCGGGTATGGTATAACTCACCAGTAGTCAGGATTCCAAAGGTAATTTTTTCCAACATCTGAATCCCAACTGTCTGGAGCCCAAAATGGGGAGAGCACATTCAATCCCCTTGCGGGATCACTGAGCTCTCCATGCTGAAAGCTTGGCAGTCAGTGCTCACCACCTATCTTATTCTCCCTCTATGGGGGTCCTGGACCCCCATGAGGGAAAATAGCCAGAGTAAGTTTGGATTCTGACTGTTGGGCCACTGACAGTTGGGATTCCAATATTGGAGAAATTAATATTGGAATGCCGACTGTCGGTGACTCATCTGGCACTTGTACTGGCACTTGCACGTGCTTGCACAAACCACTGCTTTATCCATTAAAAGTTTGTGCATATTGTACTATTAAAAGCTGAAATAAGACATCAGACAGCTTTATTATTATTAATAATACAATAATAATAATAATAATAATAATAATAATAATAATAATAATAATAATAATCCATTTAATCCATTCATACACATTTTTTGGACATTTTCCTGTCATATAAAACTTTTTAAATAAGTTAATTTAAAACCCAGGTTTAGTTGAGTTTTTATTCATCTCAAACTAGTGTAACACAAATGTGGAACTTTTTAATATATATAATAAATAATCAGTCTGGTTCTTATTATGAGAAAGGGGTGGGCGAGTATGCATAAACTAGTCATTTCTGGGTTTCTGCCATACCCCATGCTGTCTGGAAACATTACTGAAATTACTTTTTATTAATCTGTTTTGATGGGTAAATAAGTGGAAATCTTATCCATGAATCATAATCCGTTTTCTGCATATCACGCATTTATTATAGAGGTCCACGTGGAGAAGACATTAAAAAATATTTTGACAGATTTGCTGGCAATATTTCAAAATGTTGAAATATCCCATGTCTGCTATTGAGTTGATTACATTATATTCCAATGCATGCCTCACTTAAATTATTTTGCTTCTTTGTTTGCTTACAGAAAATGAAACTTCTCTGTAAAGAAATTTAAAACATCATTCACAGAACTCACAAATGGCAGTTTGTGTTCTGGAACATTTTGAAATTATTTTTGTAGTGAATTAATCATTTTTATAACCGTACTAAACATCCTTAGCAATACTTGTATTCATATTAAATAAGTGGAAGTAGCTTTTCAGGTAGCAGGTATTAGGGGTGGGGAAGAGGTCAGCAAAATGGGGCTATTCATTTTAAATAATTGAAATGTATTTGCGGCATATGTAAAACTAAGTGAAAGTGATAAGAAAAGTGTTTAAAAGTATATATAACAGTAACAAATAAATACAGCTCCCACATTTTAAATTGGGCAACCCTTTAAAACAATCAGTACACCTCAAGTTCTGCAGCCCCCAAACACTATATAAACAAAAGGACTACAGATGTAGCGGGTCTCATCATTGCCGCCAGGCCGTCATGGCGGAGGTTCTGGCGCATCGATATTCTCCTGGCGCTGGCGTCCACCAAGGGGCGTGGGAGCACACCATGTAATACAATCCGCCACCACTGGGTGGCTAATGCTCCATCAAGCTACAGTCGGAGTGATGTGCCAGTGGTATCCCGCTATTCGCCGTAAAGAGCGCGCTTACGGTATGAGATGCTTGTGCACAATGAGCCGCTCGTAGGAAATGAGCCGCTCGTATTAAATGAGACGCTCGTGGCCGTAGGAGTGAGCAAAAGGGCTACAATACCTTCACGTTCACATAGCCGATGCTGAATATTTTGAACTGTTGGTACTGTGCATACAGTAATGTATATGCAGCTGAAGGCAACCACCTCCTCCTCTTCCGGACTTGACCTACAGTACACAAAAGTACAATACATTATATTACAGCGCTAATCCATGTAAGGACCGTCTCAGACGCTGCCGGGATTCGGGTTTCGCTGCTTAGCCACCGTAGGGCCCATATATTACAGGAAAATGACAATACAGGTGGAGTATCCCTTATCCAAAATGCTCCGGACCAGAAGGATTTTGGATAAGGGATTATTCCCTATTTTGGAATATTTTTATATTTGAATGAGGTATCATGAGGTATCTTGCATTTATGTTGTATAAGCACGCCAATCACATGAAATACACACATATCTATTTTATTTGTGCATAAAAAAAGGATTTAAAAAAATAAACAAAGTTTGTGTACTATCTCAGACACTGAATTTGAATGCCAAGCAATCATGTCCTTGCACATATTTAGTGCCATTTACATGTTATTTCCCCAGTAGTGCCAGTTACCATAGGCGAATCTAAGGATAACATGGGACCCGCTAATTCCGACCCCCACCCAGTTCAATGGCTGCCCGTTCCCCCTTCGGCATTACTGAAGCTCGAGGTTGATCTCAGTCAAACCCAAATCGCTGGGCCTTCAATCTAATACCAGGCTGGATCCATATGGGTTAATTGCTTCCAGGAATATTGAGGTTAAACCGTTTTTTTTTTTCATTTCTTAAATGTAATTTCATGACTGTTTATGTTCTTTGAGGGCAGATTTCTCTGGAACCAAACAGCCCAGTTTCATGTGACCAAAATCATTCGAAGCCAACTCAAAAGTTCTTCAATATGATACTGGTCTCATGTAAATGGGTCAGTTGGTTCCGAAGATATAGCTGGTTGGTTAAAGTGGGGTAGGAAGAGGGGAGTGGAGTGGTTGTTTCTCCCTCTCACACCAGAAAATGAAGAGACTAGGCTGGTGTATAAGGGGTCTGCCTGTCCCTGCATGATCCTGGGACCATATTCCCGGGTAAATCCCTGCATTTTCTGTTGTGAAAGGGGTATTATTTCAAACAGCCGTGACCTGCAGTGCTCTGAATACAGCCGGTCAGCCCCCTGCTCTCTGCCCAGCTGTCAATGACTGTCACCCCTGCAGCTTCCAATTCTTCTCCCCGCTTTCACCTCAGCCCACCCCCCCCTTTAAATATGTGGTGCCGGCGCCAGGCGTGCTCCCCCGACATCACGCACAACAACAGCGTGCAAAATATTTCAAATGTCCACTAGAGGGGACACCAGGAGGGGAGTGGGAGGGGGAGCGTGCTCTGCGCTGTGCTCTGCTCCTCTCCCCATAGAAGCAGCTGCACCGCTCTCCATCTCTCCCTGCAGCAGAAGCAAAGGCTCATATAAAAATTTACAGTAAGTGGCACTTTTGGGGGCATTGCTTAAGGGATGTTATAAGTTGCGGTATGTGGGGGCATTACACATAATGTGTGGCTTAATGTGTAAGGGGCATTAAGGTGTGCAGCATCATGTGTAAGAGGCATTATGTGTGCAGCATCATGTTTAAGGGACATTATGTGTGCAGCATCATGTGTAATGGGTACTATGGTGCGCGGCATCATGTGTAATGGTTACTATGGTGTGCGGCATCATGTGTAATGGGTACTATGGTGTGCGGCATCATGTGTAATGGGTACTATGGTACCATCAAGCAAGAACCCCCTAGCAATGAGCACGTAGGTAAGCAGCACTCATATGGCAAATATGTAATGGGCATTATGGTTTGTTATATAGTATGTAATGGGCATTATGATGTGTGGCACAATGTGTAATGGGCATTATGGTGTGTGGCCTTATGTGTAATTGGCATTACGGCGTGTGGCTTTATGTTTAATGGGTATTACGGAGTTTGCTAAAATGTGTAATGGGCATTACTGTGTATGGTCTAAAGTGTAATACCACACTACTTTTTGTGATACTACGCCTCCTTCCCATGAGGCCACGCCCCCTTTTTGGCACGCAGCTATGCCGTGCAAAGGTTCCCCTGCTGTTATGTCTAGATCTGGGACCACCCATTACCATAATTCTAGATTCGCCTATGCCAGTTACAGATGTACCCAAAAGGTTTTTAGCAAAAAATCCAAAATAAAAGTACAGTTTGGAAACTATGGTTTTTGGAAAAATTTGGATAACAGATATTTGGATAAAGGATACTCCACCTGCATTAAGCAAAACAGTGTCCTGTTGAAGTACAAAGCACAGTTCCTTTAAGCCACAGGATCTCAAACTCGGTCCTCATGACTGCACACAGTGCATGATTTGCAGGTCTCCTCAGAGAATCACAAGTGAAATAATTAGCTCCACCTGTGGATCTTTTAAAATGTGTCAATGAGTAATGAATACACCTGTGCCCCTGCCTGGTGACCAGGAAAACTCGAACTGAGTGTGATCCTGAGGACCAAGTTTGAGAACCCCTGCTTTAAGCAAACAATGGGGCAGATGTATTAAGCCTTAACAAGAGATAAATGCAAGGGTGATAAAGAGAGATAAACGTCCAGCCAATCAGCTCCTTACTGACTTTTTTCAAACACAGCCTGTAACATGGCAGTTAGCAGGTGATTGGCTGGACGTTTATCTCTCCTTATCACCCTTGCATTTATCTCTTGTTAAAGCTTAATACATCTGCCCCAATAAGTGCACTGCATAGGGAAAAACACAGCTATTTCCTACTTCCTGCACTTTCAGATGTAGCAATCTTAAGCATTGTTGCAATGCATATGCATGGGCATATACATGGGCTGTCAATAGTTGCACCTGGCGATAATCCATAGAAATCAATGGCGCATGAGTACATGTCATGGAAAAGCTGAACATGGCTACATCTGTACTCACTGAAACACAGAAACAAGCTTGCAAAAATGCACTGTGGCAAGATGGCTTGCAGTCATGTCATCACAGAACGTAACCAGCACTCAAAAAATAAAGATCTTAGTCAAAAATATGGTGAAGCAGAGTCCAATGTAAACGAACACAGATTATCAATGCTGAGTAATCATAAAAATAAGAAAAACAACAATGCTGTAAATCAAACTGAGCAATAAAGTCCAGCACAGTATTACATAATGTAATCCCATCAGAAATAGACATACAGTAGTAGGAAAATAAATAACTCCTAATAGTAATAGATTACGCCACAACATTCAGTGGGCCAAATAGGCATTCTGGTCAGTTCGCAGTAAGGTATCTTGTAGTCTCAGAGTTGTCATAAAGTCTTGAAATCTTTACCATCACAGATATTCACTTGAGTTGAAAAAAAAAACATAGCAAAAATACAGTTGGCCCTAGTAGGTTTAGTGCATATGGTGGACACTTCCCATTGCATTCTAGCTACCTCAGATAAACATTCCTTGAACACGAGGAGGCTGAGTCCGCTTCCTTTAATTAACCCAAATTGGAAAGCTGCTGACCATAGGCTCATTTTCTGATGAAAATTGAAGCCCTTGATAACCAAATAGTCACACATTATTTCAAGTGAGGGTATCATGGTCATGGAATGAGTGGATCCTAAATGAATTAATCTTTATGCACTATACCTCAGAGACAAGAAATATACTGTAATAATAAACACAGTATTAATGACTTTCATCTGAGAGACATCAGTACTGAACATCTGTAGCAGGGGCGTAACTACCATAGGTGCAAGGGGTGCAGCTGCTATGGGGCCCAGAGCTAAAGGAGGCCCATTTTTACAGTCTAAGGGGGATTTTCATTCCTGGACGTGCTCCCGCAGCCATCTCCCGACAGGGGAGATGGCTGCGGGGCCCTATTCAATGCGGTCTTCCCCGACAGCATTGAACAGGGGTTCTCGGCAGAACGAGCCCGACATCACAAGCTGTCGGGCTTGTTCTGCCGAGAAAAGCCAGAAATAGGCGAGATCCCGGCCGGAGCTCGTCTATTTCCGTCCTCAGCTCACGGCCACTCCCCCTTCTCGCCACTCGGCGGCCGGGACATTGAATCCCGACTGCCGAGCTCCAGGCGAGCAAATCGAGAACGGGAGAAGGGGCACGGCTGTCACGCTAGCTCGACAGAAGTGCCCCTGACATTGAATACCCCCTAAGTTGTATGTGCTATATACATGTATTACCATCAGTTGCTAAATAGGGGGCCCTTATTCATAAAACTTTGCTGTGGGGCCTACAAATGTCTAGTTACGCCCCTGATCTGTAGAGTACACCTTATAGATACAGTATAAAAAGGAGCACTCCATAGTGCATACTGTATATCCACAAATTCACAACATTTATTTGGGTCAAACAGGATACAGTACCTCTGACGAAGTCTGGTGTGTCAAAACACATAGGGGCTTGGCCTTCTGTTTTCAGTGACAGAAGGAGACCAGGCGAGTGTAACCAGCTTCAACTGGATCAGTGCTGCTGCACATTTTATTTATGCTAATTCACTGCAGTGATTTAAGCCGCCTACTGTGGTATGTGACCTCAGCCTGTATCATGTTTGTCCAAAATAAATGTGAATTTGTGGATATCTGCACTATGGAGCGCTCCATTTTATTTTTCTAGGTACAGATACCTGTGGAATTCAGAAACCTTATGGAGCAGCATAAACAGCTTGATAAATTGAACCTGAGTGCTAACAATTGATTGAACAGGAGAAACCCATCTCTTGTGGAATATACAATATCAGAAATCACATCAAGGCTGATGTAACAGCGATGTTTCAATGCTTTATTTACATTGTCATCAGGCACCAAGAGAGAGAGAGAGAGAGAGAGAGAGAGAGAGAAAGAGTCAGGGCTTAAAGTGGTCTGAGAGGTGTTGGAACTCATTTACTGCAAAATGTATGCCCTACCTCCCATACTTTATAAAGGAACAGGGGCCTCACAATAGTACCCCCAAATCAAATTATGCCACACAATAGAACAAACATATTAATATTACACATGTAGTGACCCTGATTCATACTGCACCACAAAATAGTGCACCATCTACACGTTATGACACACAGTAGTGCCCCATTTTCAAGTTACACTACACAGTAGTATTCCTTATACATGTACTGTGTACCACACTGTAATGTCCCTTACAAATAATGCCCACAGTATAATTGCTTATACTGTATATGAATAATGCCCACAGCAAAACGTCCCTTAAACAAAACATCCATAGTAAAAGTCCTTTATACACATATCTATCTCTGTCCCTCCAACAGCTTTCTCTGATCTCTTCAGCGACAATTAAAAGCATGACAGCCATGCCAGAAAAGTAAGCCACTGGGACAGGCTTTTCTGTTGTAAGTACTGTGCATGGCTGTGGTGGAGGTGGAATGGAGTTCCCCCTATCATTGCAGGAGGTGGAACTCAGTTCCACCCAGTTTCTTCCCACTTTAACCCCTGTATATAGTATATTTCCATTTGCAAATTATGGATAGTGACAACTATGAGATCACAATTCCACAAAAACGACATGGGTATGACTAATTTTGTTTTTTAACAAAAATGATTTAGCTTGATGTGAAAAAATAAAATGTTGTTTAGTAATGGAAATTAAACTTTCATGAAAAAAAGACAAAGACAAATTTATCTTCTAATGATATAAATGAAAAAGTTTTCTAGATTTCCTTTATGAGACCAGTCCAGTTATTTATATTCAAAATTACAGTTTTGTTCTCTTTACATTTATAAAACCAGCTTACATGTGTCTTCAAAGATGCAAATTATAATAAAAAAGCCTGAAATCTGCCAGCCAATTTATACAAACTCTGTCATTGATTTCAGTAAGTGGTTACTAGATTGCCAGCCACTGTATCACATCTGTCAAATGTTAACATTTTAGCATTTACAGTATGTTGATTTTTTACTTCAAATGTAAGCAAGTAAAAAAATCACTGACTTCCTCAGCTACTTTTCCATAACTTGAAAAGCAATTATCCTCAAAATATTTTACATTAAAATATCACTAGCTGACAATAAATTTGGATGAAAATAAAACACTTCATCCCATATGTTATTTGCCATAAAAGCAACAAGGATGAAAGCTGGCATGTTTCTTGCTGTGAATGCCAAATTACCATGCAAATCAATGAAACAGGTGCAGAAATAAGGTATCTGCAAAAAAATATGACATTACATCGGATGAGATTTAGCTCTGTCATTCTTTACAGCGGAAATTTCAGATATATTGCTTCATCATGTGTCATGTTTTTTTATTTTTTATGATTCCACTTTCCACTAATGTACATATCTATTTTTAAATAAATGGATTTGTTTTGCACATACAGTATATGCAGATCTTAGATCATGTGTAATGTTGTGCATGATGTAATCATTTCTTCCAGTAAATTCTGTAATGCTTTACAATGGTTACAATAAACCATAGTTTCCCAGGTCATCTGCTGGAATGATATTGTCCCATTTTAGATCTTTTATTTCCAGAGTGCACTTACAAGAAACACAATATGTAATGCCTTTGCACAGGTATCTACATTTTAGGTTTAAGATATTTCTTCACTAGGTTCATCACTGGATTATTATAATGACTGCTGTTTGTGTGGTTCACACAGGCTACTGGGTCCAGAAGTGGACCCCTGCATCCATTTGTTTAATACTTTCCTCTAAGTCCAATGGTTGTGGAAGTGACTGAAACTCTAGGCACTAGATATTATGCAGGTCTCCAGATACAATGGTGCTGCGACCATTTGCCAGCTAGTTATTATTATTATTATTATTATTATTATTATTATTATTATTATTATTATTTTGCACATGCAGTAAAGAGAATGCCCATTCTTTGCTAGAAGGGGGTGCCCCAGATGGGGACAATACCAGCCCCCTCCTCTTCTAATATGCCCCTGATTGAAACATTTTTCTATGGACAAAACAAATGCATTCAATCCTGTCTATACTATTTGCAATATTGGGCAAAACTCTAAGGGGCCTATTTATCCTTCAATATTTGAAGCTTAGTCCCCTGAAAACACCCATTTTGCAAAAGTTGAATGCAAATATTTAGAATCCCCTGAATGCATGACATAGGAACCGCAACCACCATTCCCACTGACAGCTGAAACTCCATAGTTTTTATGGGGGAGTGTGATCCTGCAAGATTTACCAATCTCCGGAAAGATTCTAGTAATTGCCCCCACAGCTACCACTATCTGAAGAAGTTGGTAGTCCATTGTAGTCCATAGGCTACAGGTTGCAGAATTATCTGGCAGATAATTTCCCTGAACCCTCCCAAGTATTGAGTGCCATGCATGTGCAGTCAGCAGAGACCTGTGTGCGCAGTGGCCTCATCAGCATGCTAAACATATAACAAGGAAGGGCTCCTGTCCCTGTGGATGCTGCATAATACCCAAAGTAAATACATATTAGCACCCAGAATACATTTCAATATCACCCCTAGATTTAAAAGTTGGCCATACAAATGATAGTGATATTGCACTCACACACTAGGGGTAATTTGATATGCCTACCCCCTTAGGAGATGCAGTCAGGATCCCCAGGGATCAGCATTGCTGATTCTATTATAGCCACCACTGAATACAGGATGTAGCATTCGGCTACACTCTCCTTCAAAGATCGCCCCAGACCCAGGGGCGAATTTAGGGGTCATGCCGCCCCTAGGCACAACATTTTTGGCCGCCCCCCCCCATATGTATGTATACATGTATGTATGTATACGTGCACCCGCGTGGGTATGTATGTATGTGTATATATATATATATATATAAGACCGTAAAACCCAACCCGGAGAGAAGGCAGCACCTCTGAGGGGCCCCCTGTTAGACGGGACCCAAAGGTTTAGAGATAGAGAAAATGGAGTTTCAGATTCCTGAATACATTTTTTTTATATGATTCTCTTCCGGACTACTATATTGTTTGTTCAACAAATCTGTTGTGTATGCAAATGAATTGGCGCATTCTGAAACTCCATTTTCTCTCTCTCTCTCTCTCTCTCTCTCTCTCTCTCTCTCTCTCTCTCTCTCTCTCTCTCTCTCTATATATATATATATATATATATATATATATATATACATACATACTGTATACACACACACCATAATAAAAAAAAAAAATAGTTATGGTACACCCCTAAAGCACACACTTTTTTTAACATGCCGATTTTTTAGCACTTACTGTTTAATAGAAGGTATGGAAACAGTTAAAGTGCTCCAGACACAGTGCAGCATGAAGAGAGGAGGGAGGGCTCGTAACCTGAGTGCTCAGTGTAGGCCAGGGAGACAGACTCAGAGTTCAGGTCATCAGCGTCAGCGTGTGAGCAGGGAAGGAATACTTCCTGCATGCACTCACTGCTCGGAAGGAAGGGAGGACGGGTCATTGTACGGCTGCAGATACTGCTGCCCAGAGTGGGACAGTTACAGCAGCAGCCGACGGACAGCAGCATCAGCGCTGCTGAGCACAGTG
The DNA here is from genome assembly GCF_055691185.1 of Crinia signifera. Taxonomy (NCBI): domain Eukaryota; kingdom Metazoa; phylum Chordata; class Amphibia; order Anura; family Myobatrachidae; genus Crinia; species Crinia signifera. The sequence continues at coordinate 182,178,800 of NC_139219.1, forward strand.
TATAGCTGTGGGGATGCAGAGAGCTCCTCCTTCTTGCACGGAGTGAAATATTGTCACTGGGTGACAGCAGGTGTCTGGCAGCTGCCGCCCATAGCAGGTGCCGCCCCTAGGCCCGTGCCTCACGGGCCTAGTGACAAATCCGGCCCTGCCCAGACCACTTAGCTAGTGGAAGCCTGGGGATGGGCTTATAAGCTATATATAAGTATCTCCCTGTGTGTAGGGCCCATTAGTATGCAGACCCCAAAGTCAGTGTGGCAAAAGTTATTGATTTAGGACTTTGCCATACAAATGACATTACTGGGCCTTCACAGAAATTCTAGGGATTGGATTTGGCCTAATAAAGATTGCTCATCTTCGCATGTACAGTATAGGGTACATTTTTCCTTTTTTAATTAAATTTGCTTGTGCAACTAGAGATAAAAGGATGTGGACTTTTTATACAAATTACATTTTATAGCTGATATAATGACACTGAATTATGTGATCTTTTCTTTGTAGTTGAGATATAATAATCAAAATCCCGCAGAGAAAGTATTTCATTTCTCATAGTGGGCCTTATTTTGGTTCACTCTTTCTGACAAAATACTTCTTAGATGGACAAAACCATGTGCACTGCAGGGGGCAGATGTAACATGTGCAGAGAGAATTAGATTTGGGTGAGTAATTTTGTTTCTGTGCAGGGAAAATACTGGCTGCTTTATTTTTACACTTCAATATAGATCTCACTTTGAACTAAAACCCCACCCAAATCTAACTCTCTCTGCACATTTTGCATATGCTCCCCTGCAGTGCACATGGTTTTGTCCATCTAAGAAGGATTTTGTCAGAAAGAGTGAATCAAAATAAGGCCCAGTGTCACAATTTTGACATATTTACAAAATGTTCTAAATTTATTTAAAAAAAATACTGTATATATAAATGAAGTAACAGAGTACTTTCTAATTATCTATACATGTGTTTTAGAAGGGATTATCATTAACACTAAGTTAATACTGTAGGTTATTTATTTGCTCATGATCATTGGCTTTCACATCTTAACGCTTAATGAGATACACAGTACTCTAACTAGTTGGACTTTGTGTTGCTGCTTTGTAAAACAATAAATTACAAATAAAAATGCCTATAAACCTTTGTTTTTTTAGGATGAAGGTATTATCACGGGGCAGCAGAATGTAGTTTGGAAGTCAGTTCCCACAAGGTGATCAGCAGCCAACCATGATGATGGAGATGACCTTCTATTCTATGGATCAGGGATCATTTAAATGCATGCACAGTTATTTCCAGGCGATAAACGCAACCTTTAAAGCAATGACAGACAGTTTTCTAAGCTATTTAAGGTATTATGCAAGCAATATTGTCCTTTTTATAGGAATTATGCTTTAAATTTAATACTGTATGTGTCAAAAGTTCAGGTGTAAAAACTTACTTTGTTTTACTGCATATGAACAGGAAATGATCATGTACATGTACGTGCTTGAGATCCCTAGGTAAAGCAAGCTACTTAGAGTAGATTGCATCCCATGTAAATCTCTTCAGAAGTGACGGAGTAATAAAAGAAAATAAAATTGATGACCAGCGTGTATCTTTTCTAGAAGAGACCTGCTCTCTTTTTCATACATCTTGGTGATGATTTAGACATTGTCAACCTAATGTATCACACCAAACCGAAAAATTGCTGTGTGGTGTCTGAATGAGCTGCAAACTCCCCCCCCCCCCCCCCCCCCACAAAAAAAAAAAATCCCTTTCTCTGACACAATTTCTGTTTTTGTGATTTAACTTCATTTAGATATTTCAAGGAAAGAGGTATGTTCGAGAACAGTGTATATCCAGGGCAGCCGAAAGGAATGCCAGGCCCCAGTAAAATTTTGGGGCAGTGGCCTAAGTGTGGGAGGTGTGGCCACTACCCACATTTAGGCCACGCCCCCAAAATGTTTAAAGGAGGGTGAAAGAAAACTCTAAACTCAGCAGCAGCAGCACACACCTACAGCATGTGCTGTGCTGACAGTAGGCTCAGCATGAGCTCACATGCTGTCAGTGAGATGCTCATGCTGAACCTGCTATCAGCACAGAAGAAGTATGAAGTAGAAGTGTGTGCTGCTGTTGCTACATGGGAGGTACGGAGGGGGAAGAGAGGGGTCGTACCAGGGCCCCTCCAGCAAGTCTTGGCCCGGGTAATTAGTATCCGCCCCCCCTCTCGGCTGCCCTGTGTATATCTACCAATATAACATGGGCTCAGACATCTTTCTCTGGTTTAAAAACAAGTATTTTAATTCAAGTTAGATTTTTCAAAGGCAGATTGTATGTCTTTGGTAAGAGGCAGTGTGTATTTCTGTATGCAATGGGTGTTTTTGGGCACATGAGCTGCACCTCAAAATAATAAAAGCTGAAATAGGACCTTTATTTCTGTTTTTAAAAAAATCTCAAGACTATTAATTAAACTTTACAATTCCAGGAAAGATTGTGTGTGTTTGAGGGGAAGTGGATATCTGTCAGCAAGCAATCAAATACTGATTGGCTATGGCTCCGTCAACCACACCACAAAATAAGAGTTGAAAAAATATATTTTTATGGCTAAAAATAAATTCTCAAATGATTTATTAAACTGCATGGGAAAAGTAAAAGTCCCTGATTTCCCTATACCATCGTACAATCATTAGGTGCGGTGGCAGTTACAAGAATAGTAGGTTTGGTTCTGTACTGGTGTAAATCAGTTATGGATTAAATAGTTGACAGTGTCTAAGCATACAGTGAATAAGTCAAGGACCGAAACATCCACATTTTACCATTCCCAATCACAGTCCATGTGCATGGTAAGTCGAAATGTTTTTACAAAATCATGAAAGACTCATGTCAACCTTTTTATGTGTCGACTTTGTGCATGTAGACCTTTTGTCAATGTCAACCTTGGTTTCGACCTATTGACTGTCGACCTAGATATTGTTAACCTATCATTTTGATACTATGTAAATCATGGTATTGGTATGAATAGAAACTGGAGCATCCCAGTACTACTGCTAGCAGTTACAACATCTACTTTTCATTAATAACAATGGGTAAGAAAAGGATGTAAGAAAGGGCACTCAAAATCTAAACAATGTTTAACAATTTTTAAGAAAATATTAACTCAAATTAAGAAGAAATAAGTTAGTTGGTTGAAACAAAAAATATCAAACATGTCATACAGTACATCAGCAGTGGCAGGGAAAGGCTCATTCCATGGCCCTTATTTGTGAGTTGTGGTCCTTATGCTGCTCTTTCATGCTCTATAAAGTATATGGTACGAGCTAGTCCCAAATACAGATATCTCCTGCTGCCTCCATGCACTATATTCTTGCTCTGAGTATAGATGTGTCAGCGCTATAACTGGATTATCAGACCACAAAATGAGCACTAAGGGGTTTATTCAGACCTGATTGCTGCTGGGCAATTAAGCAGAGCCCTGCGACCAGAAAGCTGCCACCCAGATAGTGAAAACCAACCCCATTCAAGTCTATGAATGACTTGCGAAAATATCCTTGATCCATAGCCAGCTGCAAATCCATGTACATCTAAATCACCATCAAATTATTATTGTCACCCAGAACCTACTCTTACTGTGCAATAGAAGCACGCTGATCAAGGACAGAGCTGATGTCACAGACCCTCCCTGAAAGCGCTTGGAAACACCTGCGTTTTTCCCTGTCACTCCCAAAAAAGTCAGGGCGACATCCACAAATGGCAGATTCTTGCCAATCAACTAGGCAACGACTATCAGAATAGGCACTGGATTTTGTCGCTGTATGTGCTTGCGCATGTGTGCTACAATCCGTATGTATGTACAGTTGTGAGATAATCAGTCACCTTGCAAATCTGCGCAGCAGCGATCAAGGTCCTAAGGCTGAAAAACTAATGGTGTATTCACAAACTTTACGTATTACTCAGGAGAATCGAACAGAGTCCAGAAGTGTTTGTGAGAGGGACATTTTTGATTTTGACACTGTAATAGAGAAGCCTTCTTCCGACATTTTTGATCCCACTGCAATGTGAGGATGGGTATCAGTAAAAGTAATCATTTTCAGCCAATTAATTCAAGTTTTTTAACAAAATCTAGAAAATATTTAAATTCCAAAGCTGTCAATCATCAGCTACCAACAGCAGGGATAGATATCAGCACATGCAGTCTCACCATCTATCAATTTCCTCGTTAATATTGATAGGGAGTCCTATCAATGATCAATAGTTAGATAATTATTTAATGACAATTAAACATGTTAAAATGCCATACATTAAAAACAAAAAGTTGAATAAAATGGTAGTGGTTTGGACCCAATAAATAGTCACCAATTCAAGGATGATAAAACCTGCTCTGGTCCTGGGGAAAGATTTTAAAGGGAGTGCTTATTAGCCGCTTTATGGTGTCCTGAAGATGTTGATATGGACTACAACCGATGGCACAGTTGGAATTAGCCTTATCGGGAGTGGTCAGGTATCCATAGTTTCACTGGCAAGAGACTTCCAAAGGTGAAGGGGAATCCGATCATATGAGTGGGCAGGTGGCTTAAGTCCTTGGGTGTGGAAAGTATATGTTCTTGAAGCAGATTAGGGTCCAAACAGTGAGCACCAACGCATTTCGCAGTACTACTGACTGCTTTGTCAAGGTCCTTGATCAGATGTATTGAGCCTGGAGAAGAGATACAGTCAGGGCCGGCGCCACCACTAGGCAGCTCTAGGCATTTGCCTAGGGCGCCGGCACCTGGAGGGCGGCAGTTCGCCCCTCACCCCCTGCACTGTGGTACCTGCGTAAAAAAAACTTCTGTCCCCGGCGTCCCTGCTGAGTGCTGGTGTAGGGGTGTCCGTGCCGCCGGGGGAGCCTGCGGCGCTGTTATCGTGTATACGCTTGTCGCGCCCGGCGGGGTCCCTACAGAGCATAGAAAATAACGCCGCGCGCATAGCGCTAGTTATTTTCTATGCACTGTAGGGACCCCGCCGGGCGCGACAAGCGTATACACGATAACAGCGCCGCAGGCTCCCCCGGCGGCACGGACACCCCTACACCAGCACTCAGCAGGGACGCCGGGGACAGAAGTTTTTTTTACGCAGGTACCAACCAAGACCCCCCCCCCGCCCGGCACCGGGGCGCCCCCACCCCGACTCGCCTGGGGCGCTCCGGTGCCTTGCACCGGCCCTGGATACAGTGGAGAAAAAGTGGAAGAGGATAAAGCACAAGCCAATCAACTGTGTTTGAAAATGACAGTTGGAAGTTGATTGGCTGGTGCATTATCGCCTCCCACTTTATCTCCACTTTATATTTTCACAATTATTAACCCTTTCAAGTCCAACATCTAGTCAGGCTCAACAGCCCTAGTGCTAGTAGCAGATCCAATGATGAGCCACTTTAAAATAAGAACATTTAACATCATTCAACATTCAATGTAGACCATTTTTGAATAAAAAATTAAAATTAATAACATTTAAACCAGACTATTGGTTTTAGTGCTGCGCTCTGCCCTTACTTATGGTTGGAAAGAGTTTAAATAGATGGAAAGAGTTTAAATAATTTGAAAAAAGGTATGTTTTCCTTTAAATAAAATAAGTCTTTACTGGTGTTTGCAGAGATGATACTGAGGGTCAATACAATGATTCAATCAGCTCAATACTCTGCTGCATGCAAATAACAAAAACATAAACATAAATGATATTAAGGATCAAGAACTCTGTTACGTTTCCTGGAGTGTTTGATGATACAGTACTGCTTGTTCTTTTCACAGATGCAGATACTGAAAGTCTTGATAAATCAAATGATAGCAAAAGATAACAAAATTACAAAGAAAAAATATATATATATATAAGGAAAAAATGTACATGTACAAAAGTGTAGCCAGAATGCTGGTTTTCAAGTCCGATAATGTCCTGTATAGAAAAAAGGGTGCTTATGTCACCACGGCGTCCCGTTAAATGACAGAGTTTCACGGTGTATATACAGTCCTTTCAGGGATTCTTCAGGTACCTCTTTAACATTGGTGGTCAGTGGCGTCTGGTTTTCGGGGGAATGTACTCACCTACCGCCGCAGGTTACCCGGACTTTAGGAGACTTGTACAGTGGGACCGCTTGCACTCGGGGCTGTGTGTTAACACTGCTCCCTGTGCTGCGGTGCGCGCACTGTGATGTCTCCCTGTCTTGGAGGCTTGCAGGACACTGCCACGGGTGCCGTTGTGGTCCGCGGTTGTGCCTGCTTCACCTCTCTACGGGCTTCCTACAGTGGCTGGCTTCCCTCTCCCCGTACTCACCTCTGCTGTTAACCGCTTCGGTCCCACGCTGTCACTGACGCGTACAGTCTGGCGCGTGCACCCGCCTGCTGTCAGCGTCTTCTGTCACGGAGGTATTTGGAGTTTCAGCCTGTCGGGGTAGCTGTTTACGTGTGGATGGGTCAGTAAGTATCCTCCAACGCGTTTCAGCTACCTTGTAGCCTTCTTCTAGGGAGATTCATGTCTCCCTGAATCTCCCTAGAAGAAGGCTACAAGGTAGCTGAAACGCGTTGGAGGATACTTACTGACCCATCCACACGTAAACAGCTACCCCGACAGGCTGAAACTCCAAATACCTCCGTGACAGAAGACGCTGACAGCAGGCGGGTGCACGCGCCAGACTGTACGCGTCAGTGACAGCGTGGGACCGAAGCGGTTAACAGCAGAGGTGAGTACGGGGAGAGGGAAGCCAGCCACTGTAGGAAGCCCGTAGAGAGGTGAAGCAGGCACAACCGCGGACCACAACGGCACCCGTGGCAGTGTCCTGCAAGCCTCCAAGACAGGGAGACATCACAGTGCGCGCACCGCAGCACAGGGAGCAGTGTTAACACACAGCCCCGAGTGCAAGCGGTCCCACTGTACAAGTCTCCTAAAGTCCGGGTAACCTGCGGCGGTAGGTGAGTACATTCCCCCGAAAACCAGACGCCACTGACCACCAATGTTAAAGAGGTACCTGAAGAATCCCTGAAAGGACTGTATATACACCGTGAAACTCTGTCATTTAACGGGACGCCGTGGTGACATAAGCACCCTTTTTTCTATACAGGACATTATCGGACTTGAAAACCAGCATTCTGGCTACACTTTTGTACATGTACATTTTTTCCTTATATATATATATATTTTTTCTTTGTAATTTTGTTATCTTTTGCTATCATTTGATTTATCAAGACTTTCAGTATCTGCATCTGTGAAAAGAACAAGCAGTACTGTATCATCAAACACTCCAGGAAACGTAACAGAGTTCTTGATCCTTAATATCATTTATGTTTATGTTTTTGTTATTTGCATGCAGCAGAGTATTGAGCTGATTGAATCATTGTATTGACCCTCAGTATCATCTCTGCAAACACCAGTAAAGACTTATTTTATTTAAAGGAAAACATACCTTTTTTCAAATTATTTAAACTCTTTCCATCTATTTAAACTCTTTCCAACCATAAGTAAGGGCAGAGCGCAGCACTAAAACCAATTGTTCCATATTTTAAACCCAACGGATTAGTCGTCCGTGAGTGCGGCAGCTAGCCCAACAAGATTCAGTGCGCAGGTACCAAACCCCGACCAGTATTTAAACCAGACTGTTTGAAAAATGTGCAGTTACGTACATTTCTGACAAAGTGGTGGCCTCACTTACATATGACTCTGTTACCATTATGATGAATTCAGAATGGACTTTTACTGTAAACTGGAAGCATTATTCAAGGTACTTATTTTCATTAGTTCAACTATATAACTTGCTCATTATACACATCAGTATTTTGAGAGAACCAAGACACTACTGAAAGATCTATACTGGAGGGCTGGATTGGATTTTCAAGTGATGTGTTTCTTGACAAATGAACACAAAACATCTGTAACATCCACTACCACTATAGCTGGATCATATCCTTAACACTGAACATGAAAAACATTCCATTGACCTTGTTGGACAATTTGACACTGCACCCCTCATTTCACATTAGTTGAGGCATTCGTTGATTACTACAGTAAATGGTAAGATAAAGCTTTCACCGCACAAGTGACTTGTGCTATAGTAATTATATTTTTCTCTACAGTGTTCGGCAGAGATAGTAATAAAAAAGAGTTAATCTCAGGAAAAGATTCAATTCACTACATTGAAATCAAAATGCTTCTTGAAAGATACAAATATATTGTGTACAGAAAGTCTTCCATTTACAATCCTTAGACTAATGGAGAAAATTGACCTTTTCAATAGATGTTTGAAAAAGTGTCTTCACACAGCTAACCTGGAGGGAATCCATGGAAAGCCTTCATTACAGACTTTCTCCATACATGCAATTACTCACCATGTCCCTACTCAGACCTGAATTATGGCACAGAAGCATAATGCACTGCTGAATGTCATGAGTTTGCAGGCTCTTAAACAGAATGTGCCAGATGAAAAGGCACACATGATAAAAGGCATTCACTAACAATTACTAAAGTACAAATGTGGTACTTTGTTATTATGAGCAAATCTAAAATCCTATAATATGGGGGGACAGGGCACTCATGGGTCTTCAGGGTATCAAAATAAACAGGCAAAGAACGCCACTGCTCTGATCAACATTTCAATTTAACGGAAGTTGAATAAACTGAAACTTTGATCACAGCAGTGGCATTCTTCGCCTGTTTATTTTGATACTAGGGGAGGGGTTACCCTACTCGCAGATGCTCAGAGTACGGAGGATAGTCAGCAATGAGGCCCAAGCACAGATTGAGTTAAATAACATGCAAACCAAATTCGAGCAGAGAGGATACAAAAAGAAAGAATTGTCCAAAATTAAAGAAAAAGTATTAAACATCACACGTGAGACAGCTTTAAAAACCAGCACCAACAAGAAAGAACTAGGACTTAGAATCCCTTGGGTCACACAGCATGCGATGGGCAGCTGTGAAATTACAAGAAAAGTTAAAAAATTATGGCCCTTACTTACGTCAGACAAGGATCTTAAAAGTTTACATAAGACACAGATCATGCCAGCATACAAGAGGGGACGCAATCTGGCGGACCTGTTAGTAAAAACTGACATTGCTAGATTAACCAAGGATAAGAAACCCACACATTTTTTGTCACGCCCTAAAGGCTGTTATAGATGTGTGGGGGGGTGTGTGACCTGTAGCTCCATGATTATAGGGGATACAGTGAGCCACCCCCACACTGGACAAAAAATTAACATCAGACACTCTGTCACATGTTCTAGCCGCTACGTGGTCTATATTCTGTCTTGTCCATGTGGGTTATACTACGTGGGCAAGACAGAGAGACAATTTAAAGAAAGAATGGCGAATCATCGCCTGGCCATACGGCAAGCTCTGACATCTGGTCAGAGCGAGCAGCCTGTGGCTAGACATTGTGCGGAGAGAAAACACAACTTGGCTAGCATTAGGTCCAAAATTGTTGACCATGTCCCCATACCTGTCAGAGGCGGTAACAGAAAAAAGAAGCTATTACAGCTCGAGGCGAGATGGATACACAAACTTGGGACACTCGCACCCAGAGGGCTTAATGAGCAACATGGCTTGTATAATTTTTTTATAAGTATGTTTAAAAATTCACAGCCTATGTATTACGTTTATTGATTAATGACTCATAGCCCCATGCACAGTATGAACAACAATATATTGATAGTGATGTATATACAAAGATACTGCTTCATGAGATGCAGTATGTAGTTGAATACATGCACCGTTAAAGCTACTGTGCATAACTAATTGCCTGCAGATTTTTAACCTTTTATGTATGTATGTTCATTTTTTTATCTACTTTTTTCCATTATTCTTAATTTAACACTGGCATATTTATGCCTTTTAAATGGCCATTCATGGGCCTCTTAAGTGCACTGTTTTTTATTCCTTGTATTTGTTGTTTATTGCAGATCACGTCACAATGTATATGGTCGCCCAGGCAACCGTCCAACTTGCGGGATCCAGAGCGAGGCCTGGCTGTTCAGCTGACCCGCAACGTGGTAGGAGCGTGATGACGTCAGAGAGAGGTGCCGGTTTTGACACAGACTTCTCAATGGCGGTATGTATGTGACTGCACGTGGGTGATGGCAGAAGCGAGGACCAAGACCTGGATGGCGCAGGTAAGGAGGGCGGCGCTGGCTGACCCTGGGGGGGAGTGTTTTTCACTTGTTTGAGTATTTATATGTGTGGCTTTATCACTGTTGTATATCCCTGAGGACGGGCCACGTGCCCGAAACATGTCGGATGATTGATTAAAGATTTTTTCACTTTTGCAACAAATCCGGGAGTGCCGCCTGATTCCTACCCCTATATATATGTATATATATATATATTGTAGAATGTTGAAGACAGCCAAATTGCCCTGGTGCCCTCCTACCTTGTATGTACACAATATTTCCCAAGGGGGAGCGGCGGCACTCAGAGGACTGGTAAATAAAGAATCAAGACCAAGCTGTGGTGGTGTCCAACGTTTCAGTCGGGTGACTTTTTTCAAGAGCAGATCACATACAGTGAGATAAATGAACATACACTGGTTATATACAGAGATAACGATAATGTCATGAAGCCCCTCCCCCACCGGGCGCTGCCTGATGCATCAGACCTCTGGCTACCTCCTTTCCTGCCTATACCGAGGGTTTCCTTCCTCAGTGCCGTGGTGTCCTGTCTCACCTGGCTCACGCTGCATCTGGTGCGTCAGCGGCACCTGATGATGCCGTCATACCGCTGACGTGCAGCCTCTAGTTGCCATGGGGACGCCCCACGCCACGGGACTGGGAACCTCCGGCTGGCTTGCAGGTCTCCCTGTCAGAGATCACGATCGCTCAGGCGCATATATATATATATATATATATATATATATATATAATAGGGCGGAGTGAAAAAGTTGAATTTGAGATATTCAAAATCGGCTAGTGTGGAAAAGTTGTGACTTGACCTGAATAAGAAATGTGCAAAAGTCAATATCTTCTGTTCCGGTAAGACACCTAAAGTTTCACATTTTAGATATAGCTATGATCTAGTTAAAATTATGTCAGGACATATATATATATATACACACACACATGTGACCACATTACATGGATATGGAAAATTGTTATTACTAACCTGGCACAGAACTGTCCATTGGAAGCGGGTGCGGCATAACCATATATTTGTATATATATATATATATATATATATATATATATATATATATATATATCAGTACAAGGTGTGGAGGCACTCAGGAGATTCCCATCATACTGCACGGCGGCAGTCAAACACAGTAACAAACTGAAGACAAGACGGTCTATCAGTTTGTTACTGTGTTTGACTGCCGCCGTGCAGTATGATGGGAATCTCCTGAGTGCCTCCACACCTTGTACTGATATCTATCCCCTTGTGGGACGGAAAGGCACCTGAGTATTATTGCTGTCCGCGAGTGCCGGGAATCTTCACATCCTATATATATATATATATATATATATATATATATATATATATATATATATATATATATATATATATATACACACACACATATATATATATATCAATACCTCTAAGTTGCACTAACAATAACTGACTTACATAAATTAGTAAAATGAATACCAGTGGGTCACTGCAGTTACTTAGTCCCCTGCAAGTGGGGATTTTTAATGGTAATACAATAGCGACTTAGCGCACTATGGGGGGTGATTCTGGTTGGTTTGCAAAAGCAAACTCCTTCCTTAATCGGCAAAACCATGTGCACTGCAGGTGGGGCTGATGTAATATGCACAGAGAGAGTTAGATTTGGGTGAGTTATTATGTTTCTGTGTAGGGTAACTACTGTCTGCTTTATTCTTACACTTCAATTTCAATTTGAACACACCCCACCCAAATGTAACTCTCTCTTCACATGCACCTGCAGTGCACATGGTTTTGTCCATTAAAGAAGGAGTTTGCTTTTGCAAATCAACCAGAATCACTTTTCACAGATAGTTAAAGATTATATAAAACTATGGACCCATATTAACAGTCCCCAAAGGATGATGATAGGCTTAAAAAAACATAATTTCCAACCAGCAAGGTGTGGGGATGATATTTTGTACTCTTGTAAACACCTACAGATGGGGCCATCCGAAGATTTCTGGCGGATGGCGATCGGGTGGACAGGGACAGACATGCTCGTGCGTCCATTGGCGAGAATGGGGTGCATTAGCATCTCAACATGCGCAGGCCCCATTCTGGTGGATGGCGCGATGGGAGCTGCTCAGATGAGAGTGGCTCCATCTGTATAGCAGGTATACAAAGGTGTGTTCCCTCTGGGATATCAAATGCAAGTGACTATATATATATATTATTTGTGGTACAGCCATGATTATAATCCCATTGATGATTATTATCATCAATGATTATTATCAGCCATGATTATTATCTGTATTATCCCACCTGGGAAATATCCTGCAACATACAATACATATATAGGCCAGGCCATAGTACAAAGCCCACCTGATACAATTATGATCATTTATTTGAAAAAAAGCTTTATACAAAGGCCTTTAATGTTTGGTGTGATAACTGAGTAATGTTCATTTTACAAAGAGAGTGATTATGTTGTGTAATAAAAGCATGCAGCATTAAGTGGCAAGATAGTAAAGATGCTGAGAAAGTATCAAAGTAATTATAAAAGGAAGTTATGTCTAGAGTATATACTGTGTGTGGTCATGACTACTGTATGGGGAATAAAGCACAAAGGAAGACACAACACAACATACAGTATAAGGACACTTTTACTATCTACCCATCTTATTTTAAGATCTCTTATATAAGGAACACGTTTCTATTTACAATTATAATAGTGATAGTGGGCTTTCTTATTCACCTAGGACAGTTGTTCCCAAACTGCGGGCCTTATTCAGATCTGGGCTCAGTACAATTTTTTTGGAAAATGGGCAAAACCATGTGCACTGCAGGTGGGGCAGATGTAACATGTATAGAGAGAGTTAGATTGTGAGTTATTTTGTTTCTGTGCAGGGTAAATACTGGCTGCATTATTTTTACACTGCAATTCAGATTTCAGTTTCAACACACCCCACCCAAATTTAACTCTCTCTATACATGTTACATCTGCTCCAACTGCAGTGCACATGGTTTTGCCCATTTTCCAAACAAATTTGTACTGAGCTCAGATCTGAATAAGGCCCTGTGTGGGGTGGCACCCTGTGGTGCTTTGGAGGACTCGCAGGAGCACTGGGTTGGTGGTCCACAACCAATTCAAGTTATTTCTGTCCAATATAATAGTCAAATTGTGCACAAAAGAAGTGAATCCTGTCCATTACAACATAATTGATCCAAAGGGTGACATATAAACATAATTTATTTAACTTAAAATGTGTTTGTTAAAACCTTAAGCCTAGGGGTGCCATGAAATAATTCTGATGCTTCAGGGTGCCATGATTAAAAAAGTTTGGGAACCCCTGACCTAGAGTGTTAAATGTAACCATTAAACAGATTACATCTTTTTCATGTTTTCTTCCCAACTAATTGCCTCTGTCTGATTTTGTTGCATGCTATACTTGCATGGTACACTAAAAGTTTACTCAGAGGTACTCTATCATTTTTGCCATGCATGGTTGCCATGCATGGTGGTCCAATTAGTACATTATACAGATTTTCAAATATTTTCTGGCAAACTCATACATTTTTTATCGATTCTGAAAGTATTTTTGGAAAGATTTGTGATTGTTTTGGCTACTAATGTGTATAAAAAGTTACTGAACAGTATATGTCCATGTATTGCCAGTTTAACATGAAATGAAACAAAAAAAGCATTTGTACAATGTGTAAAAGAAACTGTGTGACCATGAGTTTTAGTAAATTTGAGAATGTACATATACGGTATGGGGATTTTAAGGTGGGTATTCAACGTGAAGGGCATGGCAGTCAAGCTTGCTCGACCGCCGTGACCCAGTCCCGTTCTCGGTCAGCTCGACCGAGAACATGCAGATTGGATTCAATGTCCCGCCTGCCGGGGAGCGAGAAGGGGGCATGGCCGCGAGTTGCGCTTGGGAAGAGGCGAGCTGCAGCCGGCAGCTCGTCACTTCCAGGACGTTCTCGGCAGAACGAGCCCGACAGCTTGTGATGTTGGGCTCGTTCTGCCTAGATACCCTGTCGGGGAAGACAGCATTGAATAGGGCCCGGCGAGCATCTCCCCGATGGGAGATGCTCGCTGGAAATGGAATATCCCCCTTAGTGTGCAAAAAAACTAAATTTCTCAGTGGTATTAGATCTGTCTACTATTACTAGTCTGCATAAGTTGCATCTTAGTATAAATCACATCAAAATCCATGGTTTGAACAAATCATACAATTTCTGACAGTATTAGATTTGTTTTTCACTTGAGATTGGTGTGTTTTCATATAAATATCTGCAGAATTATTCACAAAAGATTACAAAACCAGCTATTATCATGGACCTGTCTTTACTCTGACCCTACTGTGACTTTGAACTTGAAAGATGAAAACATAAATTGAACATACTAATTTTTTTTTGTTTTGTAAAAATAAAGCCTGGGGATTATTTTGTTTAAACACAAGCCAGATGGTTTTCACAGTCTCTCCTTGAATCCCACTGTCTTGGCTATCATATCATGGACAGACTTACTCCAGTTCACTTGAGTTTTTCGGCTGCCAAAATGTCCATTCCGCACACAGCATGAATAAATATGTGCTCACATCATGTGGAGAGTAATGCCAGACTAGAATTGTTGCCAGCACTTTGAAAGGTAGATACATGTAACTCATCACAGCTTCCTACAAATGAGCTTCTGAGTGAGAATTGACTCCATTACTGTGTGCTATCAGGAAGTTTTCCCACTTCCAATGAATGTGCGTGTGTATGTATATATATATATATATATATATATATATACACAGTATATATATATATATATATATATATATATATATATATATATATATATATATATATATATATATATATATATATACTAGCTGACCTGCCCGGCGTTGCCCGGGAAAACCTTGGGGTTTCTTTATTTCCAAAATTGCTGAAAAATGTCATCTTACAGTATGCTGTGACAAAGACCTAAGATTGTAATTTGTTATAGATTCCACCATAATGTTAGAATGTGTTTGCATTGATACTCAATGATGGCAATGAAATCAGGTGTGGTGTTGTTGTTTGAAACACAATGCTCCTGAGTTGAAAACTTGTATGTGTTGATGAATTCCACATCCACTCCTGAGATTTAGCACCCACATCCACATCCACTCCTGAGATTTAGCACCTACCTTCTGAGGGTCAGAAATCGGTACAAAATCAGAAAGGGACATGTCCACACCTCAATTTCTATACTTTCAATGGTACAGTTTCTAGGGTGTGTAATTGCAGGCGCTGAGTGCGTGGGGTCCGGGGTGGGCGTTACTTACCGCGCCATAATTAATTAAAAATTCACTGCTCCCTGCCAAAGCACATGCACCGAGCATCTCTACCAAACAGTGGGGCAGCCCCTGAGTGTGGGAGCAGGTCCGCGGGCCTGGCCACATGATGTCATGACGCGACGCACACTATCCGCACCACTGTAATGCACCACTGGGAATGGGTGCAATGGGCCAAATTCTTCCCTACACCCGCCGGGCCAATCCACTGATCCAGCCATCACAATCATCAATGGATGCATTGATAAGGTTTGGAGTTTAAGAAGTTGAAGAATAAGACTGAGAAAAAGAATTGCCATGTTACAAAGTGTACAATTTACTCAATAAATCGTGAAAAAAATGTAAGTGTACATAGAAGTACAATCAAGAAATGAATTAGGATTAAAAAATAAGTTCTGATTCAAACTGATAATTGTTTGGATGGGGTGGGTTGTGAAACAAATCTATAGGTGAGGGTATGGATATTGTGGGCATGATTGGTGTTTGTTACACCTACAGGGGGCCCTCAATTGATGGGATTTTCACTACAGTGTCACGGTCACAGTGTCACCATAGGGGGATTCCCAATTGGGGTCTAGGTGGTCTTTTAGGGACCCTTTACAATCCTGTAGGTCTTTTCTCCTTGAGCTTACAGTCTCCCTTAATGATAGTCAGTCACTGAGGGAGACCGTAGGCTCTAGGAGAAGAGACCAACGGGATTGTAAAGGGGTCCCTAAAAGACCACCTGAACCCCAATTGGAAATCCCCCTACGGTGACACTGTAGTGAGAATTTCTCATCAACTGGGGACCCCCTGTAGGTGTACCAAACACCAATTATGCCCACAATATCCATACCCCCTCCACCTATAGATTTGTTTCGCAACCCACCGCCATCCAAATAATTATCAGTTTGAATCAGAATTAATTTTTTAATCCTACTTTCATTTCTTGATTGCACTGTACTTCTATGTACACATATTTTTTTAACAATTTATTGAGTCAATTGTAGACTATAACGTGACAAATCTTCATCTCAGTCTTATTCTTCAACTTCTTACACTCATAACATTCAAACAAATGCATGCAGCGCTCATGCCCATCGACCAAACATTATCTATGAACCAAAAGAGTCTGGGAAACCCTTAAGGCAGAGCTGTGCCTGATATCCAACTGACTAACAGGGTGAGTGCAGTGTACCCACTTTGTATTGATCAATGGGTGCATTGGCCAGGACAAAGATTTCTCATTGCAACTGGCCGGGGAGCGCAGTGACAGGCTGGAGGACTGGAGAGACGGATATGGGGAACAAAGTAGAAACGGTACATTAGGTACAGTTTTTATTTGCCGGTACAGACGGTTAAATAAACGGCAAATTATTTTTTATGTGTTCTGTGTGTTTGTGTGTGTTGTACTGTTTTTGTGTGTGTGTTGTAGTGTATGTGGTTGTGTGTGTTGTATTGTATGTATCTGTCCAATGCGTAAGTGTGTGAGGTGTGCTACGTATATACAGTATGTGTTTGTTGTGTCTTTGTGTATCTGTGTAATGTTTAAGTGTGTGTTTTGTGTGTGTCGTACTGTTTTTTGGGTGTGTGTGGTGAATGTGGGTGTGTGTTGTGCTGTTAGAGGTATGTTATGTGTGTGTTGTGTGTATCTGCCCTATGTGTAAGTGCGTAAGGTGTGCTATGTATAAATCTGTGTGTGTGTAGTGTGCTGTGTGTATCTGTGCAATGTTTAAGTGTGTGTTTTGTGTATTGTACTGTTTTTGGGTGTGTGTTGTAGTGAATGTGGGTGTGTGTTGTACTGTGAGTGTTGTGTGTATCTGCCGAATGTGTAAGTTTGTGATGTGTGCTACGTATATATGTGTGTGTAGTGTGCTTTGCGTATCCTGGCAATGTTTAAGTGTGTATGTTCTGTGTGTTTGTTGTACTGTTTTTGGGTGTGTGTTGTAGTGTGTATGGATTTGTATTGTACTGCATGTGGTGTGTTGTGTGTGTGTGTATCTGTCCAATGTGTAAGTGTGTGAGGTGCTCTACGTATAAATGTGTGTGTTGTGTGCTATGTGTGCGTATGTGGTGTACTGTGTGTGTGTGTGTGTGTGTGTGTGTGTGTGTGCGTGTACAATGTGTATGTGTGTGTGTTGTGTGGTCTATGTATATCCTCAATTATTTCCTAATTGTTTAAAGCCTTCACCATAATGTTAGAATGTGTCATTCATACTCAATGACAGCAATGAAATCAGGAGTGGAGTTGTTCCTTTGCAAACGGTTTCCCAGATCATCGATCTTTTCCCCAGAACATCAATGAAGGTAAATTACAACTTGTTGTTTTTTAAATTTCTAAGTGAAATTTCCCAAAAACGGCTTCGAGGTGCACACCACCGGGTCCAGAGGTATCTTGTTGCTGAATTTGGTGTCTCTGAGTGCCACGGTGTGTCCGCAATGCGACGGACACGCACACACACACACACGCACACAGATTCTTCAACTTATTATATAGATATATATATGTGTGTGTGTGTGTGTATGTATGTTTGGTACTTGTGTATTTTGGCGGCGCCCATCGCATACCATAAGGCATGCGATGGTATGCGATGCGACGCGATATCGCGCCATACTGTACAATGTCATACAATTTTAAAATTGTATGACATTGTACATGGCATACAATGCCATACAATGCGATGCGATGCGATTAAACATTGTATAAGCACCCTAATGGGTGCTTACAATGTGAAATGCACCCCCACGCCACCCCCCCACTATAAAGCGGCGGTACGCGTCCTCCGACCTTTTCATACCCCCATTATCCACGTTGGCGTGGAGTTGAGAATAGAAAGTGTGGCGAGCGCAGCGAGCCACCGAGCCCGAAGCGTGGCGAGCGGACGCGGATACCTGTGAAGCCTGCGAGGGGATTCCGATACCTGTGAAGGTATCCGCGTCCGCTCGCCACGCTTCGGGCTCGGTGGCTTGCCACGCTCGCCACACTTTCTATTCTCAACTCCACGCCGACGTGGATAGCGGGGGTATGAAAAGGTCGGAGGACGCGTACCGCCGCCCCTCGCGGGCTCGCTGCGCTCGCCACGCTTTGGGTTCACGTTTATAGTGGGGGGGTGGCGTGGGTGTGCATTTCACATTGTAAGCACCCATTGCTTAAAACCACCCTTTATGGTGCTTATACGATCTTTCATCGCATAAGGGGCAAACATCGCGTCGCATCGCATTGCATGCCATGCGATGCATGCCATGCGATGCGACGCAATGAAAACATTGTGCGATGCACATCGGGGGCGCCGCTATAATACACAAGTACCGTATGTTTATATACTGTATAATAATACAGGATGGCTCGGGGAGGTATGGCACGCTCAGACAAAAAAGTAACACTTGCAAGCAGGTAGGCAGCAACATTTCAATGCTTTATTAGCATTGTCATCAGGAGCCTGATGACAATGCTACTAAAGCATTGAAACATTGCCAGCTACCTGCTTGCAAGTGTTACTTTTTTGTCTGAGAGTGCCAAACCTCCCCGAGCCATCCTAAATATATATTTTTTTATTTACTAACAGTTTCTTATATAGCGCACACATATTCCACAGCGCTTTACAGAGAAAAATTGAACATTCACTTCAGTCCCTGCCCCAGTGGAGCTTACAATCTACAGTATATAATGTAAATGTACTGTAATGCAACAATGAAGCATCACTCTGAGTCGTGTGAGCAGAGAAAGTGCTTTAATGTGGTCTACACTTTTTTGGGACAAGTCCTAGTTCTTTTTATGTTCCTGATGATGAGCTAGTCCCTAGCTCAACATCTAGGGCCGCATTAAAGCACTTTCTCTGCTCACAAGACTTGGAGTGATGCTTCATTGTTGCATTGCTTTTGGGGATTTCCTCCTTCCCAAGCTGGCACCTGGGCAATTAACTTCTTGTTAAAATTAGTGGAGTGCCGGACATTAGCATTGTTTTAGATATAGATGTGTGTGGGTATATATATATATATATATATATATATATATATATATACAAAGGACAATGGTGCGGCACTCGGAAATAATATGCTGTGAAGTCAATCTGCTGTGCAACGTTTCAGTCTTTATAACTGTTTTCAAGCTAAACAAGTGTAAGCGCTTGCAAAAGGCTGGGAGTGCCGGACCAAAGAAAATATAAGCAAGGAACTGACACCGACAGAGTGTGTGTTCCCCGCCACCAGGCACCCAGCATCATATGAACTGTACCAAGACCTGTTTTGGCCTTGGCAAGCATCTACTAGGAGGATCCAAATATGGCTCTTCCTATTTTGTTTTAATCAATTTATTGGCACCGTGCACTTCAGCCCAATAGGGCATTTTTCAGGAGCCCATGCAGGCAGGACTTTCACTGCATAGAACCACTGCTTTGTTAAATCATTTCCACATTGCAGCAGTTATATCAACATGGCGGCAGAAGATGCAACATCAACAGTCATCTGCTACAGCAAGTGGGTGACATGTACTCCTACTCAGAAACTGAGGCAGAGGCTATTGTCTTTTTAAAGGGAATCGATGACGAGATAGAAGCAAGCTCCAGCGACACCATATTCAGGGATTGGATAAGGCTCAAAAAGAAAGAAGTGGATTTCCACCTACACTGCCTATCCTTAAGTGATTATTATAAACTTAAATATATCCCTAGGGGCTTTAGGGATATAGCCTTTTGCAAGCGCTGGATCGCCATCGTCAATAAATGCGCTTTTGACTTGATTTTATTAGTAATCGATCAATCATCGAAAGAATTAGAAAAAAACAAAGCTAAGATTGCTACCTTTGAATCGACTCATGTACCCACCCTGATAGCAGACAAAGAAACTGACTGGCCGGCACAATTGCAAGTGCAAATCACTCAGTATAAAAGAGATCTCATTAAATTTAAAAGAGAAAAATTACAAAAAGTCACTATGGACTACGAGAGGCATACAGTCTACAAATGGCTGTCAGACCCCAATGCCTCTGATCAACATAGAGTCCTCTTCTTCAGGCTCAATAGAAAGCCATATACCAGATTTGACACAGAATCATCCCATGAAGCTGGGAGTTCAAACTCTGAAGCAGAAGGACCCTCAGGAGCCAAGGGCCCTTTAGGGGTTACCACGCGGGCAAAAACTGGAGGCCCAAGAGGAGGTGCACGAGGCGAGGTAAACAAAACCAGAGGCAGAGGCAGGCCAGGCAGGCCACCGAAAAAAAGATAGATACCATCTACAACTTATCATCATATGAACTGTCACCAAGGGCCTTATTTTGGTTCATTCTTTCTGACAAAATCCTTCTTAGATGGGCAAAACCATGTGCACTGCAGGTGGGGCAGATGTAACATGTGCAGAGAGAATCAGATTTGGGTGGGGTTTTACTTCAAAGTGAGATCTATATTGCAGTGTAAAAATAAAGCAGTCAGTATTTTCCCTGCACAGAAACAAAATTACTCACCCAAATCTAATTCTCTCTGCACATGATACATTTGCTCCCCCTGCAGTGCACATGGTTTTGTCCATCTAAGAAGGATTTTGTCAGAAAGAATGAACCAAAATAAGGCCCCAAGTGAAGTTCATCTATTGAGTAAAGGACTGTCTTTTATACCATCCAATAGCTTCGACCATTTCCAGTGGAATGTGGAAAAACAAGCCCTCAATCGTAAACTCCGTTTGAAAGAATTCTTTCATACCCGCCCACCTGAAACTAATCAGCCCAGCAACATACATAATTCGGAAAGGAAACTACCGGACAAACTCAAGAAATATTCTCCTCCTTCTACATCTGACCCGTTGTCAAACAACCCCAGCATAAAAACATTCACAAGGATGCTGGATGGAGAGGTCAAGGAGCTAAATAGCCAATCAAAGCAGTACCATCACAATCTATCCCCATTGGAGCGACAAGCGCTGAAATCATTGTCTCAAAACAAAAGCCTCATCATACGATCAGCAGACAAAGGAGGGGGCATAGTCCTTCAGGACCTTCAGGACTACAAAATTGAAGCTGAACGCCAATTAGGCGATACAGAAGCATATCATCTTCTCCCAAGAGATCCTACACCTCAGTGCAAAAAAGCACTTATCGATGTGTTAAAGGAAGCTATTACCTCCAATCTCATAGAGGCCTCTTGGATGCCAGCTTTGGTTCCTGAATTCCTAGTGGTGCCCCTGTATTACACCATTCCCAAGATTCATAAAAACGTGGAGAGGCCCCCAGGGCGCCCTATCATAGCGGCCAGAGGCTCTCTCTTTCAGCCTGTCGCCACTCTGTTGGACACTTTACTACAGCCATGGATTGTGAAAGAACCCAGCTTCTTAAAAGATACTGGACAATTCCTTACAAAACTTAAGGACATTTCTCTCATCCCAGATGACTGCTGGCTAATTGGGATCAACGTAGTCAGTTTATATACCTCGATCCCGCACGAGTTCGGCCTGGAAGCCTTTAAAAAATTTCTTGTGTCAAGAAAAGTGTTTCCCGAAGAGCAGATTGCAGTCATCATTTAATTGTTAAAGTTGATTCTTTATAACAACTTTTTCATCTATGATGGAAAATTTTATTTGCAGGCACAGGGCTGTGCTATGGGATCTAGCGCAGCTCCATGCTATGCAAATATAGTGATGTATGTTGTTGAAGAGCAGATATTCTATAGTAACCTCATCATGGTAGACAACATAATTTCGTTCAGTGGATATATCGATGATTTATTTATCGTATGGAAGAACTCCAAAACCATGTTTGAAAAAATCATTCAGGATTACCATGCCATAGGAGGGCCAATTGAGTTTACATATGTCATGGACCAAAACTCCATGAACTTTCTGGATGTCAAAGTGGGCATCCAGGAAAGTAAAATAACCACCACTGTATTTACCAAGCCCACCGACCGAAATCTTTTATTACAGGCATCAAGTTGCCATCCGAAGTCCCTTATTAGGGGCTTACCCTTCTCCCAAATGGTCCGCATTATGCGGATCAATAGTGACAGAGAAGTAGCCATTATACAGATTGATGCATTAGTTGATAAATTATTGACAAGGGGCTACCCACTGGCAGTGTTGAATGCAGCCAAAACCAAAGCTCTCAAGCTTGAATGTAATTCTTTAGTAAGGGATTGAATGAAAAATTAAGTATGCATTGCTTCCTGTAGCCATGGATGTGAATACCAGCATTGGTGTTCCAACACCGGCTAGTTTGCCAATGTATTATTCAATAGCTTTATTGTATATACAATGTATTATTTGTTTATCTGATTATTGTGTCTATTTCTGCCTAGTTAAAGTATATTGTATTGCAATCCTTTCTAACATTATGACAGCCGTTTATATATATATATATTTCTTATATTTCTGCTCCGTTGGTCAATAGTATTTTATTGTATTTGTTTTTACATTTTGCACTGGGCATTGGATGCACTGAGGCTTCCCTTATACCTTCACCTGTTCAGCATGCTGCTGATTGGTCAGTGTTGATAAATTGGTGGTAGTGTGGACACAAGTGTGAGGGGCGGGGGCCTTTGTTGCACTCTAGCCTGATTGGTGAGGGTGGACTCTGTGGTGAATAAAAACCTATATTGATTCACATGTACCTTGTTCCCTGACGACGGGTGAAATATCCCGAAACATGTCGGAATAAAGACATACTACTTGAAATTGAACAGCCTCGTGAGTGCCGCTTCCATTTGTTGGTTGGTATATATATATAGAGAGAGCACTCGGAGACTTCAAATACGTAAAGGTGCAAATGGAGCATTTAATCCATCTTTTCAGGGACTATGTCCCCTTCATCAGGATACACGACAAGTGACATACTGGCATCTTAAATATGTCACTTGTCATGTATCCTGATGAAGGGGTAATATTGGACAGTGTATTGGGAGAGTGTTCGCCCACAGGAGGGCACCGGAGCAGGATATCCCCACCGTTTGAGTGACGGGAGGATATTGGAAAGTGTATATATATATATATATATACAGGTCGAGTATCCCGTATCCGAATATCCGTTATCCGAATTATTCCGAAATACGGACATTCCAGAAAGTGAAAAAAAAAAATTTTTTTGCTAAAAACTCACTGGGGACATTTGTAACAGCATCACTGGGGACATGATATGTAACTGGCACTATATATGTGCAAGACAATGATTGCTTGGCATTCAAATTCAGTGCTGAGATAGTACACACATTTTGTTTCACGTTTTGAAACCTTGTTTTTTGAACAATTAAAATATATTTGTGTGTATTTTATGTGGTAATAAAATATATTTGTGTGTATATTATGTGTTTATACAGCGTAAATGCAAGATACTTCAAAATACATCATTGAAATATTAAAATATTCCGAAATACGGAATAATCCGTTATCCAAAATTCTCCTGGTCCCGAGCATTTTGGATAAGGGATACTCAACCTGTATATATATATATATATATATATATATATATATATATATATATATATATATATATATATATATATATATATATATATATATATATATATTACCTTTTTCAATCTTTCAAATTTGAACTTGACAAAAGGTCAACAGAACCAAACAATGACAACAATATTGTGTAGTCTGCTTCAGTTTGAATTAACTGGCAACATTGTCCTTTTGAGACAGATTGCTCTGTGAAATAGCACTGCACATTGTTTAGTTTTTACCACTTGGATTGTTTAAAATTATTGCATTTCATCATTGGTTTGCCCGCTTGGAGACAAAAGCACAGCTTGTCTTGGTTAGTTAACCCTAAGGATGTTTTGCTAAGTATTGAGAGTTTTACTTATAAAATCTTGTAAATAAATAAAAAAAACAATATACACCAGATAATAAAACTGATGTGAGCTTCCACTTTGCAAGTGTGTGGTATTAGCAAGTGTTAAATTATAGGAAAATAAAAAAAAAATACATTTTAAAAGAGAAAGAGAGAATAAAAAACTATGACTCTTCTTTCCACCAGCTAATGTAACATTCCATGTGAAATAATAGTTTGCACCTGTTTGGAAGGAATAACTGTCTTTTGCTGTTTTCAGAGTAGACAGATAATATGTAGATCACATTAAGTGCTTTTTTGGAATTTGTTGAAAGCCAAAATTGTATCAACAGTGAATTTTTTAGTGGAAAACTTAGCAGACAAAAGTATTAAAGTCGCACATGAAGTAAATGCGGTTAGTGTTGGCTCAGAAAGCAGAGTATATGTAGACCCTTGTGTCAACTAAGAACAATAATCCAATGATGCTCCATTTCAGTGTAACTATGATTAAGTCATTTAAAATAAATCCCATTCCTCATATTAGCAAGCTAGACAACAGAGATATATGAATGTATTTTTAGTCTGCGAGTATGGGAATAACCAGTACTTTGTGGGCCCTCTAGCAGCATATTGAAGGGGCCTCTGCATGAATGCTTCTTGAGAGACACCTCTCCGCAGCAGTTATTTCATTTGATGCCACATTATAGTTATCTGGATTATATTATGTCACATTGTACAGGTACTGGTACACAATATACCACACAGTATTCTCAATTCAAATTATGACATACAGTACCTGCAGTTCATATTATACCAAATTACAATGCCTTCTTTTAATACTTTTCCATATTAGAGTACCATCCAGTTCAATTTATTCCACATTACAGTGCCCAAGTTCATATTATACCACACTATTGTGCCCCACTATATATTTTACCACATTAAAAGTGTCCCGTTTCTTATTATATACCATTGTAGTGCCCTTCACATTACAATGAGCAGATACGATTATGACACATTACAATGGACTCCAGTTGAAATAATGTCACCTTACAGTTCCCCCTTACCATTATAAAATCACACAATTTTGAACTGGGCAATGGAGGTTATGACTAATGTTTTCACATAAGAGAGGGCTAGCTTTTTTTTATTTATTTTTAGAAAAAATCTCTTTTAGAATTGCAATGACCAGCAATATATATATATATATTCCACGATATGCTGGCACACTCCATAAAACTGTATCTGCCCGGGTGCCGGCAATTGAATTTTATATATGTATGCTGTAATGCTGCACTGCACAGGACTTGTCTCCTTCTTTCTCAATAAATCAAAAGGCTGCAGCCATTTAGTTTGCGACGTTTCGGGAAATTTTATTATCCCGTCCTCAGGCTAGGTAAGACATGTCTACCCAGAAAAACTGGATAGAAAAGCAGTTAAATAAAAATCCAGAACTACAGTATAGTTTTCTGTGCTCATGAGTCATGGCAATTGATAGATCAAAGAACCCTACTATGGGGAGATAAGGGGGCTAAATACTTGTTATGTACTAAATAGTTTTCTTTGGCTTCTGCCTATAAGCGCTAACAGCAGGATAGAATATTGGCCCTGCCATAGGCACCAGCACTAAGTTACTATGGTGTTACTAAGGACAGCGGTCACTTACCATCAACTATCTTTTCCAGCAATACCTTTGTCACCTCTAGTTACTGTTATCTGCCTCTCATTACACAAAGAAGCAGGAGATGAGTCACTTGGCCAGTTGTCAATAAAGTTTTTTATTGTTGCAGAACAGGAGAGACGTGAGTCCACAGGGGAGTCAAGATGAAATACGCCTCAGCTGTCACTGCTGAGCTGGTTGGGAGTCATAGTAGTCATTTCTTGCTTTGCAATGATAACAGGCAAAGCAGTCTCAGCTTTTTCTTCATGCTAAGTGGAATATTAGTAAATAAACCCCTGAGTGACAGAGGAGGGACCATCAATAGCAGAATTTTGGAGAGATAAAGTACTAACCATTCAGCTCCTAACTGTCTGCAGTTTAAAAAGTGATGTTTAGGAACTGATCGGTTGTTTTATCTCCCCTCTTAACAACTTGGAATTGGAAGTTTGCTGGTGCTTAGCCATCTTTATCACCATGAAAGAGTTTTCTCCAATATGAATAATAATAGGTAACAGCAATTAATATTAATCAGACA
Organism: Crinia signifera; assembly: GCF_055691185.1. Taxonomy (NCBI): domain Eukaryota; kingdom Metazoa; phylum Chordata; class Amphibia; order Anura; family Myobatrachidae; genus Crinia; species Crinia signifera. The sequence goes on from NC_139219.1 coordinate 182,205,127, forward strand.
TGTTTTACTCATTGTGATTGCCCCAAGTTAGGGTCTAGTCATCTATCCAAATTTTCAAAGTTGCATTGCCCTTTGAAATAAATATGATATTCTGTGTTTGTGATGACACAGCCATTCTGAGTGAGCAGGTTATGATCCCACCTCTGAATCTTGAGTTATGAATTGATTTTTTTACATTAATTTTAACATAAATTTCTTGGGTATTCTATTTCATTATACTTTCAAGATGCTTTTATAAGCCTCAACCCCCCCCCCTTTTCTGATCAATAATTCCAAAGAAACCCTAGAAAAATCTCTAATATTGACCCATCTCTTCTCTGAACACACAGAAGAAAACATGGCCACTGAGCTCTCACCTTTTCATTTTAATTTCTCTCCAAGCATTGTGTGCTCACCAGAAATGGGCATGTCCTGTTGTAAGTTTAAAATCATATTAAGAAAACTTTTAACTGAATTGTAGATACCCAGTGTAAGAAATGACACAGGTGAAACACAGGATATTGCGTGTTACAGCATAAAATAAATGACACCATGTTATACATTTATGTGATTAAATAAATATTTTAATAAGCAGCCATCTCTTCAAATAAGCTCACAGGAATAAACAAATCTACGGTAGCAGTTTTAACTTGCAAAAGTGGATTCAAGGTTACACATAATTTAAATTATTTAGAAAAGCTTATTTTACAGGTCACCTGGGATACAACCACTTAGTGCAGCTGAAGTTAAAAATCTAATTGTGTTTCCTGGACATGAGGCAATGGAATGTAATACCAGAAGCATTTCCGAAAACCTCTTATAGCTGATTTTTGCAGATCCTCATATATAAAAGTCTGTGTGCTTCAGTTAGGGCAGAGAAAGCTCTTTGAAAAATAATAATTGGTAACCAATTACATTTTTTTGTTCAAGGGTGACTTTTACTATATTTTTAATTATAGAATATAATTACAGAGTGTAATTCATTTTTTATTAACAACAAAAAGATTTATGGTAAATTTTTTTGGAAAGCTTGATGTAAATGATACAATGCCCCCAATTTTGGTAATAAAAAGATTTTCTACATCTCTACATATTTTTTTTTTTAAATGTTGGTCATGCATTAAATTCATATTTTTCTTATACACTTTTCTAAGCTGCAAATCCACTTTACATGCAATGTAACATAGGGGGTATTTATCAAAGCCTTTATTTAATAATTGAATTTTTCATATTTTACCATCCACATGGACTCCAAATGGGAATCAGAATGTGGCCTGGCCTGAAGCATGGCAAGCAAAGCAGTGAACTTACTGATAGAGTACCCCTCAGTGTTGCAGGTCCTGGCTATTCTATCGCCAACCACCAGGATCCACCATCAGATGGAAGGGGGTCCCTGTGCGTCCCCTTCTGTCTGAGCCCTCTGATGCCTCCCCTTCCGCTCTCCCATCGCTCCCCGTACCCAGAGGCATAGCTAGGCAGGGCACCAACTCTTGGCGCTGACATGTCACCTGGCGCCAGAGCTCTGCCGCCGGGTCCCCCGCTCCCTGCTGTCCCGGCATCAGTCAGTGGGGAAAGTTAAAACCCAGCACGTGCTCTCACTGCGCACGCGCCAGTTTGGGACGCCGGAGGCAGGGATTCGGCGCCATGACGTTACAACGTAATAAACGTCATGGCACCATATCCCTGCCTCCGGCGTCCCAAACCGACGCATGCACGATGTGAGAGCACTCACCGGGTTTTAACTTTTCCAACTGACTGATGCCAGGCACAGCGGACATCAACGTCATGGTGCTGCATCCCTGTCACCGGAGTCCCTATCCAGGGGTCAAGGGGGGAGCGGCAGGAGGCTGGACAGCATTGGAGGGTAGGATAGTGGGCTGTGGCTTCTTCCTTTGCTCCCAGTTCACTATTGCAGCAGCCGGCTGTGGGGTCCTATTATTATTATACAGGGGAGCAGCCTGTGGTTTCCTTTTATTATACAGGAGGAGCAGCCTGTGGGGTCCTGTTGTTGTTAGTATACAGGGGGAGCAATCTGTGCAGTCCTGTTATTATTATTATTATTATTATTATTATTATTATTATACAGGAGGAGCAGCCTGTGGGGTCATCTTGTTATTATACAGGGGGAGCAGCCTGTGGGGTCCTGTTATTATTAATATACAGGAGGGCAGCCTGTGGTGTCCTTTTATTATACAGGGGGAGAAGCCCGACTCTTTGTCATGTAACCTCTCCCACTAGTATCATATGGCCATGGCCATGTCCATGACCATGCACATTTTTTCATAGGTGCATGGCACAGTAACACTAAGACATTTTGTTGTACTTGCAACACTGTTCAGAGTCCACTGTCCGACACTATTTTCAATTAAAGTTACTCGCTGGACCGCTCGCCAATAGGCACTTGCAGTCCAGCAGACAATCAGAATCAGCATTGGCTGCTAGACTGCTTGCGCCTATTGGTTAGCAGTCCAGCGGGAGACATGAGCTCAGGCGGGCACAGCGGGGAGCTGGGCGAGCAGGCTTGGGCATGAGCAAGGTCAGTCATCTTAGCAACAAGCAAGGTCAGTCCCCCTTGGCAACGAGCAAGGACAGTCCCCCTTGGCAACGAGCATGATGCCTCTGGCATAGAGCATGAAGTTCCTAGCAATGAGCATGTAGGTAAGTGGCACTTACAGTATACAGTACAGTATGTGTCAAATGTGTAATGGGCATTATGGTTTGTTATATAGTATGTAATGGGCATTACGGTTTGTTATATAGTATGTAATTACGGCATGTGGCTTTATGTGTAATGGGTATTACAATGTTCGCTAAAATGTGCAATGGGCATTACAGTGTGTGGTATAATGTTAGGATGTGTCCCCTTTTCACCGCGCAAGGGTCCCACGTACTACAAATCAAGGGGGGCGCAAAACATGCCCTTGCTCTGGGCACCGTGGAACCTAGCTACACCACTTCCCGTACCCCCGCCCCACTAACCCTCCCCATCTTCCTGAAGCAGAGAAAGCAATCCATTCCTTGTGTTGACGGGGACACATGTGCATGTGAGATGCTCGCATGTCCCCTTCAGATGGAGCACCTCTCTATCAGCTCTCGCTAGCGTAGGGGATCTGGTGAGAGCTGGCGCTGAATGAGATGTGCTCCATCTGTATTTGGGGTAAAAATTTTATTTGTTGACATTGACACAAAAAGTTGTAAAACATTCATGACAATCTTTTCATGTGTTGATCTTTTGCTTGTGTTAATCTTTTGCTTGTGTCATTCATTTTTCTGCGCTGATCTGTGCATGTCAACCTTTTGGGGTCTGACCTATTGACTGTTCACATTGTCTTCGAGCTATACCACACCCAAGAAATATATTAAAAACTTTTTTATTAATAATAGTCTTTTTATCATTGCAAAAATGTATTCAGTAGGACATTAAATCAGAATGGAATTTTATCACATTAGTCCTTTTATAATAATATTGTGTACATCCACTTAATTAAATACATAAAAGCTGTTTCCCTTGAATAAAGCCATATTTGATTGTCCATGATCTGATGTTTGATAGTGTGTGGCATTTCTTCATAATAGATGAGTAATCATCTGAAAATGATTTCTCTCTATGAATCTGTTGCTGTTGGGCAGAGGATCTTTGCTTATAAATAAAGGTAAAACACTCTGCTCACGTCATAAACTTGAGGATAGAGGCTGAATGTGGTTCCTTGTTTCTTGCCATTTACAATGGAATAGGCTGCCACTTAAAACGGTCAACACATCTGTGAGCTATCATTGTGAAAGATGAAATGTGACCTGGTCATTTCAGTGAAGAAGACATTGGAGAGCTTTTAGTATTCAAAACAATGACATTTATTCTAAAATGACACACACTGTATACTGTATTGTGAAGGAGTAAAAACTGTGGTAATGAGCTTTTCTGTGCCATTTATTTCAAAAGAATGTATTTTTATAGGTAGAATTACTGATAACTACACTATTAGCTAATGTAAATAACAATTTTCTGTTTTACTTTGATGATAAATCACATGATATAATTATTTATGATTATCGGATGTAAATAAAATTGATGGTTTTATGCCACAATTTTTTTTAAAGAATATGTATACTAAAATGTTATTTTTTACTAGAAAGACCTGTAGTAAAAACAATTAAATGTACTGTAATAATATGAAAATAAAACATAGCTCTTTAATGAGGCAAACCTAGAGTAACCATTACCTGAAATGATGACCATACACCCATCTACCCTGACAATCGTTGTAATATGTTTTATGTAAATTATCATTGTACCCGACCTCCAAGCAGGAAGAAAGGTACATAAAATATATATACAAATCCAGAAGCCTAGCAATACAGGGGAGAATTTACTACCGGTTTTGCCAAAGTTAGCATTTTTTTTCCAGTAATGCCATGATTTTGCTGATCAAGAATTTACTAATGGCCAATGTGCAAATAAATTGCATGTTAATCTCAACTTCACAGACTGAATCACAGCAAATTGGCATCAGAAAAATCAATGGTCAATATAACATTGGTACCAATGAAAATCACAGATTTAATAAGAATGCCCATAGTTTAATGGAGAGTATTTGCTGCATACTGTAGGAGCAAAACATGGGGTGAAATTTAATAGGGGGCGATGATTTTTTTGTGATTTTTTTTCGCAAAAAAATGACGTTTTAGGCCATTTTCAGAAAATCGCATATTTTATCGGTGTGTGCGATTTTCGGAAAAAAACCGCATTTTTTTTCCCGCTATTTCGCACATTTTAAAGGTGCAATTTTTAGTTAAACTAAAAATCGCATCCAGATGTTTTCCCATTAAAATGTATACAAATCGGCTATTTAATGGGAAGCGATTGTTAGTAAAGGTTACTAAACCTCGCAAAATAAATAGACCAGCTTCTGACTGGCGAATTTGTCAGAAACATGGGTACTCTTTACCTAGAAGGGCGCCCGTCGCGGGCATCGCGGGTACATTTATGTCTGGCCGCGACGCGACCGACGCGATGCCCGCGATTTCCCATTGAAACCCATGTTAAACATGGAAATCGTGTCGGTCGCGTCGCGGCCGGCCATAAATGTACCCGCGATGCCCGCGACGCGATGCTCCCGATTTCCCATAGGAATCAATGTTAAAAGGCGCGATGGACCCGATTTTACTGTTAAATGGCTCAATGGACCCGATTTGGCCATAGAAATCAATGTTAAATGGGCCACAGAGCCCATTAACCCTTAAATGTCCCCCCCAATTTTTAACGCCACCCCACGATCCACGCGAACCCGAAGCGTGGCGAGCGCAGCGAGCCCGCGAGGGGCGGCGGTACGCGTCCTCCGACCTTTTCATGCCCTACTATCCACTAGGGCGTGGAGTGAGAATATAATAGTGTGGCGAGCGCAGCGAGCCACCGAGCCCGAAGCGTGGCGAGCGCAGCGAGCCCCGCGAGGGGACGCGGATACCTTCACAGGTAGACGCGTCCCCTCGCGGGCTTCACAGGTGTCGGCGTCGCCACGGACACCTGTGAAGCCCGCGAGGGGACGCGTATAACTGTGAAGGTATCCGCGTCCCCTCGCGGGGCTCGCTGGCGCCCTTCTAGGTAAAGAGTACCGAAACATGCACAGATCATTGAGATCTGTGCATGGTTCTGGTGTAAAAAAAAGAGATAAAACAAAAAAGTGAAAAAAAAACCTGTGTGGGGTCCCACCTCCAGAGCATAACCAGCCCTGGGCTCAAAGAGCCGGTCCTTGTTTCATAAAATCACAGGGCAGAACAAATAGAGGTCCCCTGGATTTTACAAAACCAGCACCAGGCTCAAGGGTAGATCCTGGTTCTCAAAATATGGGGGACAAAATGACTAGGGTTCCCCTGTATTTCAAGAACCAGCACCGGGCCCAACCAGCCAGCAGGGTAATGCCACAGCTGAGGGGAGACTTTTTATACAAGTCCCCCCGGCCAAAGCATTCATCCCCCTGACCGGTCAGCATGGGCAGGGGTCCTGGGAAAGTGGGGACCCCCCCAAAGAAGGGGTACCCCCTCCAGAACTTACCTGCCCATGCTGAAGACCGGGGCTGTCCTCGATGACCCTGGGCTGTGGGCATCAAGCTGATTCTGGGTAAAAAAATTGATGAAAAACTATTCTCTTATACTGTGGAACTATGAGTCCCAGCAAGCCTCCCCCGCATGCTGGGACTTGGAGAACCACAAGTCCCTGCATGCGGAGCATTAAAGGGCCCGCTGTCACTTGTAGTTCCACAGTAATAGAAATAGTTAAATAAACACACTGACACCCATAAAAAATAAAACTTTAATACATCCAAAGCACACACATACTGATACTTACCTATCTTGAGCCCATAGGTAGGTCCCTGGGTCCGGGGTCTGGTGCTCCTGGGTCTGGGCCTCCAGGGTCCAGGTCTGGGATCCGGTGCTCCAGGGTCCGGGGTCCAGGGTCCGGAGTTGCAGGGTCAGGGGCTCCATGGTCCAGGGTCCGGTGCCTTGGTTCCTGGGTCCGGGGCTGCAGAGTCCAGGGTCCGGGGCCTTAGTTCCAGGGCTGGTCCGGGGTCCAGAGCTCCAGGGCTGAAGAGTCCGGGGTCTTGGATCCGAAGAAATCCATGGGGGACCAGTGGAATTGAAATCCAACTCACCAAGCTCCTCCTGCGAAGATCTGTCCTGTTCGTTCCGAAGTAGTCCAGGTCTTCTGCCAAATGCCGGCGATTCCGGCAGCTCCCCACATCGGACTGAGGAGAGGTGCAGAGATGTTTCATCTTCCACGCCTCTTCTCCGAATGATTCTATTGGCCGCCTAGCGGCCAAACAGGAGCCGAGAAAGTCGGCCATATTGTTAGTCCTGCAGTATACTGTTACAGTAGTAAATATGTAGACAAAAGTCAAATCATTGCACAATATTTGATCCTTTAATAATTCTCTATGATGTCCATGAGAATCCTGAACAAATAAGATCAGGAAAAGAGAGCAGACACTGGTGGTTAGATGACTTATTTACAGAGTCTCAAGTGAGATATATCAAACTTTGTAAAAGAAAAAAATGAAGACATTGCCTATGGCAACCAATCACCTTCTACATTTCATTTTATTGAAAATACTTAACCCTTTCAGTGCCAAATTAATATGGCAAAAAAAATGAATTCATCATAATGACCTGTAATGTTTATCTTATATGGGGAATCTTTTTTACACAATATTTTAATTTTAATTTATTTTTTTATTTACAGTTTCTTATATAACGCAGCAGATTCCGTTGTGTATTACAATTTTAGACAGTGACAAAACAAACTAGGTAACAACAGACAGACTTGGAGGTAGGAGAGCCCTGCTGCAAGCTTTCAATCTACAGGACAGGCACCAGCAGGGCCGACGCCACCACTAAGCAGCCTTAGGCATTTGCCTAGGGCGCCGGCCACTAGAGGGCGGTACTGGTCAGCAGAAGCAGGAAAGCTCCCACCAGAGGAGAGCAGGAAGAAGAAAGTACCTGCAAGCCCAAGTACTATTCATCCTCCCAGCAGGGAGCAGCAGGTGAGTCGTACCCCCGCCCCCCCCCCCACCTGGAGCCCACTCGTGGATTAGCGCTAATTTGCGAGTGGCGCCCGCTGCCCACAAACCAACATCCCATGGTCAGCGGCGGCAATCTCCCCTGGAGCCCCCTGTGCTGTTCAGCGAGCTGTAATCCTTGGCTGGCTCCCGCTGCCCCCCCCCCATGCTGCTCAGCGGTAATCCGCCCCAGCAACCGCAGCGTCACCCAGCACCAACCCCCCCCTCGTGGAGTGACACAGCCACATCACGCACACACACACACACACCACCCCATGGAGCGTGAGCACAGAGGCACCCCCCCTCCCACCTGGGGCGCTCTGGTGCATTGAACCAGCCCTGGGCACCAGTAATAGCATATCAGTCCCACCAAGTTGCAAGTCCACAAGAAAAGCTAAATAATACATAAGTGCCTCAGATGGTTATGCGTGTGGTACTTAAATACAATAGGCTTGCCTGAGGAGGTGAAATTTCAGGGAACACTTGACAGTGTTCCCTGTGGGTGGGAGCAGCCCGATGAAAGTCCTGTAATAGTGAATGGGAGCTGGTGATCAGTGCAGAAGATAGATACAGATCTTCCTCAGACCGGAGTGGTCAAGATGGGAGATATTTTGTGATAAGTAAAGACATATATGCTGTTGCAGTATGGTTAATAGCTTTATATGTGAGTAGAAGTGTTTTATATTGAATACAGTAAAATACAGGCAACTAATGAAGAGACTGGCAGAGTGGATCAGCAGATGATGAGCGTCTTGCTAGGAAAATCAGCCTCGCAGCAGCATTGCAGTGGTGAGAGTCTGTTCTTGGGAAGACCAGTTAGGAGCCTATTGCAATAGTCAATGCGGGCTGTAATGAGTGCATGGATAAGAGATTTATTAGTATCTTGTGTGAGATAGGGTCATATTTTAGATATTTTTTAATGCATGTAACATGATTTGGAGAATGTTAGGAACAAAGGACAGTAAAGAGTTAATATAACAAATGTGAGTGAAAATGGGATTTTTAGTGGATAATTTGAACATCTCTCACAGAGATGTTGGCATTCAAAGGGTTAACAAATTCTAGCTATTGAAAGGTTGAGAACAGAGATTGCCCATCATGGTCCCCTGTTTTGTACATTACTCCAAATTTTTAGTGGAAATGGTTTGATAAAGCATATTGCTGCATGAGAAATTTAGGTGTTGAAAATGATGTATAATTGAACTGAAAGATTAAAGTGTTTAATTCCATTATTGCATTAGGAATTATCTTACATATAACACAGCATTACAGATTTGTTTTAAAAAAACAAAAATAAAACTGGGAGCTCTTACACTAGGTTTAGACATTCTATCATATTATTGTTTGTAATATTTTTGGACCATATACTGTATGTAAGTAAGTAAGTAAGTAAGTAAGTTTTATTTATATAGCGCACTTTCTCCAACAGGACTCAAGGCGCTTTACAGACAATAAAAATAACAATGCACATACTGCAATACAAAGGGTTATCAGTACAAGGAACAGGCAACAATGGCAGTACAAATGTACATCACACATACAGATATGCACAAGACGCATTCTAATAAGGGACACGGACATGGGGAACATATTTACCGAGCTGTGCAGTACCCAGGCAGCCATTCAGCGGCGCCACATGGTGATTGCACAGCCAGTAACAGTACTGATATATATATAAACTAGATGTACTCTAATGAGGAGCACAGACATGGGGACCATATAATTACTGAGCTGTGCAGCACCCAGGCAGCCAATCAGCGGTGCCACATGGTGATTGCACAGCCAGCTAGGTAGCCAGTAACAGTACTGATATATATACTAGATGTACTCTAATGAGGGTCACAGACATGGGGAACATATCATTACTGAGCTGTGCAGCACCCAGGCAGCCAATCAGCGGCGCCACATGGTGATTGCACCAGCCAGTACTGTACATATAGAACACAAAAGAACAGTACAGGGTACACAGAACTAGTCATAACACAATTAAAGCACAATTCTTAGTACACAATACAGCTGAGATATAAGGAAGTGAATGAGAATAGATGCAGGTATAGATTGTAGATGAGTAAGAGAGCTGTAGTTGAAATACAAGAAGAGTGCAGTGAGAACAGGAGGGAGGAGGGCCCTGCTCTAAGGAGCTTACAATCTAGAGGGAGGGGGAGACAGACAGGTGACATGAGGTGCAGGTAAGGAAACCTGAGGCAAGAAGTGAGCATGGCAGGACACGAGGCAGCAGGTAAAGAGAATGGACAAAGTAGTCCTCTCTCTCCTCCTATCCTCCTCTTCCCCCTCCACCTGCACCCTTGACCCCTAATAGCTTTGCACCGTGGGCCATGCCACAGCACACCCTGCTAGGGGCAGAAAGCATGCAGAGTGAATAGGGAATGCACAGGATTGAGGAACCATGGCTCTGGTACATAGAATGGTTCAGTATGAAGTTCATTGTCTTGGCTGTGCAGACTGTAGGTGATGCTGGGTCAGGTAACTCACTGCAGAATGCTGGATTTTCAGTGGATGATGTTGAATTTTATGTCCTTCTGTGTTCCTCCGGTATTTCTTTATGTAGTTGTTCAATGTTTGTTCAACTGTTTCAACTGTATGTGCCATTGGCATCACAACCCTTCCAAAGGTTAATATCAGATGCTGACTCCTCCTCAGTGGCCTGAACAAGGTGCTGCAGTGTGACATAATCCTGCATCAACCGGCTTCTGTCACTGAAAAGAACCCAGCAGTTCTCCAGAAGCAGCCTCCTCTGGGAGTGAAGTCATAAGAGGCTTCCCCTGCTATCCCCTTAGTGATTTCATCTGGGCTTATATGAGGCCACACCCATTTCCAGGCATGCCCCCTTTTTCAGGTCATGCCCCCTTTTCAGCCACTGGGAGGGTTCTTGGATGCACCAGGTGGTACTGATCCTGGTACCGCCACTTGCATTTGTAAGGTATAACAGAGTTCTGATAATAGATAGGTTAGCTCTTAACCTTAAGGTCTCTTAAAGTTTAACTAAGGTCAAAATGTTTCATAGATAAACAAATATTATGTTCCTTACTTATCTTAGAACATGATCATCAATGTTAATGTTAATCAACCTGATAATGTCACTTTACATTCAGTATTGGTTTTAGCGCATCTAGGCCTTAGAGAGGCATTAAATAAATGTTGAATAATATTAAAATTCAACCAAGAATTTACTTAGTAGGTGGTAATGATTATATGCCAATAAGCAGCTTTTACTTATTTGGCTTCAGGTTGTTTTTGGAGATCAATATCATAAGCTTCAAAGATAGGGAGATTTTGTCTCCATTGGAGGTGACAGAGAAGCCGTCTTGTCAATTAAATTGGTAATTTAACATACAATGAGAAATCTCTGAAGCTGTAGGGGATCATATCTCAAATCCTTTCCTCTTAATGTGTTTTGTTCAATTAAGTAAAGATAGTGTTTAACCTAAGAGCTTGCCAGTAGAGTAATTATGGCCTTATTCAACCTTGGGCATTGATATGTCTCAGTTTTACAGTATTGGATGTTCTGTTATCACAGTTTATTTCTTTTCATAAAGTTCTGCCTTAAAAAAAATAGAAGTAAGATAATTGAATGAAAAATACAAAAACTTTCTTTTTCTGTAATTCAACAATTAGGTATTTTTAAAAATGTTGTTGCAGTTTGCAATCATTAATACAAAGGAACATTATATAGGTGTTCCATTAGACAGAATAAAAATAATTTGATTATATATGCAATGCAATGCTTTGCAGAAATTCTAAGAATAAAAATGATTTAAACATGTTTTGAACACTCTTTAGTATTGAAAGGAATTGCAGCGCAGTGCACAAAATATCAATAATTATTAGAGGGATAATAGATTTCACTCAGGGAGTCACCATAGAATGTTAGCAAATGCAGTAGCTGTGGGAGATTTGCTAAACTGTATGAACTTGTGCCCTCCCCTTCAGCAAATATAAAGAAGAAAGATTTGGATTTGATTGCATGCTTCTTTTTAGTGAGGCAATGTGACCAACATGTTAGATGGCCTAATCCCTTGACCTCACTCTGAGCCTTTGTCTGAAATAAATATTACTGTATAATACACTTTGCATTTGAACACTTAAAATTAGTCTAATTAGTATGTTAATGAGAAAGATGAATTTCTTAAATACACTATACACCACTCTGCACAGATTTAACAGCAATTTGTACAGATTTGTTCAGAACAAAATATTTAAATCCCAGATAAATCCCAGATAGTCTATGTTAATGTTTCTAAAATATATATATATATTATACTGCATATATATATTTTTTTTTTTCATAAAAATACTATATAAAATATACACTTAGGGTGACATTCTATGGAATGTGATTTTTTTTTGTGCAAATTTTTCTCCAAAAAACGGCTAATTCGCATTTTTCCTTGAATTCGCATATTTAATATGATGCGAAAATGTCCCTAAATCGCATATTTTTTGCGAGACATCATGCGTACTGAAAGTGCGGGAAAAATTCGCACTTTTATCACATCCAGATGTTTTCCAATAGAAAACTATACAAATTGCTTATTTAATGGAATGGGATTTCACAATTCGCACTTTTAAGGTGTCTAATAATCGACATTTTTTCAGACCAGGTTCTGTTGGGCGATTTGGCCCAAATCTCACTTTGGACAAGTGCACAAATAGTTCATTTCAACACAGGTGGCCTCCATTTCTCTCTGGGCCACCCCTATATATACCCAAACTGCATTAAGGACACCTTAATGTAAACATGAGTGCCAGAGCTTGCTGGAATATGTTGTTCCACAACTTTTGTGGGCCCAGATTTGCAAGAAAACTATTTAACACCAATACCATGGCCATCGACCGTTATGCTATGGGTTAGTTTACACAACAAATATTACAATAATTATACACAGACAAAATGTTATGTGTTTACTCATTTTTACTACATTATATAATGTCCACACATAAACAATGGGAATGTGGTGAAATGTAACAACATTACTAGCATAGTAAATCCTAACAACAATGATGTACTGTAAATATACTATTTTCGCCCAGCATCAGTATGCCCACTGCCACCTTTTGACCCTGCCCCCAGGCCACCCCGGGTCCTAACACTCCGACGGGGTGGGGAAGTGGGCGAGCCACTTACTGGTATGCTAGACACACTACTCAGTGTAGAAGTAGGAGCTCCTAGGACACGTGAGGCCTCCATTTGTTGTATTTGGGCCTGCATGGCCATCAACGCATTGCTCTGCACAGTACTGGCATGGGAAAGGGCTACTAAACTTTGTGCAAGAGTGCCAATATGGCTGTTCTGCTCCCTTAAAGCCGCAGCAATTTCTGAAAGACGGGTGTCTATGTTATTTGCTATGCGCACCTGAGTGCCTACACCAACCCGCACAGGTCTAGCCATTTTGCGTAATTGCAGAAAGGTGTCACGCATGTACCGCTTGATGTTCGATATTTACAGGCTTTGGGAGGCCATAAATTCCAGCTGCTTGTCCTTGAAATGTGCCAAGGAGGCAGCTACCTGGGCAGAAGAAGCTACTGTAGGGGGTGTATTTGTGGGTGGGGGTGGGTTGGGATCCACGCCACTTGGTGGTGCATCTCTCGGTGATAAGGCCTGTGTTTCCTCCTCAGCCGCAAACGTGTCCACGGGTTCCAGAATGATGTGGATGTCCTCCGGCATAATATCCACGGATTCTGTGGCTTGTGGTCCACCTTCAACATTACCTGTGGATACAGATGAAGATGTAAGTCGTGATGCATATATAGGCCAGTCTCTCAGCAGTACTATATTTGAAAGTGATTGAGATGCTGGTTGCACATCACTAGGGGTACTATTTACTAACATATGTACCCTGAAACTACATGTAGCCTTCACATGAGGATTTATTGTCATGTGTAGGTCACATTACAATCATGTACATTGTAATGTTGCATCAGCAGATGAATGTAATGTGAGAGATTGTGGATGTGAAATGGGTGTGTGTACTTTATGTGTAATGGGAATTTGTTTTTTAGTTACCTGCTTCAACAGTTTTGGGTCCAACTGGCCTTCTTGTTTTGTGATGCTGTTGCACCTCGGGAAGGACATTCTGTTAAAGAAAACATGGCAAGGCATTATCTACCTTGCAATGATGAAAGTTATGCAAAAATTATGGCTACAATTTTCAGAATGGAGAAAACTACCTTTGGTGAAGGACAACATCATTTACTTGACACCTTTTTGGTTATATGTTTTGCACCTGTAGTTTGATGCAATAAATAAAACACTGTTTTGCACATGGCAACTGGAGTAAAATCTGTGGTATGTAGGCATGCCAGCACTAGCACCAGTACACCAGTGTTGTTTGGGCACATACATGATAAGCAGCTTTACAGAATGTTACAGTGTGGAATAGTATGTGCAGTTGTGGAACTATAAGTCCCAGCATTCTGACCTATTTGAAAGTATGAGTAGACAATTTCAATTTCCAATACTGGCTGGCCTATGTAGTTCCACTGCAGCACTTTACTTAGTATAACAATACAACATAATATTACAGAAATTAAACTTACCAGCTCTGGGTGGTGTAGGAGGCACATCCGTATCTGCAATGTGGCTGCCTGGTAGGACCTCAGGGGGTATAATTCTTCGCAATTTGATCTCATAGGAAGTGTATGAAATAGGGGTTGCCACTCCTCCACCAGTCTGGGTGGCCTCCTCCAACTCAAGTGCCATTTTTTTTTCAGCTGGCGCTTTATGTCGTTGAAAAGTTTTTTTTTACGTTTCTCACCAGCCGCTTGCGGTGACTTACCGCGTTGTCCGCCTGGGTTATCTCCATCCATATAGACCTTTTACAGTGGGGAGTGGTCCGGTGGTGGGTTTTCCCCAGCAAGCGGTCATAGACTGGTATGATGGCCCTGACAAGGGCTACATTTTCTTCATAACTGAAGCGGATCTTTCTTCCACTTTGCGTACGGTCATCTTCAGCCTCCTCCTCTGCAAAATCTTCACCTCCCATTTCATACTCCTCACCCATGCTAGTGTCCTCCTCCTCCTCCTCAACATATTCCTCTACCTCCAACATGTGGGCCTCCTGCAGCTACTGTGGGGTATGGGAAAGGTCCTGGGTATCAGATGTGGATGGCTGCGGATCATCCACCTCCTCCTGCTGGTGCTGGTCCGCCAGGGCCTGTTGTGGGGCAGGCCTTGCTGGGGCCATGCTGTCTGGCACACTGCTGCCACTCCCTGTAATGGAGGACGCCCTCACCAGTCCTCTGCTGCCTCTCCCACTGGCTCCTCTTGGCTGCCTGCTGACACTGCTCCCTCTTCCTCTGCTCCCTCTTCCTCTGCTCCCTCTGCCACTGCTCCCTCTGCCACTCATGACTCTGCCACCAACACCTCTTCCTCTGATCACACTGACACTGCTCCTCTCCATGCTCCTTACTTCCTATCAAAGAGTCAAATGGCGCCAGTGGCCCTTTATATAGGGGGTGTGATGCATAATGGAGGGGACTTAGGTGGGCCAATAGGTTAGGGTGTTATTTGTCATGTGGAGACAGTCTTGAAAATCGCACTCAGGTTGGTCTAAAATGCGCACATGACCGGCGGAAGAAATCGCACTTTTTAGTGACATAATTTCGCATCACAAAAACAAGAAAATGGGAAAGGTCACTTATCAGGCACTTGAAATCCTATGTTCTGCGCTGTTGTCTCCAAGCCATTCAGCACATACAAATAAATAAATGAAGCTGGATAGTGAAGTATGTCAATCACTAGTGCATATCATTAATAACATCCATAAAAACATATAATATAGACACAACAATGATTAAAAATTTCATCCAGAATAATCAGCACTGAGAGTAAAGTGCATGTGCATCCAAAACAAGGCAAAGGTTGAAGGATTACCGGATCTTGTGGGAACTGAGTTCTCACCAGTTCCACATGCGCTTAGATACAGTCCCCCCAGGGCATATCAGCTGGGCGCTTGTAGTGTAGTGATCCTGGTCCTGCAATCTCCTCGCCTGCCTCATACACAGTCCACCTGGTGGTAATCCTTCAACCTTTGCCTTATTTTGGATGCACATGCACTTTACTCTCAGTGCTGATTATTCTGGATGAAATTTTTAATCATTGTTGTGTCTATATTATATGTTTTTATGGATGTTATTAAATGATATGCACTAGTGATTGACATACTTCACTATCCAGCTTCATTTATTTATTTGTATGTGCTTAATGGCTTGGAGACAACAGCGCAGAACATAGGATTTCAAGTGCCTGATAAGTGACCTTTCCCATTTTCTTGTTTTTTGTGGTGTTTCTGGTGAAGGTTTATTTGAGGAACCTTAGTGGAAAGTGCACTAAATAGGCAGCTGAATGCGCAACAGATCCGTTCTCTGATCCCTGTTCACATAATTTCGCATCAATTCGCCACAATTCGCACTACATCGCACTTTTTACCCTCTAATGCGCATCCCATTAAATATGCGAATTATGACCAAAAAATGCGAATTCAGAAAGTGCGAAGTGCGGCGATGTGGAGTGCGATAAATATATGCGCTTTTCTCGCATTCCATAGAATGTCACCCTTAGTCTCTAATTGCTGTGCAAAGCCACCCCCATGTTCCGATTTTTAATTGAGAGGTGGATTTTTCAATACTTGTTCTTTTACATAAAAAAAAACAAATAATCAATGAATAAAAGTATTTAACTTATTAGTGTTATTCAAGTTATATGAAATGTACAGAATATAATAAAAACAGATTTTATTAAGCTATTTTTAATCAAACAACTAATAGATACAAACAGGACAAGATCAATAATAATCATAAGTAGTCTATAGATTGTAAACTTGCGAGCAGGACCCTGCTACCTCCATGTCGGTTTGTATCTACCCAGTTTGTGTAATCACTGTTGTCTACAATTGCAAAGCGCAACGGAATATGCTGAGCTATATAAGAAACTGTAAATAAATAAGTAGACAGCGAAGCCTTTTTATTGTGAGAAGTGTTTGTTTTGCTAAAAAACCATCAGGGAGGGGTGAGTGTGTGCTGGAGAGGAGGGTGTCAGTAATAGGGAGAAAGTCAAAGAAATGATGAATATGTACTTAATACTTACCAAGACAAACATAGTACACAAACCTGGGCTTACATGAGGCCACACCCATTTCCAGGCTAGGCCCCCTTTTCAGCCACTGTTTGGGGGCGGATCTTGGATGCACCAGATGGTACTGATCCTGGTGCCGCCACTTCCATTTGTAAGGTATAATAGTGTTCTGAGAATAGATAGGTTAGCTCTTAACCTTAAGGTCAATGTTAATGTTAATCAACCTGATGTCACTTTACATTCAGAAATGGTTTTAAGAGCATCAAGGCCTTAGATAGAGTAGGCATTAAAAAAAATTCAACCAAGAATTAACTTAGTAGGTGGTAATGATCAGGGCCGGCGCTACCTGCTCAGCAGAGGATGCAAAGCAGGTAGGCGCAGGGCAGGAGAGGCGCTGTCCTGCTCTGCATCCTCTGCTGTCTGTCTATGTGGCTGCCGGCTGCTGCTGCTGCACTTGTCACACTTGATGACAGGAACATTTGTCTCCAACATTTGTGTACATATTGTCATTGTTGACCCTTTCATTAATTAACCTCTGTTTTGGTGCATATATCACTTCTACAGTTGACATGCATGTCCAGTGTTTGACAAACTTTAATTTGTATCGATTATACATAGCTTTAAAGCACCCAACTGCTTCTATGTAAAAGTAAAATTCCTGGAATTTATCCAGTTATAACTTTTCTTAAGGCCCGCATTCACTAGCCCACCCTATTCTGGTGGATCGGGATGAGAATTCAACCCAAATCGGATGTGTTTGACATTCCCCTTGTGTCCAATATATGGTCCCGATTCGGAGGTTGGACCTGCTGACCATCCAACCTCCGACTCGTCCCCCCTCCTGGTGGCAGGTAATGGGGTTGCATGCAATACATTGCATGTGAAAGGATAGCAGCTCAGGAGGGTTGAATAGCCATACACTGCAGCGATACATCGCAGAAGTGTTTGACCACCTTAACACTTGAATTGTATTAAATTAATAGTAATATTTTCCTCATCAGTCACATCAGAAGTGTTTATGAACACTTATGGAAATGCAACTTCTTTAATAAAAGAACAACCAACATTGTACTACCAATATTATACAAAGCTAATGAGTTGAAAATGATTGTGAATCATTTAAACAGCAGAAAAAATATATAGCTTTTTTTTTATTCTCTCTTGACTTATTGTAATCATAATCAACAATAAAATATGTACAGGGCGTGGCCTAGCAGCCATTAAGAGCAGCAGCACCGCAATTGAGCTCCTGCTAAATCGGCCCCTAAAAGCGGGACTGCAGAGGACCACAGACGCCAGAAGGATCCCTGAGGGACCCCCAGAGCCTCCCCAACCCTCCGGTGCCTGACCGCGGGTGGCCGCGGAGTCGGGAAGCCTGTTTGCAGGCTTTTGCGGATTGCGGCCTACCCGCGACAACGGAGCCGGGGCCTCGATTTTGAGGGACAGCCGGGAATCGAGCTCCGCGGCGAGAAGACGCCGCCGGAGCCTCTGAAAACCCCCCAACGGACACCCAGGCATCCCCTGACACCCACCAGACGATTCATGGAGCAGAGAGGGCTCTGGTAAGTCCTACCTGCCTGCACTGCTCCCTTCTCCTGGCCCAGCGCTCACATAAGAAACAGCGGCGGCCATCTTGGTAGGGGAACTGGGAAAAAAAAAAAAACTGCATCCCCTCTACTCAGCCCAGCTGCTGCAAACTAGCTGAGATAGCAAGTGAGCTAAGGCTCTCTATAAGTGGTGCACCCTACCACAATACCCTCCCTGGCTGGAGCTGTGGGACGCTGCTCCACCAGCTAGGAACAGTGCTCCCCACTTACTTCTGTCACCCAGCTCCCAGCACCAGCAAGCCTGCAGCCTCGATGTGAATACTCCTTGCTGATGCTTCTCCTATGGGTCCCTCAGTTTCAACCATCACAAACCACATAGATGGGAAGGAAATGTGATTATACATTCTCCATCCCCCCTTCCATGCAGTACATATAGCATTCTACATGTCATAAAGATATCTCCCAGCTTCCATTGCTCAAGGCTCTCTTTGCTACAGTCGTCACCACCCTTCCTGCCATGCCATCAAAAAGGGGAGCCAAAACCCCTAAAAGGCCTGCACCTGTACGCTTCATAGAACCCGAAGCTCAGACCCAGAAATTTGCACCCACACCTCCGAGACCCTCTACTACTCCATCCAAATCATCTAAAACCACACCTTCCAATTCCCTAACAGACATGGACATAGATCTTGACCCACAGGCCCCGCTTACAACGCAGTCTATGCTTAAAATGCTATCAGTGTTTCGCACAGACATCCTCACGGGACTGGACACCTCAATCCAAACGCTCAGAGAGGACATAGTGGGAATAGCGGGCCGTACTGACCACTTAGAAAACAAGATGCAGGAATTAGTGACGTCCCACAACGACCTACTTACTTCACATTCTGAGCTACAAGACGAGGTCACCTTAATGCGAGATAAAATGGCAGACCTGGAGGACAGGTCTAGAAGAAACAACCTGAAGATCCGCGGAGTACCGGACTCTGTGGCCCCCGCCGAACTAAAGGAATACGCCACTAAACTGTTTGAAAAACTGCTCCCGACAGCTACGCCACAAGATCTGATCGTTGACCGTATCCATCGGTTGCCCAAACCTAGGGGGAACTTCACATCCACTTATCCCAGAGATGTCCTCCTTAGAATTCACTTTTACCACATTAAGGAAGAAATTCTCAAAGCAGCCAGACTAGCGGATGGGTCCGATATGCTAGGTGGCCTCCAGATATACCGAGACCTCTCGCAATTTACATTAGCAAAGAGACGCGCCTTTCACCCCATAACGTCAGCTCTAAGAGAAAATGACATCCAATACAGATGGGGATTCCCGGTAAAACTCATCATAAGATATGATTCATCTTCATTCGTGATCTCCTCCTTTGAAGCTGGAGTAAAGCTGCTGGAGGACTGGGACATCACGATCCCTGTCCCAAAACCTGCTTCATCTGCCCAAGTGCCGGTGGACTGAAAGAAATAGAAGCCCATGATACCCGTTATAACTAATGGGGCCACACGGGCTGGTACCCTTGAGATAGGAGCGTGAGTCCCTACAGGTCAGCATTTTGATCCCTTCGTTTTGGGCTCCAACTCCTAGAATCACTCAGACTGCTAATGTATTCTACTATATGTGAAACTCATTATGCTACTTATCTAGATTTATACTTGATTACTTGTTTATGATATGATACGGGAACACATCACTCTCACTGTACACCAGTGCCTTCCCTATCTTTGAAGTTATATATTTGGTAGTTTGAATTATATACTGCAATTGATATAGAATGCTATACATGTTTACATCAGTTAAGTGTTATTTACTGTTTAGAATGCGTGAGGGACCTACTTAAGGTCACTCCCCTAATGTTTTTTGTTTTGTCGCCAATTTTTTTGGGCGACAAACACTCTGACCCTAGTTTTAGGGTCATTTCAGTTCTCTACTACCCCATCCCTTTCCCCTTACCCTATGTTGTTTATTGTTTTTTATGCTTCCCCACTTTTGTTTCCCTTCCTTCCTCTGAGTCCGCCGGTATATGGGTCACCTCATTAATCATAGCTCCTCCCCTCAACTTCCAAAATGGTTAAATTTTTTTCATTAAATGTACACGGTTTGAACTCCCCGAATAAGAGGCGCCAGGCTCTAGACACCTTCCACAAGGAAAAAGCCACAGTGGTAGGCCTACAGGAGACACATTTCACTGCACTAGCCCCACCTTCCCTTCATAATTCCCGCTATCCAGTAGGCTACTTCGCAAATGGTCCCTTCAAGAAACAAGGAGTGGCTATTCTATTCCACAACTCAGTACAGTTTGACCTGATTTCGCAAACATCTGATAAAGATGGACGCTACTTAATTTTGGTGGGGAAACTAGAAGATAAAGTAATAACCCTAGTATCACTTTACGCCCCGAATACTAACCAGATTTCCTTCCTACGTAAATTATTCGCCATTATACAAAAGGTCCAGAAAGGTCATCTAGTGCTAATGGGAGATTTCAATATAGTCCCGGATGAGAAACTAGACAAAGCTCCACAGCCCTCAGCCACCCCCAGAACGCCTCGCACACTAAGCCCCCTAAGCCGCTTGTTGATAGAGTACGATCTATACGATGTCTGGCGAACAAAATCCCCATCGGTCAGAGATTATACTTTTTTCTCACACGTACATAATTCCTACTCCCGTATAGACCTAATCCTATTAGATAAGTGGCTACTCCAACACACCACCAAATCGACCATACTCCCCGTAGTCTGGTCTGATCATGCGGCTGTAACATGGTCTTGGAACATCCATGACTCCAAAATACCTCCCCGCCCCTGGAGACTCCCGGAGTACTTATTGCAATCCCCTGAGGCACGATCCACAGTATCCGAGGCTCTACATTCATACCTAGCCACAAACTCACCACTCCACACTTCCATACCCACCCATTGGTGTGCACTAAAAGCAGTACTACGAGGCACATTTATACAAATCGGAGCTAGCCTCCAAAAACGCGCTCTACAGCGGCAGGAAGACTTGGAAAAACAATTGTTACAAGTAGAGTCTCTAAACAGATCCCAACCGTCCCGTCTATTAAGAAAAGAATTAGTCTCGTCGACTTCCGTTTCCGGCATGAAGGAGTGAGCAACCTCCTTCGGAGCTCCGCTGCACAAACTCACCCCACATACCGGCAACCCTGTCTGCGGACAAGAGAACGAGATCCCGGTCCCCTAGAAGAGTCCAGGAACCCATGGACAAGAATCGGGGCCAGAGCGCGTTCTCCAAAGCGCCGTCTCAGCCGCAGCCGCAGCGGCAGGACAAAAGGAAGGGGGAGCAAAACATGGCGCCTGCTGACGACGCCCTGCAAGGTACGCCAGCACACAAAAAGCCTATCTTGGGAAACAACACTGACCCTACAGAACTAAGGGCAGGGATGGACTCGACGCCTCTGACATACAGTGATATTACTGCAGCAATTAACAATACTATGCAGCCGCTGCTACAGAAAGCAGTCAGCGCTATAACGGAGGAGATAACTAAACTGACAGGCCGCATCACACAGGCAGAAGTCCGGATAGGGGCCAACTCAGATGATATACACTCTCTGCAAAGGGCTGTAAAGGCATTGGAGCTGGATAATAAAAGGCTGAAAGATGGGCTAGAAAATGCAGAAAATAGGGCGCGTCGGAACAACTTAAGAATTGCAGGCATACCTGAAAGTGTTAAGGGTCCCCAGCTAGAGTTCTTCATAAAAAACACACTGCCAGCGCTGCTACAAATAAATCAACAATGCGCAGATATGGTACTGGAGCGGGTACATAGACTGGGGCCTCTGACTGCACAAGATAAAAATAGACCAAGAGTGGTCATATTTAAGGTGCTAAATTTCCTGCATAGACAGGCGATATGGACAGCCTCACGCAAGAAAAACCCCATTATGTGGGAGACACATGCCTTGAAGATATTTCAGGACTTT
The DNA here is from genome assembly GCF_055691185.1 of Crinia signifera. Classification (NCBI taxonomy): domain Eukaryota; kingdom Metazoa; phylum Chordata; class Amphibia; order Anura; family Myobatrachidae; genus Crinia; species Crinia signifera. The sequence continues at coordinate 182,227,253 of NC_139219.1, forward strand.
TCCGTCGACCTCTCAAAGGCTAGAAGAGCTTTCACTCAGGTTTGCTCAACCCTGGCTAAAGAAAATCACAAATTTTACCTTATTTATCCGGCTAAACTAAGGGTGTTCTCCGGAACCTCATTCAGAGACTTTGATTCACCAGAGGAAGCCACTAAATTTGTGTCAAAGATGTCTCCAAGGCGGGAGGAAAGAGACATAGCTGATAATCCGGATGGGTGAGATACCATGATTCACGATTGACGGGAAATAAAAAGTTGATAGGATTGCCCAACGGAGAGATATTGATATACTGAGAATATCCCCAGAACTGACTCTATAATGGGATAGTATATCGGTATATCATAAAGCCTTATGTGAAATGTTCTGATATGATAGTTTTGTGCATCTTAATATTGGTCAGTTATAACGTGGTACTTAAAAGAAAATAGGTCGGCATAATTAGACTAAGTGGAAATTTATATAGATATGCAGACATGTAACCAAAGTTTATAATAATAATATAAGTGGGGTGGGTGAGTAAAGAGGAAGCTAGGCCGGGCTTCACTCTGCCATTTGTGAAAAGCTTCTGCTCTAACTTGATTAGAGCAGGAGTCTCTTTGCACGGAAGTTCAGATTGTTATTTAAAGTAGTTGCTCTACATTTCTTTTTATGTTATTTGTTGTATGTTTGTTGTGTCCCCCTCCCTCATGTTTCACCCTTCCCTTTGACATTTTCCCTGGGACAGGAGGCGGGAGTGCTAAAAGTATAATATATAACAGATATGTCATATAAAGTGGGCTCGTTAAACATCAGAGGGATCCATACGCCAGCTAAACGGAGAAAGCTCCTTATGTATTTGAACAAGCGGGGTGTGGAGCTTGTGTGCTTGCAAGAAACTCACTTATTGGCACCGGAGGTCAAGAAATTGCAGATGTTGGGATGGGAGGTGTTAGGCTCAGCTGTATTGAATTCTAGATCATGTGGAGTGGTCACTATGGCAAAAAAAAATATTGATGTTCAGGTTATCTCAGCGATTTCGGATCCAGGGGGGAGATATCTTTTGATGCACCTAAAAATTGAGGGACGAGAATTGGTATTATGCAATATATATGCCCCGACCCAGTACAAGAGAAGTTTTTTCACTAATTTAATAGCTAAACTACATACATTCGACCCAACTAAACTAATACTATGTGGGGACTTAAATTTAATCTCAACCCAACTACTGGATAGGTCTCCCCCTCCCAGGAAATTAACACCCTTGCCGAAGATAGGAGTACCATATCTAAGTAAAGAACTTAATCTGATAGATGTGTGGAGGGCACACAACCCGACAGAAAGAGACTTTACGTGTCTCTCTCTGACTCATAATACTTGGTCAAGAATTGACTACATTTTGGTGGCGGAACCACTGTTTTCGGTGGTCACCGCGCCAACCATTTGCCCCCCCACACTGTCAGATCATGGTTTAATCCACATTACATTAACCTTTAAAACCACCGCTGAAACAAAACCTATGTGGAGATTCCCGTCACACTTAGCGCAATCAGGAGACCTGAAAGAGCATATGACTACGGTCTGGAAACACTTTAAAATGGAAAACGCTGGGTATGAACAAAACAACCCCAGTATATTCTGGCAAACAGCCAAAACTGTGTTGAGGGGGGAGATCATTGCATATATTACACAAATCAAAAGGAAGCAAAATGGAAAATATTTAGAATTGCAGGCGGGGCTAACTGATGCATATCAGAAATTTAAACAGAGTCCGACATCAATTAATAGGGAAACATATCGGATGGCACAAACATGTTTTAATGAGTACCTACAGTTAACGGGGGATAAATACCTTTTCAACATAAACTCAAAATTTTTTAAATACGGTAACAAGGTGGGGAAAATGATGACGAATTTACTGAATGGCTCTAAACCCCGAATATCAGTTTTACCTCTCCTGAAAGAGGATAACACTCTAACAACCTCGGATCAGGAAATAGTTCAAATAATGAGGAAATATTATTTGACATTATACTCTGATCCGAACTCCTTGCGAACAGCTGGGGGAGGAGACGAGGGACACCAGCCACCTTTAATTACGCCATTGTCTTATTGGGAGACACTTAAACTCCCACAAGTGCCGGAACAATATTTAACATCACTTGGTAATCCCATTACTAGAGAAGAGGTGACCTGGGCCATTGGCCGTTTGAAACTGGCCAAGGCACCAGGGCCCGACGGCTATTCAAACGAATTTTTCAAGATAATGGCCCCACACATAGTAGACTCTCTGGTAGCCATGTTTAATTCGATATTGGAACATAATAAACTCCCTGAGTATTTCTCTGACGCCTTAATCAAGGTTATCCCCAAAGCGGGGCGTGATCTTAAACAAGCAGGGTCGTATCGGCCTATTTCTTTGCTGAATGTTGAGTACAAGGTGTTCACAAAAATTATAGCGGAAAGACTAAAACCAGTCATGCCACAAATAATTAACACAGACCAAACAGGTTTTATTGCAGGCCGACACTCGACTACAAATGTGAGGAGAGTACTGGCAGCCATTCAAAAATCACATACTTATTCCAGGGCAGATGGGGTCAATAACATGGTTTTGGCCTTAGACGCCGAAAAGGCTTTTGATATGGTGCTATGGCCCCATCTGCTCGGAACTTTAGAGAAATTTGGCTTCCCACAGAATTTTATCAGTATAGTGCGCACCTTGTACTCGGCACCGCGGTCATCTATAGTGTGTAATGGTCTAGTCTCTTCCCCATTCCAATTGCAAAGGGGAACGAGGCAGGGATGTCCAATGTCCCCGCTCCTCTTTGCAATCGCTATAGAACCCTTGGCGGAGGCCATTAGAACAACACCATTAATACATGGAATTAAATTAAATAAGGAGGAGCTAAAGATTGCGTTGTTTGCTGACGATGCCTTGGTTTTTATCTCCAAGCCAGAAAATACCATACCGGCCCTCTTGCACCTTATAGAATCATTTGGGAAAATAGCAGGATTTAAGGTAAACTTGACAAAGTCGGAATTGATGCCGATTGGACACTGTGATATCGAAATACTGAGAGCATTGGATATCCCATTTCCAATAACACAAACGCAAATCAAATATTTGGGGGTGTATATATGCAATGATCTCTCCCGACTATACACACTTAATTTTTCGCCAATAATAACACAAATGATAACAAAAATGGACGCATGGATAGATCTCCCTGTTTCATTGCTGGGACGGATGGCGATTATTAGATCTATAGTTGTCCCTAAACTTCTATACCGTATGCAGATGCTCCCCATAATGATCCGAAAGCCGGAAATAAGCAAATTAGAATCAGCCTTCAATAGATTTTTATGGAAAAATAAGAGACCAAGAATTGCAAAAGATAAACTAAAACTTCCAAAAGAAAAGGGGGGGATAAATTATCCGGATACTCAACTATACTCCCTAGCCATAGCTTTTAGATATATCGGGGACTGGATGTTGAATGCTTCTACATACACGGATCGCATGCTAGAATTGGATGTATTTTCTCCTTACTCACCAGGGGCACTTTTGCAGGCTGATAAGCGGGACATTCCCTCCTGGATCATACAACATGTCCTATTTAGAGACACGTATGCAGCATGGGTGCAAATGAATAAGATATGTGGCGAAAACCCTAAAGTAACTAGATTCATCCCGCTTTGGGGTAACCCATCGTTTCAACCATCGACCACTAACACTTGCTTTAATACATGGAGGAAAAAAGGGTTGGACACCTCAAGTAAAGTCTACGACCCAGGCGGGAATATGTATTCCTTCACTGAACTGTCAAGTAGATACGATCTCCCTAAAACGCAGATATTCATGTACTTCCAGGTGAGACACTTCCTTTCTGCACACAAGCTCCACACCACTACGCGCCCCTCAAAGATTTTGCTCTCACAAGTAGACTCAATAGATAAGTTAATTTGTTACATAGAGACAAATGTGTATAAATTGAAATGTTTATATAACTTACTTATTTCTAATAGATTAGATTGTGATTCTATATGGTTGACATTAAATAACAGGTGGAAAGAAGATTTAGACTCTGACATCACCAGGGAGACACTCATGCAAGCTAATGAGAGAGCCATGAATACCCTGAAATCAGCATACTTGCAGGAGGTCTCCTTTCGAACCCTACATCGGGCATACATAACACCACACCAACGTCGCCATATGGTACCAGACGAGACTGGACAGTGTATTAACCCCTTCATGACAGAGCCAGTTTGTGCCTTCATGACAGAGCCCTTTTTTTCAAATCTGACATGTCTCACTTAAGTGGGGATAACTTTTTTTTGCTTTTACTTATCCCAGTGATTTTGAGATTGTTTTCTCGTGACACATTGTACTTCAAGTTAGTGGTAAATTTGGGTCGATACAGTCTGTGTTTTTTTGTGAAAAATACCAAAATATCGTGAAAAAATGGAAAATTTAGCAATATGCAAAATGTCACATTTTCTGCTTGTGAGACAAATAATCATACCACTCAAAATAGTTAATAACTAACAAAGACCATATGTCTACTTTATGTTGCAATCATTATTTCAACTTCCTTTTAATTTTTTTGGACACTAGGAGGCTTCAAATATGACTAGCAAATTCTCAAATTTTCAAGAAAATTTCAAACACTGATTTTTTTAGGGACCAGTTCAGTTCTGATGTGACTTTGAGGGACTTGTATGTGAGACACCCCCATAAATGATGCCATTTCAAAAACTGCACCCCTCACAGTATTCAAAACAGCATTTTGGAAGTTTGTTAACCCTTTAGGTGTTTCACAGGAATTAAAACAAAGTGTAGGTGAAATTTCAAAATTTCATTTTTTTTTCGGATTTTCAATTTTAATACATTTTTCTAAGGAACACAGTACATTTTACTAGAGAAATGTGACTAAAAATTGATTCCCCCAATTCTTTGGTTTTCATAAATATCCTATATGTGGCCCTAGTGTGCACGGTGACCAAACCACAGGCTTCATAATAGAAGGAGCACCTACTTGATTTTGGAGACTCCTTTTTATGAGATTATTTTTTAGGCACCATGTAGGTTTCTAGGCACCATAAGATGCTAAAAGTTAGGAACCCCCCCACAAGTGACCCCATTTTGCAAACTACACCCCTCAGGGAATTCATCTAGGGGTATAGTGTACATTTCAAACCCCCAGGGGTTTCACCAATTGTGGTACAACTGGGCAGTGAAAATGAAAAAAAATAATTTTTCATTTTCACAGCTCAGTTGTATCAAAATTGGTGAAACCCCGGGGGGTTTGAAATGTACTCTATACCCCTAGATGAATTCCCTGAGGGGTGTAGTTTGCAAAATGGGGTCACTTGTGGGGGGGTTCCACTGTATGGGTGTTTCGGGGGTCATTCAACCAGAATCTGTGCTGCAAAATCCAAAAATCACTCCTTCCCTTCTGAGTCCTGCCATGCACCCAACTGGTATTTTTTGGTCACATGTGAGGCATTGCCGTACCCGGGAGAAATTGGGGCACAGATTTTGGGGTGCTTTGTCTCCTTCATTCCTTGTGAAAATGAAAAATTTTGAGCCAGATCTGCATTTTTGTGTAAAAAAATTTAATTTTTTACACAAAAATGCAGTTCTGGCTCAAAATTTTTAATTTTCACAAGGAATGAAGGAGACAAAGCACCCCAAAATCTGTGCCCCAATTTCTCCCGGGTACGGCAATGCCTCACATGTGACCAAAAAATACCAGTTGGGTGCATGGCAGGACTCAGAAGGGAAGGAGTGATTTTTGGTGGTGGAATGAATGGCGGGTGCTATGTCGCATTAGCAAGACCCCCGAAGCACCAATACAGTGGAACCCCCCCACAAGTGACCCCATTTTGGTCACCAGCTTTGGGAGGGGGGCTGGCGCTGCGGCTGGCGGGGGGTGGGAGGGGTGCTGGCGCTGCGGCAGCCGGGTGGGTGGGAGGGAGGGGGGCTGCCGGGTGGGAGGGGGGGGGGGCTGGCGGTCATTGGTGATCGGTGCGGTATACGCACACACACACACACACACACACACACACACATATATATATATATATATATATGTGTGTGTATATATATATATATATATATATACATATATATACACACACATATATATATATATATATGTGTGTGTGTATATATATATATATATATACACACATTTGCACATTATTTTTTATTTTATTTTATTTTTCACTTTTCCAGCAGCAGCATGATGCTGCTGCTGCTGCTGCTGCTGCTGCGGGGGGGAGGGGGGAGGAGGGGAGCGCAGCGTGCGCTCCGGACGTAGCGGTGGAGCCGCTGGAGCTGCTGCTGCTGCCGGGTGAGTGCCCGGCGGGTGGGAGGGGGGTGCTGCCGCTCGGTGGTGATCGGTGCTGCACCGATCACCACCGTTTTCTGTGTTACCGAGCGGCTTAGCCGCCGGTAACACAGGAAACGCTGTGATTGACTGTTCAGATTTGAACAGCCAATCACAGCGATCGCCGACCGGGGGGGGCACCCCTGCCCCCCCTGGGCGACGAGGGGGGATGTCTGCTGTCAGGGACAGCAGACATCTCCTAACTGTCACCGCGTCTATAGACGCAGTGACAGTTAGAATCCATGACGTACATGTACGTCAAATGTCGGGAAGTACTTCCCGACCATGACGTACATGTACGTCAAATGTCGTGAAGGGGTTAAATGTAGAACAGCGGTTGCAAACTTTTCACACTGCATGTGGGACTGTCATAAAATCAAGCGTTTTTGGTGTAAAACGGTCTCATTCATTAATGCAATTTTCACAACCAATCTTAAACCTGACCCAGCGGCTTGTATGGGAATTGACTTCCAAAGTTGGAACATTGATGGACTCAGAGGACTACAGTTATCACTTCTCTACCTGATTATAACGTTGGCGAAGAAATGCATTTTAACTTTTTGGACAAAGAAAGCCGCACCTCAATTATCCACCTTTAAACAAAAGATCACTCAGGTACTATTTTTTGAACGAAAGTATGCTAAATTAGACCTACATAAAGGTATAGAAAAGTTTTACCTGAAATGGTCACCATATATTAATACTTTAGACGCGCATGTAAAGTTACAACTATCAGTAAACTTAGAGACCCAGATGTCTTAATGGTAAACCCAGAGAATAGATAATGTGATGATGAAGATGTGTATACAGATTTATTGGTGCACTAACTCCTGCCCTAGATTTCAATACTGACGACAATCCCCCTTCTCCCCTACCCCCCTCCCCTTGTGGTCTCGTCTTGTCTTGTTTGTCTATAAGTGTGCCTTTGTAGGTTAGGTAGCTGATAGTAATGTTAGATAGTAAATGTAATAAGGAAATCACTGATGTCCAGGTAAAGATATCTGAAAAATACGAAGCACTCCATACTGTTAATATATTAATAACTATGTAACATCTGGCGAATATCCGTGGAGTTGAAGAATATCGATGACATTGTTATGTATATTACATTGCTTTTATTCTTTTGTATGTTTGGCATAAAAATCTAATAAAAAGATTTAAAAAAAAAAAAAAAAAGAAAAGAATTAGTCTCAATCCGCAATCAGCTCCAAACTTTATTCCTCGACCGCATGAAATATGCCTATACGAGACTCCAGCAGAAATACTACACACTGGGTAATAGATCTAATGCCTTCCTGGCTCACAAATTGAGAGCGCGTCGAGTTCGAAACAGAATCAAACTTATCCAAACCCCAGACGGGAGGAAACTCCTCAATCCCTCAGATATAGCAGAGGCATTTGCAGACTATTATAAAAAATTATACAATCTACATTCGGACCCTGATACGACTCAACCCACCCCCACGTTAATCTCTTCCTTCTTAGAGGACCTCCATTTCCAGTCTCTGTCCCCGGCGAACTTAGACTCCCTGAACTCCCATTGGACTGAAGAGGAAGTCAGGACGGTTATTAAATCTCTACCCCAAGGGAAGGCCCCCGGCCCTGACGGTTATACTAATTCCTTTTACAAACAATTTGCTCCAGACCTTACCCCACTCCTCACCCCATTATATCAACACGCCACAGACCACGGGTCACTGCCCGAAGAAATGCAACAGGCTCAAATCATCACTATCCATAAACAAGGTAAAGATCCCTCCCTTTGCTCCAACTATAGACCAATTGCCTTACTCAACACAGATCTAAAAATATTTTCTAAATTGATAGCGAACAGACTTGCCCCCTTTATCCCTCAGATTGTCCACCCTGACCAGGCTGGCTTTGTCAGGGGCAGGCAATCAACTGATAACACCAGAAGAGTCTTCAACCTAGCCGAATATCTTGCGAACAGCAACGAAGAGGCCCTTTTTCTTTCACTTGATGCTGAGAAGGCATTTGATAGGCTGCATTGGGGCTTCCTCCGGGAAATTTTAACAAGAAATGGCTTGAAGGGCGAGATATTGTCCTCCATACTTGCCCTCTATAGCTCCCCAACGGCATCAGTCTATACGAACGGCTTCTCCTCATCTCCTTTTAAAATTTCCAATGGTACGAGACAAGGATGTCCTCTTTCTTCCCTTATGTATATATTGGCAATAGAACCCCTAGCACTGGCCGTCCGCCAATCCCCCTCCTTCCTTGGTATACAAATTGGGACGTCTCAACATAAACTCAGTCTATTTGCGGACGACGTCCTTTTATTTGTATCGAAACCAACAATCTCCCTCCCCATGGTCCACGAAGTCATTACACACTACTCAGCAGCTTCATTCTATAAGCTAAATACATCAAAAACTGAGGCTTTACCGTTTAACATGACACCAAACACACTATCCCGGCTTAAGCAGACTTATAAATACAATTGGAAATCAGACTCTATCCTTTATCTCGGCATTCAAATATCCAACTCCCTATCCAAAACTACAGAGCTTAACTTCTCACCACTTGTGGCCCAAATAGAATCATTGACAAAGAGATGGGTAGACTTGGAAATATCATGGCTAGGGAGAATAGCAGCCTTTAAAATGTCAATTCTACCAAAACTAATGTACCTGTTTCGCTCAATACCATATTTGATTCCCCAGAAAGTTATCAGCCGGATACACTCCATAATACTAAAATATATATGGAAAAAGAAGCCCCCAAGAATAGCTTATACAAGAATTTCTAAACTGAGGAAACTCGGCGGCCTAGGAGTTCCAGATTTGAAAAAATACCAACTTGCTTGCCTAGCTGCCCAAATATGCGATTGGTCCCTACCTCAGGGTACGAAACAATGGGTTGACCTAGAGAGACTACTATACCCCTATATCCCCTTAACGGACCTACTGTGGATCCCAACTCAACAGAGACCCCTCTCACGAAATACCCCTCGGTCCATTTCCGACTCACTGAAAGCATGGGATGAGCTAGTACTCCCACCTAAGCTACTTACTCTGCCTACCCGTAAACTCTCTCTACAGGCGCTCTCACATATAATCCCAGATTTGAACTTGACCCCCTGGCAATCCCTAGGCATTGACTCTATTACTGACATAGTAGATGGCACATCGATCACCCCTTTTACTTCGCTACAATCTCAATTTAAACTCCACCCCTCTGAACTTTTCTCATACACTCGGGTAGTACACTGGATAAATAGCTCCATACGATCCTCAGGGCCGATAATTCTCCCCCCACCTAATATCTTGGCCAAAATATCTTCTGGAAATTGCAAGGGATCTATTAAATTCTGGTACACGATAGCTCAAGCAGACCCAATGAATAGCAAATCATCCTCACAATTGAAATGGGAATCAGATCTGAAATGCACATTCACTCAGAAACAATGGGAATCAATCTTCACCTCATCACATACCATGTCCAAATGTACTAACCACACGGAAATGCATTTCAAATTGCTACATGGTCTTTATTTCACACCGGTTAAATTGCACAAGATTTGGCCTACAGTATCCAACCAATGTTGGAGGAATTGCGGCCAGTTGGGAGATATTTTTCATGTGTTTTGGTCCTGCCCCAAGATCCTCCAACTATGGAAAAACGTCTTCGCCTTAGCGGCGAAAGTTTTACACCACTCGATCCCACTATCCCCCGAACTAGCACTGCTCCATATCTACCCGAACAATCTACCCAACACTTGTCATTATGTACTGGGTCATATCCTAATAGCCACCAGAGCTGCAATAGCACAAAACTGGAAAACTCCATCACCCCCATCTCTCACCAAAATCATTAGGAAGATCCATCACGCTTTCCAGATGGAAACTATAGGACTACCATACTCTCTTAGGGCCAATTCTCCCCTAACCAAATGGTCTAGCTGGCTCAACTACTCCACCTCAAGTGAGGGAGCTAACCTGCTACTGGAAACTGATTAATATTGTGCGATTGTAAGTTATTGCTGTAATCTCCTTGTAATTTAAGAATGTTATCTCGATGTATAATTATCACTATGACGCTATGTACCTGGACTTTTCCCCTCCCCTTGTTCTCCCCCCCTCCCCTTTTTCTATTTTTCTGTACCCCATCCCCTTCCGTGTTTATCGGAACAAAATTCTTAATAAAAACTATTGAAAGTAATAAAATATGTACAATATGAACTCATAATAACAGTGCCAAATATATAAATAGACATACTCACTTGTCTAGTAAATTAAATATAAATGAAACAATTATAAAAAGACTGGCTAGTTTATATTCCAGCATAAAATGTTATTATTTCCTTTACTATATTTTAGTATAATCTTGTATATTTCATAATACATTTTATAGATGCTTTTAATATGCATACAACATGATTAACTCTTTCTGAAAGAACTTTAAATTCATTACTAGCTCATGTGCACTATTCTGTAATTGAAGTGTGTTCTGTTAAATATGAAACAGCTTTCTTTCATATTCTAAAAGTAATTAAAATAATATATGTAGAAACATTTTCACCCACTTTTTGCTTTCACCAAGAGTGAAGATTGATATGATATGTAACTGGTAGACCTAGTATATCATTTGACAAAACAATACCTACAATAAATGTAATATCAGTGAAGTTGCAAGTTGAACGCTGAAGTATTGATGTGTAGATATTACATTTTTATGGATTTTTTTTTTACGAGAGAAAAACATAAGTGATGATGGATAACAGAGCTTTTGTCTGCCCATTTTCAAAGCCTATAAAACTGTACTAAAAATTCAATAAATTCTTGGTTCATGAGATTAATTTGTTTTTCAGCATCTTATCCTTAGGACTGCAGCAGCTCATGCTCCTCCCAGACACAGGCTTCTGTCTGCAATAACAGCCAGTATTAAGTGGAAAGCTGCAGATCTAAGCATATACCTATCAAATATCACAATGCAGACATTAACACTGTTACAGATCACTGAACGCCACAGACTACTACAAAATGATTATTTAACAAAAAAAAGACTAAATTACATCTTACGCTGAGTACTTTTAGTTTTAAAAAGAAAAGAAACGTCATGTTCACAGGCCCACCAAGTCATTAACGTACTGGTAGCATGTCTATTATCATCTTTATGTTATTTATTCTTCTTTATTTACAGTTTCTTATATAGCGCAGCATATTCTGTTGTGCTTTACAATTAGAAACAACAGTGATTAAACAAACTGGGTAGATACAAAACGAAATGCAGGTAGAAGGGCCCTGCTCGCAAGCTTACAATCTATAGCCTCGTATATTTAACTTTTACATGTCTCTATTTTCTGTATGTTTTTACAAATAATTTAATAAAACTCATATTTTATGTTATGTGTGTTTGTCGCTAGTTTTAAAAAGTTTTTAAGTGGAGTTCACCAGCAGGAACTAAACTATAGAATTAAAAATAAAAATAATTATACTGAATTCCCTAAATAATGTAAAATAACATATTTGAAGTTACACGTGAACCACAAATATATATATCATAGAATATTTCATACAGGCATAACTATAAATATATTATCCATTTCTTGCTATATGTTAATGTCTATCCATAAATCCTGGTCAAGGAGCATGGTTCACCCTCCCCTGGGATGTATAACCAGCCTATTCCATCCTCTGGAACATAGGGGGTGATTCAGACTGAATTAGCTCTCTCGCATGCAAGCTTATGCGTTTGCATACATATCCGCTCGCATGCGTCCGAACGGGAGAGAAATCAGTCAATGGTCGCTCTTCATCTATCGATTTATCCACTGTTCGGAAAGAAAACTCAGCCTCGACTGACTATTTAAGCATCTGCTTCGTGATGAATTTGTGGTGGGCACTGATTTCATGTAATGTCATGTAATGTAATTATACGCCTGCATTCACAGTGTTTATATGGGCATGCCCACCATTTTTGTGGTCACCCACATGAAATGCTGGGAGGTCCCCTGCTTACGACCCCTGCTTATGGCCCCGAATTGCCTCCCTGCCCGCCCCTCCGGAAGTTAATGCCCCAGCGATTGTGATACTCGCCCAAGGCATTTGCTCTGGGGGTTTGCACATGCACATTGTCGCGCATGCACAAACCCCAAACATTGTCCAGTGGAGAAAATTTGGCCCGACTAGAATACCACCTGGCAAATAGATTATGCTTTATGTACTTTACATGTTTTCTTTTTTTTTCATACAACACAGCTTTTTAAACTGAGTATTTTTTCTAATACCAGTGAATAATGTGGTACAGTAAGTTTGACTGCATGTATAGATGTCAAACTGCAATGCAGGTGTCCTAAGGTGAGCTCAAGGAGGACAGAAAGTCTTATAGGTTGAGAACGTTGTTTCTGTACATTATGATTAAGTTAGTAACTCACACTGTTACATTTTTAAAACCAATCGGGTTGAAAGTGAAAGAAAATCTAACACAAGAAAGCAAAATTGGGAAGAAAATTGCACAAATGTCTAAATGCGTGTAATAGTAAATAAGCATTTTTTTTTTAAATGTATAAATAAATTCTGTTATATATGAACTTCAATATTGCTCTTTTATGGTGATTTTTCTGCTTTTAAGAAATTATTTTGATAACATTGATGGTGATAAACAGGGGTTAAAGTGAGGGGAAAGGGTGGAACTGAGTTGCACCACCTCATGGTCATGCAGAGGTGGGGGAACTAATTTCCCTCTCCCACCTAATTGACCCCTCCCTCCCCCCATTAGGCAGGGCCAGTGGTAGGGTATTTGGCATCCCCCTGCAAACTAGAATGCTTTTCCCACCCCTGTTCTAGAGGGTGCTAAATAAATAAGCAGTAGATTCTGATTGGTTGCCCACATCACATGTGAAGTCTTATTCCCACCTTAGTAAATTCCCCCCTTTAACTCTTTGGTGCACTATCGGTAACTTACAAGCTTACACAAATAATTATCTGGAATTGTTATTTTTTTGATCTCCGGTCTAAGATTTTTCAACCGTGAAAAAAAGAAAATCTGTCTGGCCCCGAAGCTTCCTTTTTTTGTTAGATTGTAACAGCCAAGGTGCTCAAAAGTCATATTAAGCAACAACAGCTTCCTACTAGTTACTTCAGAAAAATGACTGGTAATGGGGTCTGCATTGTTCAAGCTAAGTGCCCATATGTTACCTTCACCATGTTATGACTTGTATCAGGGAATGGAAATTTAAGCATATGTCATAAGTGGTGTGCTAATTGTAATAAAACCGATCATGATCATTGTAATATCAAACAGGAAGAGACCAATTCTGCCTACTACCTGGAGCCCAAGAAGCTGCTCTAAATTGTCTAGGCTGCATGGAAAGTCATTGGAGTGTGAGAACCAATAAGGTACAATCACACACCCTGCAGTTCCCCATTGGTTCTATTAATCATACTTCCATTATGCAGCTATTTTATGTACATTTTTAGAAGCACGGCTGATAAAGTCGTAAAAACTATAATTTTGTATAAAAAAATGAACATGCATGTACTGTATCTATACAGAACAACAACTTCAAATAATTTAATCCTTGATTCAAGTGAACAGTTACAGTACATGTATCTCATACATTTTATAAATTTTAATGACATTATCTTTCCCAATCCGTTTACAGATATTTTGGATCATTCTACAAATGCACGTATTTATACATACTGTGTACAGAAAATATATATGCCTATTCCAAGCTTCTATAAATCTGTTAAAGCTTTTTATTGTACCTGCAAAAATGAGGTCTGCGACATTCCAAAAGCTAATGCTTGGGGAAAAGACCAGAGAAGAGCTAATATAATAACGGATTGCTGTCTGAATATTAATTTGATGTTGCACATAATCATGGATTAAATTTAATCCTCTAAATAATGTGGGATGGGAATTGAGAGCACACAAAAAAGTACAATTATGGAAACTCGCAAGGGTCACAGATGCTATTTATATGTAAGATCTACCTCCCTTAGCGAGTCACATTATGTGGTGACTTTTGTGTCACTTAATTATCCAATCCATATGCTCCTTAACGCTGAAGGAAAGCAAATAGAAATTCTATTAAACTCTAGAATATTAGAATATTATACTTAATAAGTCACAAGTGAAACTTATGAGCTTATAGTCATTAGATGAAAAATAATGTTATAAAAATTTGCTTTGTACAGAAAATTAAAATACATTGCACTGATTAATGTGAAGTAAACACAACAGAGTTGAACAACATGAAGAGATTTGTCTTTATCTTTAAATATCAGGATTATAATTAATCAACCTAGCATAATAAATGATGTTTGTGATGAAACAAGAGGTTAGTTATTTTGCAATTATGCTGTACGGTATCTTGTTTCACATGAGGAGTGACTATACATTTTAACACCTGGTCACCATAAAAGACTTTCGTAAAACTCAGAGTTTATTTGATTATACTGAGCTCAGTGTGTGTATTTGTTTATAGGAATAATCATAGACCAGAGGGTGTATTGTAAGTATTGAATAATGTAGCCGCAATAGGGCCTAATGGGGCGTACAGGCGGTTCAAACCCAGCAGCATACTGATTCGATATCAACTGCCGCTGGGATCTGGTGGTTTGCCGGAATGGAACAGGAGGGAGGGCTGCCTGGAGGATGGCGGTCAGGGAATCTGGCAGATTGAAGCAGAAATTAGACTTGCCAGGAAAGTATATTCTGCTTTCAATCCCGGTGCCACTGGGCCAGGCATGAGGATTGAATCTAGATTGAAGGCAATTAACACTGTTTGTGTTAGATTCAATTTTGCCTCTAGAAGCAAAATCGAATCGAAAACATGGCCAAACCGAACCGTGTGTACACCTCACTAGAAACCTGTGCACTTTATAATTGGGTTTTGTTAGTGTTATAAGAGAAAATACAAAAGGTACTGTATTAGTAATATTGTATATCTCTACTGCAGTTGTGGCCAAATCTGTCCTCAAGATCTACCAACAGTTCATGTTTTTCAGGAAACCTCTGGAACTATAGTAGGAATGAATGCAGCATGTTTGAAAATGTGACAGTTATTAATGACTACAGCTGTGGACCAGCTAGGTATTTTGTTAAATGTGGACCATAGATCTTGAAAACTGGTTTGGCCACCCCTGCACTAGTGTATATGATAACTTTAGTGCCTTTAACCAAACTTCTGATGAATGCAGACTGAAGGGAATTTACTTGGGACATTATCAGTAAGTGATTAATGTCCCTGCCAAATTATTATTTTTTTGTTTTTATTTTTATTATTCAACCATTACCTCATAAGTTTTTCTTTTCTGCAGTGGCAGGTAACATGTCCAAACTGTCTTCCCAAATTAAAAAAATAAACCAGGTTCAGCTCCTGGTGTTTGTCTTGTACTGCAGGTGCACCTATGTGGTCCCTTTTACCTCAGACTTCTCTACACAATCTAGCATCCATTTTAGATTGTTCCTTGGATTCTCTTCCTGAGGGTTTCTGAGGGTTATCAACCATCTCCCCATCACAAATCTTTTATTAAATTGTGGGTCCCCCCTCCCACCTCACTGAACCTATTACCTGAGGAGACAGCAGGGCAGTGAGGCAGTATTACCAATTGTTAAAGTCCAAATGCACCCAGACAACTTAGCACACTCATTTCTGACATTTTAGAACAAAACTGAGTTTGCGATAAGAATGATTCTCCAACCAAAAATTGTATATGTGGTCCAGCATTCTCCTGTGTATATTCCTACTAGTTTTTTTTTCTGTAAACTGAATAGTTTGATTTCCTCTTTAATTTGGGCAAACAAACGTCCAAGAATTAGGCTTGATAATCTTACTAGAACAAAATTAGATGGGGGGATAGCTTTACCTCATTTTTAATTTTATTACTTGGCTTCTCAATTGACACATATTCGACAATGGTTACAGGATGAATCTTCTGATCCTTTATCTTTGGCTTTTATACAGCATACTGCATCTGGTAGAACCCTGCTTCAATTACTCTTGAGTAGTGAAACCTCTATTCGAGGATCCCCTATACTCACACAGGCACTTAAAATTTGGAGAGACATCCAAGTCTTGATTAAATATTGTGATTATGACCCTGACACTCCTCTCTGGCACTCCTGTCGCCTACTGAGATTAAGGAAAATTTCTGGTGTTAAGGTATGGACTCCTTGGGGAATTGAGACATTGGGTCAATTATATAATTCTGGTATTTTGAAAATATTCCAACAACTACAGGCGGAATTTAATTTATCAAGTACACTTTTCTTTCACTATCTACAACTGATAAATTCCCTACAAGCCCAATTAAAGGATACTCCCCCTAACATTGTTTCTTCCCCTTTGAAAAAGTTTATTTTAAATTTGTGAGAGAAAAAGAGTATTTCTGTGGCCTACTCCTTTCTAATATTGGAACATCATACTGATTCTATGCTGGTTCAACATCAGAGTTGGGAGGCAGATCTGGGTACCCTTAATGATATGGAATGGGATGCTGCTAGGGAATTTCCATCCCTTGCCACAACTTCAATTAGGACTCAACAGGTTCAATTACTTATATTATATAAAACCTATTTGACTCCAATGCGACTGGTCAACTTTGGTGGTAGAGATTCAGCTGAATGTCCTAAATGTAATGGGGCAGATTGCAGCTTTTGGCACCTTATATGGCTATGCCCTGTAGTTCAAAAATTTTGGAATCAAATTAAGACTGCCTTGATAATCACAGGTATCCCATGGGACTATTTTACCCCCAGGGTGTGTTTATTGGGTGCAGGGGATGCTGAATTACTCTATAGGGATGATACTCTGTATGATATTAACCTGATTGCTTTAGCAAAGTTATGTATAGCACGCGCTTGGATGGCACAGTCAGGACCGTTTTTTTCAGACTGGAAGGTGTTGGTCAATTCCACTTTACAGCATAAAAATATATATATATATATATATATATATATATGTACATTTGAGAAACCGCACACCAACAGGTGTAAAGCAGGGTGCCAGATCACATAGAAAATTGCATATATTGGGTGTTCTCCTTTAACAGAGAGTGGTCTGCACACCAAGTTGAAGAAAAAAGCATCTTTATATTGATGAAAAAGTTGCAGCACATGGCATTACATAGGAATCAAAAACGAGTAAAAAGGTGCAGGTTACTTATCCACAGCCCATCATAACGTCATAGGGGGACCCGCCACCAATTCCACAGCAAGTATACCCAATGGCAAGTATACCCCCTATGACGTTATGATGGGCTGTGGATAAGTAACCTGCACCTTTTTACTCGTTTTTGATTCCTATGTAATGCCATGTGCTGCAACTTTTTCATCAATATAAAGATGCTTTTTTCTTCAACTTGGTGTGCAGACCACTCTCTGTTAAAGGAGAACACCCAATATATATATATATATATATATATATATATAGTTCAGAAAAATCCACTAATGGAAATGAGCACTCACCTCCAAGTTTTTAAGATAAAAAACTTTTCATTTATTGAACAACATAGAAAGAGATTTTTAGGTTTTAAACATACCAAGTTAGTTGTCAGTTTTTCCAAAAACTGTCCCAACGTTTCGATCCCAATCCGGGATCTTTATCAAGGGTAGGTCACCAAGATATCACAGCCTTAGAGGGGAAAAAACGTCAGCAATCCAGAGGTCCTTCTGCTACAGCAAGCAGAGACCTACTGAGAAGCCGCCCCGTCCCGGGTTTATATGCACAAGTTGATTGACAATCAATCATGGGAACCTTCCCCCCCGCGCCGGCCAATGTTAAAGCTGTTAAATCAGGAACGCTTCCTGCCTGTGACCCGCATGTTCCGCCCAGCCCTGCGGCTGGTGGAACGCATGCCGTGTCACTTTATTCCTCATTGCTATGATAGGTGCTGGGCTCCGGCTGGGGGCGGTGTAAGCAGTCCGTGCGAACGGGCTGCTATTTCGGAGAAGCTGTCAAACTTCTTTACGTGCGGTGTCTATGTGCACAAAGTGCGTGGTGCCGCCGTGTGGTGCGGGGTCTATGTGACCCTGGGTGTCATATTGAGCAGCAGTGTTCATACTGATAGTGCCGTTAGTTCTAACTATTAAGTGAAAAAAATGGGGTGCGCTAAACTGGTGAGAGATAAATGCGTGCAAGGTGCAAAGTAAAACGTGGGGAAAAAACTAACAGAGATTGAGGACTGTGGTCTATTCTTTACATACAGGGGTGTATATCAGTGCAGATCCGATTGTGAAACAGTGAAGACAGGGGTGTGTTTACATGTGTGACAGACCCGAGTGTGAGGAGGAATGATGCCAATTATGTCATTTTTACAAGTGCATACGTGCATGGAGTCATAACTGCTACAGTGTGTTTGTGCAAAATCGGGACATAGGCATGCACACATCCATGTCCACTGTGGTGTATTTACGGCCATGCCGTGTTATTTCCTAATGGGTGCTTACATGGATAATTTCTCATGTCAAAACCTTGACATTGAGCATCATGGTCAGGGACATCCCTAAATGTCATCATGCTATAGATCCGTTTAAGTGAAACAATTATTTACATCAAGAAAGAAAACACAAAAAAAAACAAAAAAGACAAAAACAAACAAAAACAAAGTTATTTGTTGCCATATTGGCATCATCATTAGGTGGGAGAATCAATATCCCATCCTCTAGTCCGAGAGACCTCGTATGTAATCATAGTGTCCATAGTCCAAGTATGGACCCCCTGGACGTCTTTATGGTCCAGGTGATGGTCACATTCATCGCCTGAGTGTCATCTTCGTATCCATAATCATGTTGGTTTCCAGGTGTCGGTTCACTCCTGTTGTGCTCGTGTCGCCTTTCTGAGGATTGCACACTACTGGCTCAGGCCCTCTGGTCCCCTACATTCGGCCAGTGTCGGCATTATTCATCGCCTAAGTGTGCTCATCCCTACGCTTCCTCCCATGTTTCATTTCAGGAAATTGGACAATGGGTTATTCTCATTCATCCCCTTCGGGGCAAGTGTGTCCAGAACATGGATCCATCTACTTTCTGCTTTTTTCAGGAGAAGTGCTCTGTCCCCTCCCCTCGGAGGTGGTGGGATCCAGTCGATCAGTCGACACTGTAATGTGGTGGTTTGATGTCCTGCATGTAGGAAGTGTCTGGGTACAGGTTGTTCGGCTTTTTTGGTCTCAATCGCCACTCGTATTGCATATCTGTGATTTGCCATCCTCTCCCTGAACTTCCTTGTGGTCATGCCTACATAGGCTAAGCCACAAGGACAGTTCAGGAGATAGATGACATGGTCCAGTTGACAGTGTAACCTGTGTCTTATCTTTATGGGTCGTCCCGTATGGGGATGTGGGAACGTCGGCCCGGTGTTCATGCTGCTGCATGTGATGCAGCCGGTGCATCGGAAACAACCCATTTTTTTGATGTTGAGCCATGTCGACTGTGTCGGTTCGCTGGGGTGAATCATGGGGCGCATTAGGATTTGTTTCAAATTGGGTCCTTTTCCGTAAGCCATCATCGGTGGGCCGGTTTTCTGCAATTTCAGGTTCCTGTCACTGGCAACAATGGGCCAGTGTTGATGGAGACTCTGCCTGGTCTGGAGTGCGACATTATCAAACGTGCTGACGTAGATCATCCTGTCTTTCTTCTTCTCTTTGGTACTTGCAGAAGTTGATTTCTGTGAATTTCGGTAGGCTTTCTGTCGGCATCTAGTGATGGTCTTGTTTGAGTAGCCCCTCTCCTTGAATTTCTCTGCCATTTCATCCAATTGTATCTCCATCGTTGTGGGTTCTGTGTTGTTGCGTATCACTCTCATGAATTGAGACACAGGTAAGTTCTCCTTCAAGGTTGGTGGATGTTGGCTAGAGCTGAGTAGGAGGGTGTTACGGTCGGTACTTTTATGAAATAAGCTGGTGTTAAACCTATTGCCATCATGGGTGATGTTGATATCCAGAAAGTGAATTGAAGCTTCTTCGACTTGGTATGTAAACCTAATAGGGTGCTGTTTCTGATTCAGGGTGTCAACCATTTCAATGAACTCTGCTCGGGTCCCTGTCCATATAATGAAAATGTCATCGATGAAGCGTTTGTACAGTTTCATTTTTGAGTGGTAAGTCGGGAAGATGTGTGTTGTCTCGTAATCCATCATGTACAGTCCTGCATAGGACGGGGCAAGGTTCGATCCCATTGCTGTTCCCCCTTGTTGTACATAATAGGCATCCAGGTAAAGAAAATGATTGCATTTGAGCACCAGCTCCGCCAATTCGGTTAGAAATGCAGTAGGTGGTTCTCTTATAGTTCTCCTCTGAAGTGCTTCTCCCAGTGTCCTCAGGCCATCATCATGGGGGATCACTGTGTACAGGGAGTTTACATCCATTGTTGCTAGAAGAATCCGTTCACCTCTGGTGTCTACTTCAAGCAATCTGTCCATGAAATCTGCAGTGTCACGAATGTAACTATCGCCTTGCCGGACCAGTGGTTGTAGAAATGAGTCGATGTATTTGGCTAGTGGCTGGAGAAGGGATCCACGAGCAGAGATGATCGGCCTACCGGGTGGCCGAGTGCGGGACTTATGTATTTTAGGGAGGGTGTATATAATGGGGCAGACCGGGTGCTCAACCGTGAGGAATTCGAGGGTCTCTTTGTTGATCCACCCTGCCAGGTTGGCTGTCAGAAGGGTAGAGTCTACTCTCCTCTTGAACCCAGGGATCGGGTTCTGGGGAACAGGTAGGTAAGTCTCACTGTCGCCCAGTTGCCTCCTCATTTCGTCATGGTAGTCACCCCAGTTCTGCACTACCACCGCTCCACCCTTATCCGCGGGCCTAATAACAATGTTGGGGTTCCGTTGCAATTTTTTAAGTGCCTCTCTCTCGTTGCTCGCAAGATTATCGTATTTCTTGTGGATTTTGGGATTCCGTAAGTCTTTCTTGACCAGACGGGAGAATGTTTTCAGACTAGGGTTCGAGGAGATAGGGTCAAATGTGGATGGGCTCCTAAACCTGGGGACCATATTGGTCTCTTGTGCGTCCCCAAAGTGTTCCCTCAGTCTCAGCTTCCTGCTGAACTTATAGAGGTCCACTGTGGTGTCAAATGAATCATGCGTGGTTGTTGGGACAAATGATAGGCCTTTGGATAACAGACTTATCATGGCTGTATCCAGGGGTGTATCTGACAGGTTGAAGACTAAGTCCTCCCCCGTCCTCTCACTTTTCGGCCGGTGTCCCCCTTTCCTAGGGTGGGGTCTACGCCCCTTGCTCTTCGTCGAGGTCGGCCAAGTGGCTCGACCCCTAAAAAATCCTCAGTGCTGGACTGGCGGGGGGCAAACTCACTGTCTGAGGCTGAGGTTGAAGAACCTGTGCCTGGTCTCGGTGGTCTGTTAAACTGCCTCCTCGTTCTGGGGGGACGTTGGGATCTCCCAGAGGACTCACCCAGTAGCCACCTGTACACAGAGTGATTCTGGTAATCAGCCGTTACAACCGCGAGCTATATATATATATGTGTAAAATGTCTAAATATGAGAAGTTTTGGCATAGATGGATTAACAGTATATGCCGATCCCGGTCTGTGAGACTCTAATGTCCTTCAAACTATAAGTTAATGCTTGAAATTTTCTATTTTAATTTTTAGTCACTGATGCAAATAATCTTCTTTCTTAATGAGATTTTCCTTTTTAAGGAACAGGACGGGATAGGACACTATATTTATTAAATTCTATTATATTATTATATGCATTATAAATTATATATTTATTTATTTATTTAATTCTTATTGATTAATTTTTATTTATTTATTAAATGTTTTTTTTTAAGATAAAATGGAAAAGTACCCATAAGATTGCTAATTACAAATTTTTATTTAATTGGGTTTTTACAGTAATATTGTTCATTGTTATTATTACATTGATTTTTGTATGTGATAATTAACTTTGTTGTCTATGATTATCAGTAATTTATGAAATGTAAATGCCTATCTCTAAAACAATAAAATTACTAAAAAAAGAATGATTCTCATTCCATCAATGTTTGATATCAAAATGATCTACACATGAATAGCTATCAGATGACAGTTATTAAAACTTAATTCCACATTGCATTCATATTTTATAGCCATTATTCATTTTAGCAGAATAAACAGATTTTTTTACACAAATTCCGCAGCGCTTTACAGAGTATATTTGAACCTTCCCATCAGTCCCTGCCCCAGTGGAGCTTACAATCTATTTTCCCTATCGAGGGATGCCAAGAGGGGGGAGGGTACTAAATACCCAGGCCCAGGCTTGCTGGATGTGCTGGATGTGCACCCCCCCTTCCCCCTCCATCCCTCCCATGCAGCAGCAGAAGCACACACCTCTACAGCATATGCTGTGCTGACAGCAGACTCAGCATGAGCATCTCACTGACTGTCAGCACACTGGCACAGCACATGCAGAGACTGCTGTCAGCACAGGGGGGGGGGCAATAACACCCCTCCCCCTCGACTTTACAGTGTTTTTTCACTATCTAAACATTTGGGGGCATGGCCTAATTATAGGAGGTGCCCTCACCTCCCATGATTAGGCCATGCCCCAAAATTTTTACCGGGGCCCAGTATACCTCTTGGCGGACTTTTCCCTACCACATGTACAAGCACACACAGTCATTCTAGGGTGAATTTTGTTGGGAAACAATTAACCTACCAGTATATTTTTGTATTGTGGGAGGAAACCGAAGTACCTTATGCAAGCACATGGGGAAATATACAAACATTACAAATAGGGCCATGGTGGTGCTGTGAGGCAGTAATTCTAACCATTATTTATTTATTTATTTATTTATTTATTTGCAGTTTCTTATATAGCGCAGCAGATTCCGTTGCACTTTACAATAGTAGACAGTGATAAAACAAACTGGGTAACAGACAGACTTGGAGGTTAGAGGGCCCTGCTGCAAGCTTACAATCTATTAGGTATATAGGAGGGAAACACAAGGACAGGCATCAGTAATAGCATAGCAGTCCCACCAAGTTACAAGTCCAGAAGGGAAGCTATATAATACATAAGTGCCTCAGAGGGTTATGCGTGTAGAACTTAAATATGATAGGCTTGCCTGAAGAGGTGAGTTTTAAGGGAACGCTTGAAAGTTTGGAGGCTAGCGGAGAGTCTAATTGTGCATGGAAGGGCATTCCATAGGATGGGAGCAGCCCGATGAAAGTGCTGTAATAGTGAATGGGAGCTAGTGATCCGCTCAGATGAGAGACGCAAATCTTGTGCAGAGCGGAGTGGTCGAGATGGGAGATATTTTGTGATAAGTGCAGAGATATATGCTGGTGCAGTATGGTTAATAACTTTATATGCAAGTAGAAGTGTTTTATATTGAATACGGTAATATACAGGCAACCAATGGAGGGACTGGCAGAGCGGATCAGCAGACGATGAGCGTCTTGCAAGGAAGATCAGCCTAGCAGCAGCATTTAAAATGGATTGCAGTGGTGAGAGTCTGTTCTTGGGAAGACCAGTTAGGAGACTATTGCAATAATCAATGCGGGATATAATGAGTGCATGGATAAGAGATTTAGTAGTGTTTTGTGTGAGATACGGTCGTATTTTGGATATGTTTTTTAGATGCATGTAACATGATTTGGAGACAGATTGAATGTGGGGAACAAAGGACAGGTCAGAGTCGAGGGTGACCCCTAAGCAACGAGCTTGTGGGGAAGGGTAGATTGTCGAGTTGTCAACAGTGATGGAGATATCAGGATGGTAACTGTTCTTAGTTGGCGGGAATACAAGTAATTCAGTTTTGGAAATATTGAGTTTGAGTTGGCAAAAAGACATCCAAAATGAGATGGCAGAGAGACATTCAGAGACTCGGCCCAAAACCACTGGTGACAACTCTGGGGTTGATAGATAGATTTGAGTATCATCCGCATATAAGTGATACTGAAATCCGAAAGAGCTGATTAGTTTGCCAAGCGAGGAGGTATAGATTGAGAAAAGCAGAGGACCTAAGACTGAGCCTTGCGGAACTCCGACTGACAGAGGTAGTGAAGAGGAAGTAGAGTCAGAGAAGCGAACAGTGAAAGAGCGATCAGATAGGTAAGATGTGAACCAGGAAAGGGCTGTATCATTAAGACCTAGGGAGTGTAGTGTTTGTAAAAGGAGAGTGTGATCCACAGTGTCAAATGCAGCAGAAAGATCTAGAAGAATAAGCAGTGAGTAATGGCCTTTAGACTTAGCTGTTACCAGATCATTCACCACTTTAGTCAGTGCTGTCTCAGTGGAGTGTTGAGAGCGAAAGCCTGACTGAAGCAGGTCTAATAGGGTGTTGGAGTTTGTTAGGCGAGAGTAGACAAGTCTCTCGAGTAGCTTGGAGAGGCATGGGAGCTGAGAGATAGGACGATAGTTAGAGAGAGAGTTAGGGTCAGAATTGTGTTTTTTCAGAATGGGAGTAATCGCTGCATGTTTGAGCAGAGACGGAAAAGTACCAGTAGCAAGAGAGAGATTGCAGATTTTAGTTAAGGTTGGAATAAGCACAGGAGATAGATTTTTAATGACTTGTGCAGGTATAGGATCAAGAGGAGAGGTAGTAGAGTAGGAGGATAAGAAGAGTGTGGATACTTCCTTTTCATTTGTGGGCTCAAACGAAGAGAAAGTGCAAGAGGGTTCAGGTGTGGCAGAAAGAGGGTTAGAGATTGTGGAGCATACCATTTCATCTCGGATGTTATCAATCTTGTCCTTAAAGTAGGAGGCAAGTTCTTGTGCACTGATGGTAGCCGGTGGGGGAGGAGGGGGAGGGTACAGAAGAGACTTAAATGTGTTAAAAAGTCGCTTAGGGTTGGTGGCATGAGAAGAGATGAGAGATTGGTAGTATGTTTGTTTGGCCGTGTCCAAAGCCTTGCAGTAGGAGTGGTAGCTAGTCTTATATGTGAGGAAATCAGTAATATTACGAGATTTACGCCATTGGCGTTCAACTTTACGTGACTGATTTCGTAGTTGTCTTGTTGTGTTGGAGTGCCACGGTTGGCATCTAAGCCTACGTGGGGTATAATGGGTAGCTGGAGCCACTTCATCAAGGGCTGTTTCAAGAGTCTGGTAGAGGTGGGAAACAGCAGAGTCAGGAGAGGTAAATGTAGAAATTAGTGAGAGCTGTTGTTGCAGGGAGGTGGAAAGTTGTGGAAAATTAATAGCATTAGTATTTCTGCGGGTTAGAGTAGGCTTGCATGATTTCTGTGTCAGTGAGCTTGAGGTAATGGAGGAGAGTGAGAGAGTAATGAGATTGTGATCAGAGAGAGGGAAGGGAGTGTTAGTAAAATCAGAGACTGAGCACAGCCTGGTGAAAACGAGGTCAAGGCAGTGGCCTTCCTCGTGAGTAGCGGCGTCGGACCACTGGGAGAGGCCAAGAGAGGAAGTTAGAGAGAGGAGCTTGGAGGCATGCAGAGATGGTGGACTGTCAATAGCAATGTTGAAGTCACCCAGGATGATAGTGGAGATGTCAGAGGATAAGAAATGGGGGAGCCAGGCAGAGAAATCTTCCAGAAATTTAGATTTGGGAAGCCCAGGTGGGCGATAGATAGCAGCAACACGCAGAGAGAAAGGGGAAAAAATCCTAATGGAGTGTACTTCAAATGATGTAAATGTGAGTGAAGGAATTGGTGGGAGAACTGAGTATGTGAAGGCTTGTGACAGTAATATACCAACTCCACCTCCTTTACAGTTACCAGGCCTGGAGGTGTGAGTGAAGTGGAAACCACCATGTGACAGTGCTGCAGGCGAGGAACTCCGACTGACAGAGGTAGTGAAGAGGAAGTAGAGTCAGAGAAGCGAACAGTGAAAGAGCGATCAGATAGGTAAGATGTGAACCAGGAAAGGGCTGTATCATTAAGACCTAGGGAGTGTAGTGTTTGTAAAAGGAGAGTGTGATCCACAGTGTCAAATGCAGCAGAAAGATCTAGAAGAATAAGCAGTGAGTAATGGCCTTTAGACTTAGCTGTTACCAGATCATTCACCACTTTAGTCAGTGCTGTCTCAGTGGAGTGTTGAGAGCGAAAGCCTGACTGAAGCAGGTCTAATAGGGTGTTGGAGTTTGTTAGGCGAGAGTAGACAAGTCTCTCGAGTAGCTTGGAGAGGCATGGGAGCTGAGAGATAGGACGATAGTTAGAGAGAGAGTTAGGGTCAGAATTGTGTTTTTTCAGAATGGGAGTAATCGCTGCATGTTTGAGCAGAGACGGAAAAGTACCAGTAGCAAGAGAGAGATTGCAGATTTTAGTTAAGGTTGGAATAAGCACAGGAGATAGATTTTTAATGACTTGTGCAGGTATAGGATCAAGAGGAGAGGTAGTAGAGTAGGAGGATAAGAAGAGTGTGGATACTTCCTTTTCATTTGTGGGCTCAAACGAAGAGAAAGTGCAAGAGGGTTCAGGTGTGGCAGAAAGAGGGTTAGAGATTGTGGAGCATACCATTTCATCTCGGATGTTATCAATCTTGTCCTTAAAGTAGGAGGCAAGTTCTTGTGCACTGATGGTAGCCGGTGGGGGAGGAGGGGGAGGGTACAGAAGAGACTTAAATGTGTTAAAAAGTCGCTTAGGGTTGGTGGCATGAGAAGAGATGAGAGATTGGTAGTATGTTTGTTTGGCCGTGTCCAAAGCCTTGCAGTAGGAGTGGTAGCTAGTCTTATATGTGAGGAAATCGGTAATATTACGAGATTTACGCCATTGGCGTTCAACTTTACGTGACTGATTTCGTAGTTGTCTTGTTGTGTTGGAGTGCCACGGTTGGCATCTAAGCCTACGTGGGGTATAATGGGTAGCTGGAGCCACTTCATCAAGTGCTGTTTCAAGAGTCTGGTAGAGGTGGGAAACAGCAGAGTCAGGAGAGGTAAATGTAGAAATTAGTGAGAGCTGTTGTTGCAGGGAGGTGGAAAGTTGTGGAAAATTAATAGCATTAGTATTTCTGCGGGTTAGAGTAGGCTTGCATGATTTCTGTGTCAGTGAGCTTGAGGTAATGGAGGAGAGTGAGAGAGTAATGAGATTGTGATCAGAGAGAGGGAAGGGAGTGTTAGTAAAATCAGAGACTGAGCACAGCCTGGTGAAAACGAGGTCAAGGCAGTGGCCTTCCTCGTGAGTAGCGGCGTCGGACCACTGGGAGAGGCCAAGAGAGGAAGTTAGAGAGAGGAGCTTGGAGGCATGCAGAGATGGTGGACTGTCAATAGCAATGTTGAAGTCACCCAGGATGATAGTGGAGATGTCAGAGGATAAGAAATGGGGGAGCCAGGCAGAGAAATCTTCCAGAAATTTAGATTTGGGAAGCCCAGGTGGGCGATAGATAGCAGCAACACGCAGAGAGAAAGGGGAAAAAATCCTAATGGAGTGTACTTCAAATGATGTAAATGTGAGTGAAGGAATTGGTGGGAGAACTGAGTATGTGAAGGCTTGTGACAGTAATATACCAACTCCACCTCCTTTACAGTTACCAGGCCTGGAGGTGTGAGTGAAGTGGAAACCACCATGTGACAGTGCTGCAGGCGAGGCCGTGTCTGATTGTGTGAGCCAGGTTTCTGTAATTGCCATCAGATTGAAGTTGTGGGAGATGAAGAGTTCATGGATGGTTGTTAATTTATTGCAAACAGAGCGTGCATTCAATAGGGCACATTTAAGTTGTTTGGTGTGTGGTGGGAGGCATGTGATATTTATGATGTTAGCTGAATTTCTAGACTTAGAAGCAATTAAATCTGGGTGGGTCAGGTGGTTGGGGCCTGGGTTTGGTGATATGTCACCAGCTAATAAAATTAGAAAGGAGAGATAGACATAGGTGGATGTTTGCAGTTTTTTGTATTGGTGATGGGAAGTGGATGTGAAAGTACAAGTAGAGAAGTAATTAAAGAGCTCATGAGTGTTTAGAAGAGGGGAGTTGTTGAAGTCGAGTTGCACACACGCCATTTTAGGATAGTATGGCCGCCATTTTGGTTCGCAGAGTTGCGCAAATAAAGTTTCCATACCCGAGTCTGTGTGACAAAGTGGACCAGAAGCGCAGCCATACTATTACACATAAATTCATAATAACATACTTACACTAAATAAAATATAGTTAAAGGTTTAGAGCACCACACATAGCTTAGTTAGCATTACATACATCCGTCTGTATGATGTTTAGTACGTTACGTTCCGTTTCTTATGCGCAGTATTCCGGTCATTGCGAATATTTCGCAATTCATACGGTCCGATAGTTATGGACAAAATCCATATTCCCAAGACTGTTTCTGTTAAAAAGTGTATAACAAAAGAATCTAGTTGTAACCGGTTCTTACTGCTATTTACAACCCCTGACGACGATACCAACAAACAAAGGACTCCAAAGGTCACTCCCCTGCACCTATCCAAACCAGGTGCTTCATTTTTACCCCAATCACAGAGGACTTGACATACGAACCCTGACCAATAGGAATGGCCTTTGACCTCCCCTTTCTGACCCTATAAGATAGGTGACCCAGGGCGGCCTCGGTCACTTCGGCACATCTTCCTTTCCCTGACCATTGACCGGACTATAGTTCAAGCCTGAACATAGTGAGCTCCGACCGGACTGCGCTGCGCATATTTGATGAGACGGTAAACAGTTGCATTCACTATACTTGCTTTTATTGTATTGTTGGCTGATTGTATCCTGTGTCTGTTTTTCTTCCCCTAGCAGAGCTTGCTTATTATACTCATTGTTAGACTATTGTATTACTTGTTATACCTGTTATTTCCTATTCCTGTAACCCCCTTTTGTCCATTAGGGACTTTAATACATCATTTACGGAGTTTCTATCTCCTTACTTCTATACTGTGGTCTCGTCTGTTATTTCGCATATAGCGATAAGGTACATTACGGACACTGTCCTTAAAGGTGTATTCGTAGACTAGAGACAAAGTACTGCGAAGGGATCTCTTATTAAGGTATTGGTTCTTTGGTGTATAATACACGATAAAGGTATGCTACGCTGCGCTACGTTTTGTTCGCACGTAGCTAGGTATAAGAGACGCTGGTTACGGACACTAGCACATAACCTACGCTTTTCACTTATTGTTCTTGGATCATATTAAAATTCAGCATTAACAATTGGGGGCTGCGTCCGGCCGTTTCACACTC
Organism: Crinia signifera; assembly: GCF_055691185.1. Lineage (NCBI taxonomy): Eukaryota > Metazoa > Chordata > Amphibia > Anura > Myobatrachidae > Crinia > Crinia signifera. The sequence goes on from NC_139219.1 coordinate 182,256,686, forward strand.
TGAAACTCAGTACCAAACGCGCGGCCTGACCTATACCAGCAAAAGGGTGGAAGTATTTATTATCCATTGCTGGATAGGCCAGGTCCGCAGCGGTGCAGGGTTCGAGAGGTGCTAGCGTTGAACTCGAAGTACAATAAGTGAAATCAAAGGAAACATTAAGCCACATGTTTTAAAGCATATTTAAGTGTTTAGTAAACTGTACTTCTGCCTGCCACAAGTAGTTCAACGGGGTATAGTGTCTTGAGTTGTTTGTTTATTACAGTATATGTGCCACGTGCGATAAGGTTCGCACACGTGGAGACAAAGGCCTGTGTTTTATTATAGTACATAGAGGATCCCCTCTGTGCAAAACTATAACTTTTAGTGTTAGTTACTGCAGGGCCAGGGACTCTGCCACGTGGCGATAAGTTCTGGGCCTGTTACAGTAACGTAAAGCGTCTATTGTGTATTACGCAAGGTGCGCGCGCACGTGCTCACATCGGGAAATTTTCGCATCTTTGTACGTGATTTACGGATTAAGTGCCGGATATATTTTGCATCTTGATATGTAACTTTCGGACGAAGTTAAGGGATTTATTCCATATTTATGCGCAATTACTGCGTATAGCGAAACCCGAGCGCAACCTTGCAAATACACTATAGAACACGTGGGTAGCCGATTCATCGGCGGCCTGTGAACAGGTTTAACAAAACACACGTACACACGTGGCTGTTCACTGGCACTGCACATGCAGCACACATAGGAACTCAAAGGTGAACAGTATTGAATCACTAGCTTTATTTAAAACAGTATAGTAATATACTGTGGATAAAGCGGTGATTAATAAGAGAAAATAAGTTTTTCTTTTTGTTCATTTTCTTATAAACAAGCAACTCAAGCATTATTTTAATAGATTCCTATAGCTATTTAAAAAGGGATTTATACCTGCATAAGTACCTAGTGAGAAGCTACCAGCCTGGGAAGATTTTTCTGTACAGAAATATTTCAAGTTTAAGCATAAGACCAAAGTGTAACTAGCGCCCAGTGTGAAACAAAACTGAGGTAAACGGGTGTGTGACGGCACGACTCAAGCGCAGTGTAGTCCAGTGTAGGACAGTCCGGGTAGGACAGGGTGCACGTGGAACTACCTATTTTGATCCACTAGGAGGGTACAAGAAGCTAAATCGGAACCCAGTGATCCGATCAGCTGCTTTAGAAAAAACAGTTTTTGGGGGTACAGGAAAAACAAGTTTTGTTGTGTCCCGGAAAAATTTGGCCGCATCTTGCAAGTTGACTAGTAGTTAGCTATTAGTTGAAAGACTTGGTGATTGAGTACTATTGCCTCGTAGCCTTCGCACCTCACTTGGTTGTGGGAGTGTTCTAGGTCGCTGAGAAGTGAGTGTTTGGGGAGCTCTCAACTTAAACAACCCACCGGTGTCTACTAGCTGTGAACGTTTATTCCTGTAATTATGGGTAATAACGGGTCACGCAGTGATAACGTGTCAGTTAGGGAGGAAGCTAGTCGACCTAAAGGGTCGGCAGCCTTCATTATGTGCTGTAAGCATGGTGAACGAGCAGTTGTTTACCAAAAGAAATGGAAAAAGATGACACAAGGCAGCAAGTTAGAATTTCCCAGTGTTGGTAGCTTTGATCCAGAAATCTTATCGGCAGTAAAAGATGAAATACTGTATGTCTACTCTCCAGTCGTAAGAAGAGAGTGAAGCACATAGAAATTCTTAAGTTGCAGAAGGAAGGACAGGAACAATGGGGAATCAGATGTCTGGCAATACCAGATACAATCAGCCACAATAAGAATGCAGCCGCTACCGCTCCCCCACCCCCATATGTGCCGAAGGGGTTAATAACTAATAAGCAAGACATGAGTAATAATGTAACCGTTGCTAACTTGTACCCTGTCTTATCCCCTTATAAGGAAACCCGAGAAGAAAACGAGCAGCTGTTGGCACTGGCCGTCTCCCATGCAATTAATATGATTGAGGGAAAAGCCGAACCGGCAAAACCTGCTGCTGGGGCCCCTACACAGGGAGAGGAGACGGCTGATGCCAACAGCTTAGTCATGGACTCAGGTAAGATAGCACCACACAGCACAGATACAGACGACTCCCCACCAGGTCCCAGTAATGCGGAAGTGGTACAAACATACCCTGTACGCACACTGGAGGTTCCCTATGGTAAGGTAGACAGAGAGGGTGTGATACCTACCAGAAAGATGACCATGCTAAACCCATGGACACGGTTAGAGCTGCGGTCCATCATTGCAGATTTCCCCGATCCTAGGAAAGATCTGGCATTGAGCCAGAAATTTGTAAGGGATCTGGGAAACTCTGATGAACCCACCAACAAGGATTGGAGAATCATGTTGAGGGCCTGTCTCCCTACCCACATAGACATCCCGAAATTCATTCAGGATAGTGGGTTGAGAGTGGACAAGGAAATAAATGATGAGATCAACCAGGAAAATATACGCCTAATCAACTTACAATTGGGAGTATATTTTCCTGCGGCAGTGGAATATAGCAAGATATTCACCATCAAAGAAAAGGATGGTGAGTCTGCTGCTGATTATTTCGCTAAGGCCTTGCTATCGGTATCAAAATACACTGGTGTCTCCGAGCCTAAGGACGACCCCCACCTGAGGGAGATGATTGTCTCTGTGCTAGTGGAAGGGCTTAGAGAAAATCTGAGAGCCAGAGTCCAAACATCTTTCCCAAATTGGCGTGGAATGACAGTGGATGCCCTACGGGAATCTGCCATGGACCACGACCGTAACATTAGGAAACACAGAGAGCTGCAAGCCGATAAATTAATGATGGTTAGCATCCAAGCTTTCAGTAAGGCCTCTAACAAGACCTCATACCACCAGAACACCAGAGACACAGGTAGAAAGCAAATAATTTGCTTCAACTGCAACAAGGAGGGACACTACTCAGCACAATGCAAGTCAGGAAACCCCAGGAGTTACAAAACACATAGGCGAGACTGGGAGCCTCACCAGGGTGAGACACGGAGATACCCAACCCCTAGACAATGGGAGGAGACAGACAGGTCACGCAACATGCCTCCTCCCCATCTGATGGCTGACACGGTACTAAGGGCAACCCAGGTAAGACAATAGGAAACAGGTCATACCTGTATCCTACAGCCAGTTAGATTAACACAACACCTTAGAGAGGAACCTCAGGTAAAGGTTGACATAGCTGGAGTAAGGCAAACCTTTTTGGTTGATACAGGGGCGGCCAGATCTGTTCTCAACACACCTCTCCACTTGGGTTTCACTGGCCAATCAGTAGCAGCAATAGGGGTAACAGGAAAAATACAACATTACCCACTGACGAAACCAGCGGAGGTTACAATCGGGCCTCTGCATACCAAACATTCTTTCCTGTTGGCTGCAGCGGCCCCGACTAACCTCCTGGGTAGAGATTTACTATGTAAAATGGGATGTGTCATCTATTGCACCCCCGATGGGGTATTTCTGGACACTCCTAGAAATCTTACACAAGAAGTGCAATATATGCTGGACAGTCCTCAGAGGCTAATGTTGTATTCCACTGTTGTAGAGTCAAATCCATCTAGGGTAGCTGAAATTACAGCACAAATACCGGGTTCCCTTTGGACTAAAGATGGACAGGATGCTGGGCTGATGGCAAATGTAGCTCCAGTAGAGATCCGCTTAAAAGAAGGCAGGATAGCCCTCAAAAATACCGCAATACCCTTTAAAACCCGAAGTTGAACTAGGAGTATACCCAGTGATCCAGCGATTGCTTCAACAAGAAATCCTAGTTAGAACTTCCAGCACGGCCAATAGTCCCATCTTTCCTGTGAAAAAGAGCGGGGGGAGGGGCTATAGACTAGTGCAGGATCTAAGAGGGGTAAACAAAGTAGTTGAGAGCCAATTCCCTGTAGTGCCAAACCCAGCTGTCATCCTGATGCAAATACCACCTCACTGTACTCATTTCACAGTCATTGATTTGTGTTCTGCGTTTTTCTCTGTCCCTTTACACCCTGACAGCCAGTATCTGTTCGCCTTTACCTACAGAGGAGTGCAGTATACCTGGACACGACTCCCCCAGGGATTCATAGACAGCCCCAGCATCTTCTCTCAGGCCTTGCATGATTGTTTACAATCCTTTCAATCCATGAGTGGTTCGATACTAATACAATATGTCGATGACTTATTGTTGTGTTCTGAGTCACTGGAGTCATCAGTGGATGACACTAGACAGCTGCTGATGCATCTCTCAGAGACAGGACATAAAGTATCAAAGGATAAGCTACAATTATGCCAGACCAGGGTTAAGTATCTGGGCCACTGCCTTACCTAAGGGCTGAGACACCTCACCGACGACCGAATCCAAGCGATTCAAAACATGGTACTGCCGCAGACCCAGCACCAGATCCGTACGTTCCTAGGCATGTGTGGATACTGTCGCAATTGGATCCCAGGATTCTCTATTCTGGCATTACCACTACAAGAGATGGTTTCCTCAACTAAGCCAGACCGGGTCTCTCATACTGAGGAATCTGAACTGGCTTTCGAGGAACTAAAGGTGAGTCTAACAAAGGCCCCAGCACTGGGAATGCCAGATTATGGGAAACCCTTTGAACTGTACGGAACTGAATCAGCTGGGTGTGCGGCAGGAGTACTTGTTCAAAAGCATGGTGATGCCAATCGACCAGTAGCGTACTACAGTGGCCAGCTGGACACAGTAGCACGCTCACTCCCAACTTGCTTACGAAGTGTGGCTGTGATAGCACAACTAGTAAACAAGAGTGAGGATGTGGTGTTGGGACACGATTTAACTGTTCATGCTCCCCATGCTGTCTCTGCCCTCCTAAATTCTGCCCAAACACGCCATGTGTCCTCAGCACGGTTCACCAAGTGGGAACTGGCGCTGATGGCCCCAGTAAATATTACCATCAAAAGATGCAACACACTAAAACCCAGCCACATTCCTTCCTCATGTGCCCTCCAAGGCACAAAGGGTGGAGGGTGATGGGAATGTTGCTGAATATGGTAAGGCAGAGTTTAGTGAGGGTGGGGACAAACATGATTGCATGACCTACCTGAATCAGACCTTTACAGCACGTCCTGACATAAGCGACAGCCCATTAAGTGAGGTAGACATAACCTTATTCACTGATGGTAGCTGTCATAGACAAACGGAGACGGGAGAGCTGTGCACAGGCTACGCGGTAGTAGATGGAGAAGGTATTGTGGAAGCTGAACCCTTGGGACCACCTCACTCAGCACAAGTAGCGGAACTGGTGTCACTGACCAGAGCATGTGAACTGGCCAAAGGAAAATCAGTTAACATATATACCGACTCCAGATATGCTTTCGGAGTAGTACATGATTTTGGAGCCCTATGGCGCCTCCAAAATTTCATGACGGCGGCTGGCACACCAGTGGCGCATGCGACATACATTAGAAGACTTCTGGGAGCTATCCAGCTTCCAGACAGAGTGGCTGTTATCAAGTGCAAAGCTCACACATCAGAGAAGGACCCAGTGTCCCTTGGTAACAGCCGCGCTGATGAGGCAGCGAAAAGGGCCGCATGCCCTGTAAATATTTCCACTCATCCTACAAACCTCTGTACACTGAACATGGTATCCACATCCAAACTGATAGACATGCAGAATTTGTGTTCCCCACAGGAAAGAGCAGTATGGAAGTCGAAGGAATGTGGCCAAGAGTCCACCGGACTTTGGAGAGATGGACACGGGAAACCAGTGGCCCCCAGGGCATACCTTCCTAGTCTAGCTGAGGCGGCCCATGGGCTGACACATCTTGGGAAGGAAGGTATGTGCAAGCTGGTAAAGGCCTACTGGTGTGCACCAGGGTTCGCTTCTCAAGCAGGTAGAGTGGCAATGTCATGCCTCACCTGTTTGAGGAAGAACATTGGAAAAGCCATCCCAACAGAGCCATCCCACATCCCTCCTACAGAAGGCCCTTTCCAGGTAATACAAATCGACTTCATACAGTTACCACCCTGTAGAAATTTGAAGTATGTGTTAGTATGTGTTGACATGTTTTCCAGCTGGGTGGAGGCTTTCCCCGCTGCCTCCAACACTGCTACCTTTACAGCCAAGAAAATATGTCAAGAGTTTGTCTGTAGATATGGTATCCCAAAGGTCATTGAGAGTGACAGAGGCACTCATTTCACAGGAGAGGTCTTCCAAATCATGTGTAAACTCCTGGGGATTAATAGTAAACTTCATACTCCATATCGTCCCCAGGCGAGCGCCAAAGTTGAGAGAATGAATGGTACTATTAAGAACAAATTGGGTAAAGTTATGGCTGAAACAGGGTTGTTATGGCCAGAGGCACTGCCTATTGTGCTGTATAGCATCAGGACCACTCCCAGGGCTCCGCTCAACTTGTCCCCCTTCGAGATATTGTTTGGTCGGCAGCCACACATCATGATAGACCCACAGGATGATCTCAAGTGTAACAATGAGCTAACTGTACAGTATATCCTAAAGCTAAACAAACAGCTAAGGAAACAACAAAAGGAGCTGAATTTATTGACACCTGATATGCCTATCGAGAACTGTCATAATCTTAAACCAGGAGACTTTGTTATGATCCGAAATTTTTTACGCTCAGGTTGTTTGATAGACCGTTGGGAAGGACCGTACCAAGTTTTGTTGACCAGCACTACATCAATTAAAGTCGCAGAGAGAGAGACTTGGATACATTCGTCCCACTGCAAGAAAGCCAGTAACCCAGAGTTCCCGTGTGCAGAGAGCGAAAGAGAAGAAGTATCGCTAGAAGCATTGTTCCGGGAAGACTGAAAGGCAGCCAAGGTCAAGCAACCTGAGCAAGCAAAGGTCAAAGAGCAGAGCAAATAAAAGTCCCCTGGTAGAGAAGATGGAAGGACTCCAAGCAACAGGTTCACAGTTATGTATCTACTTCTTTGTTTTCTTCCTGTTCCCTCTTCTTCATCCAAGGAAACTCGGTGGCTGCCACATTCTAGAGCGATCGGAGCGGAGTTCTGACAGTGTAATAATGGACCCAGATATGGGTGAAGTAGAATCCCTAAACCAGCTTGATACTTTACCCATAACAGGAGAAGGTAAAAGGTATGAGGAAAACGTAGTTCAAGGGCTATGCGATGAGTTATTGTCTGGTGAGTACTGTATCTGTAGATATTGTCAGCCGAAATTGGAAGAAGAATGCATCCAGCGATGTCAGTCGATGAGTAAGGCAACTACGGTCCGACATCTTATGAGTGATTACCACTCACTAGTGGGTAAGGTCTTAAACCAAACAGAATGCTGGGTGTGTTCACAAGTACTACATAAAAGAAGTAGTGTAGGCCTAGTCCCATACCCGCTAAATATCTCAGAGATAAGCGTCTTAAATAAAGGGAGGCCCCTGGATAAGAGATACCTGTATACCAGGTCCCCTAGTCTTAGATTACACCCATACCAAGTGGATAAGTCCCTGGTATGTATGAACTTCTCTAGTTCCAGAATGATTGGTACTTGGGAAGTGACATGGCACAACCAGACAATAACTTACTCCCAGCGTCCAGATGGAGAGCCTATTGATAAAGAATTATTGTTAAAGATCCGCACCAGTGGGAGACACTATAAATATGTCTACACTGTGAAGAAAAGTAAAATGATGGCCGGCAGAGTATCAGCCGGTTATTGTAATATGACCCTACAGCCAGAAACCTGTGAGGAACAAGTCAGGGAGCAGGGGACAGGAATGTTCTTATGGATAATGTGTGACAAAATCATGAAATACTCTGTCCCTTATTTTCTCCCTGACGATGTGTACTATATTTGTGGTAGAAGGGCGTACAAATGGCTCTCCATGAACTACGTGGGAATTTGTTATTTAGGTAGAGTGTTACCTGAAGTGACGACCCTTACACATGATGAAATGGTAAGCATACACAGAGGTGTACCTCCTCCTTACACTCATACCCATTATAACCAAATCCATAAAAGGGATTTAACAATCAAGAAAGAACCCCTAGCTTCTGAATTGATACACGAATCATTCGGTATCCAACTCCTCATTGCATTAGATATCACCCATACCGCCAGAGGAGTCACAAATTTTAAGTATATCCAAGCATTAGCAAGCTTGGTAGATAACATCACTGAGATTTATGATGACACCTTCAGATACACTGGGAGAGAGTTACAAGCATATAAAAGAGAGCTAGTTCAACATCGGATGGTGTTGAACTATCTGACAGCCATGACAGGAGGATATTGTGTCACCCTCTCTACACAGTTTGGGGTGAAATGTTGTACATACATCACCAACAATACTGAAGACCAAGAAGAAATCATCGATCATCGGATGGATGAGATTCTTCAGCTTAAATGGGAATTTAGAAGGGAACACAATATCAGCCTGGCAGAAATAGGTGATAAGGTCAGTGAATGGACCTCCTGGTTGAACCCAATGCACTGGTTCTCCGGTTTAGGAGAATGGGCGCAAGGAATTATAGCTAACATCGGAAAACTCCTCCTCTGTATCGGTGGTGCAATCATAGTCTTTGTGTTATTGTTCAAATGTTTAAAAGTGGTGACCCGGGGAAAGACAAAACGTACTGAAATCATGAGTGTAAGAACGAGAGATGCAGAGGAAGACCAGGGTTTGGTATATGACCCTAGAATCGAAACCACTACCCTTTAAAGAAACCATATTTGTGAAAGTGTATATGTTGTAACCTCCCTTGTTTTTATTTTTATCCCAAAAATTGTACATTATCCTTCGTCACCCTGAGTAGATTGTTCGATAAATGCGGCCCATTGTTTATCCATGATCCTGGATCGGCCAAGAGCAGATGGTTTACTCCCCTTATATGTTTATTTCATGGATCCCAATTTCTCTGTTAGGATTATGAATTTCTGTATTGTCGTGTAAAATGTTTTGTACTGTAACAGTTTTATATTTACTGTTAAAGGGTGGACTGTGGAAGTCGAGTTGCACACACGCCATATTAGGATAGTATGGCCGCCATTTTGGTTCGCAGAGTTGCGCTAATAAAGTTTCCATACCCGATTCTGTGTGACAAAGTGGACCAGAAGAGTAGCCATACTATCACACATAAATTCATAATAACATACTTACACTAAATAAAATATAGTTAAAGGTTTAGAGCACCACACATAGCTTAGTTAACATTACATACATCCGTCTGTATGATGTTTAGTACCGTTACGTTCCGTTTCTTATGCGCAGTATTCCGGTCATTGCGAATATTTCGCAATTCATACGGTCCAATAGTTATGGACAAAATCCATATTCCCAAGACTGTTTCTGTTAAAAAGTGTATAACAAAAGAATCTAGTTGTAACCGGTTCTTACTGCTATTTACAACCCCTGACGACGATACCAACAAACAAAGGACTCCAAAGGTCACTCCCCTGCACCTATCCAAACCAGGTGCTTCATTTTTACCCCAATCACAGAGGACTTGACATACGAACCCTGACCAATAGGAATGGCCTTTGACCTCCCCTTTCTGACCCTATAAGATAGGTGACCCAGGGCGGCCTCGGTCACTTCGGCACATCTTCCTTTCCCTGACCATTGACCGGACTATAGTTCAAGCCTGAACATAGTGAGCTCCGACCGGACTGCGCTGCACATATTTGATGAGACGGTAAACGGTTGCATTCACTATACTTGCTTTTATTGTATTGTTGGCTGATTGTATCCTGTGTCTGTTTTTCTTCCCCTAGCAGAGCTTGCTTATTATACTCATTGTTAGACTATTGTATTACTTGTTATACCTGTTATTTCCTATTCCTGTAACCCCCTTTTGTCCATTAGGGACTTTAATACATCATTTACGGAGTTTCTATCTCCTTACTTCTATACTGTGGTCTCGTCTGTTATTTCGCATATAGCGATAAGGTACATTACGGACACTGTCCTTAAAGGTGTATTCGTAGACTAGAGACAAAGTACTGCGAAGGGATCTCTTATTAAGGTATTGGTTCTTTGGTGTATAATACACGATAAAGGTACGCTACTTGCGCTACGTTTTGTTCGCACGTAGCTAGGTATAAGAGATACGCTGGTTACGGACACTAGCACGTAACCTACGCTTTTCACTTATTGTTCTTGGATCATATTAAAATTCAGCATTAACAGAGTGAATAATGGAGGAGGCAATGTGTACAGAGTGGTGAGTGTCAGGGAGATTATAGGATGGTTGAAGTTTGGTAAGTATGCCATGTAATGAAATGAGAAGTAGCATTATGGTGAGCATGATGTGATAGTTTGTCTGTTGGTGACCAGGTAAAGTGGAGATTGTTTGAGAAAGTGTGGAATAAGTATTGTATTTACCTTGTTTGATGTTGTTCAATGTTTTTCAACTGTTTTATAACTGGTCTTTGTAAGTAAATCCACTTTGTATATTTCCCACTTAGTAGATTTCTCAATTAAAGAACTGCCCAGGCAGAGGACTGCCTTCTATATGACCAGATATAGCAGGTCTAATTAAGAGAGACTACAGCTGAGGTCACATGACCAGCTAATCAAGGCCTGTGTAACATAAACACTAGCCAAAACATTTACTACAATAAAGTATGCCTCACTGAACACAGCTTCAAATAGGTACTATAAAGACTAGAAACACATTAATAATACAGCATTTGTTATGCAAAGGGCAAAAATACAGATTATCAGCAGTTATAGTGTTTTATATACCAGTTTAAATCACATACATTGTATACTGCTGCAATGGGCTCATAGGGGATTTATGCAGAGCAGAATTCTGGGAGATGTCAGTCTATTTCATACTGGTAAGTAATAGATTTTTACAGTGTAAAGAGCATTCTAGGTACTGTATTACTCCACAGTCTAAAACAACCCCCCCTTCTAAGTGCCTAACCCTCCCTCCCCACAGCCTACCCTATGCCTCCCCTGCAGAGCCTTACCTTAAGCCCCTGCTAGTTTCTAAACCTAACCCACCCCACCCAACCTAACACTAACCAACCCCACATCCTTGCGATCAGTATTCTGGCAGTTGGAATTCTGGCACCATGTCCTCAATGATGTCGGGATTCTACTGACAGTCTTCTCGCTGCACAAATAACATGCTGTCCCAGAGGTAGTTCATCACTATTGTCTATAGAATTGCAGGCACTATAAGTTTTGAATTTTCTAATTTGGTAGACAATATATTGCTTGCCTACATTTATTCCATTGCAAGTCTATCCATTGTTTTAGCCTAGTAAACATTTTTTTTTATATTTACTGTAAAATTGTGTTTGTTTCCCAGACTATTGACCTAATAACTATAAAACTATAGTGTATACGGCTTGACTCATACTGTAACTCCCCACATATCATTTTGAAAATTACATGAAGTACATCGAAGATCATCAATTTAATGGCTGTATCTCCAATTACCCATATAAACACACATGAGTTGTTCTGCCATTTGGATGCATTTGTGATTCCCTTTCTAAGTGCTTCACTGACAAAGTGATAGGAATTCACAATTAAACCAGACATTTTAACAAGCATTAAGCACAGCTGAGGACTGCAAGCAGCAATCTTCTGTAATATGCAGACACTGCTTTCACCAGCAAACTGACCTAGACAGCGTAAAATTTATGATTGTATGCCCTCTAAATATTTTGTAATTGTTTGCCTATGTCACTTGTCTCTCATTTTCATCTCTTGTACAATCCAATTTAACAAACTGTCTTCTTTATTACACATGTATAGAATTATCATTACAATTGCCACATTATTCAGCATCCACCTTGTATCACACACAGTCATTCATATCACCCCCTCAGTACCGCCTTTAGCTGCAAATATTAAGTATCTTCCGGAATGTAAGTTGAAAGGGACAACATCCGAAACCTGCTGCAATACCTCCAGTCCTGCATGCACCTGCATTTCCCATAGGTTTCTATGGGGGATGAAGTAATTCCAGAACCCCATTACACAATACAGGTAGAGCTCCATTACATGTTATGGAAGAAACAACTCCTGTTATACATTATGCCAGGTAGAGCTCCGCTACATATTATGCCACATCGTGAAGGACAGAGGGAGAGACATAAAGACACAAAAAAAGGGGAAAGGGAAGGGGGAGAGAGAGGAGTGAAGCAATCACTATCTGACTACAGCTGCTGCAGTAGACTCTGATGGGGGCGGACACTTACCGGCATTAGGCCCTACCCCTGAATACCTGCGAATCATGTACTGGAGCCAGCCAGAAAAGTCAGGGCCCCATAGCAGTGGGCAGTTACGCCACTGCACACACAAATATACAAAGGTTCATATGTTGACTGTGGCATATGTGCAGCTTACTGAAATTCACTAGATGCAACCACATACTGTATAAAGCCAAATGTAACGCAAAATCAGGCCATTGGTCTGTATCAAACTAACCATTATATACTCCTAGGTGTAAATGTCCTAATTATCACAGAATTGGGAAAAAAGGCTAAACTCTCCAAGAATGCAATCTAGGGCAATTATATTTAGTAAATGTATGCTTTAGTTACATACACCTTCTGGCAATGTCAGACACTGGCTTAGCATCAGTTACTCACATATTAGTTAATGGCTATATGGCAATACTACTTCTAGCACATGATAACATTTTCTTTTGTCTGTTCACAAAAGTGAGAAAAAATCATACACAATATACTAAATAATTTAATTATAAAGTAATATTATTGAGTCACGTCTAGATCTATCTTTTTTGGACAATATAAACAAGTGAATAAATAGGTTTTCATTAGAAAATATAATGGTGTGAAACAATAAAAAATTACAGTAATGTTTATTGGCTCATATATAATAGTAAAATATATTTAATCATATTTGGGCAAGATGAAAGGTTCTTACAGATAAATTTGTGTGACTTACACATACATTTTTGTCTTGTGTTTTTTGACAGACTCATTTAAGCAAACAGTCATATGGTAAGTAAACAAATGTCATTTATTTCATCACGGTGAAGCAAAAAAGATGTAAGAAGTACTAAATGAGGCGTGAACATAAACTGAGAGTTTACAATTTCTTTGTGTGCTAAACCAAGTTATATTTTGAGTCTAGCATGTAGGTAAAACAGTGCAAACAAAACACTTGTTGACAGGTGGTTGCCAGCCTTTACTTAAGAAACTGCACAGATTTTTTTTTTGGTTCTTTCATTTAAGCATACTTATATTGTTGAAAGATAAAATAATAAAATAGGTAGTATGACAAAAGAAAAGTTGCCTTGGGCATTATGTATAAGTTTAGTGCTGAAAGAAGGTTTGCAAAGATGTGAACAAACCAATATGAAAAATGTAATAATGATTTCAATAATAAAATATAAAATAATAAATACAAATTATTTTACCAGCAAAGAAATAAAGCATTTATTACCAATCTGGCAGATCTGCTAAATCACATATACAATACTGCTCAACAGCTGCAGTTTAAATAAGATTTAGATAGTTTATAGTCTAATTTGCTACATTAATCAGCATTCTGTAACTGTTGGAGCCCAAGAATCATAACTTTATAGCTGTCAGCATAGAAATGTCAATAAGAAAAACATTGAAATACTACTAAAATTAAACATATTGAGTTCCTGTTCCAGGTAGCTAAGACAAAAGGTTCCGAAACTCGACTGCTGTCCCACATTCTAACCTGCTTCATGGGCTCTCTAGGTTACCTACACTGTCATTGACTGCTGCATCAGCCGCAGGAAAGAGGCCTGTTTTTCTCGCAGTATAAGGAAATTATTCTTTGTTCTTTGTTCTCTTATGCCTTTAAAGTGCCATAGGCAATGGACTGACCACCAGCACCCAAATTCCAATATGGCTCCTGAGCATAAGGACTGACTGACCTCAACTGAAACTAGTAGTAGTAGTAGTATGTTTATTTATAAGGCACCACAAAGTGTCCGCAGCGGCGTACATAGCAAACAAAAAACAAATTACAAGGTAACTTACAGGGTGTGTTGATAAAATACAGCATAAATAGGGGTATAGCTGGTAGAACTAAAATCTGCATCAGTTCTGAAGTAGGTAGGTAGGTAAGTTCCTTTTTCCTTGATGTGGCCCTTCTTGGTTGTTCCTCACACGTAAGCAGGGCTTAAAGTGGTCCTAGAGAGGTTTGGGGGGATTTAGTGCTGCGCTTTACCTTTGTTTGGTGTGCACAATGATGTAAAAGCTACAGCTACAACTGCACGGAAACGGCAGACAGTGTGTGCACACACTGGAAGATGACCGGAGGAAGATCGCCAAGCAGGAAGTCAAGACAAGAGGTGAGTACACAAAAGGGGAAGTGGTACAGTGGATTGTGGGACCTGTGAGGCGGCGGAGAGTCACTGTGACGGGTCATTACAAAACCCGAAGCGGTGAGCTCAGTAACCGCTGACAGACAAGGCACAGCATCTGGCCGGTCTCTGCCTGCACGGTCGGCTGTGTGATACACACAGCTCCCCATATCAGACAGATGACGTACGCAGTTTCAAGAGTCCGGGACTCGCAAATACACTATTACCGGCTAGTACCTAATCCAGAAAACTGAATAGTGAAGAGGTACCTGAAGCTATTACTTAACAAACTCAAATCAATACACTGTGAAATCATCAAAAGCGGGACGCCGCTTTAGCATTGACTGAGATTTAAGGAATTTTCACTTAGGAGACTTACACCGGCATACCAGCACTATTGTGCCAAAATTGGCAGGACAATTTTGATGCTGTAATATTAGGTTTTATACCCCATTTTCTGGTTTTTGTTTTCTTTGTGTTTCGGTTTTGTTTTTTGTTTTTTGTTTTGTTTCGGGTTGGGTTTCAAGCAATTTGGAATATATCCAATTACCTCAACCACAATTTCTATTCATGTGTATGTATTGATATACAACTCACCCAGGCAGAAGTTTTATACATTTTTTGTGTATTAAGCCTGATGTACATATCGCTAATTGCATGCAACTAATGTCAATTAACAATCAATACAATTTAGGACTTTGAAATAAAAAAAAATGTATGAGATCTACATCTTGTAGCTTTTACACCATTGTGAACACCAAACAAAGGTAGAGCGCAGCACTAAAACCCCCACAAACTATATGAACCTAATGGAGACAGTCCTCTGTAAGTGCGGCTGCTTACCGAATAAATTAAGTTTCAGTGCGCAGGTTACCAACCAAAAAATCCAAGGTCCTAGAGAGGTGTTGAAACTAATTTTACATGCCATCTAGCCCTCCCCCTATTAGGAATTGCCTGGGCCAGTACTAGGTTTTTTGGCCTGCCCCTTACACATAATGGCCACATTAGTGTTGACACGAATGCACATAATTCTTACAGCAGTAGTACCCATTTTATAAAAATGCCCACAATAGTAGTGCACCTTTCAACATAATGCCTACAGTCAGTGGCATAATAATAGTCTTGAAGCTGCTGGGTGGCTTGGGCAGCTGGGTTTCTGCGCAGACTATTGATAACACTGGCAGTGCCATCCCTTCTCCATTCCACCTCTTTTCCATGTTCCCCTGTCTCCCATGCCGCTGTCGCTGTGATCCCATTGCACCTGCATGTATTGAAAATGTCCCTCCTAAAATGGCCACCAACTCCTCTAGTGCCTATAACAACTGTCTTCTAGAGGCAGCGGCTATTTTGGGAGGGAATATTTTAATTGTTAGCAGGTGCCACAGGACCCCGGTGGCAGCAGATGACAGAGATGAAACGAATTTGGGAATTCTTTGACAGACCCTGGGTGGGGGATTTCCTAGAAAGCAGGAATGGAGGTGGTGAAGCAAAACTTACCACAGCTCAGTATTTATAGGTACGCTACTTCCTATAGTAGTACTGATTATACACAGATTGCTCACACAAATGCTGCTTATAAACATAATGCCCACAGTTATGCCCCTTATACACAAAATACCAACAGTAATAGTGCACCTTACATTCATAATACCCACAGTAGTGTCCCCTATACACAGTGCTATTTTTGTAGGAAAATAGGTTCAGGAACTGTGGGCGGGGCAGATGTGGGCGGTGATGTGGGTGCAGCATCAATTGTTGTGGCTATGAGAGGAGAGGGTTCGTTCGGCTGTCAGAGGGAAGGGAGGTTAGGTAGGCTGCAGGGGGGTGTTCGGTTAGATTTAGCAGCACATCCAGCCTCTTCTCCCACTATTGCCAGCAGCAAAGAATTCCTTATGTATAAACACTCAGAGCTACTAAAATTTGACCAATGCCCCTGATACTATGCCGCACACCATAATGCCCCTGCACAATATGCTGCACACTGTAATGCCTGACATTATGCCACACACCGCCATTTCTCTGAAACATGATGCAGCACACCACAATGCCTATGATACTATGCTGCACACTGTAATGCCCCTGATACATTTTGCCACACATTGCAATGCCCCTCACACCTATTACAAATACCTCCCAACTTTTGCAGTGGAGAAAGGAAAACTGTATATGTGCTGTATAAACTGTAGGCATGCAGCAACATTTTTGGGGAGCAGTTTTGTCGCTGTGAGGGCATGGCCAGTGCTGTGTGAACTGGCCAGGGGTTCTTGCTAGTTGCCAAGGGGGGTTAATGTCCGTTGCCAGGGGTTCTTGCTCGTTGCCAAGGGGGGGGGAGTTAATGTCCATTGCCAGGGGTTATTGCTCATTTCCAAGGGGTTAATATGCATTGCCAGGGGTTATTGGTTGTTGCCAAGGGGTTTATATTTGTGCCAGGGGTTAATGCTCAGTGCCAAAGGGGGTTAATGTCCGTTGCCAGGGGTTCTTGCTCATTGCCAAGGGGGGGGGGGTTAATGTCCATTGCCAGGGGTTCTTGCTCATTGCCAGGGGGGGGGTTAATGTCCATTGCCAGGGGTTCTTGCTCATTGCCAAGGGGGGGGGGGGTTAGTGTCCATTGCCAGGGGTTCTTGCTTATTGCCAGGGGGGGGGGGTTAATGTCCATTGCCAGGGGTTCTTGCTCATTGCCAAGGGGTTAATATGCATTGCCAGGGCTTATTGGATGTTGCCAAGGGGTTAATCATTTTTGCCAGGGGTTAATGCTCGTTGCCAAGGGGGGTTAATTTCCGTTGCCAGGGGTTTTAGCTCATTGCCAAGGGGTTAATATGTGCCCGGCCACCCGCCCATCAGTTTCTGCTGCTGCTGCCCCTGCCTTACCCTGCACACAGTGAGACAGATGCTAGAAGTCATTTTTCACTTCCAGCGTCTGACAGGAAGCACAGCTCTGCAGCGTTACCAGGAAGTGCAGAGCTGTGCTTCCTGTCAGAGGTGAACTATGACTTCTAGCGTCTGTCTCACTGTGTGCAGGGGATACCAGGGGCAGAGGCAGCTGACAGGCGGGTGGCCGGACACGCAGCGGCACATCAGTGGGGCAGGCCGCGGAGGTCCCGGAACGCTGTTCCTGATGACGTCATTTTGCAAAAGAGCTTCAGGAACGGCGTTCCGGGGTGTTCCGGCACAAAAATAGCCCTGCCTATACACATCTCTGTCTCTGTAACTCCAGCATCTCACTGCTGGTTCCCTGTTTCTCTGTGTCCCTCTTACTTGCTCTTCTGTACTTCAGCAGCCGTGATTACATTACAAATACACTATGCCAGACAATGAATCTACTCAGACAGGCTTTTCTTTTGAAATTACTGTGCAGGGCCATGTGGTGATGGAACAAATTCCACTTACCCTTACAAGTTTCACCCCATCCCCCCTTTAAATCCTGCACATGAGCACTTACCTACATATAGCATAATGTTTACCACATGTATTCCTGTTGTTGTATTGCTTCAGAATAGTGATATGTGTTGATCCTGCTCTCCCCCATTTCCTATCTCCTTGCTTACTATTGGGACTTTATATCATCATAGACCCTGGTATGATGTATCATTACATTCTCAAGGTGCATAGTTTTAGAGTGTAATTTCTGTATTTTGTCAGATTCATTTATATAACAACTATTATTATTCCTTATTGGAATATTGTTTTCATTGTTTGTTATTAATCATTGGAATATATATTTATATGCCATGATGTTTTATGATCTTACAATTACTATTTTGGTATTTTATACTTACTCTTAATAAGGTGGATTGGCCCACAAGTTTTTTTTTTTCTTCCCATGTACTCATTTTCAATATTTGGTAGGAATTATTTCTCTCAATCTCCTTGTTTTGCTTTTCTAATGTTATGTGTTTCTGTCATACTGTTTTGTTGATACTGTATGACTACATTTTTGTTCCTGTTTGTCCGTGTTTCCATTTTCCTCATGTGTTTTCCCCCTTGATCCCCATCCTGGATATTTTCAATTTCAGCATACTGATTGAATGTTAACCTTTTAATAAGTATCACATTGTGAGACGCGTGTCCCAAAATATCCTTCATTTTGTGATTTATGGCAGTACTTAAAATTGGGTCAATGTATAGTGGGGATGAATTTCCTTATGAAAGAGAAAAAATCTTGCTTCTGTATATTTAAATAAATGCACATACAGTAGTCTTCCTTCAGGAAACTCATTTGCTTCCTCCTGATTTTCACTGAATTCATTAAACAGAGTAGCTGTTGCATCCTCCGCCTACATTTGCAAGGCTATTGAGATTGTAAATGTATCCCCCCCCTCAAAAAAAAACAATTGTATTTACAGTAACTTTCTCCATTGTAAACTCTAAGAGCATATTTGTTATTTCTGATATTTCTATTGACAACGGCCTTTATTCTATGCTGCAGCAGCTTCTGCTCTCTACTCCCCCTGCCTGGTCTCTGTAGCTGGGGAAGGGGCACGGGACCCAAGCCCCTCCAACAGACCCGGGTAAAAGTACCTCCACCTCTCAACAGCACAGAATACAACACAATAAACAGACTTCCTTAGGTGGAGCCTTAACCCATTTAGTGGTGGGTTTTCCTGGGGCAGGACAAACCTAGCAGGGCAAATTTGTCCTGCCCCAGAAATACTCACCACAGGCACTGCCTTCTGCAGCAGCCCCTGCTCCCCTGGGCTGCTGCTACCTGCTTCAGCTATTTGCAGCCACTTGGAGAAGTTCAGGATGCTTTTGGGGGCTCGGTAGCACTCAGGTGTTCAAGCGCTCAGCTGTTCATCTGTACGGGCATTCCTGTGTTTGGATGCCCAAACACACATACTGTTGGGCATGACTGAACCTCCCCAAGCAGCCCTTATGCTTCTAATCCTTCCAATCCTCCCCAAGCAGTGATGGCGAAAGGGAGTATCAGCAACAGGGGGGGGGGGGGATTAACAAGGGATGGTGGTGTGCCAGTGGTTTAGCACTGGAGGCACAATTGGCACACCTTTTCTTTACAGTGGCATGCCCGGAAAATTCTCAGCACAAATGCACTTCAGCTCAGCCGGAGAAATTTCCGGGCATACTACTGAAGGTGTTAAAGGCCTATAAGGGTCCATTTAATAAAAAACATTGTCACTTTACAAAACTTTTGAGAATTAAATGAGCATAAACCATCTCCCATCCAGCCTTAAGACTAGTCAGTACATAAAAGGCTAGCACATCAGATACAGAATCTGTCAGGCAGACGTTACTGAGTTTACCTTAGAAATGATGGAATGGCCTTGAATCATACGCCTGGTTACACCGCACCAATTTATTTCCCTTTTCATCTATGCAGATTCCCCCCCCCCTTCCTCCGTTAATCTGGTCTTCTTCCCTCATTGGCACACTGTAGATTTTACTCATCTTGGACTGCTGGTGGATGATAATAAAGTGCTTCCCTTTAACTTCTCTTCAGGGGAAATGGTCTATGGGGAACTGTGCCTGTACTTCCAAGTAAAGCATTTCTTGCACAAAGTTTGTGTGAACTCACTCTCTAGCACACTCACCCCCAGAGCCGGCCCTAGGCATAGGCAAACTAGGCAAATGCCTAGGGCGGTTGGAATGCCTAGGGGCACCAGCAGCTTCTGCTGATTAAAATGATATGTAGCATGCCTATATTCTGTGTGTGAGTGAGGCTGTATCTGCATATGAAATAGTGTATTCATGGAAATCACTGTAACATAGCATTCCATATGCAGTTACAGCCACAGTCGCACACAGAATATAGGCACGCCACATATCATTTTAATCATCGGAAGCTCCTTTTGTGTCCTGGTCACATAACAATGCAAATAAGAGGAATTTTCAGCAAAAAAGGCACCCAACGTTAGCAGAACTGGGCGGGAGCTGCATGGCCTATTGAGACAAGATGTATGAGGAAACATATGTATCCAAGCAGAGGCAGCGTTCACAGTGTTAGCGGCTGTGCATGTGCTGTCTGCGGGTGGATTGGTTGTGCAATAGTATGTGTGTCATGTATAAATGCATTAATAATGTGCGACATATGTGTAACAGGCATTATGTGTGTCATGTATAAATGCATTAATAATGTGTGACATATGTGTAAGGGGCATTATGTGTGTCATGTGTATAATGGTATTAATAATGTGCAACATATGTGTAAGGGGTATTATGGGTGTCATTATGTGTAAGAAGGGCATTAATAAAGGTTGTCATATTTGTAAGGGGCATTATGTTTATAAGGACATTAATAATGTGTGTCATGTGTAAGGGGCATTACTGTGTGGTATTATCAGGGGTGCCGAGAGAAAGGGGTAGGGGGTACAAATTACCCAGGCCAAAATATGATGGAAGGACCCAGTGACAGCAGCAGCTGCAGCTCTTCTCCTCTGCCCATCACACACTGCTTTGTGCTGGGTTGCAGTGTGGCCATGGAGGTGCTTAAAATACAACATTTTCTCAGGATTTTTTCTAAGGGTATAATATGAATTATGTGAGGAGTAGTGTATTTAAGGTAAAGTGGTACTACTGTGTGATGTAAGGTGAATAAGGGACACCATCACATGATATAATGTGAATAAAGTTCCACTACTGTGTGGCATAATTTGAATTCGGGGTACTATTGTGTTGTCATTCCCCTTCCCAGCAAGAACACACCCCTGTTTGGGCTGCGCACCGAATGTGTGCACTGTTTCTATTCAAAATATTGCGGGTAGGAGCACCAAAATGATGTCTGCTATGATGAGGGTTGATGGTCCTGGGAAAGGGGAGCAGGGTCAGAGGCAAAACTAGTGGCGGTGCTAGGGGGCACCAGCCAAAATCTTGCCTAGGGCGTCATTTAGGCTAGGGCCAGCTCTGCTCACCCCTTTAGGATATATTCCAATTCAGTGGCACCTTGGCAAGCCCTCTTCACATATATAAACTATTGTCCAAACTGCATTTTACTTTTCTCCCCATTTCAATATTTATACGGTGTAAGGACCTGAGATGTTCTATCTCTGATGCACAATTGAAATCAATCATTCTTTATTACCAAGAAGACTCTTCACAAAGTCATCACTAGTCGAGATTTATTGTAAATTTATTACACAGTGGTACAGATGAAGTGTTCTCAGTAAAATGTTCTCAGGTCTATCTGACATTTGCTGGTGCTGTGGACAGACACTGGGGTCTCCCCTCCATATGTGGTGGGGTTTCCCTCAAGATTCAAGAGTTCTTTGACATAGTTACATACATTACTAGGTTGGTGGAAAGAGAGGGGACAACCTCTGACTGTGTCTTGGCTGTTTAATCAAGTTGATATCCATATCTCCAAAAACAAACAAAATCACTACCTTCCTGGTGTAAATTACATTAACAACAAGATTTTCAATTCCAAACTGTTACTACTATGTAAACCACATATATAAAGAACTAATGGTTAGAGTATCCTCTAGCTCATATATTTATCTGTAGCCAATTCTGAGCAACGTTTACAGCATTCGGTAAAAGCTTAAAATATAAATAAATAACACCTTTTTCTTTAAATGCAGAATCACTACACTTAAACATTAGCATCATGTAACAGTGGCAGGCAGTGTTTTTTTCTCCCATTCACAGTACACTCACCCTGCAGTGTCTTTAGAAACTGACTTTCCAATTATCATAAGGATCAGGTATAAAAATGTCAAGCACCATATTTCATGATGTGTATGTTTTCAGTGCGGCTGCAGTTAAATCTTGATGAAATTATTGCAAAATGTTAATTGTTCTTTTCTTAAGCAGGACGTCTTATAAATGAGCACTTTTAGTGCTCCTTGAAAAGTGGAAGTGAGAGAGCCTCTATTAAACCTAAGAAATAGCTCAGTCTTCAAAATAGTTTTTAAACAGTCTTCGAGAGATCTTAAACTTACAGCTAATTGAGTCATTGTCAATGAAGATGAATGTGCTACTGCTTCACCTACTATGCTCAGGGGGCATCGGTAAAATGATGTGTTTAGTTGGCCTTGTAGGTGATACACTGAAATAGATACTATTTTTAAATGTGATAGAAACTAATATTTAAAAAGAAAACAAATAACGTACTGTAGCTCTTATGGGTTATTTCAATGTATAAATAAACACACTTAACATTTCAGTACCATAAAGATTTACTACTTATTAATTTTATTCACTATAAATAGTGAGAATGATGAATACGAATATGTTAGGCTAAATATATGTCACGCTTGAAAATTTTCTAATCAGTTTAAAGTGATAAATTAGAAATTGAATAGATATATTGGTAATTAACCCCTTCCCGACATTTGACGTATATATACGTCATGGCCGGGAAGTACTTCCCGACACATGACGTATATATACGTCATGACTTCTAACTGTCACTGCGTCTAGAGACGCAGTGACAGAGGGACGATGTCTGCTGTCCCTGACAGCAGACATGTCCCTGCATGCCCAGGGGGGGCTGCGATGCCGCCCCCCCGTCGGCGATCGCTGTGATTGGCTGTTCAGTGTGAACAGCCAATTACAGCGTTTTCTGTGTCATTGGCAAATAACGTTCGCCGGTGACACAGGATCGGAGGTGATTGGTGCTGTAAAGTACAGCACCAATCACCGCGGGGTGTAAGGGTGACACTGGTGTCACCCCACCTCACCCCGCCCGCCCCCAAAGGCCGTGATTGGTCCGTCGGACCGACGGACCAATCACAGCCATGGAGGGGGGTTTAAACTAACGGTGACTGCACTGCAGACGCCATTCCGGTCTGGAATAGCGTGCAGTGCGGTCACCGTGCCCAGCTGTCGCCATTTACTGACCAGAACCTTGCTAAATACTTACCTGATCACTGCCTGGATCTTGCTTCTTCTTGTGACATCCTGTGCTGTGTTGTGCTGTGTTGTGCTGCTGCGAGTTATTAGATAGAGAGATAGAGAGAGAGAGATAGAGAGAGATAGAGAGGCCTAGTGACAGAGAGTGCTATATTTTGTGCTGCTGCAGTGTAATAGAGTTATAGATAGAGAGATAGAGAGAGATAGAGAGAGAGAGATAGAGAGAGATAGAGAGATAGTGACAGATTGTGCTATATATTTTTTATATAACTGACTGCTGCCCCCCCTTTTGTGCTGATCAGTATAAATTAACTGATCAGCAACTTTTTGGGGGCGCAGGGTATTTTTATATATATATATATATATACCTGTCAGTGCTGCTGCTGCAGTGTCATAGAGTGATAGATAGTGAGAGATAGAGAGATAGAGAGAGATAGTGACAGAGAGTGATAGAGACTGCTATATTTTGTGTCTGCTGCCCCCATTTTGTGCACCCCCAGCAACTTTTTGGGGGTGCAGGGGTTATTTTTCATATATATAACTGTCAGTGCTGCTGCTGCAGTGTCATAGAGTGATAGATAGTGAGAGATAGAGAGATAGAGAGAGATAGTGATAGAGAGTGCTAAATTTTGTGTCTGCTGCCCCCGCCTTTTGTGCTGATCACTATATCTGAGGTGATCAGCAACTTTTTGGGGGTGCAGAGGTTTTTTTTTTTATATATACCTGCCAGTTGCACTGTCAGTTGCACCAAAGGTTGTGCACCTGCTGCCCCTCACTGGTAATCAGTGTCGCATCACTGATCACCTTTTTTTTTTGTGTGTGCTGTGGGGTCTTTTTTTAATTTTTTTTTTACACACACTGTGATTTTGTGGGTGTCCTGTGGCCACTGTGCGCTGATCAGTGACGTACATCACTGATCATCTTTTTCGGCACAGGGTTGATCTATTTTTTTTTTTTTTGATCAAATTCCTGTTGCTGTTCAGTGACGGACGTTACTGACCAACATCTGTGCTCAATTTTTGGCGCAGGACCTTTTTTTTTTTAACCCCTTCAATTTTTTTTTTTAACCCCTTCAATTTTTTTTTTTTTTTAACCCCTTCAATTTTTTTTTTTTTGTATAAAGTATTTTTTTTTTCTGCACTACATACACACTACACACTACATACCCCCCGGGTTGAAATAAAGTTTGTACCCCCCCCTACACTATACACGTGTTGAAACATTTCACTACCAGTAACACAAAAATAAAAATGGCATCCCAAATGTCATCCCAAATGTCATCCCAGTCATCCAGAAGAATGTATTCAGCGGAGGAGGCATATGCCATGCTTGCCTCTGACTCTGACACAGCCAGTGATGCAAGCAGGGAATTTGAAGGATTTGTCTTAAGCTCCTCTTCCTCCTCTGGTGATGAGGGACCCCCTCAAAGACGCCCCCGTAGAGCAGCTGAGACCCACCCCCCAATAATTGATCTCGTATGGACCCCACCACCAGACAATTTTGAGCCCCAGGTTCCTGAGTTTTTGGCCATGCCAGGAATCCAATTTGATTCCACAGGTCTCAGAGAAATTGACTTTTTCAAATTATTTTTCTCTGATGATTTTATAAATTTAATGGTGGACCAAACTCATTTATATGCCCAGCAGTTTATTGCTCAAAACCCCACGTCATCATTTGCTAGGTGGACCCCTGTAGATGCAGTAGAGATGATGACGTTTTGGGGTCTGGTGTTTCATATGGGCATAGTAAAAAAGCCAGAAATTAGGCAATATTGGAGTACAGATGTTCTGTACAGCACCCCATTTTACCGTATGGCCATGCCCCGGGCTCGATTTGAGACGATCCTTAAATTTTTGCATTACAACGATAATGCACAGTGCCCACCCAGAGATGATCCCACCTTTGACCGGCTATTCAAAGTCAGGCCGGTCATTGATCATTTCAGTGCCAAATTTGAAGAGATGTACATCCCAGATAAATTCATTTGCATAGACGAGTCCCTTATACATTTTAAAGGAAGGGTTAAATTCCGCCAGTACCTTCCCAGTAAGAGGGCAAGGTATGGCATAAAAATGTATAAGCTGTGTGAAAGCACCTCAGGGTACACCCACAGGTTTAGGGTATATGAAGGGAAGGATTCAAGAATTGAACCGCCAGAATGCCCCCCCTCCCTCGTAGGTGTTAGTGGAAAAATTGTCTGGGATTTAGTGCACCCCTTCCTGGATAAAGGTTATCACCTCTATGTGGATAACTTTTACACCAGCATCCCCCTGTTTAAGGCCCTTGGTTCAAGAGGTACAGCAGCTTGTGGTACTGTGCGCAAGAACCAAAGAGGCCTCCCAAAAACGCACATTGCCCAAGTAATGAGAAGGGGTGAAAGCAGGGGAATATGCACCGAAAATATGTTGTTGGTCAAATATAAGGACAAGAGGGATGTCCTTATACTGACAACAATTCACGGAGACAGTACCACCTCCATCCCTGTACGAGGTACCAGTACCCACACCTCAAAACCTAATTGTATCCTGGATTACAATAGGTACATGGGCGGAGTGGATCTTTCAGATCAGGTACTGAAGCCGTACAGTGCCCTGCGGAAAACAAAAATCTGGTACAAGAAGCTGGCCGTGTATATCATCCAGATGGCACTGTATAACGCTTACGTGCTATTCCGTTCTACCGGCCAGAGGGGGACATTTATGCACTTTCAAGAGGAAGTCATAAAGGGCCTAGTATTTGGGAACCAGCAGGCAGAGGGCCCCAGTACTTCTAGTACTGGCCCCCGTATTGTACCAGGGCAGCATTTTCCGAACGAAATCCCCTCCACTGCAAGAAAGGGCAGGACACAAAAAAGGTGCAAAGTTTGCTATAAAAAGGGAATAAGAAAGGAAACTATTTTCCACTGTGAAACTTGCCCCGACAAACCCGGCCTATGTATAAAGGAGTGTTTTAAAATATACCACACATCTATGGATTATTAGGTTCATCATTTCACCGTGCTTCGGGGGTCTTGCTAATGCCACATAGCACCCACCAACATTCCACCAGAATCTGAGCTGCAAAATCCAAAAATCACTCCTTCCCTTCTGAGTCCTGCCATGCACCCAACTGGTATTTTTTGGTCACATATGAGGCATTGCCATACTCGGGAGAAATTGGGGCACAGATTTTGGGGTGCTTTTTCTCCTTCATACCTTATGAAAATGAAAAATTTTGAGCCAGAACTGCATTTTTGTGTAAAAAAATGTAATTTTTCATTTTCACTGCCCAGTTGTATCAAAATTGGTGAAACCCCTGGGGGTTTGAAATGTACACTATACCCCTAGATGAATTCTCTGAGGGGTGTAGTTTGCAAAATGGGGTCACTTGTGGGGTGGTTCCACTGTATTGGTGCTTTGGGGGTCTTGCTAATGCGACATAGCACCCACCAACATTCCACCAGAATTTGTGCTGCAAAATCCAAATATCACTCCTTCCCTTCTGAGTCCTGCCACTTTTTGGTCACACATGAGGCATTGCCGTACTCGGGAGAAATTGGGGCACAGATTTTGGGGTGCTTTTTCTCCTTCATACCTTCTGAAAATGAAAAATTTTGAGCCAGAACTGCATTTTTGTGTAAAAAAATGTAATTTTT
The DNA here is from genome assembly GCF_055691185.1 of Crinia signifera. Classification (NCBI taxonomy): domain Eukaryota; kingdom Metazoa; phylum Chordata; class Amphibia; order Anura; family Myobatrachidae; genus Crinia; species Crinia signifera. Next base: position 182,283,399 of record NC_139219.1, read on the forward strand.
AATTTTCACTGCCCAGTTGTATCAAAATTGGTGAAACCCCTGGGGGTTTGAAATGTACACTATACCCCTAGATGAATTCCCTGAGGGGTGTAGTTTGCAAAATGGGGTCACTTGTGGGGTGGTTCCACTGTATTGGTGCTTTGGGGGTCTTGCTAATGCGACATAGCACCCACCAACATTCCACCAGAATTTGTGCTGCAAAATCCAAATATCACTCCTTCCCTTCTGAGTCCTGCCACTTTTTGGTCACACATGAGGCATTGCCGTACTCGGGAGAAATTGGGGCACAGATTTTGGGGTGCTTTTTCTCCTTCATACCTTCTGAAAATGAAAAATTTTGAGCCAGAACTGCATTTTTGTGTAAAAAAATGTAATTTTTCATTTTCACTGCCCAGTTGTATCAAAATTGGTGAAACCCCTGGGGGTTTGAAATGTACACTATACCCCTAGATGAATTCCCTGAGGGGTGTAGTTTGCAAAATGGGGTCACTTGTGGGGGGGTTCCACTGTATTGGTGCTTTGGGGGTCTTGCTAATGCGACATAGCACCCACCAACATTCCACCACCAAAAATCACTCCTTCCCTTCTGAGTCCTGCCATGCACCCAACTGGTATTTTTTGGTCACATATGAGGCATTGCCATACTCGGGAGAAATTGGGGCACAGATTTTGGGGTGCTTTTTCTCCTTCATACCTTATGAAAATGAAAAATTTTGAGCCAGAACTGCATTTTTGTGTAAAAAAATGTAATTTTTCATTTTCACTGCCCAGTTGTATCAAAATTGGTGAAACCCCTGGGGGTTTGAAATGTACACTATACCCCTAGATGAATTCCCTGAGGGGTGTAGTTTGCAAAATGGGGTCACTTGTGGGGGGGTTCCACTGTATTGGTGCTTGGGGGGTCTTGCTAATGCAACATAGCACCCACCAACATTCCACCAGAATCTGAGCTGCAAAATCCAAAAATCACTCCTTCCTTTCTGAGTCCTGCCATGCACCCAAATGGTATTTTTTGGTCACATGTGAGGCATTGCCGTACTCGGGAGAAATTGGGGCACAGATTTTGGGGTGCTTTGTCTCCTTCATTCCTTGTAAAAATGAAAAATTTTGAGCCAGAACTGCATTTTTGTGTAAAAAATGTAATTTTGCATTTGCACAGCCCAGTTGTATCAAAATTGGTGAAACCCCTGGGGGTTTGAAATGTACACTATACCCCTAGATGAATTCCCTGAGGGGTGTAGTTTGCAAAATGGGGTCACTTGTGGGGGAGTTCCACTGTATTGGTGCTTGGGGGGTCTTGCTAATGCGACATAGCACCCACCAAAATTCCACCAGAATCTGAGCTGCAAAATCCAAAAATCACTCCTTCCCTTCTGAGTCCTGCCATGCACCCAAATGGTATTTTTTGGTCACATGTGAGGCATTGCCGTACTCGGGAGAAATTGGGGCACAGATTTTGGGGTGCTTTTTCTCCTTCATACCTTCTGAAAATGAAAAATTTTGAGCCAGAACTGCATTTTTGTGTAAAAAAATGTAATTTTTCATTTTCACTGCCCAGTTGTATCAAAATTGGTGAAACCCCTGGGGGTTTGAAATGTACACTATACCCCTAGATGAATTCCCTGAGGGGTGTAGTTTGCAAAATGGGGTCACTTGTGGAGGGGTTCCACTGTATTGGTGCTTTGGGGGTCTTGCTAATGCGACATAGCACCCACCAACATTCCACCACCAAAAATCACTCCTTCCCTTCTGAGTCCTGCCATGCACCCAACTGGTATTTTTTGGTCACATATGAGGCATTGCCATACTCGGGAGAAATTGGGGCACAGATTTTGGGGTGCTTTTTCTCCTTCATACCTTATGAAAATGAAAAATTTTGAGCCAGAACTGCATTTTTGTGTAAAAAAATGTAATTTTTCATTTTCACTGCCCAGTTGTATCAAAATTGGTGAAACCCCTGGGGGTTTGAAATGTACACTATAACCCTAGATGAATTCCCTGAGGGGTGTAGTTTGCAAAATGGGGTCACTTGTGGGGGGGTTCCACTGTATTGGTGTTTTGGGGGTCTTGCTAATGCGACATAGCACCCACCAACATTCCACCACCAAAAATCACTCCTTCCCTTCTGAGTCCTGTCATGCACCCAACTGGTATTTTTTGGTCACATATGAGGCATTGCCATACTCGGGAGAAATTGGGGCACAGATTTTGGGGTGCTTTTTTTCCTTCATACCTTATGAAAATGAAAAATTTTGAGCCAGAACTGCATTTTTGTGTAAAAAAATGTAATTTTTCATTTTCACTGCCCAGTTGTATCAAAATTGGTGAAACCCCTGGGGGTTTGAAATGTACACTATACCCCTAGATGAATTCCCTGAGGGGTGTAGTTTGCAAAATGGAAAATGGGGTCACTTGTGGGGGGGTTCCACTGTATTGGTGCTTGGGGGGTCTTGCTAATGCAACATAGCACCCACCAACATTCCACCAGAATCTGAGCTGCAAAATCCAAAAATCACTCCTTCCTTTCTGAGTCCTGCCATGCACCCAAATGGTATTTTTTGGTCACATGTGAGGCATTGCCGTACTCGGGAGAAATTGGGGCACAGATTTTGGGGTGCTTTTTCTCCTTCATACCTTCTGAAAATGAAAAATTTTGAGCCAGAACTGCATTTTTGTGTAAAAAATTTAATTTTTCATTTTCACTGCCCAGTTGTACCACAATTGGTGAAACCCCTGGGGGTTTGAAATGTACACTATACCCCTAGATGAATTCCCTGAGGGGTGTAGTTTGCAAAATGGGGTCACTTGTGGGGGGGTTCCTAAATTTTAGCATCTTATGGTGCCTAGAAACCTACATGGTGCCTAAAAAATAATCTCATAAAAAGGAGGCTCCAAAATCAAGTAGGTGCTCCTTCTATTATGAAGCCTGTGGTTTGGTCAACGTGCACACTAGGGCCACATATAGGATATTTATGAAAACAAAAGAATTGGGGGAATCAATTTTTAGTCACATTTCTCTAGTAAAATGTACTGTGTTCCTTAGAAAAATGTATTAAAATTGCAAATCTGCAAAAAAAATGAAATTTTGAAATTTCACCTACATTTTGTTTTAATTCCTGTGAAACACCTAAAGGGTTAACAAACTTCCAAAATGCTGTTTTGAATACTGTGAGGGGTGCAGTTTTTGAAATGGTATCATTTATGGGGGTGTCTCACATACAAGTCCCTCAAAGTCACATCAGAACTGAACTGGTCCCTAAAAAAATCAGTGTTTGAAATTTTCTTGAAAATTTGAGAATTTGCTATTCATATTGTAAGCCTCCTAGTGTCCAAAAAAATTAAAAGGAAGTTGAAATAATGATGGAAACATAAAGTAGACATATGGTCTATGTTAGTTATTAACTATTTTGAGTGGTATGATTATTTGTCTCACAAGCAGAAAATTTAACATTTTGCAAATTGCAAAATTTTCCATTTTTTCACGACATTTTGGTATTTTTCACAAAAAAACACAGACTGTATCGACCCAAATTTACCACTAATTTGAAGTACAATGTGTCACGAAAAAACAATCTCAAAATCACTGGGATAAGTAAAAGCAAAAAAAAGTTATCCCCACTTAAGTGATACATGTCAGATTTAAAAAAAAGGGCTCTGTCAGGAACGCAAAAACTGGCTCTGTCAGGAAGGGGTTAAATAGGTAAGCCAACTTAATATTGATAAAGTGGATAGAAAGGAAATGCAGTGGTGTTTTTTGGGGTACTTTGCTAATCTTTATTCATGCATAAGTTTATGTATGTCTGTTATGACCCAGTTTTTTTCTATTACTGTTGCTTAAATTGTGATGTGCAACGGAGTTAAGCTATACTTTAGTATATTAGAAACTGTTAATAATAAATACATTATGTTATAAACATTGGACCTGCAATAAACAATCATTGGGTCTGGAGCAAAATATCTTATAGGAGGTGCATGGTTTGCAACATTTTTTTAACCACTTGCCAGGCAGGGTTGCATCCGAAGCATCTGACCACAGTAGGTTGGTCTTAACATGACATGACTGCATCTGATGTGACCAGTCAGAAATGACTACTGTATAATACTGCTGAGCTGCTGAGTGCACTAAGTTCCAGGCTCAGTGCTCTTCATCCCTTCTGCCTGCCCAAGTTAATATCCTCCTCCTTCCCAAACACAAGGGATACATCCGGTTCAGGTCCCCATTGGATATATTTAAAAAGTGTCAGAAACACACACCTGCCATTGTCTTTTCCCTGGATAGATTTCTTTAAAGCTCCAACAGACTATGTAACATAGATACAGTAGAAGCAATAACATTTTCCATTGATGTACTTCTTCTGAAGCCCTGTGGAGTTACTGCATCAGTGTCTACTTCTCCATCACCTTTCCAATCACCTGTTTCCACTGCACATCACAAAGTGTGACTGTAGATCACTTCAAAAGTGAACCTACGGAGGCTAAAGGTATCCCTAGAGGAACACCTGAATCCCTGTCGGGAATCACACTCTTGTGACACGGTAGTGGAAATTTTTCCAAAAAGGGGGACCCCACAAATGGTGTGATTCAAACACCAACCAAAGACCATTCACCCAATTCCTTCCCCACACACCACTAGTTTTTGAACAATAAAATCAAGATTTTTATTCCAAACATTCTCTCTCATCTTGCATTTATCTGTACAATCTACACTTACATACACAACAACATAAAGGCAGCGCTAAAGCCTAACCCATGGGTCCTCAAACTGCGGCCCTCCAGATGTTGTGAAACTACAAATCCTTGCCACAGTTTTAACACTCCCTTATAGCAAAACTGTGGCAAGGCATGCTGGGATTTGTAGTTTCACAACATCTGGAGGGCCGCAGTTTGAGGACCCATGGCCTAACCAAATATAACATTATTATGCAATAAGAGACCGGGAAACCCTTAAGCGCTTGGAAGCACCTGACTAACACACCGCAACCAGTGAGTGCTGTGCATCAATCCCATTTTTCCAATCACCTGTTTCACCTACTAATTTTACTACAATGGACACAGCATCACTGTCTATTACATTTTCTGATGGTATATAGGCTATTAAAGAAACTATAGAGCCGCTTATGCAGACACAAGAACATAGATTTATGGCCTCAATTCATAACCTTACCGTTCAAGTACAAAATGTCTCTAAACAGGTTTTTACCAATGAGTAAACAATTTTTCCTGAGCAGATGGTCTAAGCCTATATATTCTGATGGGGTGCCAGACGGCTCCCAGACAGTCGGGATTCCGACAGTCATTACTCTGACGTCGGAATCCCGACCCGCAAGGGCCTTCATTGCCCTCCCCAGCTGTGCAGTCAGGATGCCGACTTCTGAGTAATGACTGTCGGGGATATATACCACACCCTTCTGATGATCCCATTGCAGGAAACAGTCTACTTTGTCCTGTGACGGTCATTTTTAGCAGAGATCATCACAAAAAAATAGACATAATCAGCAGTCTTGTGAAAGGTATAATAAACTTTATGCTGCTTATAATATGCTGTACCAGATGACAAAGGCACATTTGTATTGATACCATTCTATGAATCTTCCATAAACTATTTTGTAAAATAATTGGTACAGTACTGACTGTTCAATTTGGAAAGCCTGCACCAAATAAGGACTCATTCTGGGCATCTGCAAATGGACACAGGATGCCCAGATTGACAAAGGGCACAGTATGGCAGCAGGCAGTCAGTGATTGACTGTTGCTGTCTGGGGGAAAGGGAAGGAGCAGCAATAGCCTCCATTTCCCAAAATGTTGGTGCCTTTTAAGGGGAGGGAAGAGGCCATGGATCGCCTCTGCTTGTGCAGCACCATGGTTGCTGAAAATCACATGATGGTGTGTGAGTGATCCAATGCAGCATCTTAGGACACAGCTTGGGTCACTACTGCAGCAAGAGGCATTTACTTGTAACATGCCTCCTGCTGTATTACAATACAGCACTACAAAGGAGTTCACTTGCATCTATCTTCCATGCGCTACAAGGCACCTTACGCATAACATGTGAGCTCCATGTTAATTAATAGTGCTTATAGAGTGTCATTGCATGCAACTTTTTTTATTATGATAAGTTCAAATAGAACATACAAGTGCTTATTAAATGATATATGCATGCCTACATTCTGTATGTGACTGCAGATGTATCGGCATTCGAAAACACTTTTTTACTTTTACTTTTACAAAAGGTATAGTGCTGCCATATATTCACATACATATGCACATGGACAGTACAGTCATGTAGATGAGGCTGATACATTTGCTTTTTCCCATGTATTTTTGAGCATGCTTCAATTGCAACCCTGCAGAGTTGAAGGCAATTTGGCTGCAGTTATACTCATGGCATTAGCAAAATGCCCATATGCTAAGTTGTACAGATCTACAGTATAAAACCACACAACCATCCACCATAGCCTACTGTATGTCTGATCATTATCCGGGCACACCAGCTGCATTGTTGGTAAAAGAGATCCATCTGAAAACAATTGTAATCATAGTGCCATAAACATGCCACTATAATAGTGATATCAATTACAGTGATAGAGTATCAATATCACACAATCTCTATCACTGTAATTGATATTGCTATTATAGTGGTATCTTGTTTAATGGTTATTCTATTGTGGTATTTCTGTGCTAGTGACTGGTACCTATTAGTGAATTACTGTTTCTTATCACGTTCCACCTACTTACGGTCATATTTTAATTTTTTATTTTTTCTAATATTTCTTCTTTTTTTCCTTATTTCTTCTAGTTTTTATTGTATAATGCTGTGTATAATGTTACTGTTGTCGACTCTCCAATATACCTGATTGCTATTAACCTGACGCTGTAACTTTATTTCATATCTGAACATATACAGTGGCCATATTTATTGAGGGCATGCCAGTGCCCCTATTCTTGACCTACAGTTGGAACCCCTGTCAAATTTTTTCCTTAGGTCGTGGCTCACCATGGCTAGCCATGGCTATCCTAGTGTTCTCAGCAGCAATACAATACATAGAACAATACAGTAGGGGATTAGCATAGTAATCCTATTACTCACTTAATCCAATTAACAGGCTAAATGAGAGGGCTCCATCTGTATTAGGTCTGACCTTAGTGTTTCCGGCGTGAGACACACATCTTTTGTCACAAGCGCTGTCATATGCGGCCGGTGGCATGCACCGGACCTCCAGCTTACACTTCGCTGGGGTCTCCGACGGTGATTGAATGGCCTCTACGTGTTCATCATACGGTGAGCTGGTCTGCATGTGCCGCGTCTTCCTTATGGCGCGATCCTGCTGAGCTGAACTATAGATATATGTATATGTGTCTGTTACTACTTTGTTATTTATTATTGGTGTGTTGGGTCACTTCCGGGTATGATGTCAGACACTGCACTGATGGTTGTTCGTGCACGGCTGTTTCTGATTAAGTAACTGATTTTCCCCAATCAGGCAGGGTATATTTGGAGAGTCGGCACCAGTAGTCAGTACACATCACCATCCTGTTGGATTACTGCTGTTGCTGTGCTGTCTTGACAAAGACCCGTTTAAGGTTGAGACGTCGACAAACTAGTTAGGATTTTATATGAATAAATAATCTTTTGCATCGATCAGTGAGTGCCCTCCTCAGTGTTTGTACTAATGCTGGACTCCACAGTTATATTTGAATATCCTCCTTGGGATCTCTTTAATGGTGCACCCCAATAATTTACTCACTCCTGGATGTGAGTGCAGACTCAAAAAGTGTATATATATATATATATATATATATATATTTATTTATTTATTAAATCAAAACATGCATTTACAGTATGTAACGTGCGATATTGAAAAGTAAAACAGGATATTCTCAATTATTTTACTTTCAAAGCTATCAAATAGCCATTAAGAAGAGTGATTATCAGCCTTCAGTTTGACGTGTTTATTTAGAAAAGGAGATTAAAGCAGATCTGCTAACAATACTTAAAACTAAACAGAGCAGATATTTAAGACAGGGAAACATATATCACAGCACTGGTAACATTATGTAGATGCATTTCGAGCAGGATAGGATTTAGATAATCCATGTGTACGTGTGTTTTGCAATGCAAGAGATTATGTAACTGCCTACAAAATATAATAATAGGTTATTATATTATTTGTTCTAGAAACTGTTTAAGATATGTCATGCCAACTTACAGCACAGAGAAAATACATAGTACTACAATATGGCAACTTAAAGGAACAATACAAATACTAAAAAGTTTAAAATACATGTGGTAAAATGTATGAATATACTATAAATTTGTAAACAAAGGAAATAGAACAAGTGTATTAATTTGACCTTACCTCCTTTATATATATATTCTCATTTGAATAGCCATCATTATTCTGGGAACTGAGCTGCCGACCACAGATGTATGGTAGGAAAGCATATCGGGATGAGTTAGTATTTGCCTAGCCACTATGTTCCATCATATTGATAAATGTTGATTCATCAAGTTACCTGTGAAGGTCTGACTTTAATTAAAAGCCAGCAAGTGTCGCCTTTCTTCTTTTATCCTGTATGTATACTTGCCATTGGAAGGCATCCGGCAAAGGATATCTACAAATTTACATCGGGAGTGCCAAGTACAATACATTTCTCTCTCTCTCTCTCTATCTCTCTCTCTCTCTCTATATATATATATATATATATATATATATATACACACAATGTGAGTGGAAGTCCACAATTCAAAAGGGTTAATGTCCCAGAAAGCAACGAGTTGCACATGCACTGAGGGTTTTGTTTTTAACCCGGCAGCTCCAAACAGTACCTGGATTCCACAGGCTGAGGTAATCTAGAAGAATAAGTAAGAGCGCTCCATAGTGCAATAAAAATATGACAAGTTTTTATTCAAAATAAATTCACAGCATGAATGAGTACAAGGTGACGTACCAAAGCTGGCGGTTACATACAACCGTGATGTACAGGCATGTATCTCTGTGTAGCACACAATCTTGCGATGAAACACCAGGCTACGCCCATACGCGTTTCGTCACTGCAGACTTCATCATATATATATATATATATATTATATATACAACAGAGTTTTATGGTACAACAAGCCAAACAAAATTAGCATATTAACCATATTAACCATACTGAACTGTGTATTTTTAGATTTTCATACACATTGTCGAAAGTGTAATTAACATGTTCCTACAAAATCACTGAAACATCTAATATGACAGAACCATTTAGTAAAAGATGATTTTCTGGTTTTGTTTGTACGATTTTCTTGTAATTTGAATTTCAAAGCAAAAATATTATGTTGGGTGATGATCAGCAATGGACGTTATGGTGTGAAAATTGAATCTCTGTTTCCTAATGTGCTTTAATGGCAATGAAAACTATTAATGATTGTAAAAGTTAATTTGTGTGCTTTATTTATTATTTCCATAATTTCTTTATCAATATGGAAGAAGTGTTTGCAATAAAAAATGAATGTGGCAGCTCAGAGACTTTGGAACAGTGCAGATTTGGTTACTGTGGGAACCTGCATGAATATTTTGTTTTTTAAAACTATCTTCTATTCTAGTTGTAATGATGAATATGTAGAAAATGATTGCTTTGGACTTTCTCTGAACATTCCTGAGATGGAAGAATTGTGTTTAATGAATAGAAGTGGGAGTTGGTGAATGAAAAAAGCAATATGAGTTTTTCAAAGTAAACAAATTTGCAGTTTTAAAGGGCACATGCACAATGGGTATAAACCACTGCTGAAACAGTTCAAAAGACTTCCACACAAAGAAATAGAAAATATTGCATACTTAAAAGGTCAAAGTATAAGATGAAGCTCCGTGTGCCCTAACCCAGCCGAGTGAGGCTTCATTGATCTCAGCAAGGAATTCTCTATGTTTGTGAAATGTGATATTATGGCTATGTTCCCTGAACAACACAACCTTAATATGAGTACCATTTAAGGCTATGTTGTATCATGGCTGAATTACTACAAACATTTTGCTAGTACTATTTAATAAATTTAGTATTGTTAACAGCATTTCATATTTGGAATGTCTGCTCAGTGGAGGCTGCTAAATGCATTTCACATGGCAGAATGATCAAGCAAGATAAATGTGTATTACTTCATTTGACAAAAAAAAACACTTAAAATAAAAAACAAAAGCAAAAGTCAATAAATAATTAAAGGTAACATTGACACAGCGACAGATCACAGTGTATTTTGCACGTGCACATTTCCCATCTGAAAACGGGCTCTGTGTAAAGAATTCTGCAAGTACTGCCAGCATCACTCCTGCAAGCCAATCCCGGGACATTTATTTAAATGCCGGAATTCGGGATTGAAAAAATCCCGGGATTCTGAAGATTCTGAAGATACCTGAGATTAGCCTCCATGCCACACAGGGAACTACTGTTTATCATTCCTTAAGTGTCAGGGTGGATGCGGGTGTGGCGGGGGCAGGTGTGCGGCTACACAGCATGACCGTTATCATCATGCTGCACAGCTGTACAACGTAATGGGTGTGTTGGAAGAGCTACGAAGCCATTGATTATTTTTAGACAGTATCTATCAATCAATCAATATATAATTTATATATGTTAACTAGTTAATAAATGTAAAGAGAGAGCTCTCAAACGCGACAGAACTGAGTTATTAGCATATAAGAACAAATCTAGTAACCAAAATGTTATGGTTCCATTTGTCACGCAATTTAATAGTGAGAGTAATAAGATCCGTCAAATCCTCACTCGTCACTGGGATATTTTACTCTTGGATCCTCTACTCAAACCTCTACTTCCACCCAAACCGCAATTAATATTTAGAAAAGCTGCCTCTTTAAAGAACTCTCTGGCCCCGAGTATGTTAAAAGCCACACAAGATAAAAATGAAGGTTGGTTGAAAGCCATAAATGTTTTTTTTCCATGCAACAAATGTAAAGTATGTCAACATGCCGACAGGGAAAGATCTATGTTTTGGAATTATAACCATACTAAATCGTGGAAAATCAAGAGTCGTATGACTTGCCTGACTACACACGTTATATACATGTTAACGTGCAAATGTGGAAAAAGTTATGTCGGGAAAACTAAAAGAGTTTTAAAATTGCGGATCTTAGAACATATGAGAAGTATAAAAAATAAGGTTCTGGCACATAGTGTTTCCAGACACTTCTCTACCTGTTGTGCATCCAACCTTGAACATTTCTCTTTTAAAGCCTTGGAACATATTACTTTAGATGAAAGGGGCGGTGACATTCTAACCAAGCTTAGTAGAAGGGAGACGTATTGGATATATACGTTAAATACGCTCTCTCCCGGCGGTTTAAATGAAGGAGTGGATATTGTACCGTTTCTTCACTAAATATGCGTCTGGCGGGGGCTTTTACACTGGCACGGCGTTGATGTTGAGTTAATACTCCTTCTCCGTGCTAATAGTGTTTAGGACTCATGCAATTCGTATGGTGTTGAACAGTGTCCATGTCCTATCATTTGCGGCTTATGTCATTCAGCACTTTGTCACCTATTTGTTGTGAATAAATTTATATGAGCCCTCTATATTTAGGGATTGTCCCTATTTTCATTGCTGCTTATTGATACTATTTTTCTTCTCTCCCAATTTTTATTCCTTTTATTTAGGAACTCTCTGGTGTTTTGTATTTTTGTATTTTTGTACATTTATACGTGTATTTTTGTACATTTATACTGATTTTTATGTATATTTTATAAAGTTTTTATGATATGCGTTTTTTATCTATATTTATATCGTATATATAGATTTTTTATTATTATGTTTTTATTGTAATAGCTGAAACTATGATACTGAAAATATATATTCTTTTATTGATGTGACTCTTACATATGTAACTTCGACGTGTGTTTAGATTTTTTTTCCACACGTTTGAATTTGTTAAATAATCTTTGTGCTTTGTACAAATTCTTGTCTAATTGTCAATCAGACTGCAGTGTGTTCAATTCGAATGACAGCTGATTGGCGTTGCTGCTAATTGGCTTGCTATATATATGTGGTCATACTTACCTGTCTCCACGCCTCCTGACGAAGTCTCCTATGACGAAACGCGTTGGGGCGGGGTCTTCTGACATACAGGATTGAGTAAGCTGTCCCGTCTGAGCTCTCCCGGTGGAATACGCTGTCGCCGCTGTCCGTCTGGTTACCATCTGCCCGAGTCGCTCTCCCGCATCCAGAGTGCAGTGTGCTGTGCCCGCACGGTGATCTTCATGCTGATTATTTCTTTCTACTATGTATGTGAGATATTACACTTTCTAAGTAAATTGTTTCAAGATTTACTCATTGTGCGCTCCTTCTTATTTCTTCTTACATGCACCTTACCCTGAGGCTGAGACAAGCCTTTATTGAAGTGAGCAGCACCATACATCTGATGACGGATATCTCTCTTCTAAGTTCATAGTAGCTGACTTTGCGCAGATTGAACCTGTATGTATATATATATATATATATATATATATATATATATATATATATATATATATCCAGGGAGTAGGTAGCACTCACTAATCCAAAGTTTTCTTGCTGGGGTGTATACACTCAAGAATCCATTTTGTGGAGACTAATAGACGTGGGTACATAAAGAGGCCACTCTCCAGACTGTGTCCTGCCTGGACACACACACACTGACATTGCAGCAGCTGCAGCTCTATCCGCCACCTGAAGCTGGCGTTAACATCATAAGCCTCTGCGCTTTTTTTTTACAATTCAAGGTGTTTACGGCACGTATTTCACATGTATTAAGCTGTCTGCAAGTCTTGAAAAAGGCTCTGATGTGAGCCGAAACGTTGACCAGAAAATGTGGCAGCAGTATTGAAAAATAAAATGCAGTTCTAAAACTTTCAACAGTCTGGAGAGTGGCCTCTTTATGTACCCACCTTGTATATGCTCGTGTATATATATATATATATATATATATATATATAGTCAGAATAATTTGACGTTTTTATGTTACTAGCTAACAATATGTTGCCGCTGTTAGACATTGATAGAAACTGGTAAATTAGCAGTACACATCTGAAAAGTAGGCACATATGGAAATCTCTAGTACATAAGTATGTAAAGTGTTAATCTCTAATCCCTAGGAACACATCAACAAAGTTTTCTTTAAAAGTAGAGCAAACTATTATTTTAGCATGTCTGTAATCTATGTCTAGATTAGTTGTCAGAAAGATGTTTCCAAAATTACCTTATACAGATAACCATGAACCATCTTAAAGAAGCAGTGCTACAAATTGAAACAAAAAAAAAAAATGTCAACAGTTTATCAAAGTAATTAGTTCTGTTAACAGTCCATACCCTCAAGCTAAAATCAATGATATATTTTTGCTCAAAGTGTTCACGGTTTGTTAGTGTAGTTAAACAACAAAGGCTGTAAAACAAAAATCGTCTCTGTATTACTCGGCTATTCACAACTTGCTGGAGGCAGGCCTCTATCAAAAACACGGCAGTTACTGTACTTTCTTTTTCCATTAGTCTCAGCCTGAGCAAAATACATGGAATACAAACCATTATACCATTAAAATGTCTTCATTACTGTAAGCAGAACATTTCTAAAATTGTGGAATTATTGGACTTTCATAATGAAATGTGCAGCTCATGATACAAAAATAAAAGGAAATATGACTTTCACTTAAAAAGACTTCTCTTAGTTCTCTTTATTGATGATCTGTTATCTTTATGTTACATTGAGGACGTTTGTATAATAAAGCCTTCATTTCTTATGTTGCAGAAGTAGATTTAAAGTAATGCATCATAGCACTTTACTGTATATACGTATTCCGACTCATTCGCATACAGATGTACAAATGTTGTGCCGTTTATACCAAGAAGATGAACATTTGTGTGTGAGAAAGATGCTGCATGACAGTATCTAAATGTAATAAAGTGCAATTGATACACATACATACTAAACATATAGACAGTCAATAGGTCGACCGCAAAAGGTTACTATGCAATAGTCCAAAGGGGTCAAAGGTAAACAGGGTCAAAAGGTTGACATGGAAAAGTTTGACATGAAAAGGGTAGACTCATGAAAAGGTTGACATGAGTTTTGCTTTGCTCACCATGCTTCTGGCCGGGTGCCTAACGTCACTCGGCACCCTTTACTGTTCTCAAATGTAGTCCAGGTGGATGGTAAAGTATGAAGGAGTCCTAAAACCTTTTCAACCTTTTGACCCTGTCAACCTTTTTCTTGTCAATCTTTTGACCCCATCGACTTATTTCATTTTGATCATTTTGGGTCGACTTATTGACTATCTATCTAGACATTGTAGATTTATCAACCAGTCTCACTATACACACACAGATAGACAGGGCTCCTGGCACGCTGCCCCACAGCAGGACAGCCTCAGGATTCATCCACTCTGACTCCTGTGGTGTGCTGAAGGGGAGATGGCCTGTTGAGCCCCTCCACTGCTGCCCTGCCTGTGAGTAGCAATTTCAACATGGCACTACTGATGGCTGCCTAGAATTTGTGCCGCTCAGCCAAAATATGTATCCCATGTCACCCCTGTTGTGTTCTATATCTGTAATGTTTTACTTGTCTACCTATCTGGCTGTTGCAATCACCAAGTGGCACCGCTGAATGGCTGCCTGGGTGCTGTGCAGCTCAGCAAATATATGTTCTCCATGTCCATGTCCCTCATCAGGATATACTGTATCTAGTGCATAGCTGTATGTTTTATATATATATATATATATATATATATATATATATATATATATATATATATATATATATCTGTACTATCACTGTTTACTTATTCCTACCCTGGCTGTTGCATAGCAATCCAAATCTAACGTCTAGTATATGCAAGTATACCTGGCCAATAAAGCTGATTCTGATAGGTAGATAGATAGATAGATAGATAGATAGATAGATAGATAGATAGATAGATACACTTTTTTTGGGTACTTTTTTTTATAGTTTAACTTATTGTCTATCTAGTGATTTGTGCTAACTCTTTGACAATAAAATATCCTCATAACTGACACTGAGCTTTTGTTCAAAAGCTCTTTCTTACTACTAAGTAGTAAATCAGTGACTGGCAGTGCTTTTTAACCTGCTATCTTCTACAAAAGTGACATTAAATCTTCTGCTTGTATGTCTCTCCTATTGTTATCTAATCAAAAAACATTAAGATACTATAAAGTTAATATTAGGACACTTCTAAAATGCAATATGTTCC
The DNA here is from genome assembly GCF_055691185.1 of Crinia signifera. Lineage (NCBI taxonomy): Eukaryota > Metazoa > Chordata > Amphibia > Anura > Myobatrachidae > Crinia > Crinia signifera. The sequence goes on from NC_139219.1 coordinate 182,298,630, forward strand.
TTATTTCAAATGTACTGTAGTCTTATTGTGTTCCATCATTACCTTAAACTTGGCATGTGAACAGTATTTCTCTTGTTATTTTATGTGTCTATTAACACATGCTACAATGCACTATGTAACACTGCTGGATTTGCTATTATCTCTCTGCATTAACTTCATCAAATATAAGTAATACAATAAAAAAAAGGAGTTATCTTTTCTAAACTGAATATATTTTTGTATTTTGAAAGAAAAACTACTCATTTTCATTCACCCATGTAAAATTATTTTAAAGCAAATGATGGGTATAAATAACAAAGAAAGCTATTTCAGAGTAGTTACTTTGTGTCGTTTTTTGGAATGTGAAATAAAAACAGACATTTTGTTACACATATTTCACTCAGTGCTTAAACAACAATTTAATCCTGTTGTTGATGGAGATCTTGCCACTGTTAAATACACATTCCTGAGTAGAGTAGTAACACTATAGGAGAAATCAGTGAGTATATCATAGCATTAGGAGCGAATCCAGCCAGTTTTTGCTGTTTTGCACCTTGCCCCATGTTGTGCAGAAACATATGTTGACTGAGGATTTAGATGTAGAAGAAAGCTGCAGTTCACATCAGACCTAAAACACAACCGTAGAACAAAGCAAAGCAGCGCAGTATTGTCCTTGCATTCACTTGGTTTGTCTCAGTGCACATTTGAAGTTTTTAGTTTTATGTGCCCCAAGAATTAAAGCTTTAAGTGCACATTAAACAGTCAAACTGATGCTGTGTACACACACTTCGATTCAGGATAATTTTTTATTCGATTTTTACTATATCACAATGTTTAGTTGCATAAGATGTAGATTCGACTCAGATGCGTGGCCCTGCAGCATCTGGATCTAAAGGAGAAATAGGCTTGCCTAGCAAGATTATTTCTGCTTTTCTATTTCTAGCAGATAGAAAGCAGTTCCATGCTGCTCAATACAGCATCCCCCTCCCTCCCCCTGCGTTCCCCTCCTTGCACCGTCGATCCCTGCTTTCTCATTATTGTCGGCACCCACTGGGACCAATGATATCGGATATATATTGACGGCCGCCAGGTCAAAGTGTGTGTACACCCCATTAGTTTACAATTTTAGGTTAAAATAAAAAATAAGTAAATAAATACAATTAATAAGCATATGAAGAGAGGCAACAAAACCATTGCTTAGAAGAAACTGGGAATTAGCGTATTTTAACAATGCCCATTCTCACCTACAGATAATTTGCACCATCGAGTGATAATTTAATCTTGCCTACAAAATAACAACACAAAATATTTTAGAGGACCAGTTTTGTGACTAGGAACATGCAGACCATTCATGATGCATTTTTTAAAAAGGTAATTTCATCAGCGGAATTTTAACTGACAGCAGATAAGATGCATAGAATGAAGGTACATCTCTGAAACTAGTGTCTGCACTGCTGTTTTCATTCACTCTCTTCTTAATGCAGTGGCTGCAGGAAGAAATAGATTGCCATTGGTGAGTGCTTGTGTCACCTTACACTTCCTTTTGCAGGTAAAATCTATTCCAAAGAAAGATGTGGGTAACTTCGTTACCCGTAGGAGGCGCAGAGGTGTGGCTTTGTCAAGCTGCAGTACAATAGTGGGGAGTGTCAATCCCCAAAGTAGATAAGGAAAAAAAGGGGAGGTTGACTGCGCTAATATCCAATTAACAAAATTAATACTTAAACATTTCAAGTACCACTATATTGGTTTTTAATTTCTAAAAATATTTAAATTATAATTATAAACAATATAACCTTCACAACATTATAGGTCAGATATTGGCCATTCAAAAACCTTAAAAATAAGGGGGAGGAGGGGGAGGGAAAAGAAAGTTTCAAGTTTTGACTGAACTGATGGGTATTATAAGTCCATACGGTACCGTATTTTTGGAGAAACAGATGGATTTTTAGAGCACTGTATGTGCAGATCTGGTGTCCTGGTTCTTAAATATCCTCACTTGGTATTGTCGTGACTAGGACATAAGCAGTAAAGCCCCACTGGCAATTCCGTGTTTGGGGATCCAAGTTCCTCCTATGTAAATTCGCCAGGAGAGAATAGGGGTTGCCTCTGGGTGATGGTGCGGCCCTGGATGATGTCCACAATGGTGCAGATTGTCAGAGGATCAAGATAGGAGCAATTTGCAGTGTTTCAGGACTTTCTTTGTATTCAGTCAGTCTGATAAACCACCAACGTGTTTCACTCCACTAGGGAGCTTTTTCAAGGTGTGACTTGGGGAGTCAGGCAGTAAAAAAAAAATATCTATGCTCCTTTCCAGCAAGATAACACCCCTTTTTTGGGGTTGCACACCTTTGTCATGTGATGTTTAAAATATGGGGGTGCCAAAGCTAATGCTGGCAAAGAGCACCAAAATGTCTTAATTATGGCTTGTGGATAGGATTACTAGGACTGAGGGGTCATGGGTGTTGTTGTTTTCTGCTGTGATCTGTGCTCCTGGGTGATGGGTGCTGGGCCAGAGGCCGAACTGGCACCGGTGCTAGGTACATCAGCCATAATCTTGCCTAGGGTATCAAATTGGTTAGAGCAGGCTCTGCATAAATATATATTAAATTCTCTCTCAAGCCCAGACCTAGCAGCTACCACTAAAGGTCAAATTAATTATTGAAGGAAAGGGATACATATCAAGAACGTACATTGTAAACATTGTAATCCAAGCTTTGTTAATATAGATAAATATTTGAAGTCCAAGTTTAGATTAATTTAAGCACTTATCTCCAGAATGGACAAATCTTGAAGTCATGCTTTAGATTCACTATTTTATTTTTAAACAATCCTAATTGTATGGAAGCTGTAAAGAAGTTGATAGTCCATTCAAAGCAAATATAGCATTAATGGCAAACGTGTAAGAATCTACTTCAACTCCAGTAGATTCAAGCTCATCTCCAACTGTTTCAATTGTTTGAAAATTCATAGAATTTGACCAATACTTTTTTAATTGGTTTTTAGTTTAATTTTATTAATGGTTTCAACAACACAAATAATATAAATGATTATTCAAGAGTACACAAGGTAATTATGATATTTATCTTTTACTTTTACAAATTGTTGTTTACGATAACCTTTTAAAAGACAATTTTGTTCTATATTTTGTAATATGTTTCATGAAATGATTACTTGCTGTGAAACACTGCTATTCATACAACCTTGAACATTTATTCTCCTGTCTTAGAAGTGTTTTATATAAGGAACCATGTATTTCTTACTTAAGGTTAGATTTTTTTTTTAATTCAATCTTTATTTATTCTTTTTCTTTAAAATAAAATATACAATATAAAGTCGGGTAGGGTATCAACAAGACAAGCAATACATCAACTTACTAACATAAGCTTGACTGTGCAACGCCAAATCTGTGTAATTTATCCAATATATACTGTATGCACATTTAAACCTTAATTAATTCATTAATTTATTCGTGGCTTGTGTGACAAAGTGCCCTAGACCCCTGCACCGCAGTGAAATCTGACAAGAAAAACAGGATTTATTTCAATATTCTACTTATTGTGCTCTAGCTCTATCTTATTTATTTTATTTATTTAAGTGCTCTTTACATTCGTAAAGATAGTTCCCTATTTTATAGGTTTTACAATTTATTTATACTCGTTAAGCTTTTTACTATTACTTATTAATTTGTTATTATATTTCATTCAAGTTGAATCTACATCAATTATTACCCGTGCTTACACCATGAATAAGTAACTATTTCCATAAACATCTTAAACATTGATACTAATACTCTATATAATTCTTGTATCTTTACTCATGTTTGTATTTGTGATGTCACTTGGGCAAGGGCACTTTCCCATGTCCACATACGTATAGTAATATGCATTGGCAACTACACATTCTAATAGCAAAAATATCCTACCCTCCTCAAACACCCCCCCCCCCCCTTCCCTTAGGTTAACAGCAGCCTTCAATTCAGTATGTTTTATAGGGACAGTATGTTAGGGACTTGCCCGACTAATGAGGTCACCTGGACGCGGTGGGCAGGCCGTTACTTATGGGTATAAATAAGCGAAGAACCTCGCTAAAAATGCAAAATTTTATTGCAAAATTTTTTAAATTGGGAGTTTAATTTGTGCACCTGCACCTTTGACTTTGTATGCAGTTCTACTGAAAGGTCTCCGCAGGGTCGCACCTCTCAATTGGTGTGCACCCCAGGACCCCACCCCTGTATATCTAATGCCGTGTATTTCCATACACATTAGAAGGCCAGAGACCCCTTCTGCGCCTGGTGGTAGCACCCACGCCCACCTGTCCTATATATTGGTTTTAATTAGGTTCCTGACATTTCTTAGACTGCATGCAGAGCAAGGTGAGACCTGCACAAATGTTTAATGGATTATCAGATGGGGGGGTGCATTTCTGGGTTGTGGGCCCCCCTGGACTGGTGTGGCTGTTTGGCCTCAGGAGCAACACAAATTAACACTTATTTTCATTTTCACTTTCATCCCTATTGTGTGTTTTATTTCAATGTAATTAATTTCTCACCTTTACCTCTCACTACTTCACCTCTCACTACTTTATCTCTCATTTTTTTACCTCTCACTTACTTACCCCTGCTATCTTTAGCAGCCTCTCTCACTAACCTATCCTCACTTTGTTTCACTATATATTTCTTTCAGTCTTGTGTTGCCCTGGGGTCACTCGGCTGAACCATTATGGGGTGCCCTGTGCCCTAGATTTGTACCCCCCAAAATGTTAGGGACTTGCCTGACTAATGAGGTCACCTGGACGCGGTGGGCAAGCCGTTACTTATGGCCATAAATAAGCGAAGAACCTCGCTAAAAATGCTAAATTTTATTGCACATTTTTTTAAATTGGGAGTTTAATTTGTGCACCTGCACCTTTGACTTTGTATGCAGTTCTACTGAAAGGTCTCCGCAGGGTCGCACCTCTCAATTGGTGTGCACCCCAGGACCCCACCCCCTTATTATATTTCATTCAAGTTTAATCTACATTAATTATTACCCGTGCTTACACCATGAATAGGTAACTATTTCCATAAACATCTTTAACATTGATACTAATACTCTATATAATTCTTGTATCTTTACTCATGTTTGTTTTTGTGATGGCACTTGGGCAAGGGCACTTTCCCATGTCCACATACGTATAGTAATATGCATTGGCAACTACACATTCTAATAGCAAAAGTATCCTACCCTCCTCAAACACACCCCCCCCCCCCCTTCCCTTAGGTTAACAGCAGCCTTCAATTCAGTATGTTTTATAGATAATACTTATGTGGAAGTACATCTATTTACTCCTGCAGTTACTGGATCCAATCATCTATCCCAGATTTTATGACATTTCTGGACTGTACCCCTAGCCATACACACATATCTCTCATGTTCCTTAGTGACGCGTACCAAGGCTATCCATGCATCTAAACTGGGTCCCTCTAGTGCCATCTATTTCCTAGCAATACAGATCTTGGCCAGCGAGCACAACTATATTCTAGCATTGCTATTCAATGGTGTATTCTCTACTATGGCTAAGATTCATGTTCGAGGGGTGCATACATTTCTGGGGATACCCACAGATGATAACACTTCTATCACCCTTATCCAGAATGCAGCTACCATTGGGCATGACCACAAAAGATGCCAAAAAGAACCCTCATTAACAACATTTCGGGCACTTAGTGCTATTTGTACCTCCAAAATTACACATCCGCTCTGGTGTCATATACATCCTGGGGGAGTATATACAATTGAACCTGTTGGAACCTGGCCTGATTTGTAGCTTTATGAATATTGCACATTGCTTCCTCCCAATCCTCCTTTTTTATTTTCCCCAGATCACTCTCCCATTTATTTTTCAGGCCCTCTAGGCCTTAATCCTGACGTACCTGGGTCAGAGCCTTATGGAAAACGGATGCCCTCATGCCCTAATGGGGATCTTTTTATCATTTTTTGGGGGGTTAAAGATTTTTTCAAAACAGGTCTTGTGATAACAAACTGGACCTCCAGGGCGTGCCGTATCTGCAAGTATCTAAATAGATAGTTATTTGGCAAAGAGAATTACATTTTTAGGGACTGGAGTGCTCTCAAGTTCCATTCCTCATACATCTGACCAATTTCCACAATGCCTTTTAATGCCCATACTTCCTGAACCTGTAGTTCTTTCAATTCTGCCAAATGAGAGGCATTATATAATGGCATTTCTGGATCAATACCTTGGCTCCCCATTAAGGTCTCCACCAATCTTCAAACCTTTATGGCCTGTCTTACTTACTTACTATAGGAGGCCACTTTTTCCACATATTGCTCAATAACAGGATTTGTAATGGGGTATGTCCTTGGGACACATATCCTACCAGTGCTCCGATCATATCACTCTCCGCCCCTTTTTTATGCACATTTTAATATATGCCATTTGCGAGGAAAGATAATATAGCCAGAAATCAGGCAGTGCCAAACCAACATTTTCCTTATCTCTTGATAATATATTTTGTCTAAGTCTGACTCTTTTGTTGCCCCATAAAATAGAAGAGATCAGTCCCTCCACTACTTTAAATATGCGCCAGGGCAAAAATAGAAGAGAGTGCTGTATTATGTACAGGAATTTAGGCTGAACAATAATTTTTCAAGGTTAACACAGCCTGTTAGGGATAGCGGCAATCTGCCCCATGGTTTAATGTTGGATTTCATATATATTCGATTTGAGGGGATATGTTAAGGGCTTTAAATTTTAAGATATCCATAGACACCCATATTCCCAGGTATTTGAATTCATCCACCAATTTCAATGGTGTGGATGCGTCCAAACCCCTAGGACAGTTATCTTGTAATGGTAAAATATATGATTTACCCCAGTTAATCCTTAAGCCTGAGTTTTCCCCCGAAGGCAGTGATCATCTCCAAAACCTGGGGCATAGCCTTTGTATGATCCTGTAAAAATAACAGCATCTCGTCAACATATAGGGCATTCGATCTTCTCTTGTACCTATTTTTAACCCCTGAATCTACGTACTTTCTATAATCTAACATGCCAGCGGATCTATTGCTATTGCGAACAGGGCCGGATATTGGACAGCCTTGTTGTGTACCTCTCTACACTCTGAAAGTAGGAGAGATGTATTTATTGACAGAAACTCTTGCAGATGGGGAGACATATAGCAACTTTTCCCAGTTTATAAAGACAAGGCCAATTTCTGCCCACTCCAAGGCTTCCCACAAAAAACCCTATTGATGGTGTCAAATGCTTTGGTGGCATCGAGAGAGACCACCACTGGGTCTCCCCCCTCCTCTTGTGGGGTTTGAAGTTGACCATACAATCTCCTGAGATTAGATCTAGTCGACCTCCCAGGCATAAAGCCTGTTTGGTCAATGTGAATAATTTCAATTATGGCCCTATTTAACCTAGCTGATAGAATTTTAGCGAGGATTTTGATATCATTAGTTAATAAGGAAATGGGTCTATAGGAGTCCATATTTTGTGGATCTTTATCTTTTTTCAACAAAATTATAATACGGGCTTCTGACATGCTGGTTGGTAGCATCTTTTCCTCATATAATGTGTTGAGTAAATCAAGGAATTTTTGTGAAAAAAATATACTGTGTATTGTTCCTGAGGGATACCGTCCAGTCCTGGTGCTTTACCACCTGGGTCTGACGATATCGCCTCTTCAACTTCAAAAAGAGTGAATGGACTATCCAGCATCTCCCTAGTTTCTCTTGAAATCTTTGATGTTTTTTTTATAGCTGAGAGGAATGTACGAATATCCTCAGATGTGCGGCCCTGTTGGGAAGTATAAAGTTGGTAATAGTATTGCCTGAAACTCTCCACTATATCTGGAGTCTGATGGACTAACTCCCCCTCCAAGTTCTGAATTTCCATAACTATGTTCCCGGGTTGATCTGATCGAGAGAGGTATGCTAAAAAAAATTCCCGGCCTATCTCCATTAGCATATCTGGTATGGCCCGCGAATAGTTCCCTGTATATTATCTTATCAGATAGGCATTTAAGCCAAGTGTCCTGGGCTTTGAGCCATGCCCATTTATTATCGTCTGTCCTGTCACACAAATATCTTTGTTCTAGGTTACTACTTCTTAACTCCAGGTACTGCTCTTCCTTTCTATGAGAGGCTTTCAACCCCACTATTTTTTTTTATCAGAAAACCTCTAAGGTAAGCCTTAAAATGCCCCCCAAATATTTTCAGCAGACTGTGTCTCTATTTTTCTCAAAGAACTCCTGCCAGGAGGATTCTAACTTGTCCAATGATTCTAAAAGTGTCAGCCAGAAAGTTGGAATTTAGCTTCCAATAGGTAAAACCCTTTTCCTCCCCTGTATCCACTATGATTTCTAATGGCGAGTGGTCAGAGATTTCCTTGGTCCTGTAATTTATTCCCTGAATTTGGTGGAACCAGTCCTCTGTCACCAATGCCAAATCGATTCTTGAAAAGGCATCGTGAGAGCTGGAGAAGCACGAGAATTTTTGCTCTCCTTGGGTATCGCTCTCTCCATGCGTCTTTCAAGCCCATCTCCCCAATTATAGATGAGAAACAGGTTTTATGTGCTCCAAGGGATGATTTTGTCCGGCTCATCCTATCGAGTAGGGGGTCTAATGTGTTATTAAAATCACCCAGAATCACCGCTGGGGTATTGGGGAATAACACCATGAATTCTGCTGCCTTCTTCAGAATCCCGTATTGGAACGGGGGAGGAATATATACTGCCATCAATAGGATGACTGATGGCCCCAATTTACATTTCATAAACACATACCGTTCTGCTACATATGTCTGCACTGTTTCTGCAGAGAAGGGTATTCCCTTCTCGACCAGCACAGATACCCCCGGGAAGTAGATGTAAAAGAGGAATGGTAAGCCCATCCAATCCAGGTTTTTTAAGAGATAATAACTTATTGCCCACCAGATGTGTTTCCTGAAGGCATATTATGTCTGCAGCATATTGCCGGATCTGTCGCAGAACCAGTGCTCTTTTCATTTTATTATTCATCCCTCTTACATTCCATGTAAGGAGGTAGAATTTCATTGACACCATATTACCAGATGTTTAAATAAATTAATTGAGTTATAGATCTTCCCACATTAAGCATATTTCCTGGAGTTCCATGCTATTAACCTTATTACCTTCCCCCTGGACCCATCTCCACCCCCCTCCCTGCATGCCTCCCCCCCTTCTGAAATGCCCCCTCCAAAACTTGCCCCTCCCATATCCCCTCCCCCATTACTAATCTTTACTCATTTGCTTCTATTTCTCTTTTATGGGGACAATAAATATAATGACCACGAGCTGGGGGTCCTCTCACACTCCTGTTCCTACATACTTGCCCCCAGTGAATCCTTCACGTACCAAATAAGTAAGCAGTTTATAATTCCCCCATGCAAACATACATGAAAAAAACTAGTGAATGCCATATGCTCTATTTCCATTACAGCCATTTGAAAAAAAAAAAGGGTGAAAAGGGGAGGGGGGAATTCAAATGGCTAGCTATGCCAATGTCAATCTTCTATAATGCGTTCATTTTCAAATAGAGGTCCGCATCCCTATAGCCTTGTCTTTCAACTGGAATTCATTGTGCATTATGCTGGGAAGTTCCCATCCAGCCAAGTTGCGGCCTCTTTTGGCGTATTGAAAAACTTTGTCATTCCATCATGTATAAGGCAAAGTTTTGCTGGAAAGATCATTGAATATTGTAAGTCCAGTTCTTGTAGCTGCTTTTTAATGACTTAAAACTGGGCCCTTTCCCTCTGCACTTCTCCAGCATAGTCTGGAAGTATAGAAACTTTTGTATTGTCCCAGACGAGAGAGCCTTTAATTCTGGCCAGCTTCAATATTGTGTCCTGGTCTGCGTAGTTTAGATGCCCCTCACTGGCTGCCAAGGCATCTAGGACTTTTTGTATGGAGGCATTAATCTGTTCTGGGGGCTTTTCACCTTCAGGAGGGGTAATGGGGGGAGACTCTCCCCTCTGGAGGCAGATATTGGAGTTACCGGAGGCCTCACATACAGTAGGAGCCCATCTCATCTATGTTCCTTAGGCCATGGCTCAGGATGGCTAGCCATGGCTATCCTATTGTTCTCGGCTGCAATACAATACATAGAACAATAGAGTAGGGGATTAGCAGAGTAATCCAATTACTCACTTAATCCTATTATGGAGATAGATGGCAGTGGCTCCAACTGTACTTCGCGAGGCGATTTGTGGCCACGGTATTCTGTGTTTTTCCATTATTTTAGAAATAGTACACAGTGGCGGAGACACCCCGGTAATAAGTAAATGACGCACCACAAGGAGAGTAAATTGGTACTGTCTCCCAAAGTCAGCCAACCTAAGCCTTGAGCAGTCCCACACCAGAGAGATCACCCTGAATGCACAGTAGGCTCCAAGTGAAGGGTATATGAAAAAGAAAAAAAGAAGGCTTTAGTACTTACACAGCCTTGTAATCAGATGTCCTCAAATGCCCATGACCACACAGCTTAATTTCTGCGGTCTCCTCCTTCACCATCCACTGATCCCGGGTCCTGCAGATTCTGCACACAGTGTCCCCCCACCTGGCCACTTTTCCCCACCACTATGTCTCTGCTGCTGTAGCTGCTCTCTCACTGCCATGCTCTGATGCTGCAGTGGTGGCGTCACCTTTCACACCACTGTGCCGTCACTCACTGTCACTGCACCCTCTTCCGACTTACTCCGGGCTCCAGATGCGTCTCCACGCATCACCACTCAGCACCTCTCTGACCAGCACGCTCCGGGCTCCAGCCTCAGGTGCCCTCCCCACAGAAACCGGTCAAACCTCCAACACAGGGCAGGTTGTGGGATTCACTGGGGGAGCCTTTATCAGGTAAATTGCAGGATATTGGAGCAGGAGAGGATGCCATCGTGCGACCAACTCCCTGCTCACCATGGCCACGCCCTTCCCACTTAAGGTTAGACTTTATCAAACCACTATATTTTTATATTAAAAAAACATTCCAATTTGTATTATGGTCATTTTTTTAAACCTGATACCTGAAAATTACAAATAATCCTTATATGTTATTGAAAAATATATAATCTGTGAAATTTACTGTTTATACAGGTGTTTCTGTATCCTTTTGTTAAGGTATGCTATACAAAATTTACTTCAACATAAAGTGTTTTCAATCCTAATGACTTACTGTAGAAGTTTATTATTACATGTGATAAGCAAATTGTAACATGCAAGTCTACCATATGATTTTATAGTAACATAGACCCCTATTCAGACTTTGTGGAAACAGAATAAAAACATTGCAAATAGAGAGGACTATATTTTTTGTACTTTATTATGTGCATGTTAAAGTTTTTAAAGCAAGTTTTTAATTTAATACCCATCCCCAGGTTATTCTGACAACTAAAATATTCCAGAAATTTGGGTAAAACTTGTCACATGACTCTGACATCATGTGACAGGTCAGATAAAATTCTAGGGTCCCCCTGGCCTATTAGAATGACAGGGGGAGAGCCTGGTAACAGACTCTTTTTCAAGGCACTGCAAGTCTACGTTATAACCACTGCATTTTAAAGGAAAACCTTTTAACAAACTGGAAAAATCCCATGTCTGAAATTCAGAAACATTTAAGACAGTGATTTCCAACCTTTTTATCTTGTGGCACACTAAATAAGATTTTAAATTGCCAAGGCACACCACGAGATCTGGGCAAAAGACATTGGCCCCCACAGGGAAAAAAACAAAACTATTGGCCCAATATAAAAAAACAATGACACTGCTTCCCACAGGTAATAAAAATAAAATACATTGGCCCTTTACATGAAAAGAAGAGACCAGTAAATAACAGTTGTTATTGTTTTTTGGGGGCATCTCTAGATCTGGGGGCACAAGTGAGAACAGCTCAAGGCACACCAGTGTGCCACGGCACAGTTGTTAAAAAACACTGATTTAAGATATGGAAAATTCAACCGGTGCATTTAACTCTAAGTGTTTGCGAATATATATTTTATGGTATGTAGCAAAACTTTTTCCAATAGATAGTTTTGCTGAAAATTTTTCAATAAACTTGAGTATATTCTCATTTTGTTTCCTTATAAGTTACAAAACATATTTTTCATAAAAATAGACTTTATTTTTTCTATATAGCTATATTTCAGTTAATTAGACCTGATTGCTTTATATTTGTATTGATTTATATTTTAAATTTAAGATCTTTTTGATCAGTGGCCTTTATATCTAGATAAACACAGATTACATATTAAAGCTAAACACAGTTGTATTCCTAAAGACAGGGCATGGTGAGGTATCTTTCCCCTAATCCACAGGTCTTCAACCTGTGGCCCTCCAGATGTTGTGGAACTACAAATGCCCTGACAGTTTTGGCATGCTCTTATAGGAAAAAATGTGGCAATGCATGTTGGAACATGTAGTTTCACAACATCTGGAGGGCCATAGGTTGAAGACCCATGCGGCCTAATCCCTCCTGTTTTGCTTCCATTCAACCATAGAGAAACATATCTTAATTTTTTTCTTGGACTTGGGGGGAGAGAGTTTTTATGAAGTCTCCCCAGCTTTCAAGAAATTTATCCTGATTTCTCTCTTTTGTGAGGAAGCCTCTACCCAGTCCATCAAGAAAATATTATACAGTTTCTCCTAAAACAATTTCATGGATGGGGGCTGTGGCTGAATCCACATCTGCAAGATAGTTTTCTTCGCTGCAGCAGATATAGCCAACATCACTTTGTCATTCTAACCCTATCACAAGATTTTATACTTAAAATGGCCCATTGTGCTGGTATTTGGAAATCACTCTGTATATATATTCTAATAAACCTTTCTACCTTCTTCCAAAAGTAGAGAACATCTGGGCAGCTCCACAGACAGTGGACCAAATTTGCCCCATCCAAACCACACTTCAGGAATTTGCTATCATTAGATAGCCCGATTTTATTCTTCCTATTTGGAGATAGATAAGCCCTATGTTAGATCTTTAGGAATAGCTCTGTATACGTAGGCATAGGTATCATTTTACAGATAGATGCCAGATGTGTGTATAAATCGCTCTCCGTTACATCAGGGAATATCTCCGTCCACCTACTTATACTTGTTACCACAACCTTGCCATCAGTCATAGTTCTAAAAAAAGTTATAATAGGAGGACAGGGGCGGATCCAGGATAAAATAACAGGGGGGCACCATGATAAAAGAGGGTTTAGGTGGGAGAGGGGCAGTGTTAGTGGCGCCAGTGTACATGCTAAGAGAGCGGCAGAGAGAGGGTGGGAATGGGATTAAAAATAGGCCCTGACATTTAAAGTATGCAGGCCCACCATGGCGACAAAAGTGAAGGATGTAGTTGTGTGCGCGCCGAAGGCACGCTCCGGAAAAGGGAGTGTGGCCACTCAACAGGGGGCGTGTCCTTGAGTGTAGTGTACCACACCATATACATCTTCTACACATTATGCTACAAAATACTAGACCCCATTATACTTTCCTCTTACACATGATGCCAAATGGAATGAGCCAAAATTCACATAATGCCACACGGATTGAGCCAAAATTTACATAATAACACACGGATTGAGCCAAAATTCACATAATGTCAAATGGATTGAGCCAAAATTCACATAATACCACATAGACTGTGTCAAAATTCACATAATGCCACATGGATTGAGCGAAATTCATAAAATGCCATACGGATTGAGCCAAAATTCACATAGTGCCACATGGATTGAGCCAAAATTCCCATAATGCCACACGGATTGAGCCAAAATTCACATAATGCCACACGGATTGAGCCAGAATTCACATAATGTCACACAGATTAAGCCAAAATTCACAATACGCTTCATAAACAGGGACATTGTCCACCAAAGGCGCGCATTAAATATTTACACCATAATATCCATTACACGTTAAGTTACACACCATTATGTCCATTATGTATTATGCCAAACACCATAATGCCTATTAAAAATTATACTACATAAGTGCTGCTTATCTACATGCTCATTGCCAAGGGTTCCATGCTCATTGCCAGAGGTTCCATGCTCGTTGCCATGTGGGATTACATGCTCATTGCCAAGGGGAATACATGCTCCCGGTAAATGGGGGACAGCCACCGCCAGGCAGAAGTGATAGCCACTGACAGTGGCAGAGCCTCGCTGTATTCAGGGCACTGCAGGTCCCAGCTATTTGAAATAATACCCCTTTCACACCAGAAAATGCATTCCCAGGTTGGCCCTTTTTACACCATCCTAGTCCCTGCATTTAACCGGCTATATATTCGGAACCAACTGACCCATTTACATGAGACAAGTATCATATTGAAGAACTTTTGAGTGGGCTTTGAATGATTTTGTCCAGTGAAACTGGAACGTTTGGCTCCAGAGTAATCTGCCCTCAAAGAACAAGAACAGCCATGAAATTACATTTCAAAAATAAAAAAATCGGTTTACATGCAATATCTCTGGAACCGATTGACTGATATGGACCAGCCTGGTATCATATTGAAGGCCCAGCGATTTGGAATTGAATGAGATCAACCACAAGCTTCTGTGGTTGATGGCAGCCGTCAGAACGGGGTGGGGGTCGGAATTGATGGGTACCATATTATCCTATGGGGAAAAAATGTTACAGCTTTGCCAGGCGATATCTCTGGTTCCTGGGGGGCTAGAGACACGGGGGTGGGCTCGTTGGAAAGCCCTGGTCCTCAGCTACAAAATGAAATGACAGGAGGGCACGTGCCCGGGTGCCCCCCCCATGAATCCGCCACTGTAGGAGGACAGGGCTTTTTCCCCAAAAAATGTGGTTTGAGCAGAAGCCTATCCAATTCATTATCCCAGTCTCTTTCATTTAGGGTTAGGTTGTGCATAATGTTGGGCCTGAATGAATGCGAGGTCTAGTGAAATACTCTCCACAAGTTTCTCCGCTACTTGGCTATAAGTCATGGGCTTTCTCCTCTCCACATCTATTAATTGACCCACTCTGGATACCCCCCTTTCTTTCCAATGATTAAATGGGTACTCTGCTTTCCCTTCCTGGAAGCCGGGATTATTTAAAAAGTATAGAGACTTTAGAGTCAATGCCCAATCTATGGCGGACTACGTACCATGCCGTTCTGGTTGATGTTTAAAGGGGGTTCACTATAGCCCCCAATTCTGCCTCCTGATCCGTTGAATGGAAGAATTCCACCAGGCCTCCTTTTTTGAGGGTCATCATCTCCAAAGTAATATTATTATACTCCCCTCGGTACTTATGTAGTATCTGGGCTGCCGATTTTCTGATTGTATGCCTTACCTTAAGGCATACAATCAGAGGCGATTCAACGGTATTTTCAACAAAATCGCATCGAATCGCATGCGATTCGATGCGACTTTGTATAGGATTCAATGTTAACAAGGTCCTGTTCATTTCCCCACCTTCCAAGTGGGCATAGAGTTGATTTTATAAAGCGTGGCGAGTGCAGTGAGCCACCGAGCCCAAAGCGTGGCGAGCAAAGCGAGGGGACGCAGATTTCTTAAAAAGTATTCTGTGTCCCCTCGCGGGGCTCGCTACGCTCGCCACAGGTTTATATCCAACTCCATGCCCACTTGGATAGTGGGGAAAGGAAAAGGACCCCTTTTTCCCATTGAATTCTATGTTAAAAAGGACTCAGACCATTTTAACATTGAATCCTATGGAGAAATTGGGACCATCGCATCGCATCGCATCGCATACAATTTGGTCGCATGCGATGTGATGCTGCAGATCCGACCCAATTTCTAAAACGGACGCCCAGATACTACATAAGTACCCTCCCCTCTCTCCTAGATCCAATCCTTTATATAACGAAAGTGAGAAGCCAAGCTGTATCTCTCCATATTCAGAAAATTAATTCCTCCTTTTGTTTTAATTTGTTGTAATTTTTGGAGGCATATTCTAGCTTTCTTTCTTTCCCATATAAAATTCCTAAACATTCTATCGATCTCCCTAGTGTCCCGTGGGGACAAGAGAACGGGTAACATCTGGAGAGGATATAGGAGTCTAGGAAATGTAATAATTTTAATTAGGTTTATTCTCCCAATCCAGGATACTGGTAATTTCGCCCAGCCTTCCAGTTCTTTAGCACATTTTTTGATGATGGAACTCACATTCAAATCATAAAGCAGGCTAGCAGGAATCTTCACCCCCAAATAGGAAATACAACTTTTTGCCCATTTCAGTGATATTTCATTGGCCTAAGATGTTTTTTTAACTCCTATTTTCAAATAGAGTGCTTCTAATTTATCTAAATTTATGGTAAACCCGGATGCCCCCTTCCAAATTCCTCCATTTTCTCTAGCAGTACCTTAATCGAGGACTTAGGGTCCGCCACATATAGTATTATGTCAACCGCGAAAGCGCAGATTTTAAATTCCTGCCTCCGCATTTTGACCCCTTTCAGCATCTGCCAATTCTGAAAAAAATGGAACATCGGATCTAGAACAATGTTAAAGAGGATTGGAGAGAGAGGAAACCCCTGCCTGGTGCCTCTCTTCATCACGATTTCCTTACTTTTGTCTCCGTTGATTAGGAGCGTTGTATGTGGATCTTGATAAAGAAAGTGGGTGAAATTTATAAATTTTTCCCCGAACTGTCTTGCCTCTAGCCTTAAAATGGCTCAATAAAATGCCCGGATTGTCCCTATTTCTCTGAAGTATATTAGTTTCAGCTATCGCCATCCTGACCCCTTTTACACTGCAATTTAGATTTCAGTTTCAACACACCCCATCCAAATTTAATTATGCACATGTTACATCTGCCCCATCTGCAGTGCATATGGTTTTGCCCAATTTGAGAACAAATTTGTACTGTGATCAGATCTGAATAAGGCCCTAGCTGTGTACATACTGTAGATAAACTGTTCCGGTTGCTCATCTGCCTATAACAGTTTCCAAAGCCTTTAACTGAAACTGAATTTAATCAATACATACACTACATTATATCAAATCTAATTCACTTATATAAAGATTTATGAAAAGCTGTCTTCTGCACATGCATCTATGTTTTGTTGACAGATAAGAATAGTTATTGTTATTACTGTACATGTGTATTTTTGCTTCCAGTTAAATACTTGAAATTGTTGCGCGTATGCATCTTGTACAATTTATTATAGCTCCCATCTCTTAGACTTGCACATTTCTTTTAATAAAATTGTCAGAAATATGATAACCTAGTCCTGTAAATCAGCTCTGTGCCAAAGTACTTGTTTGCTCTCAAATCATGAGATTTATTTTCCCGTGACACATTCCATCTAAGCAGTCATAAAGTCTGCTCTCTACAACTGCTCACAAATCAGTTTCTCACAAAGATTCCCTAAATAAAGAAAAAAAAGATATATCTAGATGTTTGATTTCAATTCCTTGTACCATCTACAAACAAAATAAGGAGGGTGCTTTTGACAGTATCCAACAGTATATACTGTACATGCACAGATTACAAATAAATCGCCAGATGCTGATACACAGAATTTTGTATTTCCAGAAAGTAGGATGTCTATCTTACTATGTAGGCTAGTATGATTCTTCCACGTACACATGTTCACACCTGACAAGATAGGCAATGGAAGAAGTGGGCTGTTGTAGGCCAAGTATACTAAAAACATTTTTGTGAAAATGTGGCTCATCCAGACATGAAGAAACACACATATTGCCTGTTAGGAGGCATATATTTTACCCCTGCTAACAGGCAGGTGCGATTACATACTGATGTGTATAAATTCGCATATATGCTGCTAATGCAATGGTGGAGATACTACCTCTGCATCAGCCCCAACTGCTTGCTTGGTGTGTGGACCAGCAAACCTTCTGTGCTACCAAACAATTAGGCAGATGGCCTAGCACCCATACTAAGAATTCCCACACGGTCTAATGTCTGTACTTCACATAGCCATTGGGCTTGTCACCTGTACTACCAATACCCTTGAGGTTTATTGCCCCAGTTTATTGGCCACACTATTAATGGCCCTGGGCCTAGCACCCCACCTATTAGTGGACCCAGTTCTAGAGCCTGAACACCTTAGTGACCAAAGGGGCGTACAGTAGATGTCAGTGGTTGGAGTTTACTGCTTCTTCTGTACCCTGTTCATAGGAAAAAGCTATGATAGTGAGCTTCCTACAGCTCATTTGCTTTCCTCAACCATGGCTTGCGCCAGTCCTCAACTTTTCCCTCACATTCTGCCAAAACTCCTTTGCTCTCAGCATTTAATGTTCAAGTACTGAAACATCTGTAAGCACTGAAATATTGAGCTTTAGCATAAAGAAACAGCCATATCTCCATCAATGCAAATCAGACCCATTTTATGTATTTGATCAGACCCCACCAAATCTAAGGGGAGTGAACTGCATGGAATGGAATAGTAATACATTACTTTCCTTTCAATGCACATTTCATTATCTGAGTGTGTTCCTGTGTATCAAAATATGGTCTTATCTAATAGAGGAAGTACTGTTACAGAAAATCAATACAAAGTACTCCAGGGCATTACCCTGAATTTTCAAAACCAATAGCAAGGCTTGGCAATGCTGGTGAACCATTACTGAGAATACACTCAGATCTCTTTCAGTTACACACGGGCTACAGTTTTAGCTATAGTTAAATACCTGTAAGTGGATCCAACATATAGAAGGTAGATCTTTGCCAGACTCATAGAAATATCATAAACTACTGGCATTACATTACATATGATATATAAATATTTTGATTATCCACTGAGATATCATCCTAGTGCCGTACATAGTAGCATCACCATTATCTGGTGTTATTCCTCTCAGCAGCACTACCACTTTTGTTTTAACTGTGAATGTGGAATCTAATGCAAAAATTGTGGAGGCTGTAATCCCACAAACCAACAGGGCTGTAATCCCACAAACCAACAGCCCTGGGCACTGCTAAAGCAACAGGTTTCACTTTCCATATCCAATCCTTTAATAGTTTAATGTGAATAAAATACACCTTCATCTTTGTTTAAGGTCTTACGTACCACTCTGTCTACATGGGGCTTAGGCCCCTGATAGTTTTGGGTTCCTAGTTATCCACCCAAATAACATTATTATTTGCTTTCACTATATTTTCTTGTGTATTTTCCTCTGTTAACTTTTTGTCTAAAAATTATACCTTCCAGTTTTCACAAACAAATCTGAACATTGTAATATGTTGTACATAAAGCCATATAAAGCCACTTGTATTTTAGATTGCATTCCTTTACAATTTGTTCATTTGGCTTTCTTATAGAAAATTTCCATTAATAGGAATATTAACATATTTCATGAGTGCCACCCAAGAAAAACCTGGCTTCCAAAACATATTTTTTTCTTTTTAGGAAGAATTTCAATTGCATTACCCAATTACCCATCTACAAATATGCATTAATGTATTATTTATTAGTCATGCAGTACTTTTAGTCAGTTTCACCAACTGTCGTTCCATATGGATTAAAAGCCCCAAGTCCTGTTCTTCTTAACTATTTGTAGGATAATCAAACAGGTCAGGGTTAACACTTATGATATCTTTCTTTAATTATAGTTAGAATATTTGCCTTCTATACAATATGAAATTACACTTAAAACTCCTTTATTTAAACAAAATAAAAGCTTACAAAATCAAAAAAGAGTTTTTTTATCAGTCAGTGTTGCAAAGCCTTAGTATTTCTGTTGATTTTAACTTACTCCTATGTCCTCACAGTAATTCAATATGAGTGAATTCCAAATGCAACCATAATCTGGAGTGAAATCTGAAAAACAAAACTTTTAGACATTGATACTTCTAAATTTACAGCTAGTTGAAATGTTTGTGATTATAAAGAGTGGAAATGTCTCACCTTTTTCTTCCTGCAGTTAAGAATACCGTACAGAAATGAGCTTCACAAATTGTCTGAAACAGAATGTCAAAAGTTAATTTTAAAGTGCAGATGCAATATGCAAATTAACTCTGTAAGTCTACCACAACAGCATTTTATTAAAGTTAATCCGGCTCTACATGTCAGGGAGGAAAATGTGGCAGGTGCTATATTTTGAATGCCCAGTGTTATCTTTTTTAATATCTCTCAATTGTAGCATGTAATATATTTATCAGCTTGATGTTTTTTTATAATAAAAAAGTCTTTGCTGATTTGTGCACAGATGGGGGTCTGGCAAGCTGTCTGACATTAAGACCTTATTTGATGCTTATGGAAACATAGAAATATAGTATTAATAGAAACATAGAAATACACAATGGGTACCAGTCGCTCATAATTACTTAATAACATTGAATTAATTTACATAATAACATTTTAAATATTTAATAATATTTGAACAGAACTATCATATATCATTTCATTTATCTGGCTGTATTTATTTACTATGCTCTAAATCAGGCATGTCCAATGTTGGCCCTCCAGATGTTGTGAAACTACACATCCCAGCATGCTTTGCAATAGTTTTAGCATTCTCGAATAGCAAAACTGTGGCAAAGCATGCTGGGATGTGTAGTTTCACAACATTTGGAGGGCCAACGTTGGACATGCCTGCTCTAGATGATTCAAAGGAAAGTACCTTTGCAACATTATTTGTTTTCATAGCAAAAACACAGCATTCATACAGTATATCATAATAAATATATAATAAATGAAAAGGAACAGGTTTAGACATGAATGCATAACAAATAATTGGAACAAGAGGTACTGTATGATATAGCCTAGGACAGCCCCAGATAATTACTTAAACATTGTAAAGCAGATTCAAAGCGGGTGCCGGATGACTCACCGACAGTTGGGATTCTGATGGTCATTTCCCCAAAATCGGAATCCGAACTGTTAGAAGCCCAAAAATCAAAACCTAGCCTTACAGGGGTATTGTTCCTCATGGGGATCCACGACCCCCATAGAGGGAGAATAGAATAGGTGGCAAGTGCAGCTTGCCTCCAAGCCTGATGTGTGAGTCTCAGCCCAGGGTGACACAAGTGAGCCTTTACCAAAAAGCTCAAAAATGCATATATCAGAAAATAATAAAGTGTAACCCACTAGCGAAAAACACAAAACATGCAGAAACTCTCACAATATTATGTATGGTTCGATCTCAGGATTCTTTATCTGAAAAGCTCAAACAGAAAAAAAACATATAGGCCGATATGTAATAGGGTGCGATTTTTAGACTTTTGCGATTTTTGGTCAAAATTGACCAAAATCGCATTTTTTCTAAAAATCGCACATGTAATAGGATGCGAGTCGCGGTAAAAATCGCATTTTTTACCGCGAAATCGCACATTTTAAAGATGCGATTTTCAGGCACACTGAAAATCGCATCCAGATGTTTTCCCATAGTAAACTATAGAACTCGCATATGTAATAGGATGCGAGTTCTAAAGTCGCATATGGGAGCTTCAAAAAAATCGAAAAAAAATAGACCAGCTTCTGACTGGCGATTTAGGCAAAAACATGCACAGATCATTGAGATCTGTGCATGCTTCTGCTGTAAAAAAATAGTTAAAAAAGAAATTTAAATAAAAAACTGGCGTGCGGTCCCCCTCCTAAGCATTACCAGCCCCGGGCTCAAAAAGCCGGTGCTGGTATCATAAAATCAGAGGGACAAACAAATAGGGGTCCCCTTGATTTAATGAAACCAGCACCAGGCTCAAGGTCCGGCACTGGTTCCCAAAATACGGGGGACAAAATGACTAGGGGTCCCCCGTATTTAAAGAACCAGCACCGGACCCAAACAGCCAGCAGGGTAATGCCACAGCCGGGGGGAGACTTTTTATACAAGTCCCCCCGGCCAAAGCATTCAGCCCTGTGGCTGGTCAGCATGGGCAGGGGTCCTGGGGAAGTGGGGACCCCCCCAAAGAAGAGTTCCCCCCCTCCAGAACTTACCTGCCCATGCTGAAGCCCGGGGCTGTCCTCCATGCCCCTGGGCTGTGGGCATGGAGCTGATTTTGTGTAAAATCAAGTTAAATCTATTGTTTTCAACAGTGGTACTACAAGTGCCAGCAAGCCTCCCCTGCAAGCTGGGACTTGGAGAACCACAAGTCCCAGCCTGCAGGGCATTAAAGGGCCCGCTGTAACTTGTAGTTCTACTGTTAAAAAAATAGTACACAAAACACACACTGACACACATTTTAAATAAAAGTTTAATACACACATCACACACACACTCATACTTACCTATCTTTATCCCGTCGGTAGGTCGCTGGCTCTGGTGTCGGCGGCTCCGGTGTCGGCGGCTCCGTGTCGGCGGCTCCGGGCTCGGCGTCCTGTCCGACGATAATCCATGTTGGACCTGTGGAAGTAAATCCTACTCACCAGGTCCACCATGGATGGTCTTCTGTCTTCTCTTCTCTCTTCTTCTTTATCTTCAAGCTCTTGCGGCTCCGGCAGCTCCATTCGGCAATATGATGAAAGGCGCTGGAGATGTTTGATCTTCAGCGCCTAACATCAGAATGATTCTATTGGCTGCTCAGCAGCCAATGAGAAGCGCCGCTGGGAGCAGCCAATAGAATCATTCTAAGCACCGGCGTTGAAGAGGCAACATGTCTCCGCAGAGATGTTGCCTCTTCAACGCCGGTGCTTTTCACATATTACACTCACATAGGATGTGTTTAGTAAGCATATATCACACATTTCCTTCACTGGATGCAGGTTCTTCCTTGTTTCCTAAAGAGGGCACAATAGGAATATAATAGGGCAAATATTGTTTTAATCTTTAAAATAAAACAATTTATGATAAAAAGAAGTTGAGAGCATTTTACCCATAAGGGTAACGGATTCTGGTGACACCTTGGGTAGGTCAGGTTTGACAGGAGCAGACCAGCTAAAACCAGATGTAGAATTTCCCCCTCCTCAACATCCCAGGGTCCGTTCGGTGGTGGAATCCCTACATATGCAAGCTGCACTATAATAAATATGCAGCCTCTCGAATTTAAAAAAAAAATTGCAAGTTTTTGCAAATTTGATAGGATGATATTGAATTGGATAGTAAGTCTTTTTCCCACACATGTTCATGAAATTCTTTGGGGAAAATTCTCCTATAATGTTGAGAAATCTTTGATCCCAACTAGTAGAAAGACCAAGTAGGGAATTTTGTATGGTTCCATAACAGGTTAAGTTTCTTCCAACTCTCTAAAGAAAATGGTTAGCAATAAAGTAGTGTCTGAAGATTAGAAGCAAATACCATTGTTTTGTTTTACATGGCACATCTTCTATGTCTAACCAATACTTAAACTGGACCCACATACTGGGACATGGTATGGTTTAGTTGCAAGGCTTGAATGTATCTCTGGAAAATGGGAAGACCCATTGCACACATTGGGATGTGTTTTGTTTACAAATCAGGTGGAATTTTGAATTTACATATGGCATAGGAGCATATTCAATTGGCTATTAGATTTTTTTTCTACAAAGGAGCATATTTCATTGGCTATTAGATTTTTTTTTCCACAAAGGAGCATAATTCATTGGCTATTAGATTTTTTTCCACAAAGGAGCATATTTCATTGGCTATTAGATTTTTGCCACAAAAACACACAGCTATTATAACATATGTTATATACAAATAAAAAAAAATGGAAAAATATATTTTTTCATTCACAACCCACGGGAAAACTGGGAAAAGCAACCTGCTCACTGCACTGTATGTAATAAACTGTAAATAAATAAATAAATAAAAAATAAAGATGCCCCTTCTTGGTGATACTTTTAATAAACCTCTCATAACAGATCTATTTCATTACAAATGTTAGTTTTATTATAATCAGATATTGTGCAATACCACTCTAAAATACAGAGACATACAGTATAGGCTAACTGGACACAAATCAAAACGCAAATAGTAGGGTTACCACCTAGTCCCTTTAATTCCGGACACATGTTAATTACACAGGTTCTGTGGCAGTTTAAAATCAGGTGAAGTGGAGTCTTGAAGTCAGCCAGCCACAGAACCTGTGTAATTAATATGTGTCCGGAATTAAAGGGACTAGGTGGTAACCCTAGCAAATAGCAAGTTTTAGCACAGGCTCATTTGTGAATTACAATTTCATTTTGTGAATCTCTAGCCAATTCTGAGTTGGAGGGATCATGGCCAGATTTCAGTTCATAAAATGAGTATTTTGGGATAGGAACTGGGCAGCTACAATGCAATTGTACAGAACTGTTTTGTCTTGTGGGAGTGTCATGGAAGTGTTGTGATCAAATAGCTAGAGTTCCATGCTTATTGAGTTGTGCTTATGGAGAAGGCATGTTTCCTTCTTATCTCTTGCATTTAGCATGGGGCAAGAAAGCTAGATACAGTAACAATGAAATGTGAGGAGACATCTTACAAGGTAATTTTGTTGACTCTGAGTGGTGTCTGTTGTCAGAGATATTATGGGTGTAGGGGAAAGCGAGTGCTGTAAGATGATTGATAAAGCGGGTGTTCTGTGAAGTGATTAATGAAATGGATGTGATATGAGAGGTAGAAATTTGGACCTTGTTGGATGTTGCCCTATTGATGCTGGTTGTTACAGAGTTCCACATTTATAGGTAAAACACTGAGCATCACATATTTGCATCTAACAGTACCCATTAGCAAGAAGAGCTATGATAAGATCACGAAGGTCAAATAAAGAAATTGATTTGTTCCAGAGAAGACTCTGCATTACTCTGTTGAACTAAGCTAACACACATTCTTCTAGCATCACAAGTACAATCCTGATAAATCCTGTGCACCTGGCCTGTCATGTCTGGTCTTCAGTTTCCATGTTCTTAAGTAGTCCACAAAAAACAGAGAAGGAGTTTGAGCGCTGATTGTCTAATTTCGCACTGCAGCAGCTCCCAATAAAAGGGGGATTACCAACCCCTTTAAGATATGAGATACAAGAAAAAAGACAATGGAGCTGCGCTTTGCAAAATCACGTACAATTTATTAAAAAAATACTAAAAATAAAACACAATCAATTTCATGTAATTTGAATATAGTGGCCACTGTGACAAACAAGACGAACACACACACAACAATGCTCTGTTTAGACTGTTAGTAAATTATTTAGAACTGTGTTCAACTTGTTAGTCCATAGCATTAGTAAAAAAAAACGGTAAGTATTGCTTTAAAAACTTGCAATTATTAGAAATAACTGTCCCCCACTCATGTGCACATGTTAGTGTAATAACTCACTTATTTTTGAGGGTTTTATCCTTTCAAAAAAGGTGGGGATCCGGCTCTTGATACTTAGGAGTTGGTAGGACCAGATGATTTTAGCAGTTCACTGCGGTCACTAAGTATATAACTCCCATAGGACTGTATCCAGTTGCCACAAAGCTGTCCCGTCGCCCTCTACGCGTTTCTCCGCCTTCTGGTATCAGCAGCTTCCTCAGGAGGTGATTGCAGCTTCTCCCATATTGCTGCCCTTTTATACTGCTCACTTCCGGTCCGCGTCTTCGCGCGGTTTACCGGTTCAGGCCTCGTTTTCGCATTATACATCTGCAATCGTCATGCGTGTCGTTTGACAATCTCGCGGTGTTCATGGGGGGTTGTGTGTGCGCAGTGTACATACGTACCATTATGCGCGTCACGCTTCTGTTGTTACCTCCTCTCACGAGATTTCTAGAGATCTTACTCATAGATAGAGACTGCGTGTCACAGTATTGACTTTCTGCGTTCCAAAGAATAGGAAGTTCATTTTGGCCCGATTGTAATGCATTTCTCTGTATGGGTGATACTTAGAGCTGCATATCAGAGTAACTGGTGCTTTTATTGTATATATATTTTATATTTGAGCATATTCAGAGCACTTAGTATACATATATAGGACAAACATATAAACATATAGCATTATAAAATATATAGCATTATAAAATATATTATTATTATAGAGCAAGATACGCAAAATAAATTAAAAAATAAAAAAACTAAAAAAGATTTAGGAAAAGGGGAAAATTCTTATTTTACCATGACAATGATATATACATGTAATTGTATGGAATTCCTAGCCTTCCACATAAGCATGAAGTTATTCATTTTAATTTCCACATGCATATATAGAGTCCATATTCCCTTTTAATGTTTATATGTTTGTCCTATATATGTATACTAAGTGCTCTGAATATGCTCAAATATAAAATATATATACAATAAAAGCACCAGTTACTCTGATATGCAGCTCTAAGTATCACCCATACAGAGAAATGCATTACAATCGGGCCAAAATGAACTTCCTATTCTTTGGAACGCAGAAAGTCAATACTGTGACACGCAGTCTCTATCTATGAGTAAGATCTCTAGAAATCTCGTGAGAGGAGGTAACAACAGAAGCGTGACGCGCATAATGGTACGTATGTACACTGCGCACACACAACCCCCCATGAACACCGCGAGATTGTCAAACGACACGCATGATGATTGCGGATGTATAATGCGAAAACGAGGCCTGAACCGGTAAACCGCGCGAAGACGCGGACCGGTAGTGAGCAGAATAAAAGGGCAGCAATATGGGAGAAGCTGCAATCACCTCCTGAGGAAGCCGCTGATACCAGAAGGCGGAGAAACGCGTAGAGGGCGACGGGACAGCTTTGTGGCAACTGGATACAGTCCTATGGGAGTTATATACTTAGTGACCGCAGTGAACTGCTAAAATCATCTGGTCCTACCAACTCCTAAGTATCAAGAGCCGGATCCCCACCTTTTTTGAAAGGATAAAACCCTCAAAAATAAGTGAGTTATTCCACTGGCATGTGCACATGAGTGGGGGACAGTTATTTCTAATAATTGCAAGTTTTTAAAGCAATACTTACCGTTTTTTTTACTAATGCTATGGACTAACAAGTTGAACACAGTTCTAAATAATTTACTAACAGTCTAAACAGAGCATTGTTGTGTGTGTGTTCGTCTTGTTTGTCACAGTGGCCACTATATTCAAATTACATGAAATTGATTGTGTTTTATTTTTAGTATTTTTTTAATAAATTGTACGTGATTTTGCAAAGCGCAGCTCCATTGTCTTTTTTCTTGTATCTTAAGTAGTCCAGCCTGCAACAGCCAAACTGCAATCAGGCTTTCCTGAGAGACTGTGAGTACTACTAATTAACACCTGTGGAATTTCTAGCTGTGTCAGATCTACTGCAGCCATTATCTCCTTAGTTACCTGCTGGATGAAATCATGCAAGTTTCTTGCTTCACACTCAGAATCTGTTCCAGTTTTTACAATTCCCATTTGCCTTGCTGTCCAATCAGTGCAACCCAATGGGTTTATGTTTCCAGATCTAAATAGCAGTCATTGCTTGTGCATTGTCACTTATCAGCTCTGATGCTGCGAGATCTTCCAGGTTTCCAGTGCCTTCCAGTCTGCAGACCTCACCTGTTCCTGTCCGCACCTGTGTCCATGCACCACTGCCTGCTTCATCCCACAGTCTGCTGTATTCCTCCAGTGTTTCCGGACCAGTCCTCTGAACAGTCTCCGGTACAAGTCACCCATACTTCACTACCTGCTTCATCCCACTGTCTGCTGTATTCCTCCAGTGTCTCCAGTCCAGTCCTCTGGTCAAGCCTCAGTGTTCTTCTACAGCCTTAAAGCCGCAGTATTGTTTCTACAATCTTCAAATTGCAGTCTTCTTTGCCACAGTCTTCAAAGTCACAGTCTTGTTTTTAGTCTCCAAGTCGCAATCTTCTTTGCCACAGTCTTCAAGCCACAGTTCTTATTTCTACAGTCTTCAAAGCCACAGTTCTTGTTTCGACAGCGTTAAAGCCACAGTCTTCATTTCTTCAGAGTTAAAGCCACAGTCTTTATTTCCACAGAGTTAAAGTCACAGTCTTCAATACTTCAGCCTCAAAGCAACAGTCTATTACTCTTCATCCACAGTCTACTACCTTATCTCAAGTATTCACCTTTTTTCTTATATTCATCTCTTTTTTAAGTAATTACCTGTGCAGTCATTACCATTAAGTGAATAAAGTTCCTTCATCTTATCTTATTGCATCTGTGTACTCTTTCTATTGTTATTGAGCTAACATTGCTGACCACCTAGGTCATGCCTGGGTCCACCAGAATCATCTGATTCAGTCAGCAGACCACATCAGATTTGATCACTATACTAATCAGACAACAGGGATCAGAGCAGGAACACATGATCAGCTAACTGGTGCTCACAAATCAAAGGTCCCTGGGTGC
The DNA here is from genome assembly GCF_055691185.1 of Crinia signifera. Classification (NCBI taxonomy): domain Eukaryota; kingdom Metazoa; phylum Chordata; class Amphibia; order Anura; family Myobatrachidae; genus Crinia; species Crinia signifera. Next base: position 182,326,741 of record NC_139219.1, read on the forward strand.
AGATAACTGGGATTTTTCATTTTTTTGAACCCTTTTTACAATATGATTAGCCTGTGGTCTGCCATCATACTGAGCCAGTGTGAGTGAAATTGGGGGAAGCTCTCATAACACCATCTGAAGATGGCATTATTATCACAAGTCTCCCTCTTCTATTTTTTTACAGTTAGATTTGAGTAAATTTGAATAGTAGATTGCATATCCCATTACAAGTATGAGCAATGCAATCTGCTTGATAAAAAATCTAAATACTCCTCCAATACCCATTAGTACATTTAGGAGAAACAAAAATTGTGTGTGAAAACACCAATTTTCACATTAATTTAGTAAAAATTAAATTGAGGAATATGCCCATAATTCATTGATGGTTTGAGGAATGTAAACATTTGTATTGTAAAGCATATGTCAGTGCAATTTCTGTCAAAAGATCTTAAACAAGACGGGCGTACATAAGTCTTAGCACTGCCAGAGACTACATGAAAAGCTCAATAATAGAAATTTGGAGAGTCAGACATAATGTTTATTAGAGGAGAAGGATAACATACTGTATTTATTTGAGATAAAATGTGGTTACAATAAAAGTTACTAAGTATGTGGATCATTTTGCTTTTCAGAGGTAATCTGAAACTTTATTCTGGTTGGAACCATTACTGGCAGTGTTCTCAGTAAAACATTACTGGAAATTATTTAAAATCTGGCTACCATTTTGTTATTATAGCACTACTAAGAAAAGCACAATGCTGCCACAATAGCTATACATGTGTGTGGCCCTTTCCTTATAACTCAAGGTTTATAAATACCCATGATGACACTGGAAAAATCTGACAGCAGATCTTTATCAGTTAAGTACAACATGTTCATTATTTTGTTTTAGCAATAGACCTTCTCTGCTAATATGATAGGAACTAGTGTCATAGATAGGAGAAATCAAATTCCAGGCAATAAACATGCTAATTAAGCTACTTTTCATGCTAGAAGCCTGGAACTTGATAAATAACATCCTATTTTGTATAGTGTTTTAGATTACAATAATACAAAATATGGTAATTTGATAATTGAAAATGCACTCTCTAAACATTGTAGAGGCAGTGCAATACATGGAAAGATGAGTATATTTGAATTTAGATTAGAAAGACATATTGCCTCATTAAAAGTTTGACAATAATATAGTTGTAGGAATTGTATTCCAAATGCAAATGTTGATTCGGTACTTATGTATTATCTGGGCTCCAGTGTTAAATGCACCCCATTTTTTCATATCCCTACTATCCAACTACGCATGGAGTTGATTTTATATAGTGTGGCGAGCGCAGCGAGCCACCGTGCCCGAAGCGTGGCGAGCGCAGCGAGCCCTGCGAGGGGACGCGGTCTCATAAGAAAAACGGGAGCCCAGATATTACATAAGTACCGTTGATTCTTATGGTTCTAATTGGTTATATAGAACAGAGCATTAATGGTTAACATTTGGCTATGTGGAAAGTGAAAATTTTCAGCTGGACAATGGCATGAACTAAAGAATCAACATGAAAATAATATTAACATATATCCAGTTAAATGTATGCTCATTTGTGGGATGTTCCTTAGATGTTTTTGCACAGCACATGTGTAAACATGTATACACAATGTAGCTTATGTTGATTCTTTAACAACTATGGGGGTGTTATTGTAACTGTCATGTACTGTTACATAGGATTTTTACATTAGCAGTGTTCACTGAGGGAGTGCTTATGGTGTGAAAAGAGACAGCCCACAAAGATTCAAATTACTCAGCATACAATCACAAATGAATAAATAGTTCCATGCACTTAACACAGGAGCAATTACAGCTGATTTGTATTCAACTCTGTATGATATTATTATGACTTATAGCTGATGTTTCAGAGATTGCTGTTAAATGTGGCATGTCTACTGATTTCTAAGGTATTACATTAGACTTTAATGTTACTTGAGACTTTTATGTTACTTGAGGATGGGGTAAACTAGGATTTTCTATGAAAATCATTGTCATTAAAATATAATTTTTTTCTTAACTCCCTTGTCTGAGCTGTACATACAGTAAAGAGTTTCCTTATTCCCTTGAGGCATGTCTGGCTTTACCATTGGGCAGCTTTAGGCAACTGACTAGGGCACTGGGTTCTGGGAGGGGGGACTATAACAAGTCTGCCTATCACAAATTAGGGATGCCTATTAGGAAGACATCATTGTCCTTAATGCAGGTGATGGCTGTGGAACTCTCCAATATGCCACTGCATGCTTTCACTTTGGAAACTAGAAAGTGGGTATTGGTTGCATTATGGGGTGGGGGAGGTCCAATAGGTTTTAGTTTTGCATAGGGTTCTGAGAAGCCTTACACTGGCTCTGACTAGAAGGGGGGGGGAATCACATTTCAGAGTTGACCAAACTCTACCCAATTGTCATAGTAGTAGGCAAGATTTTTAAAGGATGATCAGGGCTATGCTATGCTGATGGTGCTTTTTCACACTTTTGATTCTAGCGGCCACCATCTTGTTGAAGCCCATTTTAGAAAACATTGGGTGCACCACAACCAAAATGCTCTGCCCCTTTGGGCATCTTCCTCTCTAATCAGGTTCCATATTTAAACCCCTCTCACATGTCAGGGAAATGTTCATGTTTGCACTAGTGTTAGATATCCTGGCTGCCCACAATATAGTGCTGTGGGCTTCCATCCTCCTGTGGATACTCTGCTGTATTCACAAATTCACAAGGTACTTCCTTTTTTACATTCCTCTTGTAAATAATCTGCTGCTTACTTCTGTGGTTACTCTGCTGCTGTCTCAAGTCATCTTTACTTTGCCAGTATACTCTGTCCAGCCATATCCTACAGATATCCCCTGCAGTATAAGCTGATTTGCAGTACTCATTGCCAAGCAGCAGCTAATAAGGCCAATAGGATAATAGACTGTATAAAAAGGTGTATAGCATGGGTCCTCAAACTGCGGCCCTCCAGATGTTGTGAAACTACAAATCCCAGCATGCCTTGCCACAGTTTTGCTATAAGGGAGTGTTAAAACTGTGGCAAGGTATGCTGGGATTTGTAGTTTCACAACATCTGGAGGGCCGCAGTTTGAGGACCCATGGTGTATAGAATCAAGGGACGACACTATATTTGTGCTGCTCTTTAAGACACTAGTTTGGCCTCATCTTGACAATACATAAAAAGATTTTTCTCAGCTCTACTGCGCTTTCAAATCCACTGCCTGGTTTCTTATCCAAGGAGTACCACTCCTTCATATACAAAACAAGAAAGAAATATGGACAATAACCCGGCGCTGATTTGAATGGTGGGTCATAGTGTTATGGGTAAGTATCCTCTCTGTTTTCCATAGGGTTTACTAGAATTCCAGAGGGTTCCTTATTGAACCACACTGACCTGAGTGTCGGTCTCTATGTACACATAGCGTTATCTTTATCCAATTTCTCTTATTTCACCAATTAATCCATGTACAGTATATTTAGTAACGTAAATGACCATGGGACTGGTCCCTAAATTCACCTAAAGGTATCTTTGAGTTGAGTGTATCTTCCAATATATCCCAACACCAACAAGTGGTACACACTATTCACATTAGGAAACCGACTGACCTGTATAAAGGTCCCTATGTTCCCCTAGCGTTTCCTTTAACTCTTCAATCCTCCTTGAATCAAGATATGGGCGATAGCAGTATTTTCTCCAAAAAGTAATTATTCTTTACTATGACTTTACTTGGACCTATTTATCTACAGTCTAGTATTTTTTTATTATTTGTATTTTATCAACCTTTCTCCCTGAATTTTGCACTTCAGGGGGCTGATATCTGTGGAAACTTTTCAAACACCAATACTCCATTAGCTCTACTGTCTCTGGGTTTTTCAAGTGTGTGTTGACATTTAGGGGGGAATTTACTAAAGGAAATTTGTAAAAAATAGGTGTATTTGTATCCAGAAATACACTTATTTTTGACATTTACAATCCTGAAAATACGGCAATTGATGTGCTATCGATACGAATACGAATTGCCATATTTTCGGGATAGTAAATGTCAAAAATAAGTATATTTCTGGATACAAATACACCTATTTTTTTTACAAATTTCCTTTAGAAAATTCCCCCCTTACCCTTAATGTCTATGTTATCCACTTCTTGCCATGGGTGGGATTGGTGGTTATATATGTGTCTTGTTTGTTATTTAAGATATAAATAACCTTTCTGCTATCATGATTGTAAAATACTTTAAAGCATTCGAATGTTGCAGACTTTTTGGATAATCTATTATTTGTAGGTCAGATGGGCATTAGTGTTGACATGTTGCTTTCAACTCAGACATTGTTTGATGAGTTGGAGATGCATGATAAGTTATAACAGGTCAGATTTTGTTTATCTTGGTTTAGAAATCAATACACAAGCTGTTTGCTGTCATTTTCCAGCAATTGCTAATTGCTGGGAAGATTTCAGGAAAAAACTTACTGAATGTTAATGCCAGAAAAGCATTTACCCTGGTTGGATGCCAGGGAAAAAAACTTAGAGCATTGTGTTGCTTGGGTTTTACTACAGTAGCTGTTATTTAACATTGGTTCAATATATTGTATCTGAATTTTTGTTCCTGTCCCAAAAAGCTGTAATGTTATGAATCTTCATGACTCTTGATCAATTGCATTCACACTATTTATTATGAAATGTTTTTTAAAAACCTATGCTATCAGATATCAAATGTAGTCTGCCAGCTGACTATGACATTCATCAGCTCGCCTATAGAGAGAATTGGTTGTATGAGGGTAAATTGCTTATGGTAGTCACTTTTTCCCTCAGCCATCTATAATTGCCATTTTAAACCAGACTTTTGGCATGAAAACAGTGCTTATTGGGAGCCTATTCAGGCACTCCTTTTCACTATAAGTGTTGTTTCTTCCCAGAAGGAGGAACCTCAGCTTATTCTACGTGGTTGGGCCCTGCTATACTATCGTAATAAGGTATGGGCTGCATTGCATCATGAGCTTACATCTCACAAAAGTACTATTTAGTGTTTGTTTGACTTTTTTGCCTTCTTTTTTTCTTTTGTGTATGCATTTGATTAGAAAATAACACCCGTGACCTTTAACTCCAACACCAAGGTGCATATTGTTATTTCAATTTACAACATGTTGTTATTCAAATCATATACTTAAGGTCACTCGTATGCCTCTCAAATATTAGTAGCTTTAGGTAGTTGAAGGCTTTATATAATCCTGATGCTACATAAATTATTAACTACTGTAGGTATTAACTAGGTAGGCAGACATTTAATGGAAATTACAGGTTATAGTTCTCTTTTAATTGACAATATATATTTTTTTATTTGCTAATCAGTTGTCAATTAGGGGTGGGGCTTGGGTCTTTACTTAAGTGGCTTGAATTCTGCAACCTAATTCTATTTAAAGTAATTTCAGATATTTATCCTAGATATCATAATTAGACAAACTCTGCAACCAAAAAGATAGCAATTTAAAGGGTTTGCAAATTGAGTTAGCAGATTACAGAGTTAAATGTCTCTTAAGGCCCCCATACACTAGGGTGACTTGTCCTGAGGACAAGTCGCCCCCGACTTCCCCCTGAGCTTCCCCGGCAGCTCCCCGGGGGAGCTTGATAAGATTGGCACTTGATGTGCCATTTTTTACATCATTTGATAAATCGTCTCGATTTATCACATGTAAACCCGGGGAGCGGGGGGGGGGCTGAAGAACAGAGCTGCTGGTGGGGGGTGCTGCTAAGGCAGCGTGCAAGGGACGCTGTGGGGGACAGTGACAGAGCCGGGCAGGGGGAGGCGGGAGCTGTCAGTGCTGGAAAAAAAAGCCCATACAATGAATGGGCAGCCTGTGATTGGCTGAGCGCTCTCTCAGCCAATTGCTGACTGGCTGAGAGAGTGCTCAGCCAATCACAGGCTGCCCATTCATTGTATGGGCTTTTTTTCCAGCGCTGACAGCTTTTCCTGCCCGGCTCTTGTACTGCCAACTCTGTGTCCCCCGCAGCGCCCCCTGTCTTACTAGCAGCGCCCCCCCCCCGCATTGACGGCTCCCGGGTCCCTGCGGAGGTAGTGCAGGCGGGGACCACAGGCGTCGCAGAGCAGAGACCGTCGGCGCGGCGGGAGAATAGAAAGAAATCTTATTCAAAAGACCGGGCGGGCACTGAGCTCAGCCAATCAGCGGCCGCCCGGTCTTTTGAATAGGATTTCTTCCTATTCTCCCGCTGCGCCGACGGTCTCTGCTCTGCGACGCCTGCGGTCCCCGCCTGCACTACCTCCGCCGGGAGCCGTCAATGCGGGGGGGGCGCTGCTGGGGGCTGTATACAAAGATATATCGGATCTGAACATCGTGGGTGCTAAAAAGCACCCATGATGGCTCAGATTCCGATATATCTTATGTTCTGCAGTTCCGACGCCGTGATCCGATCCGATGCGCACGGGACCGCGCATCAGATCAGATGTAAAATACATGCGATTTTGGGCCGATTTCACCCGATTTATCTGCCCGAAGGGCCGAAATCGGATGAAATAGGCCGAAAATCGCATAGTGTATGGGGGCCTTTAGAAAATGTCCATCGTATAGACTGCTGTAAAAACATACTGTTTAGGGTAACACATTTTATACAGTAGATTGCAAAAAATTTTCATGTAAGCCTGGTTATAATAAACTCTTTTATTCCCAAAGTACTAAATTTATAGGGAACGGTAATTTTAGACTAAGGTAACATACTTTATTTATGTAAAAAGTATGGATTTTTCCCAAAGTACTTTTTATATCGATAGTGAAGAAGTTAATCTAAAATTTTATTTTGGCTAAACAAATGGTTGCAATTAAAACAAGCATTTGGGCATAGCAAGTCTTTCTTGTCTTCAAAATTTCCAAAAGAGGTCAGGTCTAAATATATTATAACTAAATTAATGTACAGTATTTAAATTGTCAGACTGAGAGACCTGTTAAAGTATCAACATTTAAACAAATTTATATTTTGAGTGTGTTAGCACATATTAGTGTCTTCTT